>NC_081249.1:47586382-48186382 GCF_030490865.1 Poecile atricapillus | reverse complement strand
TGGTACCAAGCAGGCTCCCGTTTTATATTTTGTTGTTGAAAGGGAGGCTGTCAGGGTTGACATTCTGAAATATCCATCTGGCTCCTTAAATGCTATCATGTCTCTTTTGTTTTCCCAAGTCTCCGATGAGAAGATGTTTGTCACTTAATTGCTGCTGAGGATCACAGATGATGGTTTATAGGTTTAGGCAAATTGCAGGCAGCACTTTGTTAACAAACGGTAGAGCACAATGGTACTTCATAATTATCCTATAGAGCTCAATTGGCCCTTAACGGCACCTGCATGTACAGCATCAGGGAGCCTTGTTTCAACACAAAAGCTCCTTCTTGTTAATTAACCTGTGTGCACTTGTTACAAATGAAACCTATTTGTTTCCACTTAATATATTTGCAGCTAGTTTAAATATTCATTTATTATTATGCTTGTTAAGTGAGGAGTGGAGAAAAATAGTTTGGATCACTTTCATTAGTATGCATTGAGCTTAAAAGAGGTAGCAAATAGACCAATATGTCAAGTGTGTTCCTTTGTGCTTTCCTTCTTCCTGCTTTGTAGGTCCCCAAATTAGGCTAACAAAGATGTATATCCATTGCTGATTGAAATAATACAAAAGGAATGAAAAGTATAGGAGCCTCTGTGAAAAAATCAACAACTTCTCTGAAAGAGGCTTTGTACCAAATGACAAATACAACTCATTCTAGCTGAAAAATGCCTTTAATGGCACGTTTTATGTGTATGTACACATACAGTTTTTATTTGTGTGTGAAAAGCTGTGAAATAAAACTGGATCCAGTGTATTTAACTGTTAAGTCTTTATTCATGCAGTTCTAACACAGATGCCCTTTAATCTTTAACGAAAGAGGTTACTTCTATATTATCCTTATCAGCAAAACAACCTTTTCTTTTTAACTGATAGAAATTAGAGAGAAGCTGATAAAAACAGTTGTGTGTTTAATAGAGACTATAAGTACTTATAAAAGACAATTAATTCAAGTGTATAAAGAGATTAATACACAGTGATTGTTATTGTTACCTTGCATTTTTATATAGAATATGTCAAATGCTTTTATTCCTGTTACTGGCAAAACAAATAAATCGATTTTGATTATTTGTTTCTGTTTTAGAGTAGCTTTGTGGTCTGAAGTTTTTCAATGATTTTTCAATGTGAGTAGTCACACAAATAGTACAGACTGTAGAGGAGATGCAGCTGAGCAGTCAGGAAAAGCTTAAGTTTCCTCCTTCTTCTTGCTTGACTTTTTGAAGTTATTTTTAAAGGATATTATTACAAGAGAATCTTATCCAATACAGCAGAGTTCCTTCTGACACGAAGCACAAAGGACAGTCATCATTTCTTGATTAGCCAGTGTGAATCCTGAATATTCCTGTTTCCTTCTGAGTAATTTCCACTATCAGCACTGATAGTAGAATCAAGTCCAGAGAACTGAAATTTCCCTTTGCATGTCAGCATCAGCAGATAAACATATTAAAGTTAGGTGGAGGAGGGAGGAGCAAAATTTTAGCTGCAAATTAGTTCTTGTAACAGCACAATGAGCAATATCAAAAATACACTTATGTATTGATGTGAGATATGTTCTAACAGCTGCTGATCTATTGCTGTGATACTTCTGTTTAAAATTAGTTGAATAATGCGTTTTAGAATAGGCCTCTTATCTAGAGCAATATATCTAATTTCTATCAGTTCATCATGATCATGTATTCTGGCCATTTTATTTAAAATTTCAACTTGACAAGGGGAATTATTAACACAGAGAAAATTATAAGTTACGTGTATGCTGCACTTACTAGAGATAGGAGCCAATGCAGCTCAATAATGCAACACCTAAATGGGGAAAGGAAAACTATAAATTTAGTTTTGTATGTATGTGTGTATTTGTGCATAGTCATTTTATATATGTGTTTATATTTTAATTTGTTTAGAAGGGAACTCAGTGTTTATATGACAGGTTGAGGATCAAAATAGTATAGATACTCTGTAATCACAGAATAAGCATGAGGGATTTTGTAGCAGAGGAAGCTTTGGCATATCATCCTCTGAAACGTATTGTTTTTTCCCCATAGTGAGAATATATTTAAGATTCAAATATTATTATTCTCTTCTTTTAACCATGGCTTCAGTGCTGAGGCTCCCAATACGTAAATGCAGAAAAGGCCCCTGTGATGCACATATATCTTGTAGGCTATAGATGGCACTAAATCAGCAGCCACTTTTGGTTATTGATTTGCAGTGGATTTCAATAGTTGTTTAGAAGTGAAGGTGCTTATCAGGTCAATGAACATTCAAAGCCCTAATGAACTCTCATTAAAACATCTTTCATTTTCCAGGGCCCCCAAATCATTGCAAGTTTCCAGCATGACTTCTTCACTTATTTCCAAAGCAGTTGGGAAAACAAGGCATTATTTTTGCTGCTTCTGTGTTTTTGTGATATTCTTATGTCTCCTGGCAATTTGTAGAGTTACAAAAGCATGGAAGATGCCGCTGCTACCAGCTTATATGGCATCTGTTCTTCTCAGCTCCACAACAGAATCTGAGAGAAGCAAAACAGCACAACTTTCAGCAGTTAAAAGTGTGTCTACTGCTGTTACAGCAAGCTGCATTTTAGACTCTTTTCATCTCTCCAAAATGCATCCAGCTAGTGAGAGCTTTCTCAGTCCCTCTTTAGATACACTTTTGCACAGTCCCTAGACTAGATCACTGGGCTACAACCCTCTGTTTTTCACCTGTGAAAAAGCAGCAAATCCAGCTGTACTTGGCTCCTGCAAGGTTGCTTCTTCAAAACAGAGCATTATTTATTCATTGCAGAGTACACAGCTTTCTGAGAAGGGAGATAAAACAGTGTGAGGCCTATTTCTGAGTCTTGCTTATTCCTGGGAGTTTTGTTAACTTTTTCTTTCATAGTGGACACCCCTTTCCTTGCCTAGGAGATAGAGGCAGTTGCAGTGTCCCCTACTTTCATTACCTCCCTGAAGCATTTTCTTATAAACACTTCCTTCTTTAGCCAGGGATTTCTTTTCTAAACAATTTGGTTTTCTTGTTCTCTGAGGCTTTGGTCAGGCAAAACACACCTGTTAGCCTGGCTGGAGACAAGCAGGTGCCTGTCTTGCAGTTAATAGCTCCCTGCCTTCTTCGTTGTCACTTGGTTTTTCTCTGGAGATAGCTCATCTTTGCTGTTGTTTTGTTTCTAGCTTGCTTTTACCCTAGAAGCCTCTTTGATTTAATTCTCTGTAGTCAGATGGAATAACACCAAGTTAGAAAATGTAGGTACCTACTGCATACAGAGAAAATAATACTTCTATCTCCCTCATTAATCTCAGAGGAGTTTATGACTCAGAAGATAAAAGAAGTGGAAAGCACTTAAAATAAACTGTGTTCCAGAAGGGGATTGCAAGGCAGGATTTTTGCTAAAATGAGGGCCTGCTGTCCCCTACATAGGTCACTAGTATGTATTCCACTAGCAGTGGGGCATGTGAGCAGGGGGGCATCTCTCTCTCTTGCTTCTCATTCTTCTGTCCTAGACCTCTCCTCAAATGTCCATAGCAAGTTGTTTTCTACAGTGATGACTGGTATTTTGCTCACCTGCATGTTTTGATTTCATACCTTCAGCATGTGCAGCTGTTTACATCATGTTCACTACTATAATCAGTGATAAAACCTTTCTAGGTGTCTGCCACACCAATTCCAATGTGTCCACAGTCTCATCTGTGTGCTTCCTCCGTCCACCAGCCTTGTTTCCTCATTAGGAATGATATGTACTGCACTGTCTGTTTTAAGCATTTTTTAGCCTGTAAGGGCTGCCCAGCTGACACTGACCAAGGAGGAATCTCATGACAGGTGGTGATGCAGTATGAGTCATTGAGAGGCTGGAAGAGAGCTAAAATGCTGCATATCCTGTTATGTACCAGCTTATTTTATGACATGCACAGCCCCTATTCTTTTTTGTTGCTGCGTCTCCCATAAGAGCACACACCACTGAACTGTGCAGTCACCGAGGTTAGAATCTGAGTGGGCACTGGGAAATGTGCTCCACCTTCTTGCAGAACTTCTTGGAGTCACTAGATGCTGGATGGAACAGTGCCCCTTAGATTTTCTTCTGCTACCCAACAAACACACAAACAATTGTATTATTAAAATTGACATCTTGCTCTGCTCCAGATGGACTTTCTTTACTCTAATACAGGTCTTGGCTCTTAAAATCTGTATATGTTCTGTTGGTATGAGGATGCCCATACACATACAATATGTAAAGATAAAAGCGAGTGCTTCCACAGCTGGATTCACTGCTGGTGATCTTTCCCATAGTATAGAATTAATTTTGGAAATGTAAAATTCAGATATATAAGAGCTTTAAGTGAAATCCATAGAGCTGTTTTCTGAATTTAAACCCCTCCAAAGTACCTGAACAATGTAAGGTATTTCATGTCAACAGTGTGTTCAGAACAAAAACCTCCAGTGCCAGTTTATAGGGGATCACACTTCCCTGGTTGGCTAAACTGAAACATGTAGAAGAGAAATGTGTTGTATGTCCCAGAAGCTCAAGGCCCTACTCAATGAAGAGCCAACATCAGCCTGAATCCATAAGATAACTGCATGATATCCCATTCAAAAATCAGTCTTGTAAAGTGTCTTCACAGTGCAGGTTTCCTGTTCAGTAGCTAGAAGACCCACTTTAAAGAAGATGAGGATTTAATTCCCCTTTCATTGGCAGAGGTTCAAACCCACCGTTCCCTCCTCTCAAGGGACACCCTAATCAATGAGCAACCATCTGTTCAGGGTAAGCAGAGGAGGGCTTTCTCCACTTCCCTTCCTGGTGTCTTCCCACTACAGTGGAAGATGTCATGACTAATAGGGCTCCGTAGTTAAATCACCCACCTGAGAACAGGGGAGATTCTGCTTCCTCCTCCTGGTTCAAAGGCTGCTTCTGCAGTAAGCAAGGTGCACTTCATGTGAATCCGTTCCCACACTTTAGCTACTTGAAGAGCTGTAATCAGAGTGAAGTCTGGGTGAACACCCACAGATCCATATTAATGCATGCAAGGGCATGTGTGTATGTATATATATATGTACACACACACACGCACACATATATATATATATGTATGTATATATATATATATACAGACATTAAATTAACGCCCTTGAATCTTTTTACATATAGTAATTATGACAATAGACCACTAGACAATAATCCTATTAAAAATCCCAGTAAAAAATTTTGTGAGAACAAAAGCTATCTGTTTTTTAAGACATCACTTTTTCACAGAAGAAAAAAAAAGAGAAAATAAAATATCAGGTTTTGATTACTAAGAACAGGAACAAGATCTTGTTTTTCAGTTGACATGACAAAAAAAAATCTGAATATTTTGAAAAAGTAAATAAAAGTATATATTTTTAGGGAAAAATGTGCATGGGTGCTATATTTTTGTTTAAAATGGCATTACTCATTGAAGGTAAGGTAATGTAATTAAATTAGCTGTGGTGTATCTTAAGAGAACATAGAAAATGTGACATACTGAAAGCTGGGACACGCTTTTCTCTGCAAGAGACAGCTGCTTAGTTGTTTTGCCTATAAAGTGCCATAGATAAAACACTGGGAGTTGGACAGAATAGGCTTTAAGCCATGATATGTGACTCACTGTTGTGTAATTTGGTAATTTCCCCCAACCCCCCCACCCAAAAAACACAAGAGGTGAAACACTTTTGAAAGAATTTTGAAACAATTATATATATTACAATTGTGGGAAGTGGTTCTAACTTTTCTAGTGTCTCTTGGTGATCACATACCTCATTTCTGTTTATTAACCTACCATAATGAGGTTTTGTTAACCCTTTGTACTGCCGAGTACCGTGACTTTTTACATATCAGCTTGGACTGTCACATGGTTGAGTTTGCACCAGTGAACACTTCACAACCACAGATTCATTTTCCTCAATTTGTTAAGTGGCTAATTATAAAGGTTCACAAAAGAATTGACACAAGGGAAGGAGACAACCACACTTCTGTCAGCAGCCCCATGAGGCCTGTACAAGTGTCACTTGTAAAACAGAGCACAAATTAAACAATGGCTATAATAAGATCTAGGGGCTGGTTGATAATGAAAGAAAACTTCCTGTGTAGATGCAAAACAGACACTAAATGGGTTGTTTTTATGTTTGACAACAGGGCCCTTATGTAACTCTTCATGAATTCCAAGTCTGCCGTTAAGGTAATGTTCTTGGACTAGACTAGATGGTAACAAGCTAAATAAAATGACTGCTATTTTTTTTTGTGTCTGTGACTGTGATTTCCAATTTAATTTCCATACCATAATATATCACTAAGATTTTTTTTTTTAAAGCAGAGTGCAGCGCATGCACTCTTTCCCAAATAAGTATATATTTAGGAATTTGTTAGCAGATACAACTGCAAAATGAACAGTGCTGTATTTTAAGAACAAATGCAATCAATGCCTTAACAAATCATTCACTCTATCTACACTCATAAGCTCCTTATTGCAAATAGCTGAATTTAACCTAAAGTATAAATTTAAGCAGCAACCTTTTCCACAACTGCAAGATTTCTATACAGTAAATTGGACTTTATTTTGTTGGTTTAGTATTTAATGAAATGGAATGAAAGTCTTTTTGTGCATGTGCTGTTTTGTCCTTCCACACTATAATACTGCTACTCTCTATGCATAGTGTTTGCATCATTATGTAAGACATTTGCAAATATGGTATGGTGTGTTTGCCTATGGGAAAACCCTCTCTTCTAATGTATTCATGAAAGATAAATTAACAGTGCTTTAGGTATGATAGAGAGATTCATAGCATAGTCTATTATAATGCTGATATTAAAAAGCAAGCTCATCATTTAATAAGAAAAATGTTAATCTTTCACAATCTTGGCAGTATGTTTTATTTCTGAGAATGTCTTCCCTCCACTATTGTTTTTTTATCAGTTATAATTTTAGTTTACCATTTGTATTAGGCTGATATCTAGATGATAGTCAGGACAGCATTGTGCTGACACTGTACAATGACAGCATCCCTACCAGAAATATCTTTGTTTCTATTTTCTTTTTTCTTCTGAGTTTCTTTCTTCCCTTGATCTTCCTATTTTATTTTTTTTTTTTTTTACAGTATAGACCCCAAGCATATCTCCTCCAGGATGCTGATATGATACTTTTGCCAGTCTCAATTTAAAAAACAAAAACAAAAAACAAACCCATGACAACAGGTATGAAGCAATTTTCTGCAGGATGATGCAGTTCCTGATTTTCTGCAGATGCCTGATTTTCAGGTGACAAAATATAGGCATTCTCTGGCCACCTGGTCAGAAACGCTAGAAACTTGCCTGCAGGAAGCTGTGTGCCACAGTTACATCCTGCATTTATGCTTCTCTGGCAGATACACTGATTTCCTTAGCTCTGTCTGTGCTCTTGTATCAGCTGAGGTCTCAAAGTTTCACTGTAGCCCAGACTACCCAGCTGTCACCAGCAGGTTGATTCCTGTGCCCACCCTAGTCCAGAGCAAACCAACTGCCCTCTTCAGAAAGGATGCCCAGACACAAGCTCCCAAATCTTACATTCAAAAACCCAGAAGCCATTTGTTTCAGCTACTTCATTCTGAAGAGTAGAAACCCAAAACAGCAAAGCTATCAAACTACAACTTTTGCATTTCATGGAGATATGCAGTGGAATAAAGGAAAAGGACTACAAAGGAGGATTATATTGGGCAAGAGCAAACAGAAATTGAGAAAACTGAATCCTTTGTCTGTCCTTAGTCATGTAGAGTTCCTATCTATTTATCTTCCTTTTTCCATATGTATCTCGCTGCCACCTTCTGAATGCTTGCTTGTAACCACATCTCTATATCCATTCTGTCTCATACCAGCTCTCCAAATTTCTCATTCACTTATTTTCAGTTTCATGTTATCTGCACTAATTTCCTGCATGTAATCCCCTGGGTTATGTACAACAGTCAGCAAGAACATCCTCTGTGGAAGTACCCTGCAGTTAAATAGATTTTCTTATTGAAACAGAAAGAATTAGCAGAAACTGCTAGTATCCATATTTTTATCATTAGTAGATTTGGACTCACAATGTGTATCCGAGGAGAGAACCAGATTCAGGACCCTTACAAGTACAGTCAGAGCAAAGTGTTTCACCACACATGCTTTGGAGTCAGCCTGTGTTCTGATAGCACAACAGGGCACTGGTGGGTTATTATACATCCTGACCTGGGAAGTGTACTAACACATTTTCTCAATTCAAAAATGTTTGAATCATGAAGAAATTCCGCTTTTTTTTGACTGAGATCCTGAAAACCTTTGCAAGTGTGTTTTCTTCCTTATGACTGCTGTTTCAGAAAAGCATGTTTCATCATGCTTCATAAACACATTGGCCGAAACATAACAGTTAAGAAAATACAGAAAGGCATAGCGAAGAGTCATCATTGATTTTTTTCATCTTCATATTGTACCTGTTTCTACCTGTCTTCTGCTGGTTCCTTTTGCTTAAGTGTCTCAGCCACATCATTCTCCTGCCAGTAACAATCCTGAGTAATAAAATTAGAAAATCCCTAGAGTTTGCCTTTTGGTTCCTCATCCTGTCACCTTTTCTGATGTCATACTGATGACTTTTTGGACTCATTTTGTAAACCTTCCTCCCTTGCCAAAGAAGGATACAAGTGTCAAAAATATGAGCAACCTAATGTGTGAGTCTGATTTTTAAGGATCCAAGTTATCTTAACTCCTTCTAGAGCATGCTTTAAGTGAAGGTCATCTTTCCCTTAGAAGTCAAGGTCAGCATGATATCTCAGCCTGGGTTTACATATAGATAACAAAGTCTTAAATCTTTGGGTACACGGAAGGTTTTTCACCTGATGCTTGTCAAATATTGAAAGAGAGCTTTTTGAAATAATGGAATTATTGCCATAACCTAGTGTGGCAATTTTCCTTTTTATGCTAGGGCAAAAAGGGCTTAAGGAAAGTAGGATGATAGCAAGTCTTGATTAAAAGCCTACACTAAAAAGATTTCCAGATTTATTCTGCAAATTTAAGTAACAATCAGTATATGTTTTACAGAAAATGGCACTAACCCTCAGCTTCCAATTTTTCAAGATAGATTAATAATAACTGGAATTTTTAATGAATTGTATAGCTGGATAAGTGTAGACTGCATGTAAATATACAGGCCTGATTTGTGCAATTAAAATGCTAGTTAGAGGAAGGACAAATTTTTTATCATATAGGAAAACCTATATGATAAAATTAATGTTTGACTTTAAAAAAAAAATCTTTAAGTATGATTTGGCATATAAACTGAACTCCAGTGAGACTAAGAGGATCGCTGTACAGAACTGCTGGTGGAAGCACCTGGTATTCCACAGCTGTCAAAGGAAGTAATTCAGAACTTCATAGACAACCTCACTATCACAGTTTCATAAGCACGTGATACATAAAACAGTTTCATTTCTGCCCAACCATTTATAATTGTGGTCACTTGCATGATCATCAACATGCATGATCACTCTAAATGGATGCACAAATAATTGCACAATCACTTCTGCACATTGTCCTGAACCTTTATAACATTAGGAATTGGGACTATGTGTTTTTTGTCTAAGTGAATATTCACTGCCCTAAGTTACATTAATTTATTTCAGCTTTGTATTTACATTCAAAATAAATGAATTTGCATTTTTAAAAGGTAAAATATTCACCATCCAAATTAATAATACTTTCATTAAAAATATATTCTAAATATTCTCTGGGTAACATTTGAATTTGAAGCCATCATTAGTGGATTCATTTCAGCTTGGAGTCTTTTTTTTTGTAATGTCTATCCTATTCATTTTAAATTTTGAGCATAAAAGTGTTTCCCCCACTATTTGAACCAAGCTATTATTAAGGGATTGAAGTTTTCTGGTGAATGAAGAAGTCCAACTGCTTCTCATGACAAAGTTGGTAATTAGAAGGCCAATTTAATGGTGAATCAGGCAGAAATATTCAAACCATGACAAATTACTTTAATAATACAGCTTGCAATGCTTGAACAGAAATAAATTTCACTTCAGAAACTCTCGCCTTTTTCTGCTTGCCTGGAAGATGAAACTGTCCAGGAGGTATTTTGTACCCTTTATTCAGTAAAGCTTTTACTAGAACTTAAGCAGGCCAAATAGCTTGCAAATGCAGAAACATTATTCAAGTTCTTATGTTTTTTTTTACCTGAAGGTAAGCTGTGTTGAGAATTCTATATAAGTCAAAGATTTATTTTTTTTACATCCTGCTTAAACACTGCAATAGTGTTTTATTGTTTTATCTCTGACTTGAAGCATTAGCAATAGTCTGCATTGGCTTCAAAACTGAAAGCTAATTTCAGTGTTTGTCATAAGTTTGTTAAGGCCACATGCATTCCACAGTTTGAAAAATTTCATTATTCTGTCCATGCTGGGGCTTCGTAATTGGATAGTAAGGATGTTCAAAGACTAATTTAGTGAATTGCACAATATTTTAAATGGAATTATGCAGGTTTATGGGGCCTCAGGGGATTGAGCTAGGAGCCTCTTGAGAAAATCTGTTTATCAGTAAATGATATTAGCAGCTTTCACCTAGCTTTTGTCTTCATTAAATTGCTGCTCTTCCAATTGAGGGTCACATCTGAGGACTGCTTTGATAATTTGTCATTATTGTCTTGTTTATTGGAGCATAAAGTTGATACAGCAAAGGCTGTGCAGTTTATATACAATGTGCAAAGAAGTTTTACCTACCAGCTCTGCCAATCTTTTATCATAGAAAAACATGTCAGGACACAAGAAATTGTAACTTGTCTGGTATTCTAATATATTCTAAATCATCACATCCCCTGTATTTAATTTCCTAATATTTTCTAATTGCATGCAACATTTTATACTCCAGGTTATATAAGATTGTGTTTTCTTTCCTTCTGTCATTTTTAAATGATGGTCTGAAATATTTCTTTTTTTAAATTGAGCTTTTTTTTATTTTACTTTTTACCTGTTCACTGCCCCATTTCCAATACTCTGGATTTATCGTGAGGGAAATATGACCAAGGTTTGTCCCATCTATTGAATTTAATTTCCCATAAAATAGTGCATGCAGCAGACTCGGTCCATATTTTAAAGCACCAAGGCCCCATTTACATTATTGTTTACAGTATAGAATTTAAGTAAAAAGCCATTTCAATGCTTCTATTTATGGGAAGAATAATTGTAGATACTGGCTGTATCATCGAATCATTTGTTTCCTTTCATGTTACCAGCACCACAGAAAAACTGTAATTTCTCTAGCAGTAACTGTAGGTGAGATGCATTAATGCTATAGTCTATAGAGATTGAGAGACTATTGCCCAGCCTCAGACATGTGTCTTCAGGCCTCCTGTCAGTGAATTATGTACCCTTTCAAATTTTATTTATGTGTAGGCATCATATACATTTTATAACATGTATGAATTAGGCTTATTTAAAGCACTTGAAAAGGCTTGGCAGTATTGCTGCATTTTTTATGATTAAATTATTCTGCTGCCTAATGTGAGAGTGCAAGAGCACTCTTTATGTTATATTTTATACTAGTTTCACAAGAAAAACTGAAACTTCTGAACTGAAAATTATGCAAGTTTCTACCTAAAGCACTTAAATGTGGGATAATTTAGGGAGGGATTTTTGTTTGTTTTTAGAACCAGTCATAAAAAAACAAAAAAAATTATATATTTTTTTATTATTTTTTTTTTTTAATTACAAAGAAGGTACATTCTTGACAAGCAATAGTCTTCATCAGTAGTTGCCTACACCCACATCAAATGAAACCCTTCATACTAAATTTTTTTTCTTCTTAGGAACTTGTGCCCGGAAAGTGATTTCAATATCAAAACAGATTTTATTGATTCATGAGATTTAACAGTTCAAAGCAAAAGGCTTCAGCCTCAGTTTTGCATTGTTGTGAAGGGGATTCAGATATTGAAGATCAGGGCAAAACCTTAGACCCTACTCGTGATCCAAGTAGATCCTTCAGTTTTAAAGGTCAAGCTCAACTGGTCTGGAGACATTATGGAAAAACATCCTATGAGATTTCCTAGACGGAGTATCCCAAAGTACCACATCAGTCTGTAGGTCACACTTGTTGTCAAACACAAGTACACCCTGGCCACAAGCCACCACTTCATCCTTTCATCCTTTCTCTTTTTGTCTTATTTTTCCATGCACTATTTTACTTCCCTGCAGTATCACTGTTCCTTGAGACACTCACATTTTATATCCCCATTTACCCTCTCAAATTCAATGTTTTCCCAGCTTAATTTATCATACCTGTCAACCCTCTGCTATCTTTACCCTATCGGTTCCCTTCCCCCACCTACTCTGGATATTGCCCAGAAACCCCAACAACTTCCACGGAGTCAATGTGCAAATTTTAATACAGCCATAAAGGTGAAGATTGCAGCTCAGTGGTTGGACTCAATGGTTCAGAGGTCTTTTCTAATCCCAATTATTCTATGATTCTGCTCAAGCCCTGCTACCTGTATTACATCAGTATAATCCAGTATAATCAGTATAAAAAATAATATTTTTAATTGTTTTATATGCTCCTGTGCATGATTTTATGACTTTAAACATTTGCTGATTTTGGCTTCTGCTTAATCTTTTCATGTCCTGTTCTCGTGCTGCTACAGAATGAGCCTGAGAAAGTGAGGTGTCCATTTAAACACAGCTACAAGGTCTATCTTCCTTTTTTTGAGCAGGAAAACCTCTTGTTATTGACAAAATGTAAAGAGCAACCCTACTGTGGATGTGAGATCCTGAAGATGTAATCTGGTACCAATTCAATAAAAAAAGCTTATGGGAAAATGCAATGGTTCCATTATTACTTTATTTGGAGGAGAGTAAAACCAGTTCAGGCAGCTCACAATTTTATGTTTTCAAAGAGAACTGTCTCTCTCCGGTCACTTCAAGAGGAACTGCATTGCATGCACTTTTACTAAGTAGCCTCTATAAAACCTTTAGTAAGGGGTTATCTGGTCCAGATCCTGTTTATAGTTTCTGCAGCTTTTCCTTTCTTCTGAGATCAGAAGAGCTCCTTCTCTAGTTTTCTGTCTTAGTGAGGAATCAACTTTAGAAAATGGGAAAACAAAACAGTCCTGTTGCTCAATGACATGTTTCCCATGTGCTATGCAGCAAGAGTTGTATAAATGACTGCAAGCATGACAACCTAGAGAAAGATAATCTCCCTCCCTTTACTTTGATTTTTGTTATCACTGGCAACAGGTTTCTTCTGCCTCATGTCTGAAGTGCAATGTCATCAATTTTAAATGTTTCTGAATTTTGCACACTTGACCACAGCTGGGAAGGTCACAGAACCTGTGGTGTGAGTTCCCCAACCATCGCAGTTTGAAGGTTTCTCCAGTTTGCTCTTAGAAGAAAAAAGACAGCCAGCTATTGTTCCCCTAAGGCACATATGGAATTCAGGGTAAAGATGGTGGTCTCAGGTAGTCTCGGTCACTTCTTGGTGAAGATGCATAACTCTAGGAAAGGACAGGATTTCAAATACTTCTTTCCCTTTCATGCTTCCCATTGGTTATTTCAGGCATTAAACATTTTTCCTTTTTCCACTTACAAATATGCTGCTCTTGTGCATCCTAATCTTGGATGCTAAGCTTTTCCCACCCCATTGTGAAAAAATATTGGGCCATAATTTGATTTTGTGACTCTTATGCAGGGAAACAACATATAAAAAGTAAGGATGGCATCATGGAGCATCATGGCTTTGCAATTCTTTTCCAGATCTGCTCCTCACTGAACACATGGCATGCCAGGGACTCCCGCAGATTCAGAAACTGAGTCAAGTCTTTGTTACCACAAGGGATATTTGTCACCTATGATGCTTTAAATAATACCTAAGGCATCCATACATAAACAAAAATCATGACTAAAGTTACTGTAGGAATTCCCTGAGTGGCCTTGAGACAGCTGGCACTTATGCCAGGAGTAATGTAGTTATGGCAGAAGGGAGTCCAAATCAACCTGGGGCAAATTTCTATCATGTAGGTTGTCCTGAGCCCTGTGCTGCTGCAGAAATCAATGCAAGCCTGTCTTCTTTGCCTGCAGCTTTTTTGAGAGGATGCTCATGCAATTTTGGTAATGCATATGCATGTATGTTTTGTAAGGGTCAGAAACACATATGTGGGGCTTCAGTGCAAATAATTTTCTTGTCTTATTATACAACTAAGCTGAAGTATACATTATGTTTGTTCTGCATGGGTGAAAACCATTTTGATATGAGGAATAAAGGTTTTTAATAAAAAAGAAAGAAATATTAGACAATCTGCAAATATTCTGAACACCTGAATGTGAGACATTGTAGTAATATGTTAGAAAAAAACCATAAAACTTCAACAACTGGTTTGAAAGAAAATTAAAATATTAAAGAATTTAAATATGAGAGTGAGACTAAATACATGAGACTGTCATGGAGTACAATGAAAAAGTATAAACTTATGGCTCCCAACTGCAGAGAGGGCAGCTAAGCCATTGCGAATACAAGGACACACACTCATTCTCTGTGTTAATCTGCTCTGTGTTTACATACGTGTTTTTCAATTCTCGTGGGACATCAAAATGTTAATGATTTCCTATTTTTGTAAACAAATGGAAATACAGCCTCTCATGACAGCTGTTACTTCGAAAATGATCTAAAATATTTATGCATATTACAGATTTAAAAATATTCTCAGTGAAGGTGTTTCCCATTCTTGAGAAGGACTCTGACAATTAAATATAAAACCAAAAAGGCATCAGAACTATGCCTGTTATTGTTTAGTCCATAACAAAGACAGCTGTACATACTCTTACTGTGAGTGGCTTTTATCTGAGCAACCTTGCTTAGTAAAATTGGACAATTTATCACCCCAGTGCCTGCAGCAGTGTGCACTCCATGCAAGTGATTAGTTTGCCACTTCAGCTACCAGCTTCAATACACCTCTGAGAAACTTGCAGTCTGAATGAAATGGGTCAGCGTGAAGTTTAAACTAACTCTCAGGCACCAGGTGGCCCAGGGGGACAAATAGTGGTGCCTCCTGCCTATCTCAGCAGGAGTTGAGGTCTTGAACAAGGTTGAAAGTTGCTCTGCTCAACAACCCAGAAAAGAAGCTCTGATGCACTCTGGCATAAGAGGTAGAAGATATGAAGTTAGGCCCCTACATGAGATTCCAGATGCCCCACATGGTCTGCTGACCTCCTGCATTTATCTGTTTTCTCCTTCTATAACTAATGAAAAGAGCCATGTCTCTAAGTTAAACATTAACTGGAAGAATGAATACAAGCTACTGGTTGTGATTTCTGCACTTAGTCCCACAAACCCCAGGAATTCGATAGATTTGAAGAGCATAGTCGCTTTTGAGTCTTGCTCACTGTTCAGGCTGGCTGGGGAAACTTGCACTTCCAACACTTGCTGAGTCAATATGTGAGCCAAAGATTTCAATCTCCAAGGCTTTCACACCCACCCAATTCAATTACATAATGCAAAACAATGTGTAATTTTTAGGATGCAGCCAGTCTTATCTGAGCTGAATAAATTCTTTACAAATCTTTGTGCTTTTAGAAGCCCAAGACAAAAGTTCAAAGAAGGCTTTGCTCTTCCAGAGTACAAAAAAACTAAATACTTGGAATAATAATTCTGGCTCCCTTTGAGGGGTAACAGTGGAAGGTCTCCTTGAATCTGATAGCACCAGTAGTTAGACTGTACACAGCTGGAAAGAAAAGATAGAAAACCAGAATTTTGATCTCTAGCTTCTAAATAAACAGAAATGAAAAAAAGTATTGTGTGTAATTTTGGCCAGTGAGTCAATGGAAGAAAAAGGGAACCTCTCTCTATCTGAAAATGCAATAGGCTTAGAGTTAATAACCATTTAATTTCAATTTTAAACCCCAAACAGCAAAATATAAATCTTTTGACTGTAGCTTGAATGCTTATCCAACATGCTGTAGCCACACCCATATTTTGCTGGCAGCATAGGAAACTTGGGCTTGGATCTTCAGATGCTCTGCTGGGCTCCTAAATTCTAGGCACTGCTCAGATGTTTACTTGGCATCTTGTGAAAGCTTCCTGCCTGTTCACGATCAGGTGCTCTGAGTTTCACAGCACCTTTCTTGCAGACACAATTTCAGTGAGGGGGTTTCCCAGCTGGTCATTGCAAGGTGCTTTGCAGCTTAGATTTCTGTTTGTAAGGCTACTCCTTTCTGTTCTTGGTGTGTGCACATGTTGCTTAATTTGATTTCTTTCCATAGCAGCTGCCTGGATAATTTTTGGATAGTAAGCTAATACTGCAGGTTTGAATTTAGCCAGAAATTTCTGATACTGAAAGCTTTATATATATATATATATATATATATTTTTTTTTTTGTCATCCTAAACAATAAATCTTACAACAAATTTCCTTAGATTCAAAGTTTCTTTGTGAGATGTTATATGTAAAATACTTGATCCTGTTGCAGATCCTTAATGTTTCCATGCCTAATTTCATTACAGCAGGAAATTTCTTTTGAATTCTGCTCTTTAGAAAAAGGAAGTTTTAGCCCCTTGAAGACCCAATAAATTACTAAAACAGGGCAATTTATGATCTTCATGCATCTCTGCAAAGAAAATTCTCCCTCCAGGTAGACTCAGTCTGTCTAAGATTCAAAGATATTAGAGGCAATTTTATGAAAGGGATCATTAATTATAAGACATGAAATTTTAATAGGAGGCTTCTTTTTCCTGATATCTTGCATGAGCCAAGATCAAAGTAACTCCTGTATGTTGACCTAGTAAGCATGATAACTGAGCAGATCAGCTTCTCCGTCTGTCCTTTTTAACCTCAGAAAAATTACAGAAGTGATGTGTTTTAGGAAAAAGTCCATCTCAGTATCATACATGCAATCCTAGGCGATAGAAAAATGCTGCTACTTGTTCCTGACAGGAGAGACCTGGGTCCAGCCAGGGGTGTTTAAGTACACTTGTCACGACCAGAATGAGTGTTCTGGGTGCCTTATTAAAGACGACCAAGACTTGCATGTTGTATGGTGAGCTTGACAAGATGCCCATCTGTATCTACTCCTTTATAACAAGGTCATTGGAACTGTTTTCCTTCTGTATAACATCAGATATAAACCATGCTCTAGTCATCAATTAACCCCATTGTGATCATCCAAACTTAGCTGCTTTTTCTGAATCCTTGTGCTCAAATACATGGTTATTTTACATCAAGGCTGAGGCCAGAAGGGATTCATATCACTGTGCATCAATGATCTTCTCTCTTCATTATTGGCTGCTCCTTCCACATTTATGTCATCTGAAAACTTTATTAGTGACGATTTAATATTTTATTCCAGGTCATTGATAAAAATGTTAAGTAGAAATAAACCCACTGGAATTTAGCTAAAAATGCACCAGGTCAACAATGATTAGTCATTTACAATTACATCTGGAGAGCTAGCAATTAAACTGGTTTTAATCTATTTAAATGGTGCTATATAACATCTTGTTCTAATTTCATAATCAAAATGTCACAAGTCACCAAGTCAAATGTCTCACAGGAGTTTTAGTGCATTATATTCACCCAATTACCTATAGTAGCTAAACTTCTAATCACATTACAGAATCAAGACCAAATTTCCAAGAGCTCATATTGATTTGCATTAATTGTATTATTGTGCTTTAACTCTTTTTTAATAAAGTTGAATATAATCTGTTACTTTGCACAGAACAATAAGTCTATTATTATCTTAGCCTTTTACTTTAGATTTTCTTCTGTGAATTTTGATCTTGAAAGTAGTTTAAGAACTATTGAAAAGAAAGCACCTATGTCTCAGGGAGATGCTCCTTTAGAAATACTCTATTTTTTGCATGCCAGTCACCTGTTGATTTATTGTTGATTAATACTGGTATCTTTGTTTTAATGGATTTGCTGTAGCACTTGAAGCTGTTTCATCATCCTCTAAAGAGGCTCTATCACCTGTTTTTTTCTCATATATAAAAATACTTGCTTGTTAAATGTTTCTGCCTTTTCTGTGTTACTGCTCACAATGTATAGTACCAATCAAGTACTTTGTTAGAATTTCTTTTGCTGGCTCACTTCAAGAGTTGCTTTCTGTTATATTTAATTCTACTTGTCACAGTTTCTCATTGTGTCCTTTTACTTTCCTTATCCAGTTCCTTGAGTTTCTAAATTTTCATGTACATTCAACTCATATCAAATTCTTTTTACTTGTGTTATACAGTGATAATCTGTACTTTGAAGTTAGTATATCTCACAAGCACTTAATACTTTGATACTGGTAAACAAAGTTTATGGAGAAACACTAACTTGTTCATATTTAAAACTGCAACTCATTTCCACCATGGATGTCTGATTTCGGTATTCATTCTCAAATGTAAAATAAATATAAATATATTCTATATTCTATATTCTATATTCTATATTCTATATTCTATATATATATTATATATATGCTTCCTGGTTCTGAATGCAGTCTTCATCTGAGGTAGAATTTCTAATCAGATTTTAAGAAAAATAAACACATGGTTAATAAATCATGAGATTTAAATATCTGTCTTCTTCAGAGTAATAATAAAAAAACTAAAATTTGCTTTTCCTGAGAAGGAAAAGAATGGGAAAGGGAGAATGCAGGATTCGTATGTATGATATCAAAGCACAAGACTGATATTCCTCCAAAGAAATGTTGACTTGTTTATACATTGACAATTCTTCAGGACACAGAAGTCCTCTCTTGGTGAGGTCTGCATGAGGTGAAGGAAACTAAAGCACTAAAGGCAGCACCTCAGCGGTCTATTTATTTTGGAATGAATATCTGGATTGATAGTATGGAGGTGGGACTGAGCAGGCTGAGGTATACCTTGGGGAGGGCTTGCAGGGATGCAGGAGTTGAGTACTAGAGGCTGAAGAACATTTTGCTTCTGCAAGCCACTTGTACTCCAGTACTGGTCAGGACAGCTGCTGTCATGCATATGATACCATATTCCAGATGGCAGTAAGGGGCAAGACAAAAGCAAGGAGCCTTTGTTCTACTTTATTCATTTATCTCTGAAAGCGACTTATTTCTTCAACAGCTATGATCCCTCAAATAGAAACATTTAATAGGAATAGCAGGATAAACCCAGGAACAGGCTCATAGACAAGAAGTTACTCATGCCAGAATTATCTCAGGCTGCCCAGCCTGGTAACTCTCTTGCTTAGCCTAACTGGGATAAAGGGAGTTGGGGTGGCATCTCCTACAAACTGCATCCTCCAGGAGGATGAAATAATGCCAGGGAGAGTGCTTAGACAATAGCATCCTGCTCTCACAACTTGGTTTCTTTCTTCTCTCCTTTTATTGCTTTTCATAAAAACACTGAACACTTTTCTGCAGAGCAGCAGTGCATCTGAAGAAGGCCAGTGGTTTCCCTTCCCACATATACCTCGCACATACAGGGTGTGAGCCTGCACACTGTAAGGCCAAACAAGTTAAATCATGGTCTACCAGTTTCTGAACAAGTACTGTAAGAACTAATTAATTAATTAAAGGGATAAATTACTTTTATGAAACACAATGACTGTGGGTTTCAGTGTTGCTACTGCAACATATCAGATGTGATCCAGTATTGTTGTGGTTTTAAACTAGTAACAAAAATTACTGATTTTTTTGTTGTGAGATATGGATTAAAATAAGAGCAAAACAGGCTTAAAACTTAAAAGGAATAAAGACACTTTATTAACAAACTATTAGAATAAGAATACCAAAATAAACTTTCAGAAAACCCTTTTACTTCTTATTACTCGATTATTTCTTTGTACACATAACAACATAGAGACAAAAAAAATAATTTTACAATCTTGGTGGTCAAAAACAGTCTCAATTTTTTAGAGTCTTTTCATCAGTCCCTGTAGAGAAACAGAAGTCTCTTCCTGCCAATCCATGGAGTTTCCAGAGTCCACTCCTCCCATCTCACACTATTTTGAGGTGTACATGGGTCAAATAGAATCTAGGGATGTTATTTTTAAGGATAAATTATTCAAAGGTAGAAATCTTCTTCAGTTGTTTCTGTGAGCCTTCCTGGAAAACAGCCATCTCTTTGGCTCCTTTAAGGCTTTAAAATCTTCACTTCACTCGCAAGTTCCAGCAACTCACAGTATCACAACTACTTTTCTTTTCTCTAAAGTCCACACTTTGAATACTCTATTCCTCCCATACTCTAGTCATGAATTAAAGGAGTCTTTAAACTACTGTCCATCTCCATAGCTGTAACAGAAAGACCTTTCAGCAACAAGCATCTTCTTTTTTCTCTCTTTCTTATTTAAACTTAACTCTTTTCTTCACTGTTTTTGGTAGTTTTATGATGTCTTACATGTTAATTGTCTCTCTTTCTCTGTCTTTTCTAAAAAAAAGGAATAATCTGTTTATTTAGGTAGTAAAAGAATTAAAAGTTTTAAGAAAGCTGCAAAAGTTCATAGTGTCAAGTTTCAGTCTAGCAGCAGACTTTGAAAACTAAACTGAACTGCTAAACTCTGCTTTTCTCTCCTTCCCCCCCCTCCCTGCGGCCTTGTCCCGGGCCTGGGAGAGGGGGGGAAAGCCAAGACAGAGCTTGTTACCTCTCCAGAGCCGGAAACAAAAGAGAACGAGAGAGCTCTGAGTGTACTTCTTAAGGAGGTGTTTACAAGTTGAATTCACTTTTTAATGGACAGATCTGCTGTCAATTCTTGGAAATGGCTGATAATTGGTCAAGAAGAAAAACTCCCATCAGTCACCAGTAGCTTCAACTTCCCCTTTTTTTACTCGGTCTTAAAGGTGAAGCTACCCCATGACAAGTATTTAACATGTCAAGCCTAGCATGGGACTTAAGCAGAGGAAACTCAGCTGGTTATGTCTCAATGGCTTTATGATGCCTGGAGGTGTAGCCATGTCCAGGCAACAGACTTTAGTCACTCAAATAAATTTTATAGCCAACCAGAAGCACACTTAGTGCCTCTAAAATGTGTGATGATCTCTAAGATGTGTGATGCACAAAAGCCTACAGACTTCTGTGATGTCTGTAGGCTTTTGTGCATCACACTCCACTTCTGAGACCAGGCACCCAAGCCTTTATTTGTCTTCCAGTGCTGCTAATACTGCATCCAGTGTATCCCCAGCCATGCTGAGCCTCTAACAGAAAAGCTGCCAGCATTTGCTCAGCAGATGCTTTTGCTGAGTTTGCTGTAAGTGGGTCCTCCAGAGTATTGTACAGCTTTTTCCAAGTGTAATAATTAGGATTCTTTGGACCAGTAGGACAAGCTGATTGCCATTAGCAGTGCCTTTTTCTATTACCACATGTGCACTAGTGTTTGTTTTTGTTATTGTAAAAGTAAAGTATGACTGCATTTTCCTCTTTTCCTTTTGATCCTAATGCTCAGTTTGCCCCTGAACTTGTGATATCTCCCCTCCATTTCACAGTGTTTGATCTAGCTATCTAAAATCAGGGAACAGATAGGATATCAGCATCCATGTAAAGAATCTAAATGGGAGAGCAAAGACTTCTCCTTTTCCTCAGTTTTACCACTTCAGCAGAAAGACAAGTGAGTTCGTCATGAAGGATGTGATTCAAGCTATAGCAGATCTTAGTTTCCATAAGTCCCTTATGGTCCTGCCTTGTGTTGAATTTCCATGCCTTGGAAGCAAAGGTTCAATTGAGGCTGCTGTAGCTCCTTAGGCTTCCTCTTGATACACAGCAGTGCTACACAGCCAGGTGTACAGCAAGAATCCTTGGGAACCAATTCTTTCAACCTTTACCACAGGTCTAAGCTCACCTGGGTTTTAGATACCCCATACTTTCATAATTTCTACATTTATATACAAATCACATAGGAACTAGAATAAAAGACTACTTTGTAATCTTCTCATCTAACTGGCAGCATGGTGCACAATTCATCACTACAGCATCCTCCTCCTGTTGCCTCATTCTGTGTTCAGAAAGTGCTTGAAGGACTTTCATGTCTAGGTGACTTAATATGGTATTGATTTCTATTTTTCATAGAGTTTACTAAACTTATTGTTGTTTTTCTTTGTCAATGTTATTAACAACAACAAAGGAATGTTACCTCCTGGTTACCATCTGTCAGAGAAAATAAGCTGTTCACACTTCTTGTTAAGCATGACACGATAATAATATTTTTCAAAAGTACTCTTATTTTTTCTGGTTTTATTTCTTTATATTTCCGAGAACATCTGCCCTTCCCCATCCTTTATATTATTGTATCTTTCTCATGCTTATTTTTTTACAGCAAATAATTTCTTTATAATCTGAAGTATTTGCATCAAGTAAAAAGATAAACTGTTATTAACTTTCTATTCAAATAAACTCATAAAATCAACACTACGCTAATCAAAAGAGGTGCAGGTAAACAGATAATTTTGTTAGATGGTCAGAAAGATATTTTTTAGTAAGTACTAGGGAAAGAACATTTCGAGATCTCTCTAGACATCTTGGAAGACAGATAAATGAAGAGATTTCCTTCTTGTCTAGACAATTTTTAAAAAGGATGGATTTAATAAAATACTAATACGTACAAGTATGATTACATTATATAAACTGTAAATGATGACAAAGCAAATTACCTCATTCCCAAAGAGATGGTCATCACTGATATATTGATATTTTTCTTATATGAATATGTCTCAAAGAGCAGGAAAATTAACACTGAAGAATTTTTTTTCTCACGAGTATTGAATTTAAGGGTGATTCCTCCCACACAGTGATGAACTGAGCAAAAGGTTTAAATACAATGTAAGAGTCAGGCCTTCTGACTTTGCCTGGGCAGAAAATGGACTGGTGCAGCCTAAGCACATGGTTTACAGGGAATTCACATAACCTGAAATGCTGCAGACATCTATGCTGGAGCTTGTTGTCTGACCTCCTTTTTTGTTCCTGAAAGGAAGAGGTGTTTCTAAGGAGAGAATGATTCATACCCTCACAAAGTAGGCCATGGAGATAGGCGAGAGAAACTGTATCCCAAACCAAGTCATTTTCCATTTACTCCATGACTATGGTGGATACAGATATTTCTGCTGCAGATGTACAGAGCCAGCGGACCTTCATGCCCCTCATGTTTAGGGGAGGGTGACACTGATAATTTTTTAAGAAAACTAGGTGAAAGCCCACGTGTGTTCCTTTGAGTGTATATCTCTGCCTCATAGGTAAGTTCTGACACCATTTCTATGCCTCCACACTCCTTCCACATTTTCCGTTCTGACAAGTTTCCATGCTTATCCACTGTTCTTATTCTCATTTGGATATTTCTCTGACCTTTCTGAAGACATCTACTGCTCTGCTTTGCAGTGGCCAACTTATTCTTCCACAATTCATAGGACAGAATCCATCTCATAAAATTTCACTGGTGTCTGTTTTACTCACTATTTTTTTTTTTTTATATCCTATTTTTTCTCCTTAACTGTTAATATCTTGTAGCAACATGAGGGGAAAACTGAATGGTGAAGTAGAAATAAAAGTGAAGAGACATGTAGTAATATTTTTAAACTGCATAAAGATGTTGAAAGAGGTCAGGATTAATGGGCTTAAATTAATGAGGTTCCAGTTAGACATCTGGGAAACATTCCTAGCAGTAAAGTGGTAGATTAAGTTGCTTGGGGAGGCCGCAAGAGCTCCATCAATGGAAGTTTTTAAGAACAGGTTGAGCAAAGCTCTGCTGAGATTGGTGCTCTTATAACTGAGCCTGCCCTGAGGAGTCTATTAAATTTTCATGAATTATGGTCACCACTCACAAGAGTTATATTAATACCACAAGAGTGTCATGATGCAAAAGACACACTGTTGCAGAAGGCAACAGAGGCTTATCATGAGGTGACACTACTGCACTGCTGAAGTAAGGGTTTGCTTTCTCCTCCTTGCCTTCCACCTACTTTCTCTCTTTTTCCAAAAAGATATGGGAGTGCAGTGCCACCCCTGAGAGTGTGGGGTTGGGGAGGAGGGATGTGCTGCCCAGAAGGGTAAGGGATGAAGCTCCTCAGTGTTTTACAGATGCTCTTCCTTACTGACTTCTTTCTTCCCCTCTGTTCACTCCAGCCATATTTCAGTCAGAAGTCTTACCAGATACAGATGCATGCTTCTGCCAAATCCTTTATTCGCTGACAGGATGAGAACTTTTCTATCTCTGCCACAGGAATCCTGAGCCTAAGGTTTACAAGAAAGAGTGAGACTTTGAAAAACTTCCTCTCTGAACACAGAAGGTACCAGGACCTTAGTACCCTTCAGTAGAATCCTTACTTCTTGTTTCCTCCTCCTTCCTGTCTGATTTGCACTCCTTCAGATCTTTTCTTGATTCACTTGTTCTGCCCCTCCTTCTTCTTCTTTACCTCCTCATTTGCTAGTTACAATTTTTCTTGATCCATTTTTCCTCTCTGAATATCTCTTCTTATATCCAAAGCTAGGGTTTTTTTCTATTTTTATGTT
Organism: Poecile atricapillus; assembly: GCF_030490865.1. NCBI lineage: Eukaryota > Metazoa > Chordata > Aves > Passeriformes > Paridae > Poecile > Poecile atricapillus. The sequence goes on along the minus strand of NC_081249.1, from coordinate 48,161,900 downwards.
TCCTCTTTGAGAAGTAAATTTTCTCATTCCAAATTAGACTAGTCCAGAATAATTGAATTAAAGTAAGACCTGTGTAAATATAGAACTGTACAGGTTTACTGTTGTTTATAAAAATAATTAAGAAAAAGGATCTTTGACTAAATTAAGTTTCACTGCCTGAATCATCTTCTTCCTCTGTCTACCATATCACTGTGGGACAAAAACTAACAGGTTTTATGTTTGCTTGTGTCATGTTGAAGTTCCAAAGCTGTCTTAGTTTTTTTCTAGGAAAACCTTTTCATTCAAAGTATGCAATATACTTAGTTCAATATCTGCCACCTCTTACATGGAATGATTATTTTATAATCAGAAGATGCATATCTAAGCCAAAATATTAATTCTGTAAAAATGTTCTTTCATAGAAAATATCTATCTCCATTGCCCTCTAAATTATTTTGTAGAACGTGAAATAAGTGATGCACAGGTAAACAAAAGCATACACATACATTTTTATAATCTTTTTAATAAATGTACCTGTAGCTTGATGACTAATTAGAAGAAACAGAAGAAAAAGTATAAAGGCAAACACACATTATGAGAAAATACTGCAAGGTGGTCAGCTATCACTGGGCCTGTAAAACTAAGAGAAGGGGTAAATTAAATAGTGTGGAACCTGGGGATACTTATTAGGCCATCAGCAGGGAGCAAGATGGTGATGTCACACCTAGCAGAAGGAGGAAGACTCATGTAAAGTTGGATGAGATCCAGTTTGTGCTGTAGATTTATGCAGTTAATTTTGTCCCTTGGCTGCATTCTGATGAGCATTTCTCCCAGACATACACCAAGAAAATTGCTTGATTATAGCTGTGTTAATGGTAATCAGCATGCTAATGAGCACCAGAAGGTCGTTACAGAAAAGAGAGGTTCAAAGATGTATAACCTAGAGGAGAAGATGAAGTAAATCTTCAGGGAATGCAAGTGTCTTGTTTGTAGGTCATAGATTATTTGTTTTGGTCATTGTAGAGCACAGGGTGTTTAATTTAAGGACAGAAAAAGATTAAGCTTTTTGAATTTTAGGAGCAGCATAACTTAATTAAGTATATGCCTGTGAAGTAGACAGCAAACAGCACTGGATTGTTTTTGTTCTCTTCTAATGTGTTCCTTGATAGAGATTATACAAGTGCAGTTTATGTCTTTCATGATGTGACTCTAACATTTATTCATGCTTAATATAAAATCAGAATAACACTTACAGCATTTTGTATTTTGCTAATGACACAGAGTAAAAGAGGAAAGGGTTTGCAAGAAGAAATCCAGAGCAAGCACGTCAAAATATAAAGTGAACATTAAAAGGCAGTGAAATCAGAGGAAAATGAAAATCTATCAATGTGTAAGAGATGCCAGTGAGATAAAAGAAACCATGCAAAATAGTAGTTATAAAATTAGTAAAAAAAGTTGAATATCAGTTGCATAAATATCATAGGGAACATGTAAAATGCTAAGCTGGTAAATATCTTACTATTTAATTCAAGTTTCTAGTTCTGTTTCAAAAGGTTAATGTTCTCCCTGTTAGAAAAGAACATTTGGATGGTTTTTCCAGAGAGAAAATGACACTAAGTAAGGATTACATATGTTTTAGCGAAAGTCTCAGGAAGAGGGAAATCTTACAGAAATACTGAAAGAGTAAGTTTAGGAGCCTAAATTCTAAGGCAGCCCAGATTTAGATGGAGATATTAAAAAAAAAAAAAAACCAACAAAAAACCCCCAACCAAACAACTATCCCCTGTATTAGCAAGTAGTTGAAGTTCAAAGGAGAGCTGCAGCTCTCAGCTCCAGCAGGAAAAGTAGGACCAAAAATTTTAAAAGGACATTTGCATGTAGGTAGTTGAAAAGGACACACTAAGGTTTTCTAGACCTCTAGAAGCTAGGAAATCAGAGAACACAAGGAAGGAAAACACAACTCAAGCAAGCACTTCCACTCCACCCTTTCTTGCTGGAGTTTCTTTGGACCCTTTATTTATGGGTCTCAGAAAGAAAAGGTCAATTATATGTTGAATCACAAACCAATCCTATCTTGAGCTGTGGGGAAAAATTCCCACAATTGCCACAGAAATTGGTAAGCTGTTTTGGACAGCTAGAAACTTGCCACACCTCTGCAGAGAATCTGCATCTCTAATATCCAGTGCCTAAAGCTCAGATGCTACGACAAAAAGGCTTTAATCCCTTCCAAGAGCCATGTGTGGTTTAAAGGCTGTGAAATAATTCTAATCCTTAATCTAAAAATTATGTTTGCTTTGAAGTCTCATGCTTATCTGTGCCACTAGTTAAAAGCACATATCAGCCCTACTAGATTGTACCATTTCAAAGACCTGATGTGGTTGTTTAGGTCTCCTTATAGTAAACAGAGAGTAATTGGTACTTCCAGGGGGTGGACTCGCCTTAAGTGAGACAACAAGGTTACCAACACAGGCAATCCATGTTTGAAATGTTCTACTGCACTGAGTCACCTGCAACAGGTTGGTAAAATAGGAGATAAAGGAGGTACAAGTCCTTTTGAAATGCTGCCTGGAGTCCTGGTGAGCACCCCTAGGCATCTGATTTTCACATGGGCAACTGAATTCAGGTGTAACTGCTCAAGACAAGCTGTCTTCTAGGAACAACTATCTCCAGTTTTAAATTGTAGAAGGTGTTTTGCACCAGCTGCTTACCTCTTAGGCCATTTAAAATAAAAGGAAAAATGCTTGGAGTGCATATTGTTTAAAAAAAATAAAATCTTCCTCAGAGTACTCTGGGCTCTGTTCCTGAGAGTACTTTTGAGTAAAAAATTGTGAGAAGGCTGAGCTTCCTCCATGTTTTCTTAAAATGCTTCCCTTCTGCTCAAACCAGAACAAAAATGATGCAAAAAAAAAAATTGCTCCAAAAACCCGTGCAATATTGACTGTGGCATTTGTATGACCAGACATGTGGAACAGCAATGCCATTGATGACAAAATCTACAAAGAGTCAAGTGTGATGGCAAAATAATGTAAGAAATTTTGATACCAAAGCCATAGAATATAGAACAGGTAGGGGGTGATGGACATGGCATGTGGTATGATCCCCAGACTGTTCTCAGAGAAAGGGACAAACAAAAAATGTGAATATATAGAGTGTGCCAAATAAGCAGAAAGTTGCATAAAATCAGGATGACTGCAGTAATTGTTGGAGAATACTCACCCCACCTTGGGGGAAGTGCCTTGTGTCAAAGAGCTTACTAAGGACAGGTACAGACTCAACACAGAGGTGGATTCATGTGCATAAACTTGATCTGCTGGTGATATTTTAGCTCCCTTAGGGTATTTATGCCACTGCATCTATGTAGTTGACAGATAAGGCATGACAACTGTGACAAAGGTAAGTCTGAGTGAGGTGCAGGTAAGGTAGTGATACATGGCTGTGTTTCAGCTCTGGTACCTTATCCTGTAGAATAAAGAGTACTCTTAAGAAGGTGGAAGTCTGACACAGAGAACAGCTAAGGGCGAGGAGGAACTAAAACTAAACAGCATTTTGTGAAGTTGAACCACAAATCTCAAAAGGTAGATTAGTTAATTAAATTGCATTGGTTTCATACATACAAACTACTCAGAAAAGCCCAAGTATCAGCACTCCCAACACAGGCATTTCCGGGAAGTGTCTGCATTTATAATTTTTTTTAATTGTTCTGAACATAGCCAAGCCTAAAAAAAAAAAAAAAAAAAGTCAAGGGATTGAATTATTTCTTTAACAACTTTCTCAGATAATTTTCCTTTTTTATGCATAGTGTGTCTCCAAAGGAAAGTGTGAAGTTGAAATGTTGCACCTTCCTTGTAAGGATGGAATAATGGCTGAGTTTTTAATGTTTACTTCCTTTGGGAAATTGGACATGCTGGTAGGATTTGGCAATTTTCCACATACACAGGAAAACCTATTGCTACCTTTTAACAGTTGCCTTTTGGAATATAAGCTAATCAGCTCCTGAAGTATTCCATCATACACTGAATGCCTTATTAAGGGGTTTTCCAGAAAGGAAAATATCCAAAGACATGGAATTTGCAACAGGCAAAGTACTGTTCTCTGAGTGATCATGGTGAATACTACATGATGTAAATAGGAGTCCAAAAGAAAATTAAAGTGTGCAACTTCTTATCGGACTCTCTAATTCATTACGGATTACAAATTTAAAATGTTAATACAAATTTCAAAATTCAGTTTCTTTTCTCACTAGTCTCTAAGGAATAAGATAATTACTTTGAGCTAATGACCAAATTATTATTATTTAAACTGAAATGACATAGCTAACAGAAGCAGTCTACAAAAAATGCCCAAACTTGCCAAACCTAAAATTCAAGTCTAGTCAAAACACCTGAAGGATACATAGCATTTTAAAAGACAAAAATATTGACTCGCTAAGAAGTTACGAATCTAAATGGACTGTTAAAATATTTCCCAGAAGAAATATTACCTTCCAGATTATGCGTATCAAAGCCGTAATTGTTTCTTGCAATAAACAAGGATAAAAATAGAAATAAAAACCTTCAAGACCAAGCTGCCACTGGACACTGAAAGAACATTAATAATAGAGTAAAATGCCTGTGTGTACAAATTCTTCATTGAGACAGCACAAGCTGAGTATTATGAGATACTGTTTAAAGTAATTATTAAGGCATTTCATGTTTCGCACATAAAAAACCCTAACTTTGCCCACTGTGATCTTCACTATATTTTGATCAATTTCTCATAAAGATTTTATGGTCAGTTTCATGCATTTATAGTCATGAAGAGAAGGAAGCAGAAGATTAGCTTTTCTGATGGCAAAAATACTAGCAGAATTCTATGTTGAGGAGAAAAGCACATAGAAAGGAAATTAAATTAAATTAAATTAAATTAAATTAAATTAAATTGAATTAAATGAAAACACTCAGAATTTACCTGATTTTAAATTAGGGCATAGGATTCTGGGCTCAATTTCGTTGTCAATACACTGACATTCAATGATGTTTGGGAGACTCAGTGTTTTCCACCTTACCTCAAGCTGCCGCTCCAGAGGAATACACACCTACTGCAAGCACCTGTCACATCTGCCAGGACTGTGCAGACATGTGAGATGAATTTTTGACATCCAAAATACAGATAGATAGGTTCCTGTGAGATGGAAACTGCTTTTAACCTCTATATTTCAGGTTCAGTTGCTCAAACAAGGACATCTATTTTCATTTGAGGTGCTCCTATGTAACTTACCCAACCTCCCAGTTCCTGTATGGGCATTCCATAAGTCCTTGGTCAAATCTACCCAGTCCTGTGCAGACAGGAAGTTTCTGGAAGCAGCAGAAGGTAGGACCTTAGAAAAGGTTCAGAAAAAAGCCTTTTTGATGATAAGAACATGAGGGGAAAAAAGGTGTAAATATGTAAATTATTATTAAGAAAATATGATATTATGACAATAAAAGTCAATAAAATAAGGAAAGGTAGAGAGAAAAAATATGGCCCATATCTGTTTGCTCAATGTCATAATGCAAGTGACAAAGGATGGTCAAAGGCATTAATAGAGATAGATCCCAAAACCTGACAGGAGGAGATGTACATGAAGAAACACTGTCCAAAAGTAAGACTGCTTAGGAGGGGATTGGATATCAAAAATATTTGGGCTTTGTACAGTAAAAATAGGAAAACACCTTCAGTTTGATGTGAATTCTGGGGGTTCAGGTGTTCTCCTTCACTTGTCAAATGTAAGTTTGCAAACACATTTATAAATTCCCTCCTCCTTCAGACACACTGCCCATGCTCCTTCACAGAATTGTTATCTGGCAGTATAAGGTCAGCAGTTACTTCCTTTATCACATTCCTCAGGGAGGGTCACCTGGCGTATTTCAAAAGCTCACTTTAGATTAAGTTAATCTCCTGGTAGATTTTCATTCTTTTCATTAGTTTTAAAGGCATCCTAAAACAGTAACTGATATGTAGACTTCTGAGCAGATAAATCTTGGCCCATCATGTGCTGCTATGTGCCTTAAACCTACAGGCCAATAAAGCTGGGGACAATTCTACAAGTAGTAGTAATGAGCATGGGAGCTTATGTTAGAAGTATCTTAAGTTGCATTTGGCACACAGCCATTCTCACATTTCTTCCTTTTTTGGCTGTTCTTACAGGCACTAGATATGGGAATAGGTGTGCATTTAGCCTCATAGAGTGTAGAATTGACTGTAGCAAGCTGTTTGTATTTGGTATCATGTTTGGAAGTAATATTTTTGTGACATTATATACCACTATATATTGCTGTGTTATTAAATGTAGTATACCATATAAATATGGTGTATTGCTTAGTAATAGCATTCTTATTGACCAAATATCTAAATTCAGCAGAAATGTTGGTCTGTGCTGCAGGTTGTGTAGTGAAAAATTTGTTTGCCTGCTCTTATGCATTAGTCAGTTTCCATGCAAGTTTAAGTCTTCTGTTAGCAAGCCCCAGTGTTGCATATACAATGTCACTCTATTCCATTTCCAAGTTTCCTGGGAACTTAGCAGCAAATACATTCTCTCGTAGGATTTATGTGTGGCATGGGAAAATCTGCCTTTTCTTCCAAATAGGTATGATATTTTCCTTTCCTTTTGTGCACTTTTAAGCATTGTGGAATTATGAACTTAAAGAAGAAAAGTTGACCCAACTTCTGAAATTTTAACCTCCATTTGCTACTTGTTTTCCATCTTTCAATGACAATAATTCACTTCATCAGTGAATCCCAATTCAGAAAAGCGCATGAAAGTCGTCTCCTGTGTCAGGTAAATACCTAACCTAAGAATTGAGAAGTCACTGTGAAATAGGACTCAGAACTAGAATATAAGGTTTCACCACCTAGCAAATGGTGCAAGGTTTTCTCTTCTGTTTTGGTTCCAGCCTTTCACTCTAAAAATACAGTTTATCCATTTCTTTGATCAAATGTCCCCAAGAATTCCAGGGACATCACAGACTTTATTTCTACACAACTACAAAAAGCATAAGGTTCAAGTTTCCTGCAAATCCAAGAAAACAAAATATAACCAGGAGCACTTTTCTCCTTTTTTATTCTTTCATTGTGTGCAGTGCCCTTAGGTTTTTTATCACTATGTATGTAGATGTGGAAAGAAAAGCAGCTACTTTTGCACAGGTTCAGAGACCAGTTAAATTAAAATTGTTAAAGGTAATTTGTTGATCTTTTTTACATTGTGTTTATATACTAGAAGCATGATCTCAGATCAGATATTTTAACATAATGTAATTCTGCAAAATATTGGTTTAGTCACAAAAAAATCTATAGAAGGAAGCGTATTGGATAAAATATTGCTCATGGTGTAATTTTAATTCTGAAATACCTTGCTAAGAGGGCTTATTTAAATAAGTTCTCTCTGAGATGAATATTTAGTAAAAATTCCTACAGGATGATTTATAGAAAAATTATATGAACAGAATGAAGGACAGAAGAATTTTATTAGAAAAGAGACTCATTTCCACAAAATATAAATTATACCTTTTAGAAACTATATTGAATTTTATTAATATTCTGCAGACAGCCTGCAGTGTTAATCTCCACCCCTACCTATAAGATTTTCATTATGAGGTACAAGGTGTATTTACCCTTTAACCAAATAATTTTTGAGTACTTCAATGCAGCCTTCACTGCAGTTTACATATCTTACAAAATATTTTCCTTTTGGAAGCACAGCTTATTTTGTGGCATTATTCTACATAAAATCTTTGGTGAAACATTTACATGTATGTGAATATATATATGCTGTTACACATATGCATATGCATCTATGTAAATACAAGGTTTACACATATTGGTATTCAATTAACACTTATCACATATTTCTACCACAGGTATAAATTTTACTGTTTGTGCATTGCACATAGGATCTTTGGCACTTGTACATGTATTTTCTGACCTCAATTATTTAACCAGCCTGCCTGACACTGAATTCCTTTCTGCCTGTTTGAGACTCAATATATTGAGAAACATACTAACAAATAATTAAGTGGAGAGATTTAGATAATCAGTAATTTGTTTACAATTATTTATTCTTACTACTTTTCCCCCCCTACAGAACTCTTCCTTCCTTTGAAGCTCAAGAAATTATTTTAATTGGTTTTTTTTTTAGCAAGTAAGGCTAATCTCTGCATCAGTCATTCCAGAAATATGAAGATGTATTGTTTGCAAGGAAAAAGAAGGCGTAGGGAGTTCCAATTATATGTTCTGGGAGATTTCTTAGAAACAGTGATCTACAGCGGTAACCGCGTGAATGCGGAAGACAGTCCCAACTCCACAAAAGCCAGAAACTTTACATTTTTGTACAGGCAATATGTCTCCCTTCTAAAAACTAAATATTTAGAATTAATGTCTCAATTGGAACTAATTTTTCAAAACTCCAGAGCAAAACAAAATAAAATTAAGGGTGTGTAAAAATTGAATCAAATACAGAACGTGTCAGAAACTATTTTATTTTGTCTGCTTAATAAATTTGTAAATGTGGCTAATAAAACCTCTCTATGGAAAAATATAGCATAAATATACTTAGAAAGTTCTAGATATACCTCCTCAATGACATACATAAATTATTTCCCTTTCTTCTTCAGCATATACTTTTCAGTAGAGCATCCATAATCCACCCACTATACCAACATGTATACATTGATTTTCTGTACATTATAACTTGCTTCTAGCTCTCTAGAACTGCTTTGTCCTACTATGGTGAGGGGATTTGTTCAGTTTTGTATGCTGTTAGCCATTAAATGAATTAATCCTGAAAAGAGAATCCTTGCAATAAACCATGAATCATTTAATAGCCCTGTTTGTTGTACAGTGGGGATCTGATTCTAGCCTCATTGCCAAGCTTGAGTAAATGCTCAAGGGAGTTCTGGAGACAACAGAGCACTACAGAACTGTCCTCTCCTGGACCATGACCTCCTTGGAGGTCTCAATTAGTCCTTAGAACAAAAGGAGTTTATGTGGTTGTTGACCTACATGCTTCATGTGGTTTGTTTTGATGTTCATCCTCTCAAAACAGCCAGCAATGTCAAACACAGTGTGAGGGATTTTATGCCAGTCCCTCTGGAAGTTAGCTCTACAATACATAAAAGCACAATTTCCCCCTTACCATGTTGTCCCTGTATTGCAGCCCTGTGGCCACTGAGACTGTTCGCAGCACGGGAGATGAATACAGTGCTTTTCTGCAATAAAATCAACCAGATAATATTGTCCTCATATCTTCTTGTTGTCCTTGAGATCTCAGTCCAACAGTTCCTCCAACAAATCTAATTGCAGTTGAAACAAATGATTGCTGCAAGATCTTTTCAGGCTATTCTATTCTATTCTATTCTATTCTATTCTATTCTATTCTATTCTATTCTATTCTATTCTATTCTATTCTATTCTATTCTATTCTATTCTATTCTATTCTATTCTATTCTATTCTATTCTATTCTATTCTATTCTATTCTATTCTATTCTATTCTATTCTATTCTATTCTATTCTCCCACTCTAGACTCACAGACTTAGTTTTTCCGAATTTTAATCCCTGAGCTGGGGTCTAACAGTGCTTGTAGTCAGGGACTTTTGAGCCTAAAATGGGAAATTTACTTCACATTTTTTGCAAACGCTCATTCATTTTTAGCAAAACATTTGTGAGTATTTCACTGTTCACTCACTTGTATAGCCTAATGTGTTGGTAAGGAGTGAACAGATTTAGACTGAGCCCAGAGTTGTGTTGATTTTTGGCTGGCTGGTTGCTTTTTTTTTTTTTTGCTGAGGGCTTTAAGATTTTCTAAAAGCACAGCTAGGAAAGTTACATTTTTTAGGCAATGTTAATGAGCTTTGGCTGCCTTTGTGAGCATCTATTCCCATCTGGGCATTTTATAAACTTCTGGAAAGCTGCAGTAAAAATTCCCAGCTCATACGTCTTCAGAGTTTGTTTGAAGACCTCCTACCAGTGCAGCAAGCTCTACTAACATACACCAAACAAAGGATGCAGGGGTTATAAAGAGCTGCTTTGCAAATTTACTCAAAAGCTGGATGAGTGAAGCTGAGGTTGTTCAGGAAAAACATGTAGACCATTTACAGGAAACCAGTGTCAAAACACAGGGATGTATGTGACCAGGTTGGCTGAGAGCTGGAGGCAGGTGAAAGCTGATAAACTGGGGACAATGAGTGGAACAAAAGGAGTGTGGGAGCACATCTGAGAAGGAGCCAGCACTCCCAGATTCAACCAGGGAAAGTGACAAGGAAAAGAAACTGAGGAAAGGGAGAACAGGATGCTGAAGTTTGGGTGAAAACATGAAGAAGGAATTAAAGGTTCTGGAGTAAGGAAAAGAGAAAAGGAAAGAAACACAATATGTATAACATATGATTATTCACTGATACAATTAAATACCATTATGCTTATAAAATATAGCATGGTAAAAGGCTAAATGTTTAAAACAGAAGATCCTAGGCGTCTGAGATTACTGGGAAGCTTAATCATGTCTCCCCTGATAAAACATCTCTCAATTCTGATAAATATTGCAAATAAAAAATTAAAAAAATTTTCAAAGTGTGCTACCATGTGTCGATAAGCAACATAGGAAAGCCCACAAGAAAATTTGGATTATCTTCTGAGCTGTGGTTGTGGCATAAGGAGAAGGAAAAGTACCAACTAGATGTTCATTAATGGAGTATTGTTGCACTATGCACAGGATGAGTCCAGGTTTCTTTGAAAATACAGTAAGTGGTCACATCCTTAAGCTTGTCTTGTTTAAAAATATGCACAAGTGAATTAAATTATATTGTGTGGGCCACTAGCTCTCAGGTGTTTGCAAAGTCTATTAAGTTTTATTTTGTGATGTTCATAGTAAAGGAAATTTTACATGTAATCGCTTTTTATTTTTATTTATTTTTATTTTTATTTTTATTTTTATTTTTATTTTTATTTTTATTTTTATTTTTATTTTTATTTTTATTTTTATTTTTATTTTTATTTTTATTTTTATTTTTATTTTTATTTTTGGTAACCTGACAGAACCCTGCTCATGACTTCTAAACCCCAACATACCAGACAAGGTATATGGAAGGTAGAGATTTTTCCCTCACAAACAAATTTATTTCTTGCTTAGCACAGAGAAAAAAAAAAAAATTCATATGCAAAGGGAAAACACATAACTTACCTTTCATAAATTGAAGGCATGGATTTGGCTCTGAGTCACGTTTGTATCTGCATGTACCAAAGAGGAGTTATAAGCCAAAAAGGAGATGAAGAATGAGACAAAAAAGTAAAATTGGAAAGATAGAACACAAGTACTGACTCATAAAAGAAAGCAATAGAATTGTTTTGGAAATTTGAATGTTCAAGATAGACAAGCCCTCAGGCAGAGCTGACTTGCATAATGGCACCTTATTGAATTTGGCAGATACAGAAAACAAGTGTGACAGTCCTACACCTCAGAGTTTTACCAGACTGAATCATTCCTCAGCAGTCACTCTGGTATACTGAACTAGGCACGAACTAGTGTTCCTCCATCCTCTAGTGAGCATGTTTGTCTTATTAGCCAGCATTTCTGTCTCTCAGGCATGGAAATGAATGTTACTGATTTTGGCAAGTGAGGATCCTCTGTGGGTTTTTTTCCAGACCTCTCAAAAGTATGTGTTGGCACTATCAAAAGATCAAAGGAAGACAATATCTATCTTGCCAAAGACAGTCATTTAGTGCAATCTAATTTGAAGAATTTCTTTACTTTAGAACTGACAGTTTTTCATTATGTCATGGAATATTTTTATTCTGTGATTGAAAACATTTGAGGGTATCTTCTTCATTAGTGGTGTCCATGTGGTCTAAATGACTTTTGAGTTTTTTCCTTCATTTATTATTGTATTTAATAACATGTTTTATTTAGCTACTTTTGGCAAGGTAATTTAAGACCTCAGTGATTTTATTCTACTAATTTCTTAAATAAAGGGAGTTATGAGCTCAAAAATGGATTGTAATCTGGTCTATAGCTTTTTAGATTAAAACAGTGATAAAGATATGCCAATTTGACAGACATTTGTCCTTCAGTTACCTGGTCTGAAAGTCCCATGATAATTTTCAAAGTTCTCAGAAATTCTGTGACACAGTATCTAAGAAACAAAAAGCTACACCATTAATTAATACTAATCATTGAATAAACTTTCTAAACGCTTGGCATATCCCATACTGATAGTAGATTCTTTATCTGGGAACAAACTACAGAGCAGAGGTCAGGGGACTTTTCTGCAGAAATAAGCTAAATGTATTTTCCCTTCAGCTGTGTAATTTTCACATGTGTTTGTAAATTAAATCTCTTGATGAAGTACTCCAGAATAGCCTTAGTATACCTGTATGTTGATTATCATTAAAGCTTTAAGGGAATCATGGCACTGTCAAAGCCTAACCTGAAGAACATCTTGGCAATTTCAGTTGTGGCTTCACTAACTTAAGAGCAGTTTATTTGACACATGGTTCTGCTATCTAGGTTATGAACATTTCAAGCCTATTTATAATACATAGTTTATGGCCTTTACTGCCCTATTAACAGTAGTGTGTTGGGGTTTTTTAATTCTAATGAGTTTTGACATGTTTCATTCTTATGTCCAAGTTCCAGATACTCTTAGACACACAAAAGATGCAATCAAAACTTTCAGTAAACCTCTACCAAACTGCTGTATATATATGCTATTGCAAAATTCCACAGTAAAAATAACAAATATCCCAATATAATCAGCAAGCCTATTTCTCCTGTTTCTGCCTGGTTTTTCTCTCATTTAACAAATAACTGGAGCTGCCAAATGCTAATCTTGACATTTTACTTTTCCCTTTTCACCCTGGTGGATTTTAAATCTCAGTAGTGATGTTTTGAACTCTGGTCCCAGGGCACCATCGGCTAGTACATGCAGAAAGCCCAAAGCATTAAGTTCTGGCAGGAATTCTTAGTGCTAAGCAGTTTATAAGGTAGGATAAAAGCAGCAGAACAGGTTTTGTGCCTACTGGGGAGATCTGACCAATTCCTTTTCTTTTGTACTACATGAGTACATAAATGGCATAATGAAGCATTTTTTGAAAGATGCAATTTAAAGCTGTTTAGAGAAGATGCTGGCTTTTGTTTTGTTTTGTTTTGTTTTGTTTTGTTTTGTTTTGTTTTTACAGACAAAACACAAAGCCTACTGAGTATCATTTAAGCCAGGAGCTAGAAAGAAAACATTCAACGTTAAATTTTATTTTAATGGCAATGATGTAAAAAAATCAAATCAAAAAAGAATATTGAAAATATTTGAAAATGTTACAAGTCCTTATTTTCATTGTTTATGACACCTGAAATTCAAGTTAAACTCTCTTCAGAGATTTTATTCACTCTTTCTTCTCAAATACATACCAAGAAACAGGGCTTGGTTTAATTGTGTAAATATAGAAACATTTTGTCACTTCACAGAAACTCTTTGCCACTTTACACAGCCTGAGATACGAAACCTTAAGTCACTTGCAGTGAGGTAGTAAACCTGACACACAATTTATGGCAGACCTTGAAACATGCCAAGTGAAATCTGAAGACCAAATAGAATATCCTGGGTTACAGCCACTGGAATCCAGCTTGAAATGTCTTTACTTAGATGCCTATATTGAAACAGCTGAAGTAGATCTGAGGGGCAAGGTTGAAATTAAGAGCTCTGCATTTAGTTGTCTGTGTAGGTGAATGTGAGCTAAGCATGGAAGTCTAATCTGTGCAATTGATAAAGCCTGGAGAGGTACTTTGCAGAGCAGGTATAGATTGCATGGCCTTCAGCTGCTGATCCAGAAGGTTACAAGCCTACCGTGGGCCTGCCTGGTAGTAAACTCCTCTGTTCAGGCTGAATCCAGCACTGGGTGTCCTCTGGCTGTCATGGGAGCCAACACTAAACTCCCAGGCCAGGCTGACATCTTCATGTAAACACCTAGACTCAGCAGAAAAGTAGAGCTGAATCCCTGGCCTTGTGGCAAAACTGATTTACCTCAACCATGGAATAGTACAATTTGTATAATTCAGGAGACAGGATGCCCAGCTGGTCTGAATGATGTAGTTCCCATTGCAGAAACCAGTGCTCAGAGCTCACACAGGAGCTGGTAGTTCCTACTGCTCCCAGCCTGCACAGGAAAGAAGAGTGAGTGCTTGCTCTATTTAAAAAAAAATCTCTATGTCAAATTTCAGGATCAAACACATCTTTTTCTCCTTTCCCATTGCCTTCTTGTGGGGGAAAAAAAAAATCATAAAAAAAAAAAAAAAAAAAAAAAAAAATCATAGTGTATCCTGAACTGGGAGACCTCACAAGATATCATCAAAGTCCAACTTCTGGCCCTGCACAGAACAATCTATTTTCTATAATGTAGCATTGAAAATACATCTAGTGCAAATAACTAAAATTATTTCAAAATACATAAACTACAATACTCAGCTAGATTTAACCTTCTTAGATGCAAACAGTTGAGGAGAAGGGGCTTGCTGTCTGGAGATGTCTCCTCAAGCAAGTAAGTGTAAAGTCTTCAAATGAGGTACATAAGATTCAAGCTATTCTTTTTTTTTTTTTTTTTTTTAAATATTTCCCAATCAAAGCTATCAGAAAATTAAATTGTATATATTTTGTTTAATGCTGGTGATCTTCTTTAATCCCAGATACTTGCAACAACCTTGTCTGCCTCAATGTGTCATTCATTTTAAGTGATGCTTACAAATATATTTATACGTAAGAGCAAATTTTTAAACAAATACTGAAGAAATTGATCTGGATGAGGACTTGTGGATAAATGAGTCCCATTACTAGGTGTCCATGACATCAAAAAATCGTTTTGTACAGCTTCTACCCACTACTCTTTTTCAGCCAATTTTGTTTCTTTATGAATGTGTTTTGGTTTTTTTCCTATCTCTATGAAATATTTTAGGATTACAAATTCAGGACAAGCCATTTGACCTAGAAGTGATAATATGGATAAACTCTGGAAGACAAGAGAGGGACCACAGCATAAGAGAGGTTAGAATTACCTGGCTGGGAAGTAATATGATTTGGGAAACAAGAAATGTTACTCATGATACGATGCAACCCCATGACAGCTGGACCTAGGAGCAAGGTGAAGAATTGAGATTACCACCAGTCGCCTCCCATCAGGACCTCACTTCAAGGAAAGGGGGTTCCCCCAAACAGGGCTGGTATTCTTACCTCCCTTCTTATCTACTTTTTCTTTGCTGAAATTTGGGTAATTTTTGGGGAAATGTTATGCTCCCATTTAAAAACTGTTGGCTAGCCTCTGGTGGACCCCAAAAGTAATACAAAGTAGGCTTGCCTCTGCCATAGCTACTCTTTGTTACACCCATTCCAGTCTGAACTTACTCTTTCCAGAAAATGGATAATGAAAGCAGCTCAGACTACTGCACAAAAAATTTAACTTACCTTTTGTACAAAGGCATTTCTGCCCTTTTATCTGTTTTGAGGAATACCACAACAGACATACCTAAGGACTGCACTTTTTTTCATGGCCACATCGTCTTTGCAGCTCATCGTTCCCTCAGATGAAATTAATCTCACACAGATATATCTAAGTAGGCAACATAGGGTTCTGTTCTGGTCAATTTACAGAAGCAGACACTGAGGGATCACTAATCTTGCCAAATTTCTATTTCAGAGTCAAATGGACTATGCCATAAAAGTGCTGCCTCTTTCTCTCAGTTGACTGTAATGGTATACATCTGTCTTTGGTTTCTTTTCTTGCAATCAGTGATTAGGTCTTTCCCATCTCTGTCATACCTAGTGAATAAGCTCTAGAAAAAAATCTCCTTATACATCTTTAGTCTGTGTGATTAAATTTTATCTGATTTTTTTTCCTTCAGTTCTCAATGTCACCTCATTCTCCCTTTATGATATCCCTGTTCAAACTCTTTGAACTGCATCTTTCTTGTGCATGTCTGCTCATTTTTAAGTCTGTCAGATAACTGTCCACTAATAAAGATGGAAATCAGTATTCCCCATCAGAAATGTAGGCCAAAGTCCTGTCTCATTTCCAGCATATCCAAGGACCAACCTCTGAAAATTAAAAGATGTATTCAAGTCAAATGCCTAAACAAATCTGAACATCCTCATCCATTACAGCCAGGAAAATGATTCTGACAGTAACTGGAAATTCTCTTTTAAAATGTGTAACTTTTAAACAAAATTGATCTTTGCAGTTTTTTTCAGAAAATTATGGTTTGGATCAATTTTTTCCCTACGTCTTCGATGTACTACTTCAGTTTTTAAAAGTACAAATACAGTGTGAATCACTGATTATACAATCATTCACCATGGCCCCAAAAATTAAAAAAAGAAATATAACACACCCAAAAAATAATTCTTATCTTTATGAGAGTTGTTTTTATCTTGGCAGTTATCTTAGAAATAAATGTTGCACTTGTCAGAAATGATATTTCAGGACTCTAGAGTCTGAACAATAATATTTTAGTAAATTTAAACTTTTATGGAGAAGAAAAGTCTACTGGAAAAAAAAATCCATGGAGAAATAAAAGTAAATAAAGTTAACTGGAAAATGCAGGTTCGTGCCAATTTTTTTTTTTCCCCTATATATAAAATATTATAAATTTTAACCTTTGGGACATTATATTTAAGCATCTTTTGGAAGTATAATTTTATGTTATATCCTTACACACCCAGTGACAATAGATTGAGTATTGTTTAAGTTATCTCAGATTTAATGAAGTGGCCCTTAGTCAGTAAAATACCTAAATTTGTACTCACCTACCTTTGAACAAGAGATTATTTTAAAAGTCTTAAATAAATGTATTCATTTTTTGCATTATCAGGAACAGCATGCTCAGTATTTTGCAAAACTGAACTCTGAATTGATTATGTAAAGTCATTCGGTGACATTTCATTTCTTTTCTTGAATTTATTTTGCAAACAAAACCCAGGATCAACATTATTTAACCTAGGTTTGGTGAGACAACACCCAAACATGATACAAAGAAGCTTCACTGTTAAATTTACTGAAAAAAAAAAAAAATAGACAAAGTTGTGACACCTGTTCTCATATTATATTGGTTTCTTACATCTGAAAATTATAAAGGTTAGCCATAAACTAGAATGCAGTTTGAAACCAGAATTTAAACTTGTCTTGCTTTCTTTTTCTTTTAGTGCTAGAAGTATCCTATTGAAAAAATGTGCAAATATCTTAAAAATAAAAAGTCTAAATATCACTTCTATGTAAGTCCAAAGGCACAGACTAAGATCAACCATTTCAACTGGTCTGAATCACGTTCATGAGTTCCACTGATTTATCCTTCTGTTGGCCCTTCTAGGAAAGTGCCTTTTTTTCCCTTTTGCCCCCTGTCTTCTATATTTCATTTCATGTGTCTATCGAGGCTATGAAAGATAAAGCTATCTGCTTTCTCCTGTAGTAAAGAACTATATGGAATCAGTTCACCTGTCTGTCACTCCTCATTAAATTCTTACCCTCTTCATTCACATTCTGATCTTTGCAAATGAACATTTGCTTAATAAATGTTCCCAAGACTAACAGTGCAGAGTGAAAATCCCACACAGCAGTAAATTATTAACTCAGTCACAGGGGGAGTGCCATATATGACTTTTCAGAATGAGTTATTATGTGGATCATCATGTAATTATGAATTTTTCAAGCCATGATAGAGGAAAATTGAATATTTAATATTTTATGGACATATTCTGCACTGAGGACATCTTTCAAAATTTTATGATAATTTTTGGAGTGAGCAAAGAGCAGAACAAAAGTTACAAAATAATTACAAAGTGGAATATTTAATCACCATGGACATTGTTGGCGATTTTTCAAATTGCATAATATAATCAAGGTCATGAACTTTTAATCAAGATGTATTCAAACGGAAAAAATATATGCATTAAATTTGATCTACAAGTATGTTTTGATTGTTTAAGAAAGGAGAATATGAGGCTTCATGTTTTATTGTACAATGGGTAGAAACTATGTAAATATTCATGACCATTCAAACACTCCTGATCATTCGTGGCTTGCCCCTACATGGGGCATTTAGAAAAACAGAAACATAAACCTGTGCTGCCTGCTCCAGGAATGCTTGCAGAGAGCAGGGAGGATGAGGAGGAGCAGCGCAGGTGCATCAGCACCATCATTCCCTACAGTTTTAAACATCCTGGGGTATTCACAGCATCTGCATGAGCCTGAGAGAGACAACACAAGATCTGTGGGAAACCAGAGCCCTGCTGAAGCTGCAGCTGGATGCCAGGCAGGATATCCTCAGGCATTTAAATGGTATTAGGCACCTATGTTTAGCCTTTTGAATCATTCCCTAGGAAGCTGAAACCAAGTGTGTTTTAAGTGGCACTAAATACCCACATATGTGAAACAGACTTGAGCTGCGAATTGGAAGTGCAAGGATCACTAAGGAGTGGAAAATATTTGCTTTGTGTTCTGATAAAGGAGAAACTGAACAGAAAAGACATATTTCTAAAACACTGTTTCCACAGGAATAGTAAAACTTTATCAAGTACTTGATTGTAAGCTAAATCAGATACTGTTTGATAACAATTCAACTTAGCACAAATCTATAACAAAAAAAAAAAACCAAATAAATAGTGCTCTTTTCCTTTACAATCATTTACCTTCCCAGAAAATCTGATGAAAAGCAAGGGAAGGGAAGCTTAAAGGACTGAGGAACCATAGATCAAAACAAAGTGTATATACAGTAGGTACACATTAGTCTGGAACTCTGATCTCACGTATATATACAAATTCCTTCATTTTATTTAATTTATTTGTTTAAATAATTTACTGCATGGCCATTACTGAAAAG
This sequence comes from Poecile atricapillus, assembly GCF_030490865.1. NCBI lineage: Eukaryota > Metazoa > Chordata > Aves > Passeriformes > Paridae > Poecile > Poecile atricapillus. The sequence continues at coordinate 48,143,060 of NC_081249.1, read as the reverse complement.
CGTTTTGATGTCACACATAAAATAACTCACAGTTAAAATATAACTTGTGTCCACTATTTCAGATGCCAAGGCATCAGCCTGACTTCATTTGCCCAGAGGGGTAAATGATGGAAATTAAAATGCTTGGACCAGAATGACCCTGCATACACTGGCAGTGTGCTCAAGCCTTAGTCACAAAAGGCATACTAAAATACACATCAGAGAAGGGGACCAGTAGGCACCATCCAGATGCAGGGAGATTCCAAACCACTCAATACTGAAAAGAAATATTTTGCTTCCTTTTACAGAGAAATTCCACACTGCCTAGATTCATGACTGCCTGCTTCAAGACAAAACTACTTCATGTCCTTGCAAAGTGAGTGGATGAAGGTGGGTCCAGCAAAGTGGTGGTCTGAGAAGAGCTACTCAAATAGTTTAGTGTAATATATCTTAATAACATTGTACATATCTCTTTTAGGTTGTATATGGACCTGTATATGCATTTATATACACTGTATCATATAATTTTCAATGTGACATATTTATTGAACTGCTACCTGGCCATTGCTGTGTTCCTTACTCCAAGGACATCTCTCAGTGCCCTTCAGAATGAGACACTTTTAAAATTTGAATAATCTTTTGATTTTGGAAAAAAGTTAAATGTTTGTGCATCTAGGTGAAAAAGAAAACGTTTTTCTGTCAAGGTAGGAATAAACCTAGACTTTAAAACGCTAGGACCCAGTGACAGAATGTCAAGTACATGGATATACCATACAATAAGAATTTTTTTTTCTTTTGCTTGCAGGAACACCTTTGATGAGTGATCTGGCTCAAATCCTGGGATGATGGCAATAATAACAATGCCACTCCTCGTAATTATAGTTTTTCTACCTGTGGTTACAGTGGGAGTTTCAAATATGGGTGATCCCTTTAGTTGTTTCAAGTTTTAATTATGTGTTTGGGTTACTACATGAACTGTTCTCTCCCAAAACAACAGACCATCAGAGAGAAGTTAAATGTGTGAAGGACTTGGGAAGGAATGACATGGAGAAGTGTGATTTCTATTAACATTTTTAAATAGTGTGTGCCTGCTTAATGTTTACCAAAGAAACTTTTTCATATCTTTGCTCACAAAATAAAGTAACTGGTATTGGGGTCCAGAAAAGCATGCTATCTATCTACCAGCCAGTGCAGGATTTTCATGCCTGTCCCAGTGGTATTCCTTAGACATTTCTGTCTTCATATTGATCTACAAAATAAGTGTCTTGGCATTCATCTCTGCAATTTCTTTGCAGAAGTTCAAGTTTTCTTCAGTATTTTCTGGCCCTGACAGTCCTGGTGTGGACATCTGGTAGGTCATATTGACACCCTACCCCGCTCATGAATGTCACAGAACCATCTCTCTCATTTCAGTAGCACTTCAGGGACTTTTATATGTTACTGAGTATTTCTAACTATAATAGCAGAACAGCAATCACAGACAAATGCCCAGGTGGATTTTCTTGCTTGCCTAGGCATCTGCCTTCATGATTTTATATAGCAAAACATGATGTACTTTTCAGGATGCCTCTGGTGATAAATCTTCTGCAGTCTGTTCAGGAATGTAGATTCCATGAGCCTAGAAAGTGTGAAGTGGCTCCTATTGAGATCAAAGCAAAAACATTTACTGGAGATGTAAAACACCAGCACTAGGTCCCAAGCCAGCCTCAGTCACCAAAGAAAATGGTTTACACTAAATTAAAGAGCATTGTAGAGTACCACATAAAATACTATAGAAAATGGATAACCTTAGTAAGTGGGATCTGACTGGGAGTCATGTAGTAACAAAGAAAAATAGATGTCCTAATTTCACAAAGGCACAAAATCCAAAAGCATTATTTTTAGTTTTAAAACTCACTGCTCCCAATCACAATGTATGGAACAAAGTTCTGAGTGACAAGGGACATCCACAATACCCCCCACTACATCAGTGTTTTCTATGAATAGTAAACAAAAGCCGTATTTAGCACTTCCATAGCACTTTATATACTCAAAGGACTTCACTAACCATTACTGGCATATCTAGATGCTTCTTATATGCAAATGAATGCAAATATGAGAGTAGGCATTAGGAGGCAGGATATTAGAATACATTAGCAAACGGACAATAGAAAACAGCTGGTTTGGCTGAGTGTGGAGATGTGAGTAGGGAGTAGCAGAGAGCACAATTCACTGCTCAGAATTACAGAAAGAATTGTGCTGATTGCCATCATGGCTTAGAAACTCATCACTTAATTAACAATATAAATATTTTAAAATTTAACATTTCATAAAACCACAATAAGAGGTTCCATTGTGAGAATGGGAAAGGATTAATTCACAGTTGGCTGGACTGGTGGCACCCAGCCCTCATCCTCTTGGCTTCTGACAACACGCTTGGCGAGAATTAATACAACACAATTCATGCCCTGTCATGTCTTATTACTTAATTATGAAATGTCTGCAGTACTTTGGACATTACTGAGCCTGTTTGATTGGCTGTGACTGATGTCATACCCACTTTAATACTAGCCAGTACATGCATGGATAGGCCTGTCCCCCTCCTCACCATTTTCCTTCTTTCTATTCATGAATTCTATTTCATAACAGTAATAATATACTCCAGGCAGTGCATTTCCAGGGAATTATTGCATTTCTCAAGTGGGTAAAGTCATTTGGCCTTTCAGCCTTATGCCTTGCAACACCTTCCTAGGCATGTTATAATTGCTCAGAAATACTCTATACCTTGTGTATTATGATTCTTACATGCCACTCTTGCTTTTTCACTTGACTAGCCCAAATAGAATCCAGTAGGAAAAGAGGAGTTGTCAGGTGTGGTTTTTTTCAAATGAGCCTCTCATATATATTTGCAAGGCTTTGAGTGTCTCATGCACATACAATTTAAATGCATTAATTTACAAATATTAATCATTTAGCATGTTGTATAAAATATAATGGCCACATTCTCATGTCCCTTGACAATTCCAGAGCACTGCCTCCTGTGTCTCTAAGGTGGCAGGAGCACAAGATGACACACTTGATTTAATAAGAGCACAGAGCTGCATGTACTGATACAATTGAATGCTTAGATATTTTTAAGTGAGGTGCTAAAGTAAATGTTTATGAAAGCTTAAAATGAACCATTCTTGTAGAGCAATCTTTGAGTCTAATGACTGAAGAAAGTACAAGGCATTATTCTCAGTTTATCATAAACTACTGAAGTCAAAATTTAATTTAGGTAGGAAGAGAAAATAGTTTAGGCATCAAAAATATCTTCAGATTTAACCAAATGAAAAAAAATACAAGGCATTTCTACTTCCTACAGCACAGAAGTTTAACATGCACACTTATGGATAGAAGTGTGTTGAAATCTGAGTCAACATTATCGCCTCTGAGCTGCTAAGGTTCACTTCTGAAGTTATGATTCAGCCTGCCAAGACTGCTTTTTATTCCTAAAGTAATTTTCAACCAAATATCTCTAATAACTCAATGAGCTTTAATGAATCAAGCCTTCTGGCAAAGTCCAAAAGGAAGGTCAAATTAGTAGAGACTAAATTACGGCAGTTTGCAGTGTTAGCACTTTTTATAAATGCAATTATATAATTGGAAACCACACTCCTACCACAGTCAAATGTTCTTCCTGTTCTTACCTTACCTTACTTTTTGATTCCTCTGGAGGTGACACCTCCAGTGCCTGAACTAGGCTTGCCCTAGACTTAACCATAGTAAATGTGAGGGTGGTGAGGAACTGGGAGCAGTTGCCCAGAGAAGGTGTGGGTGCCCCATCCCTGGCACTGTTCAAGACCAGACTGGATGGGGCTCTGAGCAACCTGGTCTAGTGGCGTCTGTCCCTGCCCATGGCAGGAGGGTTGGAACTGGATGATAAAGTCCCTTTCAAACCAAGCCATTCTGTAATTCTATAAATGTAAGATTAGAGGATGACTGGGTAGCCATGCTCATTCCTGGCCTGGACTTCCCATATCTGTTACAGCCATATTTCAGATGTGAAATAGTCCTGCACACAGTGCCTTCTCTGAAACTCATCCAACTAGAGGTGGTGACTTTCTCTCTACTAGAGTGGGGTGATAGATAAAATGAAGGCCATAGTCAAAAATGAGCATATTTCATCAGCTGGAAAGAGCATGCATTTGTGCCATCTATGGCAAAAGGGCTGCTAAAACCCTGAAGAGAATGTTCTCAAAATAACTGGGGCAAGAACAAGCTGGAGATTTTAATTTTTCATGATTTGTAATGTCAAGTTTATAATTAAATAACAAATGAGAGTATCCCATGCTTCCCCTCTTCAGTTTCAGTGTACCTGCTGTAGACCATCATGGTCATAGAGAAAAAAAGGTGAAAGGCTAACCAAGTTCACAGCCCTGCTTTTTGGGACATAAACAAGTGGAAGTGAACTAGAACAGATAATTGGGATGTATAACATAAGAATTCTTCTTCAGTCTGTGTATTTAAGACCTATTAAAAATGGCAATGATTCAAAGGTGGAGGTGAAGATGGGTCCAAACCACGTTGTCAAATCCAATGTGCCTCTTAAGGAAAAGAGAAAAAGAGTTAGCATTAAATTCCAGAATAAATGTGGATTTAGGAAGACTGACATTTCACAATCTCTAACCTAGCTGCTTCTTCTGTAGGCAATGATTTCAACACTATTTATCAGAAAAACAGAAAGTCTTGGTCCATGGTGCTGTCTTTTTTCCTCTTATAGGTATTAAATTTGGCTCAGATACTTAAAAGACTTGCTATCCTTTGGGACCAGCTCCTGAGTGATTGGAGCATTAACAGCACTGAGTTAAATTCCCCTGCTGTCTGCCCGAGGGAGAGTAATCCATGATTCCCACCCACATGAGGAATGCCTTCATCAGCAAACAACAGTATTCTGGAGCTGGAAGCTCTCAGTCTTCTTGTTAAGCTATTTCCCTTTGAATAAAACAAACACTCCTTCAACACAAAGAAGGAGCTAGTACTGCCTTCTACCTGAGTTTCCTAACCATTCATCTATATATCCATCTTCATCTGTTTTCTGACAAAACAGGATCCTCTTCAACAGGACAGCCTCCATATGGCAAAACTGTGATGAGAGGAAAAGGTAGAAAAGTTCTTCCTCATGTCTGTGGATGTGGTGGGGCCAGAGGCTTAGCTGGGTACTCAAGCACTTCAAGCAAATAACCTCTTCTTTTATGCCTCCCACAAGGGCCTAGGAGGTGCCTAGGAAGGTGAAAGAAGGGGACCAGTACAGCATGAAAGTGCCAAGGATTATACAGATGGATATATCCAGAGACAGAATATTCAGTTTTCTTTGCTTTTACGATCAGGCCTGAGTGTCCTTATTGGCGGTGCTCTCCCACACTGGATTTAAACTCTCAAAATGGCATGTGAGTGCCTCATTTTACCTCAAGAATCTGTACTTTAATGCACAGTGTGTTAAACTGTAAAGCAGCTTGGGAAGTACTGGGATTGATTGCAGGTGGGTAACAACTGGCTCACCACTAGCTGTGATGTGGCACTCCTCCCTGGAATTCAACAGCGACTGGCACCACTCACGCTCAGTCACTGCCATGCAGGTAATGCCTTGTTACAAGTGTGCAGTACTGGCCTCTAGGATCATTTTATTGTTTTATTTAAATTTATCAAACAGGCTTTGGAAAAGGTTATATGAATATCTGGTTTCAAACAGAGAGATTTCCTAACAATTGCTATCAATTAAACCCTGGAAACCTACCAAGGGGCAATAATAAGGGAAAAAACAACCAGATATCAGGTCATAGTAGATTATTTTTCTGGTAGTGAAGAAAGATCTGATGAGTAAAGGTAACTGTAAAAGCATCCATAACCTTGCTGGCCTTCTATGGTACAAATTCCTTCTCTCTCTTCAGAACTACACTCAACACTTTTTGGTCTTGCTTATTATCAGTCTCTCATCTGAGAAAACAACAGTGTATCAGTGACTGTTCACACAGCAGTATGAATAAATAATGAGTGGCAAAATCGTAGGTGAATGTATTTTGTAAAATACCAATAAAATTACAATGGGTTTCAAGATTTTTTTTTAATATTCATTACTACAGATAAATACTTTATAAAATTACAAGCTGCTTTAAAACTATTGTGTGAAAAAACAATTATCCAACATAATTTATCAAATTAATTTTACTACAAATAATGTTGTAATAATGATAAAAATTCATAAGAACCTGGAACTCAAGAGTGACAAAGTACATTGAATTGTTACTGGTGCTACTCAAAGCAAGTTAAAAAGTTAACAGGCTAATGAATAGAACAAGAATGAAAAATATATTATATTTTGCATCATCCATTATATTTTAAATAATGGATTATCTCCATACTTTGTTTTCAGGATGAGCTCATAGATCGATTTTTTCATCAAAGAGTAAAAGTTTCAATAGTTTGTGAGTTTGAAGATATGATCACTTTAATCACTACATCACTTTTTGAAAAGACTGAAGTGATAAACAATTACACAAATAAGGAATACTGCCATGTAAGTCTTAAAATGTGATAGGTATTTTTTCCCTGCAATGATAAGAGGGCCATGAGTTATATGAATTTAGAGAGGATAAAATCTATTTCTGCTGAAGACATCTACTTTCATTGTTGGCACATACATTTGCAATAGAAACATCATTTATGTTTACCAGAAGAGCTGTCATTTAACTGACAGATGGCTCCAGTGGTTGAACATAAAGCAACTCACTAAAATTGTTCAGTGATTCCCAAACTACTCTAACAGTGTATTCCCATCTTTTTATGCAAAACTATAATTTATTTATTGGTGCCACATCTTATACAACCTCTATCACTCCAGTCTGAGTACCCCCCAGTATTACAAAACATATATAGAAGATATATTATTTCTCCTTCTCCATCTTCATTCCAGTCAGCTAACTTTTCAGAATTATTTTATTTTACCATATATCTATATCTCTGTCTATTTGGGAAGAAAGAACAAATCTCACTTCTCCATCATGACTTTTACCATATGTGCACACACATACACACATATTTAAAAATTTAAATAAACCTTTTCTACATACATATATCATATTTATACCACATACACACTTAAATCATAGAAGTTGTGATGGAGAAGTGGGATTTGTTCTTTCTTCACAAATAGATAGATTTCATTTCCTGGGAAGACTTAATTTGCTTTTCTATCCCCATTACTGTCAATGTTTTCTCTTCATGAGAGAGGTTTTGGATTGCCTGTCTTGTTCTCTGCGTGTGCATGGAAGATTAACTGAAAAGTCACCCCTCCTCCTGAGTACCTGGGCTGCATCTTGAGGCAAGGCACATATCAGTGTTGCACATTTTATTTCCAAAATGCTCAATATGACCCCAAATCATCTCTTTGTTCTAGAGGTCTCTGATTTCAAATGACTACAGGCATCAGGAAAGAAAATATTGGATTATTCTGAAATCCAAATTCTCATCTCATCATGGTGGTATCCTTTTCAGTGGTGATATTTACTTGGAATACTTAAGCCAGATAAAACTAGACAGGAATTACTTTGTACTTTTTGAACTCAAGTTCATTTTTCACCAGAAATGAAGATGAGGTTGAAGTCTGAGATAACTTTGCAAAAATTATTTTATAGGATGACAGTAATAATATGCAATAGGCAGAGTGATTTCTGTCCTGGAAGAACCATCCTGCTGGGCTTCCTTCTGGGGAGTCAGCACCCACACAGAAAAACCTACAGAATCATAGAATGATGTGGATTGGAAGGGACCTTATGTATCATCTAATACCAAGCCCAGTGTCATGGACAGGGGCACCTTCCAATCAACCAGCTTGCTCAGAACCCCATCCAACCTGGACATGAACCCTTCCAGGAGGGGACACCCACAATTTCTCTGGTCACACAGCACACTGAGGTTCTCAGTCTAAAACTAGTGTCAAAACCATACGCTTTGTTCTGCTTCACCTTCAATCAGCTTGCCTGATCATGTCACAGAGAAGAGAGAAGAAAAAAAAAAGAGAAACCCTTGATCAGAGGGCACTGTTCCATGCAAAGAAATGTCACTTTCCAGCCCAGAAAGTAGGCCTTCCCAGCTCAGCTGTTGAGCTGTAGGAGCCTGTGCCAGTTTTCTACCAAAATATGTCAGTAATCAATGACTGACAGAGCTGGGAGATGAATAAATTATTTTGGTCTTGTGGGACATGGATTATTCCCACAGGAAAGCCAACAGTTCCAGGGTAATCCAGAAGTGTCTATGAAGTGTTTCTTTCATGTTCATGAACCAGAACTAATTAGAGTTCTTAAGGCACTGGCAGATACCATAGCAGGACCCCTTTCAATCATCTACCAGAGGTCTTGGGAGTCTGGGGTGGTCCTTACTGACTGGAAACTGGTCAGTGTTGTTCTCATATACAAAAGGGTATGAGGACTGACTGAAGAAATTACAGATCTGTTAGTCTAGCCTCAATTTCTGGAAAAAAATCTGTATAATATTATACCTGTATTATACCTGGATGGTACTTAAAAAATAATGTGATCATCAGGCACAATCAATATGGGCTCATAAAGGGAAAGCTGTGTTTAATTAATTTGATGTCCTCTGATAAGATGAGGAATCTTGATAAACCACAGCACTGGGCTATGATTAAAAGAATTAAATTGAACAAGTCCACATACTGGACTTGGCACTGGGATGGAGTAACGATTATTTGGAAGAGTGGCTGGAGAGCAAGCTGCAGAAAAGGATTCAGGGTTGCTGCTGACAGCAGGCTCTGTGGGACCTAGCTGTGCTCCCTGGGAGCTGAGAGCAAACTGCATCCAGGGATGCATCAAACAGCATCACCAGCCAGTCAAAACAGGTGATTATCCCATTGTATTCACCATTGATGCAGCCTCAGCTGGAGTACGGTGTGCAGTTCTGGGCCCCACAACTTAAGCATGTGGAGGTCCTGGAATCCATCCAGAGGAAACCAACAAGCTGGAGAGCAGGCCATAAGGAATGTCCTATGAGGAATGGCTAAGAACTTTGTGCTAGTCTTAACTGGAGAAAAATATGCTGAGGGATGGCTTCATTGCCTTCTGCATCTTCCTGAGGAGGAAGATCTCTTCTCCCTGGTATCCAACTGTAGGATGCATGGGAGCAGGTCAAAGTTGTGTCAAGGGAGGTTTAGAGCGGATATTAGGAAGCATTCCTTTATCAGAAGGCTGGTCAAACTCGGAAACAGACTTTGTAGACTGGTGGTCTGTGTTTAAGAGGGATTTGGACAATGCTCTAAAAATATGCTTTAGCTTTTGTTCACCCCTAAATTGATCAATCAGTTGTACTAAATGGTCCTTTTAGGCCCCTTCCAACTGAAATTCTCCTTTTTTATTCTAGGTTATGTAGAATGACACATCAATATAACCACTCATTAAAAGAAGCATTATTTAATGCTATTTGGAGCACATGATGTCCAAGCAGCAACTGTGTTTCTACCAGTGGTATCTGGTGAGATGCATGACTTTGGGTAAGCCAGCTTCCTGGGCTTTCCTATGCCCACAGAGGCTATGATATATGACAGAGGCTACTCTTAGGTCAAATAAATAAATAAAAAAATCACTATTTCAAAAATAAATCACTATTTCAAAGTCCTATGGGACAATGAAACAAGAGAGATTATATAACTGAAACGAAAGCATTAATTTTATTTTTTTTTAATTAAGAATCATATTCTCTTATCATGTTCATTAAGATTATTTTCACATTGATTTAAGCTTATGTAGGCTGAAGTGAGGGAATATTGCAGGACTCCTTCCATACTACAAAGTGGAATTTACTCTCCCTGCACCTTATATTTACTTTAGGGACGCAACTGGTACACACCTGCAATCCATTTTTCTTTTGTTTTTAGATCAACACAAATTGCAACAAATTTGGTGTCCACTGACCATTTGTTTAAGACAGATGCTTTTACTGATCTTTCAAGCACTAACATTCATGGCAATGCTTGAATTATTCAAGCCCACTTTGCTTAAAAACAATTTATGAAGCTCCATAAATGTATGGAGTCATTAGCAACACATTGTAATACATTGAAGACCTAACCCCATTAGATGAGATAATTAATGACAAAATCAAGTATATAAATATGGCCTTAAATTTTTCAGACATAAGAACTTATTTTCAAGCTTTTTGAATATGGGTATTTCCCCAAAAAAGGAATTCTCTCAGAAGTAGAGTTGGTGGGAAGATTTTTCTCTTAATAAAAATTCTATACCAAGGGACAAGACTAAACACTAAAATGAATTAATTTTCTGATAAGAAAATTGTCTTGTAAAAACATAAAAATTTAAAAACTCTCTTGGTTGGGTTGTCCCCAGCAATTTCTACAATTTTTTTCAGCATGTAAAACCAATTTGAGGGCTTATATGTATGTATGTGTTTGCATTGAAACCACAAACCTTCTAAACTATAGAAAATTTGTTTTGTAGGAAGAAAGAAGCAATCAACAGTTTATCTCACGGATATCTAGATATACACAGAAGTTTGTTACTGGATGAGTGAAGATGATGAACATCTAACAATGAGACCTTTACTCTTTTCTGTAGAGCTAGTGGAAAGGCAGAAAAAAGTTTTCGGGGAGGAGTTTGCAGAAATCAAAAGAGCTGTGCAGAATCTAGAGCAGTATCTTTATGCAGTATCTTTAGTATGAAGATAGGAAAGCACTGATTAAAGTTAGCATAAAAACATTGCCTTCTACAGTTATGAAGCAAAGTTGATTTTTTTTTGTCTTTTACAGTACATCCTAAATAATTCTGCTGCTTTTCCACCATAATTATTTAACTTCATTTTCCACAAGGTTTCCCACTTGGTCTGTGTGCAAACCTACGTCTTCAGGGTACAACTGCATAGTGCAGATTGGTTTTCTCTGTCTGCCTATCAAGAACTACAGGAGCAGGTTTTTAGGGTGAATCATTGAAACCTTGATATTCATACTGCACATTTCAGGGGTTACCTCAGACACCTTTCAAAACCTTGGTTTGCTTCATCCAAGAAGAATATAGTTCACGTGCTCTAAGATTTTCCTGTAAACAAAAGCGTGCTATGTGGGAATGACTGGTAAATTTCCTCCAGTATGTTTGCGATCCAGCCTAAAATACAAACATACCTCTTAGAGGTCAGAGGATGGGTGGACAATTCCTTATCTTTTTGTTGGACAGCATTGCCTGCAAAGAGGAATCCTTAACTAATAAGAAAATAAACCACATAATTTCTCATGTATATCACAGACATGAAAGGAAAAAGGAAATTCCGGAAATTATTTTTTTTTTCTTTTTTAAGGAAAAAAGTAATCAGATATTTGCAGACCTTGTTAGTCCATTGTATCTCAAAAATGTCTTAATATAAAATAGTAATGTAAATATTTCTAGCACCAAAAAGGTAAAATCTTTTTCTCAATTAATTTTCTGGTCTCCAAATATAGTGTAGATGCTGCTGCTTACAGGATTCTTTGATTTGATGACATAACAACATCTTTCAAAACAAAGAAGCATTCAGACATGAATACATGGCTGGCAAGGGAATGAGGATGCACACCATTGTGAGAACATTAACTTGAAGGCATCTTTTGAAGCTCTGAACAAAACAAGCACAGTGTTTGTAAAAGAATATTTGACATTTTTACAACTATACATTGGTGTCACCGAGTTAAACTCTGAAAGACCAAACAACTGCCCTATGTAAGTTTTGACCCCCATCACATCCTCAAGTAGGACTCATTTCAGAGGATGGTAGTGGAAAGAGAGTTGAGCGGTCAAAATGAAGAAGTAGGACTTGAAAACTTTTTGTTCCTGCTTCTCTAATGACAGGAGCTTCTCACTGATGAGAGCTGAAATAGGAACTGTAGAATTGATCTTCACCTTAAAATCACCCTCATCAGAAAACTAAACAGCCTGTCTTCTCTCTTTTCAGGGAATTTTATTCATAGTCATTGACAGAACTGAAAGCCAGAAGCTTTATTAGACCTACAGACTGAAAAATTGGCTTCTTTTAATTTGTCTCAAAGCCCAGAGCTGTCAGCAAGTACCTTACTGTCTGAAGAGGTAGCCTTAGGACATCTTTTGTCTGGGCAGTTAGGAGTATGTGCATATATCAGGAAGAATGTAGATGTACCTAAGCAGTGCACAGTACACTCCTTAACTTGGATTATATAAATCCTCTTGTTTAAAATAGGTGAACTATATGTAATCTGAATCTCTCTATAAGGCAAATTTTCCCTTACAATTTTTCCCTTGCACTAGAAAAGTGGGAAGACAATAAAATTGCTAGGCTTTATTTGGGAGGGGGGAAGTATAATTTTAATAATGTTTCTACCAGACTCTTTAAATTATAACTTAAAGGGAGTGGGAGTTGTGTTCCAGATAACATTTAGAGATTGCAAGTTCACTACTGTCTCTAAATCTCTTAAGTTTTTGTTCTTCAGATTTTGAAACACAGCCATCCTTGGAAGTTTCCATTTTTCCAGCTCTAAGGGTGTCTCACATGAAGTTCTCTACAATTTTCCTTTTCTGATAGTCTTTATTTAAAAGAGAGATGGGAATGATAGATTTCTTTCAACTCACTTTTGAAAGATCTGCAGTCAGGATGGTCTTCATTCTGCTGAAACTTAAAGGTTGAAGAACCATCTCACTTCTGTCATATTTGAAGCTTGTCCCCTTCTTCTGAGGAAAAAAATCTGATCGGAATTATTAGCAACGAGCAGACATGAATTTCTGCCAATTTCGGAAATCTTGGTTTTGTGACAAGATGCACATTGACATACATTACACACAGCCTGGAAATTCAGAGCACCTAAGCAAGGTGCCTCCATTCCTGTAAGCTGAATAGACTGGAAGAGGTGTTTGTGGAAATTGTCCAAAAGATATTACTTTTTGTTTCTTTTTGTCTCATTCTATATATAGTTCTATGTTCTGGTACAGTTTTTAACTGTCCTCAAACTCTTGTCCCCCTCTCAAAATAGAACAGTTAATTCTGGATCTTTTATTTGCACAGGACTTGGCAAACCAAACCATACTCAGAGTGCTGCTTCATTTTCCATGACTGCACATGATGACAGAACTTACTCAGGAGAGGTTTCAGAGCTGCAGATTGCACATGGGGCCTGAGTGAGATGAACAGCTCAAGGACAAGACAGGCCACTCGTGGGATCTGCTGGGACCTCTACCCATGGAAGCTGAGATGCTGTGCAAATAGGTGTGTATAGAAGAGACAAACATCTGGAGGAAGCCTGACTCTGTCATCCACTTCCTTAGTGGTCTGAAGTGGTCTGAAGATCATATTTACCTTCTCTCAGTGTTGTTTATGCGTTTCCCCTGCTGATTCTTCAATGCAAGAAGGAGGATTTAACCTCTAGCAGCAGAGTGCTGCTGTCATAGGGCCAAGAATCTTGAGATGTTCACCTCTGACACAACTATTTCCTACTTTCATACCCTTCTGCTGGGTAGTTTCATTGGTAGCCTATATAGTATAGCTGATTGTAAAGTCTCTGCATTCAATTTTCCACATGTGTTTTAATATGAATCAGTCACAGAAAATGAGGCATTTGCAAAAATATTTTGCAATGCATGACAAAAAGATTGGACAGACATAAGTATATATATAGAGAATGGAAAGAGGATCTAGGATTTTATGTTCTTCCTCTTGGAAAAGAATGTGTTTTACTCAAAACTAATTAAAAATCTCCCCTGCAAGAAGTGACATATTTCATCATCACTCAAATGCAGCTCTAGCCTTTGCTTTTAAACTTACACTGGCAGCTGCTTCCTAGAGACGTTTTATGAAAGGTTTTGAGGTATCCTGCAAATTTTCAAAGGATCTAATGTCTGCTACAATTTCATAGAAATAGTAATAGAAGTCTATGCAATAGGTTTTTGTTTGGTTTTTTTTTTTGGTGCCAGACAATGAGAGCTGATTCATTCTTTCAAAATATTTAGGACACACAACTACATTCAAAGTGCTATTCCATTGTGAAACAGTGTATCTTTCCTGTGAAGAGCAGGTGTTAGGTTAAGTATAGTTCTGAAGTAATGTTAGCTCCCATTATAACCGCAATTGAGTCATACCTGAGATTGCCAACATGGAAAAAGACCTCTAACAGTTATGGAATTGAGACTCAGTAGACAGAGGTCTTTCTTAGCATCTAATATGATGTTGCTACCCTTGACTATGGCAGATTTCAAAACAGAATCATCCTTCAACAAATAGGAAATACACCCTCGACTACAACTTAAATTGTTTCCTTAAATTCCAGTCTCACTTCTACTCAATTAGTAACTCAGTTTCAAGACAATTTAACATAAACAACTACCTGATTTTGTATGTGTCTGTGCATATGCATCAACACTTATTATAGGAAAAATACTATTGTAAGTTTAATTATTGCCATCAATAGTGATGTTTCCCATGTATGTATTTCTTCCAACGATGTAAAATTTTCTAGTACCTCAACCTCCAGAGAAAAGAATTATCTCACTTTTAAAAATGATGAGACCCCTGGGATTTATCCAAGATATGTCAACAACCCTTCTTGAGACTGTTTTTTTGTACCATATCAGGAAGTCTAAAGAGATTTCTTGATACCATAATTTTTCATCCATTGCTTTATATCCATTTTGCTATAGAGGAAAAACTCAGTTTCTTACTATCTTGGTTCTTCATTACACCATTGAGGAGAAGTTGATACATGGTGGGTATGCAGGATATAAAGGCACTAGGTAAAATCACAGGTTATTTTTTTTTCTATTGACCTGTAGTTCTTGAGGTATCCTCCCATTTTTGATGAATGTATTGGATTTCCTCATCCAGCCCTTGTTTGTTAGTTTTTTGTGATTTTTTTTTCAATCAAAGGAAAACAGCAGAATATGACAGGGTCCTCCTATCAAAATACGCATCTTTGATAAGATTAATATTTTTGTCTCACCAGAACATCATATAGGAAACATGGAGAGAAGTTCATCTGAATAGAGAGGATTGACTTTGAGATTTTTATTGGAGTGAAATTCAGATGCAAGTCAAGCTTAACCCCCTAGTAGAAGCTGCTTCAGGAGAGAAAAAAAAAAATCTGATTATACAGGAATAGAAAGACAGACCACTCCTGTTAGTCTGTTCTTATTTGAAAATACCCAAATGTTTGTGGGAAGACTTAATATTTGTCATGTCTTTGACCAAAGTCCATACAGTGTATTTAGATATGGAGAAATTATTTGATTCATATAGTGATCTCTCTAATCTCTCTATTTGTCCGTATTCCATAGTACCCTGAAAATATTATATGAAATAAAAATGGTTTAGAAAGCAGAAACCATCAGCAGGTCTTGTTCACACAGCTTGTATGATGTATGAAAGACTGTATACGAATCCATAAAAAATCATAGTCTGAGAATGGACAGACTAAGAAGAGAGGATTTCCCCTCCTAAGATGGGACCGTGCCAAAGTTGTTTTCCTTTCTAACCACCCTGGATCTAGAGTTTGGAGGCTGGGGCTAAAGCCTGCAACAAACTTGAAACATTACGAAGTGAAATAAATGGGTCTCTTCCAAATGAATCCCAGATGATGCCAAGTGGAGGAAGATTTATGTATATGTTGTATAAATATTTAATGATATGGCCAAAAACCTACTGCCACTTAGCAAAAAGACATTTATCATTCCTATGAATTATGACTTTTTGGCCAATAAGACTAAAGTATGTTAATGACCTCAAGTGAATTGTGTTGTTATTCATTAAACATTTTCTGACTTCTGATTTGCTGAGTTACCTCTGAGATCATAGTCCCATCACCAGCCATAAGTTATTCTGTAACAGCCAAGAAATAGGTCTGAAATAATTTTTTGATGTATATAATTTACTATAGACATGAAACAGAGCAAAGGTATATTTTACACATGAATTTCAGAAGAGCTATTCTCTTGAACTTTTGATGAAAGCAAAAGAGTGTTTCACATAGCCATGTGGGAACTTAACAGAAAACTTCACAAACACTCTTAGACTAAAGTTTGAAGAAAATTACAATTTATTTTATGTTTAAAAGGTAATTAATTTTTTTTATGAACCGGCCTTAGCCTTATAACATGTTAAACTGTTGATAAATGTTCTTTTTATAAAGTGTTTGAAATCAATGCCTTCTCAGGTCCATTGAAACCTGTGAATAATGCATAAGACTCTAAATGAGAAAAAAATACATATAAGCCTCTAAATAAGAAAAAATTACAACTATTTCATTAAATCTATACAGTTAGAGTGGACAGGCTGTGTCCTCTAAATTACAACTTAGAGCAGAAACTACTTCTAGTGATTCAGCTGGTTCCTCAAACACTAAATTATGCAAAGTCTCATACCTGTACTGACTTTGTTTTATCGGGGTGTGTGTTCAAGGCATGTGGTAAAGCAGAGGAAAAGAGTCTTGCATTTCCCATCCTCTCTGGATGGGAGATGATGTGCAGATACATCAGCCTCTGCATGACTGAGCCACACTGGGCAGAGACTGGTGATAACATGCATTCCTTATGCACTAGGTGGTGCTGAGTCCACCAGGGCTGCTGGCTCAGCTTGCTGCACTCTGCACATCCCCTCACCTTGTTCAGGATGCTGTGCTCTCCTCCTCGCCCATCTCCACATCCTACATGACAGGCAGCATCAGAGAATTTGTCCCAGGGAAAACTAATTTGTTACTGGAGTGCCACTGGAATTCCTCAGACTTGGATCTCCTCGGTCCCGAGCAACAGTTTTTTGTAATTTCTATAATACAGACGTTTGTAAAAAGAAGTGTTCACTTGTGGTATAGGTGACACCTTAATATGCCATGTGATTTTGTGGTCTGTCCTTCAGAAAGGTCTGCTTTCTTTTGTTAACTTTCCAGCTCGTCGCCAATGATCGTCAGACAATAGATTGGCTTGCAAGTTGTCTCAAACATTCGGGACATTATCAAATTCTAATTGGCTATGTAATAGGAGCAGACAGCATGTACAATGTTAAACCACTTCTGAACCACCTATTTTCCATATGCAAATCAGACAGAAACAAATGTTTGGCCCCAGCTGGGTGAAATGTCCCATTTAGAATTCTTTTTCTCTTCTTTGTTCTTTGATGTTCTGCAAATGAGCTTTAGAACTCCGCTCTTCACACAATTCAATTTTACAGGCCCATTATCTGAGATATAATGTGGAGGTTAAATATATCAGGGCAGCCATTATGTGAAAATAATTAACAGTAATGAATAATGCACTAATTCCACTGATGAGAGATGGTTATATGTGTAATGAAGTGTTGGGGCAGCCCTGACAAATGAAATTAAAATATTTAAACACTGTTTTATGATATTACTTTGCTCATATAATTTCCTTTACCTACAATGAGCCACTTCGATTATCGTCATTATCTTGACAGCTCTGAAGGATGAAATAGTGCAGGTTAATGTGACAGCGATTAGTCAGAGAGAAAATCCATCACATAAAGCAGAACAGAGTGAGGGAGAAAGGTCTCTATACTTTCCTGTTTCAAACATGAGAAGAATGATACTATCAACATCACTTCAATATTAAATGGATAGAATTATCTTGTCATTCATTTACAGCCTCTGAAGAAGTACCTATTTGTACCTGCAAAGGAAAGGTCAGCCTTTCTTAATCATCCATAAAAATATGTTGATGGATTCCTTATATCAATAATAGTGACAGAACCAGAGGAAGGAAACAAGCTAGGAAATTTAAAAGGAAAGCACTCTAGGTCCTGTATTAAAATGTTCAAGGGTTTTTATTTTTAAGTTATGCTTCACACACTGGTTTGCTCTTCAAAAAAGGCATGGTATGAAATAAAGTCAGATCTCTGGCATACATTTTATGGAAGTTGTTTTAAATGCTGTTTAAATAGCAAAAAGGCCTGCCTATTCTACTCATAGTTTTGCTTTGTTATTTTTTTTACTTTCAATGAATGCCTGCAAAACCTAAAAATATTCATATCTAGATGTCAAAAGGTAGGGTAAAGTTAGATTCAATGTTAGAGTCACCTTATTTACAAAAGTTTTGAGCACACAATTTTTCCAGATGCATTGATAGAGCAGCAGACAAGTCAGCCAGAAATAAGTTTACGTTTATGAACCATCCGGGCAGGTGGGCATCAAGGATCCTCAGAAGAAAACTGAGCAGAAGGATGTCCAATCTAACCTGAAAGAAGGGCAAAGTAGAATGTGGAGATCACGAACTTCATCAGTCACTGACAGATCAGAGGCATGTATGTCCAGAACACCACAACACCTAAAAAACCCCGTTTTTCCTTTCCCAGATCAGCAAGAGATTTGTAACTCCAATGGTTTACACACTCAATTGGGATGCTGTTTCACAGTATTGTTCAAATTGAAAATATCAGAGACTTATTCCTTATTCTCAAATGAAACCTGAGATTTAATTTTTCATATGATCCTTTGTAGAAGTTCAGAGAAACAACCAGCTCTCACTAGTGCTGGCATTTCCCTCAGGTCCAAATTGCTCAGATTCAATTTCTATCTGTAAAACTCTTGGGCATCAGTTTTCTGTTTGAGGGGAATTATGCTGGCTTGGGAGACAGGTGAACAAAAAAGCTGTAGCAGGGTTCTATGAGGACCCTCTCTTCTGAAGTGCCATATAAAGGTCTCAGAGGCACCTGACCAAGAAAACATTTAAACTGTTAATGGCATCTTTGCCATTAACTGCAAAAACTTAGTAGTTAGAGCACTCAGGACCCTGTCTGAATAAAAGGCACTGTGAATGCTGACACAATATTTTTATTTGGGTGTCTAAACACAACTTTTACAAGACTGACTCTAGCAGTCTGCCTTGAGAAATGTAAAATCAACTTACAATTAAACAAAAATATGAAAATTTAGAAAAGGGATGCCTTTCTTTGTCCTGCAAATCATTATAATTGCTGCCATTCTTACAATATTCTTATTCTTATTCCTATTCCTATTAAGAATAATGTTATATCCTGGTAGTGCACACACAAAAAAATCAAAAGGTTTCCCTTCACTTTTTGTGTCCAGTATTTTAAACACTGCGCAGATACAGATTACCAGACAACCCTTGTGCTAAAGAGCTTGCAATTTAAATAAACAAAGCAGATAAAAGCTATGTGTACACCAGTTTTACTAAGTGAAGTGAGTAATACGGTGGCAGCAAATGTCATGTTAGTCCCACAATGCGGTGGTGGGAGTGGGAGGGAGGTGTTAGGCTGGAGTGCAGGATGTGCCAGTACTGCTCAGCACCATTGCACATCCTGCAGGGCTGCAATCATGTCTTGAAGGCAGAGCTCTTCACTGGGACAGCACAGAGAGGCTGTCCCTCAGAAGGAATTCTTGAAAATGTACTTTTCTTAGTACAGCATAGTATGGCCATTCTTTCAATGCACAAAAGGGCCTGAAAAATGAAGTGCACACAAAAAAACAAATCCTTTTGTTTTACTCTAAATACAATGGAAACTTATGTCACATTCACCTAAAAATCTTACTGTAAACTGCACTGAGAGGTAGAGGTGATAATCTATAATTTACTGTTCTCCAGGATGGATTGCAGCATCTTTATGCAGAGCAATTGAAACATTACAGAGAGCAGATCTAAAAGGTGAGCAAGTCACAAATCCTACTCCCAACTGCAGCTGGTTAGAACAGAGTAAGCAAGAGGTTTAAAAACCGAGGAAGACAGCCAATAAAAGGAGAAATACATCAATAAATTAAAAGTCTCATTTTCAATATCTTTCTTTGTAGTGAGTATCAGTCCCATTGAGCTGGGTGAATTCACACAGTACCAGTGGAGTGAGCAGGGAGGACACAATCTCTGAGACACTACTGCACACAGGTCTGCTTCTGTGTGGTTTAGACTTGTGCTTTTGGGAGCCCATACAAGCCCAGAATAAAATCTCTTGTGTGCAAACAGGGGTCCATACAAGAGATGCATAAGGGACCTTTTGAACTAATGTGCTAGTAAAAAACTCATTCAAATTTCAGTGGTTCTTTAATTTTGCTACTTTTAAAATACAATTTACTTCATTTATCGGACAATGAAGTGCCTCTGTAATAAATCTAACATTAAAAAATCATTTCCAGCAAATTACTCCAATAAAATCAATGGCAGTCAGGCTCAGCTGTAAAAACAAATAAATTACCTGCTATTGATAGGGTAGGCAGAGTTAATTGTCATTTAGAAAGGCTAAAAGGGATAAAGAAATCTAATAGAAGGAACACATTTATACAACAAAAATGAGAAAACTGTGAAAGTTTTACCTTGACAGCTCCCATACATAGGATTGACTTGGTCCCTGAGCAGCACAGGCAGTTGTTTTAAGTCTCTGTTGGACACTGGTATGTGCTTTGGATCTGTCAATATTTACCTGCCTCAGTGTTGCCTCGTGATCTTTTTACCTTTCATATATTGAAACCCCCAAACAGGATTTCTGGTAATGGGAAATGAAGAATTGATAGAATTGAGCAATCCCATCTTTAGATTTTTTCAGCCAGGTTAAAAGCACTCTGACCCAATTCAGGCTTTTCAGTAGTTCCAGCTATTAAAGAAATATAAAGCTGGGCATTTGCTAGGGGTATTTGTCATTCTCTGATAGCACAGTGATGATTTTATAGTTAAGATCCTCTTTCTAAAACAAAGTTCTGTTTATTTATTTTTAAAGCTGTCCAGCTTTTTCTCTGAAAACTCTAAAAATGACATTAACCTGATGTATTTCCATTACTGCAGTGTGCTCTTTCTGTCTTCAGCAGTTCTTTGTGAAAAGTATTTTCTTATAATTCTTATTTGTGTTTATGCCTCCTAGTGGGGGAAAACAAAGGAAAACCAAAATGATGGAACATCCATAAGTTCAGTGATCAATTTTTCCTGAACTCTTATGGGAGGAAAATTAATTTAATCTTCTGGAAATTGTAAATCTTGCTCTGGACTGCAGAGTATATCCAGTGACACAACAGGATATCAGGGCTTATTCACCAGAGAAGGCTTTTAACTCCCCTGTGATGAATGCAAAATTCTCTGGGAATGAGCAGTTTCCAAGATTTTGCAGAACTGAACCCTTACTCTTTTGGTGTGGGTGCTTCTTCAGTGACCTCAGGAGAGCAGATGACATTACAGTCATGAATTATACACATCAACACTTTAACAGGACAGGAATTTCTACCATATTACTCTATAAACAAACAAACAAGTGCAAAGTAAACTTAATATTTAGTAATTCCTAGCTAAAATAGGGAATGAAAAATTAACAAATGTCAGACACAAGCAAATACAACAAAAAGTTCAGGATTCTTTGATTGAAGCTCTTTGGTTCAGAGATGAGTGCAGTAACAGCTGCTACCATGCTTGCAGTAAGTAACAGATTTAAACCTGCATTTCCTGGCTGATAACTGGGCTGGATACATCTTGGTAATAATTTACCACTGGGAACACTGCAATTTGTGGCCACATGAAGAACAGGCAGTCCAGAAGCTTCATTCCAAAAGGAACCCTGGATCCAGGATCTCTGGATCCAGGACACACAGACATATCCTTAGGAAGGAGGCACACCTGTTTCTTTGCATCATCAAAACCACCTTTTAAAGCCACATGCTGATGAAACACACATGGCCAGGCTCTGGATGGAAACCTAAGGTCTTGGGACTACCACTCTTTCTCTCATTTGGAGTGAATGGCCCAAATTTGGAAGTGTTCAAGGCCAGGTTGGATGGGCTTTAAGTAACCTGGTCTAATTAAAGGTGTCCCTGGCCATGACAGGGGGCTTAGAACTAGATGATCTTTATGGCGCCAAACCATTCTGTGATTCTATGATTCTCTCACATTTAGGTCATCACACATATATTTTTCTTCAATACCAAATGAATTCAATGACAATGTGAATTTCTTTGTCTCAGGGAATTCTGTTAATGCCTTCTCACTCTTTTTAGCAGCAAATTCTTAAACTTGGAGCCAATAATGAACAGATACCTGCTGCTTTTTTGCCTTTCCTGTAAAAACAAAAATCAGATTAAATTTCTTTATTTCCTTTTAGCCCCCAACTTAATTACAATTTAAGACCTCCTAATATAATACATGTTAGACTAACACATGTTTGCTGTGATGGAGGTCAAACACTAACACAAGTTCCCCAGAGATATTGAAGTCTCCACCTGAGGAGATACATGGTCCTGGGAAAGATGGTCTTGTGAATCTGCTTGAGCAGTGTGTTTTACCCAGATTTTCCCATGAGCTCTCTTCCTACCTAAATGACTGTGTGATTATGTGATTCTGCTTCTCAGGAATGTTTTCAAGGTAAGAGATGGTATCTGGCCAGTACTAGTCAGAAAAATTGGCCCGAAGTTTCTTCCTAAGAGTTCTTCTGCACTGTTGCCGCAAAGTAAAACAAGACTCTTATGTTGCCTGGGGCTTGGACTCAGTTTATACAAAAATTGAAGACGGCGAGGATTGAATTCCTGCTAGCTAAATTTGCAAGGGACTCTTAGAGGCACCTCAGAGCCAGTAGTATAAAAAAGGCTCCCCCAGACTTCTGTACATAGATAATCTTTGGTGCTGGCATTAGAATAATTACACTGATTTATTTCCATATGTGGGAGGCCTACAGTCACTGTCTCATATTTATGTATCTTGGGGTAGGTATCTACTTCTGCTCAGATGAATCTCATTATGAGCATACTTGACTTCATAGAGCTTCCATAACCCCACAGACAAAATGGAATATAGCCCTAATGACTGCTTCTTGAAGTTGCTGTACTCAGCATCTTAAGGACACCATTGAATGGTCTGTCAGCCCATGGAAAGCTGTTCTTTTTTGAGTTGATGACTGGGAAGATACAGGCAGAGAGTGGCTCTGATGAAGAGAATGATAAGAAAAGATGAAAAGGTGGTAACCAGACATCCCACAGAACTCACTTGATGCCCTGCCCATTCTCCCAGGAGAACACTGCTATGCGTTAATCTAAAATTTGTCCTTCAGCTGGCCTCTGACATTTGAATCTAAGTTCAAGTATGAAAAACATGTAATTAATATGCTGGGTTTCATACAGTAAGTAAAGAGAGATAGAAATAATGGAGGAGTCCACCCTCAAAGGAACAGGGAGAGTCATATGTACCTTAGTTTTGATCAGTGAACAAGCATGAATGTACAATGCAGACAAAGCTGAGATGAATCTTATGCTTCTGCAGCAGGACTTATGAGACAATTCACAGAGTGATTTGGCAAAGGGGCTGGGCACAATGTGGAACTGAGGTTACTCTGGAGCTGTCACTGTATGAGGGACAGGTAAGGTATTATGGTCAGAGTGTCACCTGGACAGAAGATTATTGCAGTAGAAAGGTATGAAGTATACAGAGAACAACCCAATGGAAAACAAACTCGTTAATTCCACTATTGATGGAACCATTTGGTTTTTTCTGTCTGGGAATGTTTGGAGTGGAAATTCTTTGATTTTACCAGAAGTATGTTCTATTAGAGCAAAAAGTTGTTCATGCTGTGAATTAGTTCTAAACCACTTTTAAACCAATCCCAGAGGTTCAAAATGCAAGCAGTGCAATAAAATTTGCTGTGCAAGGAGAAATAGTTTGTATATTGATTTGTGTACTCACTGCCAATACCTGTGTGTGACCAGTAACTCTTCATCAATGTGCAAATGCCTTCCACTTACTGAACATGAGCAACCAACGCCACTTTAGTCCTTGACCCACGGCACAGCCTCTCTGGCCAGCTGACTTTATGGTGGAGCCTGCTCTCTCAGCAGTGCACTGCTTGAAGAGAAAAGAGCTACAGGGACTATTGCACAAAATCCAAAACACAGGAGACACCCACCCCTCCTTCGTAAGAGGGTGGAGTTTCCTCTGTCCCAGCAAAGATTTTCTCTGCAGCTGGTCTCTCTTGTATTTCCAGATGTGAATGATTGTGATGAGAGAGTCTGTCTTTCCTTTTTTCAGAGTGAAGAAAATACGTAAAAATATTGAATAAAATGAAGATGTTTCTATCCTGTATGAAGAGAAAGGAGGATATTGTTTCCATCTGGCTCTACATGTCCATTATATAAGTGTCTACAAAGAAGTGTCTGAATAAGTTATTCTGGGGCATTGCTCATTTGCCCTAAGATAGATGTCTCTTTAAAAAAAATTAAATGCATCCTGGAAATTCCTTTTTTTTTCCCCTCTCTTTTTTTCCACTGGATCTATAAAGGACTATTAAGATGTAGACATCTATAGTCAGGTAGAGGAATCCCAACTTCTTTTGCCAAATTTTACTTGCTGTCTGCCTAACTTCCAACTGCTGCACACCTTCTCCATCAGTTAGCAGATATTAAAAACTAAACACCATTTGGAGAAGGAGCAGTCATTATTCACCACATATTTCAGTGTCATTTTAATATTTTGAGCTATTCTTTGCTGTGCTGGTTCTTAATTACAATTTCCCATGCAGTTAGGTTAAAGAGTGTAGGAAAGAAATTAAACATCAAACATTATTTTTCTTTAGACTAGTACTGGAAGAATATAAATGGGAAAACAGCAAGAATTAAGCAGATCTGTTAATCTGACAGTCATATTAAAGGTGAAATATATTGTGTGCCTAGTTTTACTCAGAATATTGCGTCTTTTAAAAGTTCATTTTTCTGCCAAAGTTTCCAGGTAGTGCAATGACAAATTTAACTGATAAGTAGGATCTGATTCTTCACATATCATATTTGTGTCAAAAACCAGAACCATTGGAATAAGATATTGTAAAATGGAAGTTCTGAGATAAAAGAATTTTCAAAATCTGTAACTAAATCAGTATTCAAAGTCAATTCCTGAAGTCATAAATAGTACTTTGAATTAATAATTCTGCCTTACTCATATTCAGTAAAATAACACTGTATTTTCAGTTCTACTGCTAAGGAGATAGCTTGATATAAGAGATCAAATTCTTACATTTATTTCACAATGAAAAACTTGGACTGTAGGGACACCTGAAGTAGGATGTCTCTTCTAAACCAGTGCAAAAATCAATAGAAAGAAAAATCTTTGTTAGGTGTGATTAGAATGGCCTTGGTTCTTTATGATATCATGGATTTCTCTCTTACTCCTTTACTTTTGATAAAAAAATAACGTTTTTACTGCTTTGGAAAAGTCTGAAGTTTCTACGCATTTAAACAATGACAAATCAAGCATAAAGTAGGTTTGGATTCTCTATAGAACATATATAATTAATTGAACTGTTTTTTGTTTGCTTGTTTAACCAATATCCCCAAATATAACACAAACAGTTGAAAATTGATCCAATTTTGAATTTATGCACTGGTACTAAAAGAGTAATTTGGATTTTTTGCAGGTGATCTGTGAATGGGAAATGTGTAATTTCTGTACTCTAACCAAGTCCATTTTGAAGACTGTTTTTTGCAGAAAGTAAAAATCAAGAAGGAGGTTTACTTTTCAACATCTATGAGAACAAAATACAAAAATTAATGTCTATGAAAGATTTATTTTAAAATTTCCTGAAAAGGTGTTAGCATGTGATTTTAATCTTCACCATCCTTGAGCACCCATGAGAGATCAACTTAATCATTCAAAAGCAGAAACACAGAAAGGATAGCAACTAATATGACACATTAAATGTCTCTTGAATTTAGAATAAAAATGTTAGAATATATATTTAAGGATATTATGTGGTCGGTATAGTATTTATGCAATGTATTATGCAAATGTGATGCCTTCTGTGTTTTGCCTTTAAACAAGTCAGTTGAGAAAACATGTAAGTATTTCACATTTTTTTACAAAATATGGTGATATTAATATACCAGTGTAGTGTACACACTTATATAGCAAATATATATCATTTTAACACCACTTCTGATTATGATTAATTTGCACCACAGTTTCAAATTTCCAAGACTGTGTCTTGCTTTCTTACTGTGTGACTTCCTGCAGCAAAGAACAATTTGCCACTAACAAATCAAATTGGTTACTCTGGAATACGTTTTGTCTTTGGGATGCCTGTAATTCTATAATACTTTATCCACATAGAGAATGTATTCTGTCCTTTTATTTATGGAAATAAATGTGTGACCAGAGATCCACCAGTCAGGCTAGCACGGCCATTCTTAAAATGTTACTGTCTTTCTCATGAGTCTTTCTTAAAGCCCCTGTTTCAGAAGTCATTAGATGGTAACCCTGATTTTCCTTTTCTAAAACAAAGGTTCTTCTAAGTATATATTTGTGTACAAATATTTGAATATGAGACCCATTGCTGGAAACACTCAAGGTCATGTTAGTTGTGGCTCTGAGAAAACTGATCTGCCTGAATGTCCCTGCTCATAGCAGGGAGTGGGAAAAAGATGATCTTTAAAGGACCCATCCAACCCAAACTATTCTATATTTCTCTAACTGTGTGGCAAAGGCTTTAGAACACAAATAATTTTTCTGTTCTTGTCATTCAAAATTGGTTTTGCTGCAAACATTTACATTTGTTTCTCCAATTTTTAAATTTGGAGCTAAATTGAGATAAAACTCTGTCCTGTAGTTTCCATGAGCTCTTTGGAGGTTGATTTCGTGACAGAGCTGTGGTTTCCTCTCTGGAGACATCTCACAGATTTGCATGTATTTTTTCTCATCTGTCAAAGTGTTATGTACACCTGTAATCTCCAGGAAACTTACTGGTGTGCAGCGATTTCAGTAATATGCGATGCAATTAAATACCATAGATTCCAACAGACCTGTGCAGAACAGAGTGATTCTTCACAGCCAAAAAAAGAGAGTAAATTGAATACAAAATATAGAAATTCTTCCCTTTATTCCCTTAATCACTGCTTCCTCTCTGGCAAATTTACATAAGACTTTCACATCTGCAATTTTTTATCACAATTGAATGATACATTTAATTACATTTTACCCCTTTCTTAGGGAAGATATCCTCTCAGACTCCCACTAGCCACACTTCCATTAAGATTATAAAATAGCTTAGAAGTTAAAAATTAAAAATTAAACTCTTAAAAGTAGTTAATAAGCTTGTTGCTGCCAAAAGCTTCATTAGACACAAACAGCCACAGTTATGCAGAATTCAATGGTAGGCAGGATAAAATGAAGCTGAGAGTGTTATTGATCCTTTACCAACAGGTACAGTGCCACCACAGCTACCAATAATCTACATACCAACCATTAGAGGAGATCCAGGGAAATTCACCAGGAACTGGAAGATAAATTCAGTGAACAGGGCACTGTGACATCTATGGCATCACAAGATTTGAAATAAAACAATAATCTGACACTTATTTTGTGAAGATGGATATAATAGAGATAATATAGTCTGTGCAACAAGCAGAGTTTTATAAATAGGTACATTTTATTGCATTTTGCTGATATGTAGCAAAAATTTGAAACCAATTTCATAAGTAAATGTGACTTTGTCTCAGAAAACTCTTAAATTTGTTTTCAGTAACTTGAACATCTTGATATCATGAGCAGTACAAACCTTATCCCAGGATTACCTTGATTAAGGCACAAAACATTAAAAGCAAATTACTGTGAAAGTATCAAACAATTTGCCCTTAATGTTTCAGTCATATCTGTAAAAAATATGACTTAAATCTAGTTTTATTAATAATACATATTTTAATTAAACGGCTAGAGGTGCATCTAGCAGGAAAAATTGAATCTTCACTGGATTTCACATACTTGTATGATTCATGGGCAGTAAATATGCAAAGCTTTATGCCCATAAGGCAATCACACAGCAAAGCTGATATGCATGTTTTTGTCTGAAAGAATGAAGTCTAGTAAGCCTTAGAAATAAATATAATAGCAATAAAAATAATAACAATAAATGGTCTAAAATTAATCTATTTTTGTAGGT
Organism: Poecile atricapillus; assembly: GCF_030490865.1. Classification (NCBI taxonomy): domain Eukaryota; kingdom Metazoa; phylum Chordata; class Aves; order Passeriformes; family Paridae; genus Poecile; species Poecile atricapillus. The sequence continues at coordinate 48,115,202 of NC_081249.1, read as the reverse complement.
TTAATGCATTTCTAGATACAATCCTCATTTTTTTGCCAGCTGAATGATGTTAAAAACATATTTATTGTTGTTTTCATTAATCTCATTACACAAATTTTGCCTGCATGGGTATGCATAAATGCACACACACTATCACAGCTTCAGCAATAAAACCATAGGATAAAAATTATCATGCTACAGTAGCATAGCATGAAAGGCTTTCATTGCAAACTGGGGATTGAGCAGTTCTGCAGTCTGCTGATCTACTAACAAAGCCTCTCCTCATTTACATCAAGATTGTTTTTAAAGGTCTGACTGCATGCCTAGTTTGCTTTCTCTTTTGTTCACTTCATCAAACATTCAGCTCGGTTATATTTAATGACAACTACGCCATGCACGCCACCAACACCTCTCACCTGGTGGTGTCACAACACAAAAGCAAACATGAAGTAATTACAGTCTACAATGCTTCTCTGAGGTAACTCTGTGGTGCCAAATTGCCACCTCTCATTGAGTGGAGCACAGCAACTGCTCATAACACCCTGCAATAGCAAGGAGCAGTAAATGTATGCACGTTAAGTTCCATATGAACTTTGCTGAAAGTACTAACAGGGTGAAACTGTGCTTAAAAATTTGCTTTTCAAATTTCAAACACTGATCTAAAGACATAACTATCATTGTCATCATATTTTTCATCTCTGCAGTGATCAAATGTTAATGAATGCCATCTTACAATGTCCTTACAAGAATATGAAGACCCACCCCCAGTCATGCTCCCAATTCAGAGACAGTAGACTGATGAACCAAAAAAAACTTAGTTCCAAATTTCTCCTTATTTAGAATGACCACTCTGATATGCACAAGTAATGGATTTAGGGTTTGGGTTGTTGGTTTTTTTTTTTCCCTGGGACTGGTATTTTGGTGTTGGATAAGCCCAAAGCACAGCTTCTATTTTCCTAGAAGTAACTGGGAGTTTCCAGTCTCTGCAACCTGTTGCATACTGGCTGAGATAGCACATCCATTAAAAAAAGAAAATTAAACAATTTAAAACTCCAACTTCAATCTCTTTTTTAGCTACCACTTACAAAAACTTCGATCATCAGAGTGATGGATGAAGTTTCTTTTGTTCTGAATAGATTCCTCCTAGAAGTCTTGAGATTTTCCTAGACAGTATTTTGTGTGCTAACAGTTTTCTTGAATCCTGCTCTCCATCTGAAAAAAAGTGAGGCAGGGGCTAACTCAAACATATAGGCACCTATTGGCTTTTACACCAGTTGATATTTGCACCTCTGAATTGGGCCACTCTGTTTGACATACAAAGAGTTTAAGGCAAAATATGAGGAAGGTTGTTGTATGAAGAAAGGGGAGGACTGAAGTAGTCAAGAACTAGTGAAGAGAAGGATGCATTAGGCCTGAAAAATTTATGCCTAATTCTAAGATGAAGAGAGATCTATTTCTATCTCTTACCTGTGATCCTGAGCTCTCAATTTGGTTCAGGCATGAAGTCAGTCATTTTTGAAAGTAAACTGAGGTGAAATGCTACTATCTTATTCAGTATTTCAAGGATAGTGAAGTCCATATTCTTCCTCTGATCAGAAGCAGTGATTTTGGTCCAAATACCATCTCCTTTCTAAGGGAGAACACTGTGCACTGCTACAGCAGATTTTCAGGTATTTTCTCTCAATTTTATCTCTTCAAATTGTCCTATCTCATGTTATTTTTATAAATATATATATATATATAAGTTCACTGGACTAGGGAGTAGATCACAGATCCTGATGTTAAATGTTTGAACCAACAACTAAATTTAAAAAAAAAAAAACCAAACCCATGAACCTCCTGCATGAAGGCTGTTTTAAAATAGGATCTGGAAAATAATGGGTGAACTGGACATGAAGGCAGAACCAATTAAAAAATGCGTCTTCAGCCAACATCCTTGGCACTTCAGGCCTTTTCATCTTCCTTTTACTTTCACATGTGTGCATCTCAGGACTTGCTCTTAAAGCACTTTGAATTCCTAGAGCCCATGATTCCTCTAAAATACGATCATCTTAATTTGAAGAAAGGAGAGTGTTGCTTAATTCTACATTAGAGAAATTCTGCCATAACCTATATGATTTCCTCCTTAGCCTGGACCAATCCAAAGAGCTCGGTGATTCCATCCATGAGAGCTGAATCTCTGTTCTTACCTGGGACAAGGCAATGCTGTCTCCCTGCTCAAGCTGATCATTCTGTCACAGCGACTATCAGATAAATAGAAAAGAATTTGACTTTGGGTCTGTCAGCTCATCTCTTGCAAATCACTGAATAAAATTGTGTCTTGTGACACTAAGGTGCCAGATGCCAGATGTCAGCATAGTAGAGAAGGTTGAGTCCTGGGGGCACATGGAGCCTGAAGTGAGCACACCACCCCAAGACATCAAAGACCTTCTGCCTTGATTTCACCATCCAGACGGATTCAGCTGTAGTGAGATACTTACAATATGTTGAGTAATGTATTAAGTATCAAATATATTAAGTAATTAATCCAATTATTTTTCTGTTAAATTGCAGCAGCTGTAACCCCCATAACAATAAAACATCTGAACTTAAACAGCTTAACCATGAGGTGTGAGCTGCTAGGATGGTGAAGAGGAGAAAGCTTGTGTACCCACCGTGGGCACAAACTCAACTATTTCATTCTCATTCCACAATCTGACCAACAGACAGCAGCACTTATAAGATTTCCCTGGCAGTTTAGCTGTGGCTTTATTCAGGATGTTCTTATTGATTCTCAGGAGACCAATAAAAAAACCTTATAGGCTATGACATAGCATTTTCTTTGGGAGGAAGAAATGTGAATGTACCTGAACTGTGTTAGCTATTTATCAATTAACACAAAAAGTAACACTGCTTTCAGCCCATATTATTTCAATCACTAATGCCACTAACGTGGCAGTATTACACTTTTATTTACATCAGAAGGAAATGAATGCTGCATGTCATCTTGCTTTTAATATGATGCTACTAGACAAGTGAACGAGTTTTGCAGGGCTAGTATTTTAGTGTATCAAGAATTGTTCTTAAATAGTTGATTCATTCTGATTTTATACTGGCTTGGTTTACAAATAGCTCAGTAGTAAGCACTCCAAAGTATGAAGTTCATTATATACATATGTATATGTATACATATGTATATGTATACGTTTATACACTCTGGAAAGTGTATAAAAAGACAAAATAAACCAATGGCAAGACATAACATTATGAGACAGTACACATTTCATGCAATAGTAGAAATAATTTATAAATTGTAGTAATGATAAAAGAACACAGACAGAATTTATTTTTTAAATTATTTTGTTATAATGTTTCGTGGACATAGTAAACATGTCTTCCCAATTGAAAAGTAAAACTATTATGAAAATCAAGTTCATGAAGAAGGAGTGGAGGAATTTAAATATGTAGGGTATTTCAAAAGCACTTTGATTTGAGCCCTCTTTCAAGTGAAGTCAACTGTGAAACTGTTATTGACTTTCACAGAAGCAGAGCCCTCATCCATGCAGCCAGCAATTCCATCTGTGAATCCTGAAACACATTTTAGTCTCAGTGAAACACATCCAGTAGATCTGACATGAGTGGAACATAATGGAGAAACTTGTAAACAAGAACCAGAAGAAAGAAAACAGAACTAGCATCTGTGATTAGGAAGTGATTCCCAATAAACAGCACCCCAAAATCTATTGATCTGTGACTGAATTGCTGATTTTGGACACAATGAACATAACCAGTATTCTCCAATGTCTGCTAGAAATGACCAGACCTTTTCCAGTCATGCACAGTGGATGGCAGAAGATGAAGGAGGAACACAAGGATGTCTGAGTTCCTTGTCTGAATTGCCTTCAAAGAGATCTGTTGCTCTACATGGATTGCAGAATGGAGAGGTTTGGCTTCTTTCTTCCCCTACAGCCTTACAGCATGACCCCAGAAAATTTTGCAGCCGTAGACCTCTCACATGATATTATGCCCTACACAGTCCCAGGACATGCAGTTTCACACTCCTCCTGAAAGCTGCAACTGAACACTCTCTCACCTGCAAAAAAGACACACCCCACACTATTTGTAGAAGTGAGACACCATAGAACTCCAAAGAAGGTCCAGGAAAAACACTATGGGATGCAGATGTTCAGATTAGTTCCAGAGGTAGCTGGCTCTCAGCACTGGAACACAAATCAATCTCTGTTACCCCTGCTTTGGGCAAGGGTACAGTAATATAAATCTACCTACACTATCTGCTACACTTTCTGCATAAAAAGAATAACAAAATTGCTTTCACACATCCACAAAGCGCTATATATTTTTCAATCTCTTTCACAAATATGATGCTAACTCCCCAAGTCAAGCTTTAGGTTACCCAGGCTGCAATTTATTTTACTATTAATAAGAGACAGGTTTTAGAAAGAACTCCAACATAGTGAGTCAATGCATTTATAGATGCACAGATATGACTAAAGGCAGGGCTGAATGAATTTTACTCAATCCCTCCTGACAGTCATTAGTCCAGCCAGCTTTTAGAAATGTCAGAGATGAAGATTTCATTAATTCCCCAAACAATATATACCAGTTAACAACTATGCTGGTTCTTCCATACTTTCTAGTGATCTTATCACCATCAAAACTAGCTGTATGAAGCTGTTGTGTGACCTTGTATCCCTTTAAATCTTACTGGTTAATAGCACATAGCAGGACACAAACACTGTGCAACTCATGAACAACCCTGCTTGCACAAATCATCCTGAAGTAGTTTAACCTTCCAAACGTCTATTTTTAAAGACCACTGCAGATGACGTCTCAGCAACTCACTTTAGGAAGAAAAAAATTGGTTTTCTCGACAGATGTTCAAGACTGTACAGTGTTTGCACAAAGCCAGAGTATTAAGTTCCATCACAAAAAGAAAGAGGTAGGCCAGGTCCTAGCTGCCCTCCAAAGATTACCTCCAAATTCATTTCTCTTTGACAGGAATTATTTAAGGACATTGCAGTGATTAGAAACACAAGTACTTCACCTGATTGCCTGAAGTTTGGTATAATGAATCCCACAAAATACTCTTTACTAGAGGTATATGTAGCAGGATTGTTACAATATTGTCACAGTACAGCTGGCCTGGACTGGACACAGTGAATCTGACCATAACACGAATCCAATTCAGCTAGCCTAATTCATCCCAGAACAAGTCCCCAGATAAGGTACAGCCAACCCTATTCGAGCTTAGTAGCAAGCACACCACTGGCCAGAGATCTGGGCAGAGAGAGATCCCAGCCAACGAGCTATCTAAGCCCAGGAGTTTTGAATCAAGCATATAAGCTCTTAACAATAAACCAAACTGTTTTGTCTAATGAGCAGTAGACTCGAGTCGTGGATTTCTGTCTCCCCACCCATGACCAGCACGTAACACAGGATATATGATTTTTGTTCTCTCATAGGAGTCCTGGTGGCTGGACTTGTTCAAAACATTTGGTACTGAGGACAGTGTCAAACCTACATTCTAGTCATATGCATAACATTCTAGTCTCTACATTGGAGACACATGGATTTGATGGATGGAGGAAACACTCAGTGGATAAGGTATTGGCTGAAGGTCATACTTAAAAAACTGCAGCCAATGACATGTCCAGGTGGAGACCAGAGACTACTGTCATTCCCCAGGGATTGGTATTGGGGCCATCTCTGTATAGCATCTTTGCCAGTAACAAGGACAGTGGGATTGAGTTCACTGCCAGCAAATTTTCCAACAACTTTGCCAAAATATGTGGTGTGGTTGACACGCTGGAGGGAAGGGATGACACCCAGAAAGACCTTAGCAGGCCTGACACAGTCCTTTCCAACCCAAAGTAGATCATAAAGCATGGCAATGCAAGTAAATAATAGACTGAAATTGCAGAGCATGAGGCTTTTATCTCAAAAAAAAATCCAACCCCACAACACTTTTACTTTCAGCATATTTCTCAAATGTGTCATGTGCCTTGAATGTGTCAAGTCCTATTATATCCAGTCACAGTAACCTAATGTGACCAACTGACTCTCAACAGGATGGAGAAAAAGCCTGATCTTAAGCCAGATGCAAAATAAAAAGATGATGCATGAAGAAGACTGTATGTCATATGGTTAACTGATGGAGTTCTAGAAAAGAAATACTATTCACTCACAGAAATAAGCAAAAAAAGTGCTCAGAGTAAAAGAATATTCCCCTAGCACATATGTAAAAAAAATTATTGGAGCATCTAGGAGTTGTGCAAATCTGATTTATAGAGAAGTATTACATCTTACAAAATCTGTACTCTTCAAAATAAATTACTTTTTAAAATAGTATGGAGAAACAAGGACATGTGTGCACAAGAACAGTTGTGCACAAAGGTCATTGAGGCAGAGCACTGAAAGAAGGAATAACTATGCCTGTTGTGAAGGTTTTTACACTTCCCTGTAGTATAGGATTCATCTCACTATTTAAAATCTATTTATTGACTTCTAAGTCAGTTGTATAAGATTCTGTCCAAGAATGAAAATGAGCACCTCTGGGACTTAGTGCATGCCACCCATGCTAGAAACCTTAAGTTAGCTGATGTTAATTTCACCATACAATTTAGTTCTGTGCCATTACAACTAACTTTGCTTTTTACCAAATGTGGACTCAGATCTCTCTGAGCTGACAGCAACACTTAAAACTGGGATATATGCCGACCACTGTTCCTCATAATGCTCTCTTTTCTTTGCAATTTCCTGCAGAAAAGGTAAAACACATAATCATGTGAATATGGGGAACCCTTACTCTTGTTCTAAGACTCTGCTCTTCAGTCTGATAATAAATAGATGGATACTTTTTTCTGTGAAAGTATGAGAAAGGTTGTAAAAAAACACCCAACACCTTTGTTCTTTAGGAAGATTACATGGCATGTGGTTAACAATATAATTCAAAGGAGTTTTAAGAATTTCATGGTAGTATTTATCAAGCTCATCTATTTTACCCTGTTTTACATCAGAAAAGGAATGTATTGTTGAAGTGAACTCCCTGGTCATCCTCACCTGCTGTCTTGATTTACACTGTGATATGACTGCAGGAAGCCACATCATTTTCAGAAGGAGCTGTTCTTCAGGAACCACCTTTGACAGCTGAGGTGGGCAATCTTCAGAATGAGAACAGAACCATTCCAAAGTCAACTCCAACCACAAAAGGGTCAGTGTGGCTGTCACTGCAGGTGAGGCACTCACAACCATTTTTCCTGTTGGTCTGCTCTGATTGCTCCACACCTCTTCTAAACTAGGCATTGTTCCAAAGAATCCAAAAAGGACAAAGTACTGGTTTTGTCAAAGAAAAATAAGATTACTGATTTGTAGAGGAATGCAGAAGTTTGCACGTATGATTTTATGATTCTAAGTTTTCAGCAGACTTGATCAGTGTTTCTCTACAGCAGAAATTAAAGCATCACATTGGTCATTTTCACTGTTTTAACTGGTGGATTAGGGTAAATTTCAGTTGCTTTCTTCCCTTTGATTTGGGGGTTCAGTTGAAACCCCCAAAGGAGAGAGGATTCAATGCCCATAACAGCAGAATTGTGTATGTCTGCTGCTGGCAAGGAGAAGTGCTGAGCTGCTGACAGCTCTAAGTAAATGGGATAATTTAAAAGATTGCACATACTCTGTGCATTTCTGCTCTTTATCGCTCTTATCTCACCATGAGCAGAGATAGTTACACTGATTCATGGGTGGTGGCACAATGCCACAAACTGACATCTCACAGAAGTAAAAACAAATCAATAATCCTTCTGTAGGAACTAGAAGAGCACTGCCCACGATCAAATTTACTCCAAGTTTACAGATAGCTTATTAACTACCCAAATCAAGTGCATATTTTAAATAATGCATAGCAATGTGATCAAGATGAGAAGGTTGGTGAAATGATGCCATTTGTTTGCTTCATACAAAAATTGGGTTCCATCAACTTAATGCCTTTTTTCCTCCATCTAAATTTAATATGTTTAATTTCAGAGTGAGTTTTGATCAATGTGTCCAAATGACTTTTAAATGCTTAGATAAGGTTTTATCAGTCTTCATTTTTCTCACTGGAGCCTGGGTAATATGCTCAGTGTTATAAAAAATCAGTAGCTCATTCCTGGTTTTAAAAGAAATAAATAAAAAAAAAAAGAGAGAGACAGGGAAAAAAAAAAAGGTTTTGTTTCAATTATCTGCTGTTTACAGATTTTAAAAGTGACCTAAATGTAATACAGCATAGACATTCTTTCCTTATTTCACTTATGACTACTTCCTAGATTAATTCTCTTACCCATCAGTGTAGTCACTTCCAGTTTATTATGCATCTTTCTTATTGAATAGTCCTTTGTTTCTCAACAGATTGTTTAGGTTTTTAATATTGTTAGTGTTGAGAGATAAACGTTTTGGTACATATTGGAGAGTAATAAATTGTGTTGAACATTGATAAACTAACGCAATTACTAGCAAGGTCACAGAGTCAGCTAATTTAGAAATATCAGTACTCGGATTTTGAGTTGTCCCCTGGAGAACTGCAGCCACTTTATTAAAGCAGGAGGGTGAGGAGAAAATGGTACATTAGGATTGATCTTTTGATCTAATTGTGGACCTCTGCCATTCCTTGTTTGACCAAAAGTGCTTAGCAAGCAAGAGGAAACACAGTTCAACTAATTGAGGAACATCCCTTAAAAGCCAAAGGGATTGTGGGAAAAAGAAACAAGTTGCAATTTGTACAGTTTTATGGTGTTAGTTATCAATGAAAAAGTGTAAATACTGTACAATTAATCTTTGCTTTTCACATGGGAATTTTTGAGGTTTGCAGACATACCCCAACCATGTTTTCAATGTGTTCAAAAATCTAAATTTCTTATATTGCTGAAGTCCCAATTAAGCGATATTGAAAAAGACTAATATTTTATATGTTGTGACTTATTTTTAAAGAATTAATACAAGACCCCTGAAATAGCACTCAGTCACAAGATAACAGGCTGCTCTTTTGGACAACATCAGAAATGCCATGGAATGTTCCTGTCGCAAGAGAAAGTTCCATCTGCTTCAGAGAATTAAACTGAGGCACACATTCAAAATTAAATGCATCTTCATCTATGAAAGATGATTTCATTTGCCTTTTCTGATCTCTCTCTAACTGGTGTGTATCTGTTTCTTTTTCCATACTGGAATCACTAGTATGACTCCATGGTGGTGAATTGTCCCCTCCGCCCCCCAGGCTGCACATGATTTGAGGAGTGACCTTAAAACTCTCATTTGTGACAAGTACAGCTTTAAAAGGTATGTATTAATTTGTGGGTTTTCATGCTAGAACTAAGGACAATGATAATGGGAGATGTACCGTTATCTCTGTAGAACTGTTTTTATTTGATTCTAGACAGTAAGAGGGAATCATCCTTTTCTGAAAGGCAGTCGGTTGCCTAACTCAAATAAACAGAGAAAGTTATTTATTAAAGACATAAAACACATAGTAACTACACCAAAACAATATAATCATTATAGATAGTGCATACTCATCATACGTGTTGGAAAAATTGTGTTGGCATTCTCTGCTTCTTTCCTTCTTTCTTTCCTCTTTCCCTCCCTCTCCCCCTTCCCCTCGCCCCCTCTTTTTTGCCTAAGTTGTTTCAGCATAAACAGATGCAGGAACAAAGCACTCATATTGATGCTAAAAACTGTAGGAGGAGAATGCTTCAGACCTAGTTCAGTTTGGAGATTTTCGCCTTTATCTCTTTTTCATGTCGACATTATTTCATGGACAGTCAGAGGCATTGGGACGCAGCTGCAGATCTTGACATCTACATTTAGACACATCTAGGCACTACAAAGCATGTGTTCAAAGAGAGATTGGTATCTGAGCTCTTATTGGAGTCAGCTGGGAACAAGTCACAGTCAGAGGGATCTGGAAAGCTCTTCAGCAGCTCCTATGAAGATGAGCACAGACTGTATTGACTACTTCACTGCCTGTATGAGTGCAGTTTGAAAGTACATAATGCCACGGCAGTGTGGAGCTACACATGATTTACCTGACATTTTAGCCATTCAATTCTCCTGTCTGTCTTGGAATCAAGCAGGGTAACCACTGGCTCAGTGTTACTAAAATATCATGGAAGAGTTTAAATTTAATCAAAGAGAAAAATAAATGAAAATATATGAAACTCTAAGTAAAATTTTGGGGGTCTGTCATGGAGTAAATACCAAAATCAATTTGTTTATTTCTTCATATGATCTTGATACTGATGTGAAAGAAGTCAGATTTTAGAAGTTTAAATGTTATGATTTTTTTTTTTCTTCCATAATCAGAAAATCACTCTCATCAGTAGACAAGTGGTGGTCAGTCATCCTTACAGATTAGAATTCAGTTTTTCCATCTTTGAAAAACATAACCCTTAGTTTAAAGCATTCTATTTTAAAAAGTAATGTTTTGTATTACGGGTCTTAAGAAAATCTCTGTGGCTCAGGTGTTAATATGATGCTGTCACCGACAGTCCCTCTTACTGCCACAGGCTTGTGCAGAGGTGTGAGCCACCAGGGCTTAATATGCATTCAGATGGAAGCACATCTCCTTTCAGTTCCCATGAGAAACACTTTTGTCCTTATGAAACCTACAAAAAAAATCCCAATTTACATTTGTTAATTAGAAAACTTTATTCTAAATAGACTAATTAATTACAGCCACATTTACATTTTAAATTTAAGTGATTATTTTAGAGGATTTTGTAGACTCCTAATTACAAGTGTTGTTGTTCTCATTAGGATTTCAAGTGCTGTCCCAAATGAAAATGGCAATTGATCTACTAAGGCCCGCAGAGTCATCCAGTTTAACTAGTTCTGTGTACTGCTTCATGTACACACACAGCTGCTGCTGTGTGACCTGGTGCATTCCAGAGCCAACAGCTGTGGAAAAAATGCCTCTTTCTCACAGAATGCAAGGCAGTCACCCCAGTTCCTGTGGAATATGAGTGGAGTATGAGTTGTCCAAGAAAAAAAAAGGTCTTGGTAGTTATGCTGCTCAGCTTGAACAGCAGTACAGACATCTCAATCAAAAAAGGGACTTTTGGTTGAAGATCAGACATACTTAAATATATATAAGTCTATTCCGAGACTTCCATAGAAGTTATGGCCTACAGAAACAAGCTTCCAATGTGAGCACATCAACTACGGATAATTATTTTGTAAAGAATTACAAAAAAGTCACAAGGAAAAATTACACAGCAGTATAAAACTTCATTAGAAAGCTTTTTACCTTATACTATTCTTCAGGTGCTTTTTCCTGAAATGGAATTCAGTTATTCAGTTAGTATAAATATAAGCAATATAAATAATTATAGTAATAGTAGTAGTGTAGTAAAAATCATAATCATCATCATCATATACTAATGCAGTGAAATGGAAGTTAAAATTACTTCTTGTTATAGGGAACCTGCTATCTGTGTATTGGTTGAGGAATGTAAAAATATCATTCACGTCCTTTCAAAATGATGAGTCAAGACACAACAAGAAAAGTTTTCCAGAGGGAGTATGTTCTTATCCTGTTACCCAACAGTTTGACTGAGAGATCTGAAAACATAAGAATGAACCTGTCAGACTAATTCTTGGGGTGCCTGTGAGGAAGGCTGGGTGTCTCAGCTCCTCCCTGGTGAATGACTAATTAGTCATCAGAAAAGAACTGCCTCTGCAGGAAAGACTCTTTTCCCCCATCACAGTATTTTTACAACTTGGTTAATGAGGCCAGGTCACCAGGAACCCATTGGGAATCTCATCTCCTGCCGGCAGTACTGTTTCTGTCCAAGAAGAAATTGAGTGAGGAGATTCTTTAAAATTACCCAGGCCCTTCATTTAGAGATGCTTTTACTTTGAGGAAAACTACTGCAGCAGAGGGCTTCCTCTGGCCACAAAAAAAGTTGATTATATATTAAGTTGATATAGTACAGACCCAAAAATATATTTTAAATTTCTCATATATTTTTTTTCTACTAAGCTCTAGAAACAAAGTTTCATACCGTTCTAACAGCATTGCAACTGCTTTAAATACTGTGCTTTCCTGCAACCTTTTGGCTGATGTGTGCCTTTGAACACTTTGGCTCATACCAAGGAAGAGACATTCATAAAATAAAGCTGAAAATGCAGAAATATCTTACTTTCCTTGGGCCAGGGGGAATAGACACAGGACAGATAAGGAGATTTGACTCTGGAGTCAAGGACATGGGAATGACTAGTCTCCTCCTAAAGAAGACAACACTGGCCAGTTGTGAATGTGTTTTCACAGCAGAATTCACTCACATCTTCCTTACTCTTGGTGCCCATTCACAGTTAACCTATGCAGTTTGGCTGTCAACTCGTATTGCAGCTGATCTCCCATGGTTCTGGACATCTTAGGTGGACTTGGAAATGAAGCTATAACCAGGGGTTCTTCTTTGTGGATTCAGACTTCAGTGAGGAAGCTGATCTCACTGTCCACAATAGCTCCTTTTTTCCAGTTGAAGCTTTGTACATTAACATTGCAGATTAACATTGTACAGCATTGCATTGGAGATGAATCTTTACTTTTCTCATTTTACACAGGACCCACAAGACTAGTGTGTGGGGGTCAAGGAAGATACCCTACCCTGTGTACATAGTGTGTCATTGAACACCTATATTTAGGCAGCTGAATCCCATTTTGATAGTCACAAATTCCTGTCATGATCAGTACTCAATTTGTATCGTGCATGAAAACATTCTGTGATGTGTTACAAACAAAGATGGTAAGAACTGCAGGGAAAACAATCATGATATTATTACTTGCAACACTTTCCAAAGATGCAGAATGGAAGTTCTAATAACCTCAAACCCCATCATTACTCAACTCCAGAAAAATATTAGAAAGGGAAAAAAGCCCAACAACCCAAAACATAACTACTAAGCCATTCCTTCAAAACATTAATTTGCAGAGAGAAACTAATTATCAACATCCATCCTAGATGTTTTGTCTTCATCCTGGGTTTTATTTACTGTTTAATGAAGTTGGTTTTCTGTTTCCTTTCATGAGGCAAATGATGAGGTACAGCAAATGACACCAGAAAATTGAAAACAAATTCCTTCAAGATATACAAGGAGACAGAGAATCCATTCCACATGATCAGAAAGTACAAAGTGATAATAATAGCAGGCTTGATGGAGGTTATGTCTCACAGCTCTTTAGGTCAGATAATAATGTGCTATGTCATTAAGCTGCAGTATCACTTTCCTGACAATTGTAATTGATGGTTCATTATATGGATATACTATAAAGAAAGTATCATGTTTTGAAATCCTCATCTATAAAATTGAGATGTGTTTTCTGTAAGCTCTGCATTTCTCTTTGCTCTTCCTTAGGCTATCTCTTTGCCTTTCTGAGTCATGAATAATAAACACAAGCACCTTTATTTGACAGTTCAAAGTAATCTAGCAAATTACACATGTGTGCATGCATATACATCAACAGTTACACACACAGTAGCATGCACATAGATGTTATTCCTTACAAATACCACACAATATAATTATATATATGTACACACATACTGTCATGTATGTGTATTCAAAGAGAGCAAGAGAGTAAAACAAGTGAGGAGAATTGTTTATTTTGTTTTGGAAATCTTGACTACTGTGCTGATAAGCTTTTCCAGTACAGCTAAATAAAAGAGGCCTCAGGAACAGAGGAATAGGGCACTTTGCTCTAGCTGACCACACAGCTTAAGTGCCACCTCCCAGTAATTGTCTAGTTTAGCTGTCTGCCTCCAGAGACATTTTCAACTACTCAAACTACTTCCTTTCCAACCACAGCTTGGGAAATAGTCTATCTAGAAATCAAGACATAAACAAAATACTCTGGCCAAGGGGCAGGATGTGAAGCCAAGGGAAAACACAGGTAGGTGTAACATGGACATAGCCAGTCTGCTCTAGAGAGTGCTGTTGGTCAACACTGTGAGTGACATTCAGTTCTAACATCTAACTCAGCTTTATGAGTGATGGCCAGCTCATGCCACTTGGCTTTAGGGTTGGGGAGAGGTCTTTGTTGTTGTTGTTTTTTGGGTTTTTTTTTAGCAGCATAGACAAATAACAGAAGGATATTTAGACGACTTTTTACTGAATGTGCACCAAAAGAGCCCAGTTCACGGCTCTGCACTAGCACTGTCCTCAGTAAAATGCAATAGATTTGACACATTCAGATGTGGCTTTCCATAAATGACTTGCCTATTCATAGGAACCATATTTTCTAGCTTCAATCCTCCTGAGCTGACAGGCATCCCAATAGTATGTCCACCATAAGCATGGGAAGAGGTGTGTGCCATCCCTTTTCACACAATTTCACCCTGGATGTTCCAACCAGCTTTAGGAGTGTCTACATACTTTGGATCTTTTTCATGGTTTGCTTCTGGATATATCTTTTGCAATGGTTTTATCTGCAACTCACAGAATTACTATACTGCTTGACATCAGAGATTCAGACAAAGACTACAGAGCATCTAGTGTGGATTTCAGTAGCATATGACTTAATGATGTCTGTTTTCGTTTGGTACCTTAGGTCAAGTCTGCATTTAAGGTTTCTTTGGCCGTTCACAGGACCAGGATCCCTATCTGGGAACAATTGGACTGTGAATATTATTTAAACCAGTGAAACCAGCTTAACAGTATTTTACAGTCTTGCATTAAGAAAGTGAACTACATCAAACTGGAATACGAGCAGTTGTGCTGCTACTACTACCCTAGAGGTCTATGCCAGCAGAATTGTGCCAGTCTCAGTGTGCAATATTCCAAGGCTCCATCATTCATTGGTACTGGAAAGATATTCCTCCACTTCTCAAGGGTAATGAATTTTTCTGTCATTCCTGGCATACCAACTAAAGATTACTCTGAGTATATTAAAATGGGAAAGTTAAAAAGAATAACATCTGTTTTTTCAGATACAGTTGTAACTTCAACCTATGGACTATCCTGATCAACATATCTGAATTATTTTCTTAGGTATTTTAAAGGCATTTTTCAACTCACAGGATTTTAAGATAGGATTCTTACCTAGAGAGAGAAGCTGGGACTTTTTCATCTTTATGCAGTGTTACTAAAATTCCAAAAGGCCAACATCTCTTCCATATATTTATGTACAACTTCAAAAAAAATCCTAAATTTTAACATTGACTGATCTAGATAAAAGTTTTAGACCATCATGTATTGCAGGTATATATATGTTTATGTACATGTTAAGTGTTATTTACCCTATTAAATGTTTCCAGCATTTATAAGCCAGTTATTAGATATTTAAAAGTAAAAATGCAACTTCTAAAACTATTCACTTTAATAATTAGGGTTACTATAAGAGGCTACAATAATTGTACAGAACTGTTGCATTTCAAAGAGGAGAAATTATAAGTGGCAGTAACCCTTTATCAATTCATTCCAAGTCAGTTAATTAAACCTGGAATTATTTAAATAAGGTGACAGTCAAAGGAAAAGGTCAATGTTCCCAACATTTCAATAGGTCTTCCTCATCTCTGGAGTTTAATTAACTCATTTTGAACAGAATGGTCAAAAAGTATGCTAAAACTCATCATTCCTTCCCTGTTTTTTAAATGCAAAATCCAATTCTCCTTAGGTCTGCACAGTGGCTCTTCAAACCACCAGCAAGTGAGGGAAATTCTGTCCTCCCTCACTAAACCCACAGACTTACACACCAGAAATCCAAAGGAGCTGAAATGGTGCCTCACTAGTCCATGGCTAACATCTACTGCTGCTGCATTGTGTCCATGGCAGTGGGTATGCTTGCCTTTAGGTCAGGAGAACATCTGCACATCCCTTTAGTCTGGTGTGGAAGGAGCTGCTGGCCTCTCCACTGACCTGCTCTCACTCTGACATTTTGGGGTCATGAAGACCAAGCTTCCTTGAACATAGCTGCTAGAGACAGATTCATGTCACTGATTATTTCCCTTTCTCTCTCTCACCTGCCCACACTCCATTTCACCAGGTCTGCTCAAGAATTCTATCTCTTGGTGTGAAATTGTGCTGGGAGTCATGTGCTGAAACATACATGAAGAGCTTGATTTGGGTGCTGAAAGACAGCACGGGTCCAGAGAGAGTTGGAGAAGACCCTAGAAGAAAAAGCCTACAGAGAAAAAATTTTGGAGGCTGCTAACCAAAATAAATTGAAAATCATGAGCCAGGTTTTGCTGTTTCTTTCTTCAAAAATTGAAAGAAAAGACTTGTGCTAAAGAGAAACAAGACTCTAAGATTAACAGCCTTCCTACAAGAGCAGCCTGAAAGACCCTGGATATTTGATTAGTCCCCTTCAAAGGAGCAATGGCAGCGATGCTGCCACTGGAAGTGCTTACATGTAACAAACCAGTGAAAAATGGTAGAGTGCAAATGCTTCTCCATGCACCAGCTACTTCATGATAACTTTTTGTGCCTATACATTCTCTCAACAGTAAGCACAGCCTAGTGAGCTAAAGGTATAGAACCTTATCTATGACAGAATGTGCATAACCTGTGCATCATGGAAAAGTGGAGGTGTCATAAATGCATTTGTAAGACTGTGATAATTTGCTTTTATGTTCATACCCTCAAAATTGTAGCAAGGTCAAGGTAAGAACATTCAATGAAAAAAAATAAAAGCCTGAATTCTTCATTCTTCTCTCTACTGCTGCTTCCTCTGAGGAAGATCAGTTTGTCTAGACAGAATGAAATTGGAGAGTTCAGATGCTACACCAAGGCTGTGCAGAATATCATGAAGAATTAGTATTGAAGGCACTTATATCTCATTATTGCTGTGGTTTTCAGAGAATAAAGAATTTTATGCCAACAAAATATTTTTCCTAGTTTTCAGACAATGTACAAACTTAAGCATTTAATATAGACTTGAAAAGGGCTGCAAAATATTTTACAAAAAATCCAAGAAATCTGACTCCTTACACTACTGTATATTTTAATTATTTTGTTGTGAAATGCAATGTAAAGCTGTACAATCATGGTGACTGGATAATGCCAGTGTGATTTTCCTAACTGAAAAGCAAATTCGTAAATAAGGTCTTATTTAATTAGATCTGTGTAGTTTTACATTAAATCCTTGGTCTTGTTGCATTCTGGAATCCAACAGTTTCATGACAGGTAACTCTCACATGGAGAGTTATCTTTTGGTCTAAGGAAAAATATATTTGTTTTGAAAAAAATTTCTGTGTGATGAAAGCTGATTCCTCTCTATAAAGTGTTTATTTGTTTGAAAAAATTACCTGAGCCCTTCTCTTTTGTGTGATAACTTGTACCTTATATTTTCATTTGAATTTTTATGCTTTTTCCTTTGTTTTCTCTTGAAAACATTCTCTTACTCCTTTATTACTCCTTTTTTTTAATCCAGGCACAGAGTCTGTCTCCAGACAACTTTGTTTTTCCTTGTGCTTTTTGCCACTTTATGTCTTAGCAAACTGTGAGCAGCTTCATTAGTAAGCCAAACCTTATGCTTCACGGCAGTTTACAATAAAAATTGCAGATGCAGTTTTCTATAGTCTCTCAGAAAAATGCAGCCACATCTATGAAGCTATGGAGCACTCTCTGTCAGAGAGTAATTTAAGTGAACAAATGGAGGGTAAAAATTAGGCTGGTGAAAATAAACCCCTTTTAATTTCTAGAAACATAAAAGAAACTACTCAGTTGCTTATTCATTACTGGTGTTGTATTGTGGGCCTTACAATGCTTTGCCATGACATAAAGGCAAACAAAACAAGTTGGTTGATTCTTTTCCATCGTGGAGTTAGAACAACAAATATTGTTTATTGTTTCTAGTAACAGTGCTAAAATTCATCATGTCCTTTTTTGTCGAGTGTTATCGTAAATGTCATTTGAAAAAAAAAATTGCTTCAGAGGATATATAAAGAAAAACATCTCAGTTTATTATCTCTTAACTTGTCTTATCTGGAAAATCTCAAAAACTTCATTAACTACTAAACATCTGATCCAGAATCATGATCACAGTGTTCTTTTGGACACACACTGGTAAGACACCATGCCATCATGGTGATAAACTCAGTGTAAATGATTGCATGGAAACCATGAACAGCTGCATGATTTAAGAGCACTTAAAGGTTATTTGGGAATCAAGCAGTATTCCAGTTTCCCACACTGCACAGGATCAGCAGAAATGAAATATTAGAAGCACAGTACTACAAACTGTATACTCTAGAAAAATTCTAATCACAATAAATTTCTATGCAGAGCATATAAGCTCATGCCCTAATGTGACAGGTTTACTTACAGAAATGTCATAATATCAGAGCCTCTTCAGCCACATGCAAAGTACAGATACAAAAGGAATAAAGGAGATAAGGTACATGGATGTCCTTCTACTGACCATATGTGCCCACACAAAAGGCACAGCTGAATGAAGAGCTTTGAGCAAACAGAATTTATCTCAGTTGGTAACTTTGTGTTCTCAGCTATTGCGAGCTTTATTCATTTGTCCCCAACAGCTCAAAGAGAGCCAAAACAGAACTAAAAACTTTATTATTTTTCCTATTTCTTGAAAAACCAGAGCCCTTGACTTCACATTGATCTAGTAATTCTTTGCTACAGAAAGAATAAAGTTAACAGTCACAACTTTAGCCCAGCTTTTCTCCGCCCACAGGAGGGCCACGAGCCCAGATGGTCATCACATTGCCATGGCAAAGACATTTTTAATGTGGGTAAGAGCTGAACTGGGGAACACATCTGGATTTGGATCCAAGCTTGAAAATTAAATTCTTAGCCTCATTGCCTGCTCCCTGCAGAACAACTTGCCGTTGTATTTCCTAGTAAATGAAGATTGTGCTGTGAAAATACAGATATGAGAAAAGACAGCATGGGAGAAATATAACATTTACTGGCTACCAGCTACTTTCCTTCAAATACAAAAGCCTCATAAAATAAGAGAGCTTCTCCTGCTAGGTTTTGTATGAGCTGGCATGTCCTTGTCTTATTGTGTATTTTATCTCATAGGAGACAAATGTTTAGATCTTTGCTGAAGTAAAAAGACTGGATAGAGCTGAGCTCTGGGTCACTTTGATGTGCACTATTCCAGTTTAACACACTTATATTTGCAAGTAACAGAAAAACTAGTTGCAACAATAATATGTGCACAATCATTTGATCATTTCTTTCATGTTACTCCTCTTTCCACTATTTGTATGAGAGGGAT
Source organism: Poecile atricapillus (assembly GCF_030490865.1). Taxonomy (NCBI): domain Eukaryota; kingdom Metazoa; phylum Chordata; class Aves; order Passeriformes; family Paridae; genus Poecile; species Poecile atricapillus. Next base: position 48,096,010 of record NC_081249.1, on the reverse strand, counting down.
TCAAAATTACTAAAGCAGAATCAATTCTTATAAGAAAAAAATATTAGATTTACATTAGATTTACATTTCTTCAAATCATTTATTACACTGAAAATGCAAGGTCTAACATTTCATAAAGGTTAAAAGGCAAACAGATTAAATCCTCAAATTCTATTACACGTCTTGTATTTTTTCACTTGTATAAAATTACTGCTAAACTAGATCCTCTTGAGACTCTTGGAAGAGTTGTCTCTGAGTACTTCTACTGAAATCAATCTAAAAATATTTAACATTGTGTAAATCCTGTAATAGGAGCATGCATTTTTGTTAGATCTTGCCAATATGAAAGAGATTTACAAAAATCCAATGTGTTTGGTGTAGTACATTCCTTACACTACTCTGGTGATTATTAAGTTATTTTCAGATCACAAAATTAATCTATCCATCAAATAAAATTATATAGCTTTTAACAAATATTTATGATTGCAGCCGGATTTCTAAGGATACATTAAATAGTATAATTGTTTAGAAGGCTGTGCATTTGTATGTGTTTATATTTATATTTATATGTATATAAATATATTTAAAAACTGAAACTAAATTGCTTCCTTCCCCTCAAAAAAAGCTCTCTTTTTAGATATTTCAGAAATGGTTGCTTTAACACATTTCCAATGCATTTTCATTAATATTTTATTCCACCATCTTATGAACCCACTTCAAGTCACAAACAATAACAAGCACAGTTAGAATGCCTACAAATGTAGCCTCTTTTCAGTGACTTCCAAATACATGGGGATTTAGTTCAATAAGGCAATGCACCTGAATGACAAAGGAACTCAAGTGAACCAAAGTGAAAAGCACAACAGCTGTAGGCTTCTGAGCAGACAATGTGCCTATGTATTCTGGCACTGGGCTGCACTAGACCAAAAGCAACACTTTGCATTCAACTTTTCTTTCACAAAAGTAGGACGCTGAACTTTTCTTGATTGCATTTTTTATTTGAGATTTAGCAAGCATTAGTTCTAACTGGCCTGACCGTCTCTCTGATTCATTTTCACTCCTTACTATTTTATGGTGCTTGCCTTTTCATCTCTTGCATCTTTTTCTCATACCAGTGCTACTCCCCAGCTAATTTGGGCTCCACATATGAGCCTAGTTCAAGTTCTTATTCAGGAATGTCAGGTATCTTTGGGTTCTAACAGAATATTCTATAATTTTTCAGAGATAATTTTTACTACAACACACTGTGTACTTGACTTTGGCCAGTAAGTTAAAATTGGTAAAAATACCCTGACTTGCAGTGCAAGAAAATTTAGGTATTCTTTTGCAAACAAGTAGTCTTCTCATTTTAGTCTGTAGTTTTAGTCAAAGTTATAGGTCTGTATTAAATCTGAGACAGTCATAAAAAAGAAACATGATAACATTTCAGTTATTTTGACTAAGTTTTCCCTTTTCAAGTCTGCCACAGCATAAACAAACTGAGGCAAAGTATGGTCCGAAGTACATGTGTATAAGCATGTAAGTGCATGTCAAGGAACATTCACAAATACAAATCTATATATATACACACACCAAAAAAAAGGGTATTTTTCTTTATTTTACAGTGTTAAAATTTAAGTTTACACAGATAGCTGTGAATCCTTGTTCATTGATGTGTCTCTGGACATGCTGCCTAGAGTGGGGTTCAGAGCAGCAGAACTCAGGATGACTGGCATGCCAAGGGAAGCCAATTAGACACCAGAGAAAAATACAGTTTCAAAATCTGTATATCTGATAACATATTGCAGATTCAGTGAGAGATTTTTAGTTGTGAAACTGATCTCCTCCATGCTGAGAGGTCCTTTCTTTTAAGATCCCAAAGTCTGAGCAGTCACTCAGAATGGGGTGACCCAAGTTCTCCTATTTCTGAGGTCTTTAGTCCCATAAATCACCTCCAGTTCCAGACATATACTCTGGTCACAAGCCTAGAGTGGAGAAGAAGAGAAGCTGAAGTACATTTGTTGCTCAGAAATGTAATATTCATGGACCCAGAATGGAAGAGAGCAAGAAATTGTGATGCAATATTTTTTTATTAGAGCATCAATTGTTTTAGAGTCTGTGAAGGAGTTCAAACCTAAAAGAGCATGAACAAGCTTCATCTCCAAGAAACTGGGAAACTCCAGTGTTTTTTATCTATGATATTCTACAACAACTTGACAAGTGGACATCAGTAAAATTATAAGATCATCAAACTGTTGACAGCTGTTTTATTTCTGGTCTAGGCCAGTTCCAAGGTACTCTGCATGAGGCACTTCAGTTTTGAAGATACTGAAGATCAAGAATCGTTATTCTTATCTAGAAATACAACTTGCAATATAATGTCAAAGATAATATGGCAGAGTGGTGCTTAACAGCTCTGGACTTGTCCCCAGGCTGAGGAATTAATTAAAGAGGATATCTGCTAATTTCTTCAAGAACCACCTACTTCCCTTTAATCAATGGTTTAGCAAATGCAGTCTAGTGTTTAGAGGTAAAGATGGGAATGGTAGATGTGTGATATACTGCTTTATGCTTTATGGATTAACTTTGCTTTCCACATCCTAGCAGATGTAGTCTGAAGGAGTCTGGGGATCTAACCTGAAGTCAGCAGTTTTCAACATGGGTAGGAGCTGCACTCAACCTATAGCCTAAAACAAGGAGAAAGGAAACTCCATCATTCTCTTTGTGCATTCCAAAGTTAGGACATATTTCTGTCTTGATTTGTGTAAGATGAGACAGGGCAGTGTGAGAGACTTTGGGAGGGGATCTTATCAGAAATGCTCTTGCAATCTGTAACAATAAAAACTTTATGAATTGAAAATATTTTTGAAGGTAGGAGGGATTTGCATTCATGCTGACAGCTTCTGTATCAAGTTTAGCCCAGTGGGAATTGAAACCGCTGAGATATTAAACCTTGAAAAGAGGGATTTATAATAGAAAGGCTGACAGAACTTTAATTATAGCCAGTAGCACTTTAAGCTTACTTAAATGTATTATGTTTTTATAAGGACATTATAAAAACCAAAGGGATAGAGGTCACAGATTAGATTGTGCTGGAGTAACCACTGGAACATCTAAGCCTTTAGGCCACTTTTGGCTCATGTTGACTGACTGGGAGATAAAAAGTCAAGTACCTAAGAATCTAGGCAATATTAGACAACAAGATCTCTGGTTTTTAGAATTATTTCACTAACAATATTAATGTAATTTTTTTTTTCCTCAGGAATGTATAATTGGTAGTCTGTTGCCTTATACAAATAGAAGAAAAAATTAAAATAAGGATAAAGGATGCTTTCCATATTCAGACAGTTTTATGCCCAACCCATCTAGTACATAATAATCCTAGCAGGAATATACAATGTCACTAAGAATTTGCTATACTGTACATTTGTGATTTTTTCATTCTCGTGGGTCACATATTTTGGGGTTCTCTCTCTCACACTATATTAAAAAACAAACTGCCTATAAACATCTGATGTTTAAAGAAAAAATCTAACACTAGAGAAACGAGTGAGACTGACACCCTGGTAAATGAACTTGATTGGTAAATGAACCTTTGTATTGAGCAGCACTGTGCCAAACATGTCAGTCACGAGAGTGCATTTAGGATAGACCTAAAATCTGAAGCCAGCAAATTTTTTCCTTAAGAGGTAGGTTGTTGCCGCTGAATAGATCACACGGACACAGGTCGAGGTGTGGTGAAAAGAAGGAGAGAGTTTATTTTTCCCTCCAGGATTTATAGGCTTCTGACCATGGCCAGGGATTGGATGGTCAGGATAACACTTTCTCACAGCACTGGCCATGAGAGATGTCCATCACAAGACGTGTAACAGAAAGAATGTACACATATCTATGTTTACAGTTACTGTCCTGGGAAAGTCTTTAGAAAACCATGTCAGCAAGCTCAGAAACTGAGTTTTCAGGGCGACAGTAGGTCACAGTGATCAAAGTCTCACTAGAAATGATTAATTTCAAATCTCAAATGACTGAGTAACCTGCTGGTCATAAAGGAACAAAAGGACTGTAAAAATTAGTTTGCATTTATCAGTAAATGTCAACAAAGCCATGTCTCCCAAGTAAGCACCAACAAGGAGTCTTACAAATAAACATTTATATTATGTGCTGTATTAAAAAGGTTAAAATAATGTAGTGCAAGTGATGATTGCTGATAGGTTCAACTCTTCCACTTCAGCAAAGAATATTACAGGACAGCTGTTGACTGGGATCACAGTCTTTTTAAGAAGTCAGTTTATGGGAAACTGCTGTGAGACAGAAGAAGAGTTTGATCAGGCTTCACCCAGGGCATTCTGAAGTTAAAAAATGTTTATCAATAATACCAAGATTTAGCATACCCAGTATAATACAAGAAGATTCACTATGAAACACAGGTCATCTTTTTCATAGTCTTGGCTGCTATTGCCAGCCAGGACCAAACCAAGAGTAAGTGATTTCTCAGCTGCCTCATTTCTAAAACAAAGGGAAGACAACTGAGTAGCTCATAAAAAGGCTTAGTTTATACAAGTAGTGTAGTTAACAAAAAGCATTTTATAAAAGAAAGGGTGTTCATGCTGTTTGATACTCTAATCTCTGGTTATAAATATCTTCAATAAGTCAAAATGTATATTAGAGAGGAGAGTATGTTCCGTTTTTTCAGTGTCTATAATGCTTCTTCCTTGATACACTTTCCAGATAAATCTAGCAGGAAAACATAAGCTGAATTTTGTGAAGTATTTCTAGAATTAAATGTTTAAAAATTTATACAGAATGAAATCCAGATCTGTTCACAAACATTTGTGAAATCACATGAGACAAAAAATCCTCTGCAATCCAAAGACCTTAAGAGAAGACATGCAAAATCACCATATAAATTCCTGCTTTGACAAATGCAGATTAAGGATCTCCTGTGATCTAGATAAACAATTTACGACTGTTCATGGGTAGTGATTGATAGTTAGTTGTGAGTTATAACTCACATCATTAATATTTGCTAGCCTGCAAGTGCTAAGCTACTGTACAGTCTCAAATTCCACATTGGTACCTTTCCAACAAAAGCCATCTCACAATCCTTGTTCATATTAATAGTTTTGATTTCAGAAAAATAACCACAGAAAAATCAGTGCTTATACATAAAAATATTCCATGCTAAGCAGTTTTAATGACTCAGATTCAAAAAGCAGGAATGCTAATTTGCAACACCAAGGTATTCGTCATTTCAGTTTGTACTTGGGTTGTGTCTACCATTGTTTCTAACCATTTAGAGATGCCAACTAGATAACAGAAAAGCATAGAAATAGAGTCAGGAGACAAGGGATCTAATCAGCAATGCATCAAGGAGCAATTCTTATTTCTTTATTCATTTGTTTATCCATTATTATTACCTTGGGATGGTTGAAAGACAGTCATTTTTCAGCTCTCCTTTATTGCCAGTCAAATTTGAGGTCTTAGCAATTTGTTTAGTGTTAGAAACACAGAGAATAGAAAATGGATCTTTAATTTTGGCTCCAACAACATTTGCAACACTACCTAGCCTCTCTCTTTCACTGAGCATTGCAGATCACTCCTCCTGTCTCTAGACCATACCAGGAAAATACATGCACAGATGTATTGCATTTTGTAAAAAGTGTGAGCCTAAATATGCAAGATTTTTATTCAGGACTGTGTTGCAAGGACAGGGGAAATGCAAACATTTGTGAATGTCTATCATTTGTGAAAGACTGCAACATGGAAGAGGGTGAGTATAGTCACAGGCCAGCTCTACCAGGGGAACCAGAGATTAATAAGAATTTACCATATACAAAAAGCTCCAAAGGAATATATAGGTGATTCATTCCAGGTGTACTTAAAGGAATCACACAGTTTAACCTTCACAGATAGGTGAAGCTGGTCCTGTCACTTAAGAGTAGAAGCCAGTCACTGACCATATCTGTAGAAGCATGACAGTGAAGAGATTTACTGCATGCTCCTGCTGCACAGCCACAGCCATTCTCCAATCCAATCTGAAAAGACTAGTGCTTTTAAAATAGTAAAAATAGTTTCTCTCATATCTTTTTTTTTCCTCTTAAAAATACCCATTAACCAACTTTGCAGATATCAAACAACTGTGGCCCACTGTTGTGCTGATGCAGATACAGGAAAAGCAGTAAGCATAATGTATAGACCATGCAGAATGATTTATTGAACCGGTTGTTTGGTGAAAAACTAAGCAAGGGGCTAATCTGATTTATGGTTCTAATTTTGTTTGGTCACAGTATTACTTGCCTTTTTTGTAGTATGAAAAGATTACTATGAACGATAAACTTCAAAGAATCATTACCTCTGGCACTTGTAAGTGTGCTCAAATTGAGTACTTAATTACAAAAGCTCAAATGCATGTTTTTTACATCTTTTACCTTATTAGGGAAGAGCTGTTAGAATATCTGCCTCATAGAAACAAGCATAATATTCTAAGGCAGCAAACAAAAATGAAAAATCAAAATTTTCTGTAAAAAATAATTAAAATTATTTGTTAAGTATTTCTCAACATTGCAAAATGTGATGACTCAAGAGTGTAAGCAAATGTGTATTCTGCTGGTGACAAATAAAACTCCTTGAGAGCTCACTTAAATAAGATAAATATTAATTTATTTTTCTGCAAAATTCAATTATATCTACTGATGCCACCAAAATCTATTCAGATATTTTTGGTTTCAAGATATCTACAATGCCAGCACTCTTAGGGAGGGACTGAGACAAAACCCAAAATGCTATTACTAATACAAATATTGAATTCAATTATATGAGTGACTGAAATTGCAAGGAAGAAACAATGGATTTCACATTTCAATTGGTACTAATTTTGTTTTTAAAATATATTAGGTATATCTGTGCGTGTAAGTCTCATTGAACAGCATTAGACCTGCTATACTAACCTTCTTGCAGCAAATAGATCCTATGAACACTTCTTCATTATTTCAGAATAAACACAAACTAAAGTACTTATTTCTTTTTGCTTCCTGTCATTTTGAATCACAATAAACAAGATTACCTGTTAATGAGATTAATACTTTTCACCCATAGATTTAAAATACCTGTGTTTGGAATAAGTAATCAAACTCTGCAAGGCTACCCCTCTGTATCTGAAATTGTATTTGTAAATAGAGCAGATAGACCAAGGGGAGCAAAGTTTTGTCCTCTGTCATAACTCATCCTACACCTATTGCAAGATTCCAGCTACCTGCAGTGGACTTAGAGCTAGGCACAGAGTGGTCTTTGGAGAAACTTTGTGTTCCTACCCACAGATCACTGGGGAGCTCTGACCATCTTAAAGAAGTGGGATATTTCACTGAGTCACAGCCTTATCAATTGCTCTACATGTAACAGTAAATGCCACTCTTAAAAAAAAAGTCTGCTATATGTAAGATATGAGTAGGCTGTCAGCTTTCAAGGTCCAATGTCCTGGTGGAAAAAAGAAGTTTCACTGTTCTTTGTGAGTTCAGTCTTGCCTACAGGAAAACATTTTGCTTGTTTTTTCCCTGTGCCAGACTCACATAATTGGCCAAAGAGTGTAGAGGACCTACCTGAAATTCAAGGAGAAGGAGCATATGTATTAAAAACAGATGAGAAGATAAGGAGAAAGTCGGATAAGTAGAGAGGCTGAAGGATTAATCAGGAGTGGAGCAAAAAACTTTACAATGAGTCTATTTATGAGTCTGGAACCAGCAAGCAGCTAGTTGGCATTAGGCCTAGAATATTGCAAGTATCAAATAATATTGAATGAATGGGCTTTGAATAAATGTGCTAGTGACCAGTGATGAGAAATCAGCTTTGGCATTGTGCCCCATTCTTTTGGAAGGCTTGTAAAACATGGATTCACTACAGTGACCCGTTTTAGGTCATAACTTCACTAGCGGCTGAAAAAATACTACTGCATACACAATAACTCATGGCAAGTGCAGAAGAAGAGCAAATGGATTGCCTCTGGAAAGTCTGTGCCTACCAGAGAAATCAAGAAGCAAAACTGCACCTTCAGTGATTTCTGGTAAGAAAGCTGAAATTTTTAGGAAATTTTTTGACTGAGAAGCAGAATTATCAATCTTATCTACAAGTCAACACATGGATTACACTGAAAATGAAGAACTCCTAGTGCTACAGAAGAATACTATTGTTTCTAGAAAGAAAAAGAGATGATGTTGTCTTCTAGACATTGCATTTCCGGTTCCCCGGGTTGGTGCATTTCAGAAACACTTTTAGATGTTACTGAAATACAAAGACAGCAGCTTGCCTTCAAGCACAGCCTGTGTGACCTTTGATGCCATGTGTTACTTGTTGCTGGACACCCTGCAGAGAGCTAGTTTGGGAGGCTCACAGGACCATCTCCTGCTTTAGGAAAGGAAACGGATCTTGCAGGCATCATGTGCTGCAGGCCTGTTCCATGGCATTTGGGTTCTGTTAAGGACATTCCACAGCAAAGTGAAGAGCTGACTTATCACAGAACCACAGAACAAGTAGGGCTGGAAGGGATCACAGTGGGACATCTGGTCCAACCTCTCTGCTCAAGGAGGGCCACCCTAGAGCACAAGGCACCAGAGGGTTCTTGAATATCTCCAGTGAGGGAGATTCCATTACCTCTCTGGGCAATGTCTTCCAGAGCAGGTTCAACTGCACAGTAAAGAAGTTCCTCCTCACCTTCAGGTGGAACTTCCTGTTTTTCAGTTTCTCCCTGTTGCTTGGCACCACTGAGAAGAGCCTGGGTCAATTGTCTTAGCAGCCTCCCTTCAGATACTTGCATAAATTGATGAGGTCCTCTCAGTCATCCCTTCTTGAGGCTGAACAGGCTCAGTTCCCTCAGCCTTTCCTCTTAAAAGAGATGCTCAAGTCCCTTGATCAGCTTCGTACCTCTGTTGGAGCTCCATGTCTGGCTTACACAGCCTCACAAAGTTACAATTGTAATGGCTAACTACAAGTCCTGCAATAAATGATAAGTGTGTTATAGGTTTGTGTGATCATGCAGCAGATTAAATCAAGCACAGCTCTTGATGTGCTATTGATCATCCTTCCTCAGTGATTTGAGGAAGATGAAAGCATTCTGTACAGTTGATTGAAAAATTTGGGCTGGTCTTTTCGTTTCCATGGAATCATAGACCCATTAAAGTTGTAAAAGACTTTTATGATCATAGGATCCAACCATTAACCTAACACTGACAGGTCTGCCATGAAACCATGGTACATCCACAACTTCTGAATGCTTCCAGGGATTGTGACTTCACCACTTCTCTGTGCTGCCTCTTCCAATGCTTGACCACCACTTCAATGAAGAATTTCTTCTTAACAGTCTAAATACCCTCTGATGCAACATGGGGCCATTTCTTCTTGTCCTATAACTGGTTACCCAGGAGAAAAGGCCAGTCTTCACCTCACTATGGCCTCCTTTCAGGTGGTTGTAGAGAGCAATAAGGCCTCCCCTGAGCCCCCTTTTCTCCAGGCTAAACAACCCCAGCTACTCATCATAAGACTTGTTCCCTGTTTTGATATGCAAAACCCAGGAAAGTTGTTCACAAACTCCATTGTTTTAAAATTAATGGTGTCTGGGATGCCCTTTGAGAAGACAATCTCCCATTTTAGCCATCAGGAGAGGAAACAGTGAGCGGGAAGGAAAACAGTGAAAAGACGAAGGTTGAAGGGAGTCAAAAAGCCAAAGCAAAAGGACGGTATATAGGATCAACAGAGTCAAAGTAGATTGAGGACATCCAGAAAAGTTCCACAACCCTTTCTGAAAAGATGATGCACTGGAACTGAAAATGAAACTGAAGGATGCAGCAAATTTTGCTGATAAAACAAAACTCATTATACCTCTTGCTCATGGCATCAGCAATTCTCTCCCTGATGCTGTATGAACTAACATCTTCCTTTACAACTGCTCATTAGAATGGAAACTAGTTTCCCATTCTTCCAGGCAGGGCACTATGATAAATGGTGACTATCTCAACTGGTATTCTACTCATGTGCTGAAGTTACCTTGGCCAAAAAACACCCCTTACTTAATAATTGTTTTTCCCCTGAACAGCAGCATATAGTTTGACTTAGAGGATTGCTCTCTGGAAACTTGTGAGCAAGTAGGCTATGTTTAGAGCTAGTGTCCTTCCCCTTTAGAAGTTCTCTACGGAGCTTGAATGCTAAAGGCTTCTTTAACATGATGTACATTTTCTCATTTTTAAAAATTTAAATATGCAATCTACAATTCTGTTTTTATGTTTCAATATATATCATAAAATTAATTATTCCACAATCCTTTTTGAATTCTTCTAGTTTGCATATCAAGTGTTTCTCCTACTGGAAAAAAAATCCTTGAATTTTGTTCCAATAAAAACAAAGGAATCCTTAATATTGACTGCTCATACCTTTGCACATTTCAAAGCAGCACCTTCCTTTGCAGTGCCTGAACATCCTTCCTTCAGGATTTTGCTTTTTAAAATGTTAATGACTTCCTCCTCCTCGGAGATGACTGTTTCTAGGCAAGTTTGTCAATCAGCATTGTATTTGTATAGATACAGTATTAAACATTATACATTTACATGGCAAATACAAACCATATCAATCAGTCAGTCTAGAGACTTCTCAGTAATCTGTGTCTGTACTCTTCATGGCCCAAGGGAATGATATGAAAGAGATCTGAGAATATTCATTCAAATGCAAATCTGAATTCCACATCACCCTTTCTCATGACCCATTTGTTTTTGCTTTCCTTGAACGTTAAAACACTCAAGCAAACACATGTGAAATTGTATCCACCAAAGACCAAGCAGAGACATGTCTGACCCAATCCAGTACTGACCATATTCCCATTTCAAGCAGGGTGCTGGCCCAGATTGTCATCCAACCAACATTTTTATGATTGCATGATTCTGTGGTTCTGAAGCTGACTTCCACACAAAAAAAGTATGCAAATCCACATCCACAAAACCCAGCACCATCTCTGTGTTACATTCTAGTCAATGATCAAAGCCAACACCGAGGGAATATGCATAGCTAAGTTTCTCAGAACTGCACACTTAGTTTGACCACTAGCAAGTCACTCTGAGCTGACAAGTTACTTACATAAGTTGTGCCATCAGAACAGTATTTTTCCATGAATTTGTCAATTAAAGAAGTTGCCATGTTTGAAAGAAAAACAATACAAATTCTTGCATTTTAAGAAGCAAATTTATCATTGAGTAGCTATTTATTTTTGTACTATGTCCATTACTAGGGGAGAAAATTAACAAAAGAGTAAGTTTTCACAGAAAACAAAAAATATGTATTCGATAAAATACTGACAACTCAAGGATTGTGCTACAAGGACTTTTGCTGGAATAGAAGGGGGATCTTTTTAGGCTTTTCCAAAATTCTGAGACCAAACTTATTTAACATTTTAATGTCTGAGTTAAGCAAAAGATAAATCTGCTTTGAGAAGACATTTGCTGGTGACATGAAGTCGCATCGCACATCAATAAAAAGAAACGTTGAAATATTTTATAGAAACAGGTAAATTACTCTGGAGATTTTAGTAAAGAAAATTGTTTAAAAATTAATTCTACAAAGTGAAAAGTGAGGCACTGAGAGATGAATGCTAAGAACTGCTCTAGCACTTATAAGTTTGCTTGCTAGAAATGGCAGAACTGAGACACCTGTATGTAGCAATAGCCTGCATTGTGACTGTATCATTCTATTACCTACTAATATCAAATGTATTATTTCAGATTAACCTCTGTTTATTTTTTAAGGAAGTTTTAGAGTTTCAGTTCACATGACAAAGGAATGACTGTTTGAGATTAGGTAAGCAGCCAAAAGTATAATTTAGAAACTGCAAATATTCACAACAAATCCATTTTTTCTGACAATAAATGTAGCTATCATAAACTACAATATTACCACAGAAAAATGCATAAAATAAAATTTTAAATTGGATAAATCGATGAATATGCATTGTGTTGGAAAAAATTTAGTATAGATCTCTAGGTTTAATATCCCTCATGAAGGTGATCTCACCCCCTTAAAGAAACACTATGCCAAATCTGTGGACAAAAATACAGCCAGGAGATAATATTCATATTCTAGGCTGGGAGTATGTGATGTGCCTAGCTCTCCCTTGCATAGAGGAATTCTAAAGTCACACAATACTGAAAAACTTACCTCTTCTTAACATACATTTGGATCTTGATGGGAAGTAATCTGTTGGAAAAGACACAGAAAGAAAAGGACCTGAAGGTAGAAGTTTGATATTTTGTTGTGAATACCTTCCCCAGGATATTTCACTTTCTCACTATTTCCATCTGGCAATGCATATTCACTACCGTTCCCAAAATGAGGAAAATGTTGGATGATAGAGAAGTGGGAAGGGACAGAAGAAATGACAAAATATATTATTCTTCTTTCCACAGTGTGCTGCTCTGTCTGTGACCATTGCTATACACAGGCCCCTTGGCTCATTTCAGCGCTTTAGGGTATTTCGCCTTGGTGTACAGCTGCAGAAGGCTCCCAAAAATCCTGTGTCAGATATTTTTTATTCCTTGAGGTATCTTCTACAGCCACATGTGTGACCAAACCTTGTCACACATCTTCTTTCAGGTGAACTGAATGGCTCTCTAAGCTCCACTGACTCTATTGTGTCAAGGTGGGATTCAGCATCTTCAGTTAATCTACGCCACACTAGATCTCTACACCACATGTACTAGCTGACAGAACAGGAGTCCTGGAGGCTTGGGGTGTCCAAAAATGGAACAAAATTAGGTCATCTGTTTCCACTTACTTTAGTGCAATATAAACAACAAGCTTACAAATATACACAGATGCCTATGTTTATGTATTGAAGGGCCTGGATAGTCACTGGCGGCTGGAGCAGACAACATGTATGTCTGGGGTACGTCTTTCAGACATGTTTCAGTCTGAAAAGAATTCTAATTCATGTACAATAATTTCTGTGATTATATTTTCATTTTTGTGATGGAAACAGAAGCATGGAAAGTGGGGGTTTCTGTATCTGAATCAAGTTTTGATTCAGTAGGATGCTCCTGCTCCCAACTAAAATGCTACTGTAGACACTCATGTGGTCTATCTCAAGTTCCAAAAAAGATGTAGTTGCAGCAGCCAAAGGCTTTCTCTTTTCTAATTTGTCCCTTTCCTCCAGAGGTAAAAGAGGGTGAAAATGAAAAGAAAGATCTTGTCCGTACTGTGTTGAATTAATAAAAATTAGGGTTTTCACTAAAAAGAAAGCATTGTCAGTGCAACCTTCTTTTTCTAGGGGAAAAAACATATCTTCAACCAGTTTTAGGTATTTGCTATATTGCCCTTCTCTGCAGCATTGGAACTGAATTGTTCCCGGTAGCACAGCACTGAACTTCCATAGGGCAATAGTCCAATCCTCTCTGATAAATGCTCTTCTCCACTGTGGTATATAGCTAAATTCTCCCTGCTCTTAATTAGCTGCACATATCTCATTAATGAGCTTTAAATCAAAGCCAGTCAGAAAGTGGCTACTATCTCCACTTGCAGGAGGGAATATTTCCTCCCTGTTACCCTTAGAGAATCACTAAACAATCAGCAAAGGAGATTTCAGAATAATGTGTCTCCTTGTCCCCTAAAGCTATGCAAATGATCTTTTTTATAACACTTTTCAATCTAATTGACACTTGTAATAAAATTCTGCCTGTACTGATCAATCTTACCTTAGAGTCATCCCACACCATCCCTTTAAGTAGTGCCCTTCAATTAAAACTTCCACAAGGCTGTGAAGACTCTAATAATCCACTTGTAGGGAGAGGGAGTTACTTGTTGCTCTGAGGATTTCATTAAAGAGGTTTAAGACTACACATTTTAGGGCAATGGCTTTGTGAAGGGACCTTTGTGAGCTTACGAATTCCACATGTTTAATTATGTCCAGGAGTCCATTGCGTGAACTCAATGAAAACCATCTCATCGTTTCAACAGAATGCAGCTCTTTTTTCCTATTGTCTGTAACAGGCAGCTTCAGCTATATTTATTTGGAGCATTCTGCCACTACAAATCAAAATAATGACAGCAACCACACACTGTCAATAAGTGAAATACTATTTTAAGCAAATAATCCCAATCACATCATTCTAGATTGATCATCACTTGAAAATGCCAATTAATTATTCTCTACAAGATGAATCACCACCAGCCACATATATTGTGAAGTATTCGATAGAGCATTAGAAAGCCTTTCATATAGCCAAAATAAACTTTGCAAGGGAGATAAATAATTTGTTTTTAGCAAAAAGCTACAGCAGTTCTCTAGAACTGTGGCACAGATGTCTATATCATAGAACATTTTGTATATCAAATGAGCAGTCCTACACACTGCCAGCCTTGATCTATGTGGTCTCTTCCCACAGAGAAACTAAGGCAGGTTAAAGCTGTTGCCACTTTCACTACTACTACTGAGGGCAGAGCTGGAAGGAAAAATGAGCAATGTTGTTCATCTTATATTTAAGATAGTTTTAAGAATTTTTACACATTCTTGAAAAAGGTTGTGCATGCTCAGTAATGGCTGCAGTTGGGAAGAGGGAAACTCCACTTGACTTGAGGGTTTGATTCATTCAGTGTAATCAGGTTCTGTGTAAATTAGTGAAATAGCACTGTGTTGATCTCAAAAAGCAAACCAGTGCTATGGTTCACTTTTTTTTCCTGTCCAGGGGATTTTTTTCAGACCTTGTCTCTGCATACCAGGACTACACCTCACTCATCAAGCTACACACAACTGCAGGACAAGGAGTGGATGTATCCTCATTGTTCCCTCTGATTCTGATGTGTAGAATGGCATATAGGATTTACAAAGGTAGATGAGAAGACAAGAACCAGAGAGACTATAGCTTGATAAGTTAGTGACTCCCTCAGAGAGCACTGAGCTGGTCACTTCTAGAATCAAAAACTGAAGCAGGAGAAACAAGCCTATTTTCTGGGAATGAATTTTATGTGGAGGAAAGAACCTCTTCTCTCCATCCTGAGAGGCCTCTTCCATCAAATATCTGCATCACAGCAGGTGAAAATGCCTCTGAGAGATGCATCCAGCTCAGCCTTCAATTTGCTCATACCTAAAAGTTACAGCCAGGCTGTTCCAGACTCAGTTTTCCGGCACTGAGTCCCTCTTACAGAGGTGCTTTACATCCCTCTGTGGTTGATGCAAAGGAGTAGAGTACTGGCTTGCTCCCCTTAACTGGTTTTCAGAAACATTAACTCTCTCTTTTAACCCTGTAAGCTACCTAGACTTTCCATTCAGGAGGTCTGAATCAGTACAAAGACCAGAAATCCACTCTTGAAGTTTTTTAATGTGATTCATATGTTTCTACATGGGCCACTGAAGATGTCCCTCTGCCCCCAACCCAAGGATTTGTTTGATTTCTTTTAAAGCTTTGGCACTAATTAGGCATATCTAGCCTAATTGACTGGAGTAGTCAACAAATTAGAATGATAACAGCTTACTGCTATTTTGTGGGTGAAAAAAGGCTGTAGAAAATGAAACTCCAAGTCTGTACATTTCCACAGATCTCAGCTTTTGGTAAGCCTGGTGTATTTTAAACAAAAGTTGCGTATGAGAGTAAACCACTCTCCTTAGAAGCTCCTGTTCTTCAATTCCTATTGAGAAGACAGAACAATCAGGAAAATTCAGAGATGTTTAGTGGCTGAATATCACAATGAAGACACTGAATATTGCACTCACTTATTTCAGTCTAAGTTTGGCTCAGAACTAGCTGAGATGTTGCAGTCCTGAACAGTTCCTTGCCATTTTTGCCACCTACATTAGAGACATTTCCTAAAAGCATCTCGTTTCTAGCTAACACCAGTTTGGGTCCCCTGGGGCAAGCAATAATTTAAAATATATTTATCTGCTTAGGAAGAGAAAGATCAAAGAGCAGCTGGGCTGGGGGGTGGAGTGGGGGGAGGAAAGCAACAGCCAAAACTTGAGGGGATTCTTAGGTTTCAAAATAGAAAAGGTTGCTTTTATACCTTTTTTTGTTTTATATTATACATTTTTCTAACATCTCCACAAATATGCTGATAGAACAGATGAATGCATTCTGTATGAAAAAAAGAAATTTATGACAGTTTGAAGGGCACAGGATTCTTCTGTTCTGAGATCTCTCTGTGGACACTGCCCAGAAGTGATGGGAATTCCTAGACTCCAAGTGCATACCACTTACATTAATTATTGAAATAAACTTCATATCAGGTTCAGCATTTTAAAATATATTTATTTGCACAGAAGAAAAAAGAAGTAGGATGCCTCCAATGCTTTTGCCATCTGCTCCTTTGAAAAGAATGGTTGGCTCCTTGTCTCTTGGCATAGATAATTTCTTATTTACAGAGCTGAAAAAGCAGCTCCAGAAGCCTGTGTTAAGCTGAAGACTTTACTATCTTAAAACAACGTCTCTCAGTTTTATTTTCCATTTTAGAGTCCAGAAATCCTCATCATGTATGTTCAGTCTTGAAAGGCTGTGTCATAAACAACTAAAGGTAAAGCTGACATTCAAAACTCATCCTCCTGGCTTACCTTCTCTGCTCACCTAACATTGTCTACAGCAGCCGAGATCTCAAAGTGTCATATTTAAAAAATAGTTATTAAATTAAAATCAAGTTAAAAGTTAAAAACTACTCATTTTGGTGCTCCAGATCATCCCTATCCACCACACCAGGCTTTCATCTTCCTTAATTTTGCAGTGTTCTTTAGTATGCAGTTGCTGTACAGTTCACCTCTGAAGAGTTGTTATGATTCTGGTGTCATTCTCACAAGTAGAAAACTGACTCTTTCTACATCTACAGATTTGTCTACTGTGGTTAAATCAGAGGCTGGCATCTTAAGAGCCAAAAGGAATAGGTCCAAAATATATTCTTTCCATAAGCTTGTACTCAAAACCATTTTGAAAGGAAGTATTGTGAGTTTTGTGTTCAGACAGAAACCATTTCCAGTTAGCTACCACCCACCAAACCCTCAAAACCAGAAGACAGTAGCAGCTGGCCTTTTTCTCAACAGCTGATTGATTTTCCTCTAAAAACTCTAAGATACCAGAGATATGCCAATACCAGGAATATTTTCACTGCAGAGCTCATAGCAACCTTCCCAAAACCAAAAATAAAGAATGGAATTTGCATAATTGTGGTTTGGAGGAGGTGCCAGGAACACCGTGTACCCTCACCTACAATGCAAATCCCTGCAAGCTAGTCACTTATATGCCCTTTATATGGATGCCAGACTTTTTCCTTTGTCCTTTGATTGCTAAATGTCTTCCAGTGTCTTCCACAGTGCTTCTCTCCTCTCACAACCAGATTGGGACTTACATACTGAAGACTATGATTGTGTTCCTCCTACATCTCAAAATCCCTTTTGATTCCCTTTCTTCTCATAGACCATTCAAATTAATTTCCTTGTTCCCTGCTACAAAGTCTACATGGTTTTAGAGAGGTATCAGTGAAGCAGGACATTCCCCCTCTGCAATTAAATCTCTATTGTTCATTCTGCCTCATTTTCCTCTCTGTGTTCACTGTGTAATTAACATTTTGCCTCAAAATTTACAGCACTCTGGCAATATCTTAGGTCTGTTCAAAATACTATACTTTATTGTTTGCTTCTCACCTAAAACAGCAGCAATGTTTGTGAATAACATGAATTGATTGTGAATCAACTTGGGAGTAACTGTGAACTAATTAGCACAGGGTATTTTAACATAAATTGGATGGATGAAAAAACCTATTCAATTAAACACCTGTTTGTTGAATGAGGTTTGTCCTTCTTGATTAATGAGCCTGCAAAGTTAAATAACCACCCAGGTAAATGCTCTTTTATCTACTGAACTCTTCATCACTGTCTATTCATGTTCAAACCAGATGTAGAAATTCAGACTTATTAAAAAGTGATTTTGCATTAAATAGAAGAGACAGCCATACCTTAAATGTTTGAAAACACCTTTCTGGAGTCACTTTCATCTATTATTGAGTCATGGAGCTAAGGATGAAAACCTATGGTCTGGACTCACCTGCTGATGCAGACTGCACTGCTAGACTTGTTTTGGTGAAACTGAGGCAAAATCAGCCTGAGAGTAAGGACTGAGAGGTCTTTTTTGCTACTGAAAATTAAACTGCACACCTTTAAAACTAAAAAAAAAAGACTATTATAACCATGTAATGGAATTTGGATTAACACAGGCTTGACTGCTTTACTCAAACTCTATAAAGAGTAGATGACTTGAGAGGGGTCTTATGAAGACATCCAGATCTGATTTTTAAAAGGGGGAGAAAGATGCTAGAAGAAAATTCTCTGTCTTGCTGCTGACCTCTGCTTGGAAAGTGATCTTTTAAAATCTAGAGTAATGGTACATTTAATCACGAGAGGACAGATAAACAAAGTGCCTGGGGAGTTACTTGTGACAGGTATTCATGAACCAAAACAAGGGAAAAGACAACTGAAATCAAATACCTACTGTCAGCAAAAGAGCATTACCAATAAAAGCAAACTGAACATTTAGTTTGAAATCAATTCTGCTGAGCCAGAACTAACAATGGCTGCAATGCAAGAATTCCCTAAAATAATGAATTTTAAGACTTGCATATATTTTATTTGTTGGTTTGATTTCTGAGGAATCCAGAAGTTACCTTCTAAAGGCATATGGTCATTGATGATATTTTCTTTCCAAAACTAGTCTAAGTTGTTGTTATTCTTTTTCCCCTGCAAAACAGGATTCTGAAAGATGCTTGATCAACAAAATACTTCTAGGATATAGCAATAACATGTTCTAAAATAATTCTGCCATGGTTATTGCAGTGGGACCTCGCATGCTAAGGTAAAATTATGACCACTGGTGACACACTTCTCAGTGGAAAGGATGTAAAACTGTGAAGAATTTCTTTAAGCATTTAAAGATAAATAGATAAGAAGTCTGTGGGGGACCACTCTGAAGTAAAAATCATTGTGGACTTGATGTGCTTGCTAAGCAGTTATTTCTGATAGTATGTAACATTGTTATAAAGTAGTTTGGCAGTTTTTTACTTTTAAAATCATATTAGCCTTAGCTTTCTTTCTCTGTCATTTGTTTCCAGCCCTGAGAATAGAAAACTGAGGATAGAAATTTTTTTAACACTCTAAAATTATTGGTGTACACAGAGGGCCATATCTTAGCCTTACTCATACCTAAAATCAGTTTACTTGCAGAGAGAGAAAGGCATAAAAAAATTGCAAGAGACCTCCTGAAACATTCAAATATTTTTACTTTGCCCAGAAATTAGGATTAAAAATGGTCTAGAAATGTGCTAGGAAGAGTTTGAACTTTAGGTTTCAGGAAAAAAAACTGAGGATGATCTGTACCTCTTCTCAACAAAGCTACACAAAAGCCTTCTTCAGTACTGCAACTTAGGCAAAGCAAATTACTTTGTCTTTCATTTAATCAAATTAAGAAGTAGCATGAGAAATGATCAATGACATTGTGCTGGCAGTCCAAGTTTTTTAAGCAAGCAGATAAAACTGTAACATAGGCATACAGATTGTCAGGGTTTTCTCACAAAAAAAAAGAAAAAAAAAGAAAAAAAACAAAGAAAAAAAAGGTGTCTTTTTGTTTCCTTCATGGCTTTTTAGCTTTCAGCCTTAGTTCTTCAAACTTTTCTTTGCATGCATAATAAGTCAATTAATTTTTAAACTTATTTATAAGAAAAAATAATCATCTTTTCTATGGGGACTCCTTAAAAAGAAAGCCAGGCTTACTACCTAATGGGGCAGTAGATTTGAATTCAGGTATTTTGCTAAAAATAATGCCATTTTAGAGTTTTCTCACTGTTGGCTGGTCAGGACATCTCTTCTCTGCAGGGGACCATGGGTAATTCAGTAAGTCATAAGATCAACCTTGACTCTTCCTCTCTGGATTACTTTGGTTTTGGAAGCCTTTTCTATGCACAAAGAAAAACTGATTTTCCCCTTGTGGAGTAAGGCTGTAAAACCAAGTGCATGTGATACAGCTGAGCAGTACGAGTGATGGGAGAGTGGGCACGAAGATGATAAATGTTGGCAGCTGTGAGGTTAGTAGCTCTGGGGTACAATCAAGGTTATGACATTCTCTCAGTGAGAAATGTTAGACTGATCCATCTGCTCTTTCACGAATCACCTGACTCAAGGAATGATGATTAGCTGCCTCAAAAGTACAACATAATGTATAAGTGGTGTTTGAATAGTGTTTTAATTGGGTTTTAAAGGCAATCTTTTTCAAAAGAAATTTAATTTAGCTAGAATGCTAGATTGGGATTTCTACTTAACTGGAGAAACAGGCCTTGGAAGGCTGTCCTCAAATCAAAAGAAGAATCAGCAGGTTGCCAGCACAGATGACATTTGGGTTGGCAGTCAGTCCTGGTAAGGTCTCCTGCTTTTTATTACACTTGGCAGTGACAGGTCCCAAACTGTTTCATACATGCTGCAAGAGGCAAAGTACATGACCTGGTCTCCCTGGGTGAACTGGGATACCTGATTTGCATCTCAGTTGTCCCTACTCAGAAAAGCAGGGCTTCTGAGATGAAGATGTTCCGTATCTAGTCCATCCATGAATGCAGCTGAAAGTTCCACAAGGAGAACTTGCCTTCAGTACTCAAGCCAAATGCATATTCATCTAGAAGGCCCCAAATCACCAGCTTTTGGTGGGACAACACTACTCTTCATCTTTGTAGCATCTGATGTACAGATCACAGAATCACAGAATCACAGAATCACAGAATCACAGAATGGTTTGGAAGTGACCTTAAAGATCATCTAGTTCTACCCCTTATGACATAAGCAGGGACACCTTCCACTATCCATCCAGCCTGGCCTTGAACACCTTGGGGAATGGGGCATCCACAATTTATGCAGAGAATCTGTGCCAGTGTTTCACCACTTTCACAGTAAAGAACTTCCTCTTAATATCTAATCTAAACCTACTTTCTTTTAATTTGAATCCATTGCCCCTTGTCCTGTCACTAAAGGCTCTTGTAAAAAGTGCCTCCCTGCCTTCCTGTGGGCTCTCTTCAGGTACTGAAGGCTGCAATTAGGTCACCCTGAAGCCTTCTGTTTTCCAGGCTGAACAATCCCAGTTCTCTCTGTCTTATGAGAGGTCCTCTATCCCTCTAATCATCTTGGTGGTCTGCTATAATTTCTATATCCCCTGCCTCTCTGTCACCACTGTCTGCCCAGCAGCAGCCAGGGAAACAGGGGAGATAGTATAGCTTAGAAAAGAAGAACCTAAAAACGAGGTCCTTTCCCTTAGCTGAGATGGAAGTGCAGCTTTATTCCTTGGTGTCCCGTGGAGAAGAGGGGGAGGGAAAGAGGAAGAGGTATCGATAAGTGCCCCTTTTTGAAGTCAGGGGGAAGAGGGTGGATTACATTCACACAACCAATAAGGAGAGCTGGGGAGAAAGAGATAAGGGAAAGAAACTTACAATTCTACATTTTTGGGGGTACATTCTTTGGGTCATGCCATCTTTTCTAAATGCATTACAACAGTGGTCCTCCTCCAGACTCGCTCCAACAGGTCCATGGCTTTCTTGTGTTGAAGGCCCCAGAGCTGGACATACTAGGTGCACCTAAGGCGATCACTTCTTTCCTGTGATAATGAGGAGAATCTTTCTACATCTGTCCCCTGAGTTTAACAGGCAGTACTATACTTCCTCCTATGGAGAGACTGATTTTAGAAAATCTTACCAAATCCCTGTACAGTTTAAGCTTTACACTTCTCCCTTCTGGGAACATACAGCCAGCTCAAACAAGATGATTTTAACTTCTCAGGCTGAAAGAATGTGTCTTCTGTATAACACTTCAATAATGATTTAATTCTGTGATTGCACTTGTAACACAAAAATCTTATCATGCTTTCAAAGTTTGGGGAATAAACACATTTCTGAGCAAACTCCTTCATTTCAAAGAAACTTATGTAGGGGATGCACAGTTTCGGTTTTACTGAAACCATTAGCTTTAAATCTGTAGACCCTATGGGCAAGGTGGGATTAGATGGTGGTGTAACAGGCTTCCTTTTGCTGCACTGCCTTCAAGAAGCTATACAAAGAAAATGGTTTGCCAGACCTTGTCAGAGGCGAACAACTGTGAAAAGTTGCTCACAGACAACTACATTTCACCTTCCCACAGACCATTTTAAACAGATAATAAAATTCATTTGTATTATCACATTAGTTACTACACAGCATCCTCAATTGCACAAACTTTTATTAAGCAAATTAAACAGCACATATTAGCTTTGACTGCAGTAAACTCCCACTATGTGCACCAAGCAGTTTTACATCTGGTAGTATCTGTTTTGAATGTACAACTCAGTGTTTGCAGTTACTGAAATGGTTTTCTTTGCATCAGAGAGAGACAGGTTTTTTTTTCTCTTAAAAAGACATATAACCATGTAAAATTAAATACAGTGTTTCAGCAAACAATAAGTCTTATAGAAAGTGCCTTGTAGCATCTGTTTTAAGTGGCAGGGATGTACTTATTTTTCTTGATTTCTTTCCTAAAATTTTTAAGGATATGTTCATATGAAAACTGTCAGTTTTAATGTGGTGGGGTTTTATTGGCCATTACCACAATCTCACAGGCAGCACCACTGAATGCTCATCCTATACTGCCCACTGGTATAAATATCATATATGTATTTCTGTACTTTCTTTGCACATCCCATTGAAAGGCACTGAAAAAATTCCATTAGCATTTTCACTTACATAATCTCAGGCTTCTGGAGTTTCTTTTGGGGTTGCCTGCAGAGAAATGTGTTTGTTACTATGGGAGCTGTAGTTTTGTCATCATTCTTATGTGCAGCTTTCTGTCTCACACATCTGTTGCTTTGTCATTAAGCTGAACAGTAAACTTTTCATAGCACCAATTGTTTTTGTGAGATTTTGCAGAGGATTTGTTAGATATTGTCACCACATCAGGTTCTGTTACAGAGTTGGAGACTTGAGGCATAAAATGTTGAGAAGCTGGTGAGTGACAAGGGGAGCTCACCTGAGTATGAGAGGGTTGATGTTCCAGCTTCTTACAAGGACCCTAAGCCAAAATCCTGACCTTGTCCCCCACAAACTCTGCTAGAGGGTGAAAAGGCACAGGCTGTTCCTGCAGTACGGGACAGAGTGAATAAGTCCTTAAAATACTTTACATTTTGCTGCTTGGAGTGGAACAAGGTCTTTCAGAGCCTGCTGAGGTGATAATGGATCTGTGCTGAGTGAGGGCACCCTCTCTGGCACAGCGCCTCAAGTTTCTGGGTTTAGCTTCTTCTGCCTATCCAGCCAAGGACCCTGCATTTCCTCCAGCAATAAGTTGAAAGCTATTACATACAGGTTCATTTTTAAAATATGAGCTGAGCAAAATCATCTGTGTGCTATCTTCCTGTTGCTCAGACCATGTGATTGTGTCTTGCGTGAGAGCTGCAGTCCCTGTGATTGAAATTCAACACAAAAGTCCTCCTCTGACATTTGGCTGTGCTAGGAATACGCTGAGACCTGATGTGGCTTTGCCTCAATATCTCTGCTGCCTACCATGGGCCTGAAGATGATTTTGCTGGTGTGAGAATGGAGGAAGAGGACAAAGACTGGATCAAAGTGGACCCTTTCATCCCCACTTCAAACAAGAGGTGTGCTGAAAGAAAGAACTTGGGAAATAACTCATGCTTGAGCTTGAGAAACATCACACACCTTGCTGCACTAGTCATGTGAATCTCCCATAGAAGAAAATACCTTAGGAAAGTGTGTGATTCTATAAGCAGAGCAGCAAAAAGGCCTCATGCTCTTCCCAAGTGATCCTCTGCTCTGTGGAGATTATCAGACATCTAACAATAACACATCTCCCCTCACACCCTGTAGTGGGACTCCCCATATGAACCATGTGTGCTGCATTTTCCTCCATGCCTTTGTCATCCAAAATCCACCATTATTAGAAAGGAAGACAGAAGTGAAAGGTTCTTTAAATTTAGGAGCTACCAACAGCTTTCACAGAGTTACAGGACTGGATATTTGAATTGCCCTATGCAGAGAAAGATCAGAACAGTGAAACCAGTGGCACAGCACTTTTCTGCAGACACTGAGGAATTGCTTTACAGATTTAAGTGAAGGGTGGGGAAGTGGTGCAAGCCTTTCTCTTTCAAGCAACCTATTTGGTGCCAGTAATTTAAATGATAGGCTTTGGGTGCAAACTCCAAGTGCCTGAAAGCCTCACTCAGCATGAAACAGTCCTTTAATCTTGGGACAAAGACGATCCTTTGGTTGCCTCCAGCCATTAATCAGAAGTTTGGAAATTTTGCTTCTTACACATCTCTATCCCAAGAGCAAAATTAACTTACACCTCTTTCTCACAGAGATAAAACAGCAGAAAATGTAAAAAGCGAGTGATGCTGTGCTAGGGGAATAAGGCAAAGGAAATGTTAAAAACTGATAGCTTATTCCCAAAGAAACAGTATGAGCTCAGCCAAGCAGAAAAATGTGCAAATACTACACTAAATTCACTCTAGACAATTTGTCGTTTATAATATTTTCTTTAGAGTTTGTGAAATCACAAACTCGGTGGGTAAACTGCTGCTATTTCTCTTGTTTAGTTGCTTGCCTGGGGAGGAGAATGGAAACATGGGCAGGGGGCTGTAGAGAGCTGATTAAAAATTATCTGGAACCCTAAAAGTTAACATTGAGGAACTTGTGGTAGCAGCTTCCTCTCATTTGTGTATTTAATTCCTTTTAAACCTCATATATATAATAGGTAAATCTCAGAATTTCTGTCTAATTTTTTCCATAATGCTGTCTTAATATTAATTCATTTATGATAAATTCAGTATAGAGAAATCTGTACACACATGTATGTGTAGGAGTTCAGAGGGCAATTTACTAAAATGATGAAGTGACATAGACTGTTTAAGTGTTATTGACTTTCAGGGGAGCTATATTTTAAGCTATTTTTTTCCAAGGAAATTGATGGATAAAGGATTTTTTTGGGAGGTAACGAAAGCTGTGCACATCAGAGCTAACAAATATATGGCCAAAAATTTAGGAATAAGTTACCTTAAAATGTGGCTTTGTAAAACACCAACAAAAGATGTAGTTCAACAGACAGTATAGCACCTTGTGAATTTGACAAATAGCTGTGATGCAAATAAACAGAAAAATGAGGCAGTCAGTAAATAAATTATCTAGTGAGAAGTTTTCATTTCATTGTATTTAGGATCAAATATTTTGGTTTCTTAATTTGAATCTTATCAGTGAAAAATCTTTTTAAGTCTACCTGAATGGAAATGTCTTGGTTTTATTTCTTAGCCTCAAGAAAAATGGAAGGTTTGTTATTGCTTTTTTTCTCCCCCCTCCCCACTTATCTGGCATACTAAAATCCTGTCATTCTCACTTATTCCATTAATTTTGCTATGATTTTATTTTTTAAATCCCTTCTCTTTTTCCCAATATTTGTACATCCAATGCTGAAACTATAATCACTACAGCAACAGTTATTCCAAGTAATTATGTGAGTCTGTTTCCTCATGAAAAATGACCCCTCAGGCATGTAAAAGTTAACTGTGGACCCTTAAGTTTCATTATGTACTTCTTGTCTTACTGTCAATTTGAAGGTAAAATTAACAATTGAAACAGATCTCCTAAATCCTAACTACAATACCAAATTCTTTTCCATAAGCAAAACACTTGATCACTCCTCTGAGTCTTAATCAAGTAGATATAAAATATGGCCCAATGAGCTAATAAGCTGAGACCGTTTTTTTAAATTATTGCTTCACTGCACTTGAAGATGAGAGTTTGACTCCTAAATCATCTAGGTATCTTGGCAAAATTGTCTAGTTATTGCAAAACAATCCAACATATTTTTGTGTATAATTTTTAATGGAAGAAAAACCTCCACCAAAAACATTCTACAGCTCCAAATCATATTTTTAATGGTATTAGTTCAATGAAAGCCCTGATGTTCTATTTATTTCAGTGTTTTCAGTCTTCCACTGAGATAATAGAAGTCAAAAAAGTATCATCTTTTAGGGAATTCCCAAAGATTAATTGGTAAAAATTTTAGGATATTTTTCAAAACATTCTTCTGTCTTGTTTTGATTCCTGTGTATTCCTAATATATTCCAGTTGCCACAGAGATCAACATGAGTTGAGCACCTCTTGCCCATACCTACTCAATGCAAGGTTTCAGCCTTAGTTTAGATTGAGCTGTTCCTTTCCTTTGTGTCTAGGTCTGGAAGAAATCCATTCATGGACTTCAGCAGAAGCCAAGTGGCTGTGCAGGGACAGACATCTGCCAGAAGAGCATTTTGTCACACAGGGCTTTTAGCGTCTTGGTTGCTTCAAGCTATCTGCATGCTTTGCTCAAGGCTTTCTGGGTTTTGTTAAAAGAAAAATCTAGGCCTTTGTCACTGATCTGTGATTCTCTGCATGTGTTACCTAATGTCTTATTGTTCTAATAAATGGAAAAAAATTCTTTCTTGGGGAAGCTTTTTATCCATCTGTTATCCAAGGATAATGGTTTTATCCATTAGAGGCCAAGACATAATCTAAGAAGCATTTTAGAACAAAGGGCAAAAGAATCTCATCTAAAATACCACTATAAGCTTTCTGACAGCACACATTCCTCAGTCACTTTTGACCTGTTCATCTACCCACTGGAAGTGGCTCAATGTAATATTAAACCTTAATATTCGCAGTCTGTCTCAGGGACTAATATAATAAAAAATCGACAGGAAAAGGTCCTGTAGACTTTATCTTGCCCACTACATTGCTGAAGTACAGGATCAGCTCTGTTCACATCACTCCTGACCACTTTTTCTCTAATATGCTCTGCAATGGGAAATAATCCACAATAGATGCACACAGACCATCCCAGTGCTTCTTCTGTTATGAATGCATTCCTTCTTTTCCTGGTCACATGAATGTGAAAACAAGTCTCTTTTTTCTTCCTGGAAAATAATTATATGAGAATAAAATTAATAAAATTCCTTTCATGTCCCCACTTGAATTGCCGTTCTTTAGACTGAACAATCCCAATTATAGAAGTCAAAAAGCTCTCTAAATCTCTTCTAATTCTTGAAACTCACTGCACTTCTTGCCTTAGCCCACATCTGCCTTGCAATACAGTACCTGGAAGTAGAAAAGTTTACAGTAGAGGCTTTATCAAGGCTGTCAAGACCAGAAGGATGTACTGATGCATCTTGAAATCTGTGCTCCTATTGATATATCACATTGTTAACTTTGTCTCTCTGAAAGATATTTTCAATCACATTTAGATTGCGATCTAGTACAAATCCTATACTAGTTTATATGTAGTTTTCTAGATCTTATGAAGAATGTTGATCATATTTATCAAAATAATTCTGATTCCTTACTCATTCCTGAAAGTCCTTCTCTGCAATAAGAGTCACACACAGGGTCTCATATAGCAGGATACAATTTTTAATGTCCCTTGACATTAAAATTGACAAGTGCAATTGCAGCATGGGGAGTCCATGCAGTCATGTTAAGCCTTCACAACACCTGTGCTCTTACTGCTCTAACTGCTCCTTTGATGGGTGTATTGTGAGGAGATCAGCTTGATGGCACATCACTCTCTGCTTTCAAACATGTTTTCAAAGGGGCTGTTTCTGCTGTACCATCCTTGGAAGAGACACTCTTCAGAGCTGTTGCAAAGGCTTCTTGTAAGTGTGGTCACTGTGAGAAAAGCCACGCTGTTGCTTGATGTTAGTTGCGTTGAAAGGGAATGCTGGATGAGCAAGGCTGCTGCTGAGCTTGTCTCCATTCTCTCCATCTTTGATCTGACTAAGAAGCATCATCTAAACCTCACTGGTAATCTGGAAAATAGTGAAGATGCAGTTCATCCTGCTTCAGAGAGCAGTAAACAAGAAATGGCAGAGTCTGCCTGTGCTGCACTTCACATCAGCTGGAACAGTGATGATGTAGGTTCAGGGAAGCAGCTGCAGCATAGAAAACATATTAGCTTCCCCATTGCTTTTCTTTCCATTACATCTCCGCATCACAGAGGTGAAAAGTGGCTCCTGGTAATACCAGGGAGAGAAAAACGAAATAAATCCAGATAAATACAGATTTGGGGTTGGACACAGTTTTAAAAACTACAATGCTGGACTTGCCTTAGGACAAAATAAGAGATAAGGATTGTATTCCCAGATAGTCAAAAAGTTGAGAAAAATGTGAAGTTCAGTTAGAAAGTCAATGTTTCATTTTTAAACATTTTACAACTTTGAAGTTAAAATAAAAGTCAGTTTTAGGGAGAAGATTGTCTCGAGTGCATGGAACTGAACCATTTTAAGCTTTTAGAGACCAAGGAGGATTCCTCTCAAATTAAATAATTTGTTGAAAATGAGACACATTGCAAACAATGTTAGTATCTTCAAATTGTCCTTCATCTCCCTCATCCAAACTGCCCATCATAAAACTTCACTCACATCTTACAAAGAAGATAGCAAGTATAAGGACTTAAACACAATAAAAAGCAAAAATCTTTAGCAAATGGAAAGGAGAGTGGTGTTTCAACTTTTACTCCCCAAATAAGGAAGGATGTAGGGTCCTTTGGGAAAATGACTAATGTAGAAGGAGCAAAAGACTCTCTTTCCTGGAATAACAAAAATGCACATATATTTTAATCTCTCTTCTGGCTTTCATAATGCAACTACATGCTTTTGACTCTGTGGTGCTGTCAGCAAAAATTAATTTTAAAAGTAGTACACATGAGTGACTTCAGCCTTTGCCTTAATTTAGTTTCTCACTAAGAGCCGAGATAAGACACAGCCGCACAGAAGCAGGATGGACGGCTGTACACTATATTGTAGGAGACGATAGTGCTAAATTAATCATGTTCTATCTGGAATTTGCAATTCTTTCAGAGATGCTCAAGACAATATAAAAAATTTAGTGGTAACAGTGAAAGTAGGCAGGAGGTTGTGAGGCAGAAAGCTTCAGAGGGCACTTTAAATGTGAAAGATGCATTACAGTTTCTCACACATGAACAAGATAGCATGCCTTACTAAAAATATAATAAATACGAAGTGTATTCTGCCAGATGCAGTTGTGAAGGGAGCGCTCTCCCAGTCAGATGTACCAAGTGTGATTGACACCCCCTTAGCTTTGCTGTGATATGACTAAATATGAAAACTAACAGTCTTGGAATGATGTTTGCATTAGGAACAACATACCATTCTGTTCCTCTCAGAAGCCCAGCAAATATATCAGAAGTTTTGGTACACATACTAGAGGACTCAGTCTGTTCCTCAGTCAGGATTTCACTTTCATTTGCTTTCCTGCTTCTCCCCTGCTTTTCTTCTTTTTCTTTTTCATTGCATTGTCTCAACTCTTTCTCCTGCTACAAACATCAGGGGAATGAAGGGAGACGTAAATTACTCCATTAGTGGCTCACTGCTGATCGTCTGCTGTAATTTGAATAAATCAGTGCATGCCTGGCTGCAGCAGCAACAGGAGGAGACAGACGCGCAGGTTCCCCACTCCATCCTTGTGAGGCTTTTCAACTCAAACACAAGCCTGCACAGCTCACAGCTGTAACAAGAGCCCTCACCTTGCAGAAACTAAAATGTAAAAGAAAAACTCCCTTTTAAGTTTGGAAATAAATAACTAGTGAATTTTCTTTTCCTTGCAAACCTATCCACTGCAGTCAGTGGATCATAATCAGGTGTTGAAAGCTGCTGTGGGAGTTTCCACAGCAATCAAAAGTTCTACTGAAAGAAGATTATGACTGACTTGATCAAGATTAGTGAAGAAAGTTGTCCCCTTCCTATCTGAATGCACTATTGATGCTTCTGCCCTCACCAGGGCCTCTGGTGAGGGTCTGTATAAGCTTCTGAATGCAAGGAAGGACCTTTCTTTCTCTTTCACATTGAAGGTTCAGAGACCGGGGAGAAACAACAACCTTTCACAAGGGAAACCCTGCACATAACTTTTAATCTTTACTCTAAAGTGGACTCTGGTTATATAGGTGAATCTAAGAACTGTGGTAAAAGTAGCCAAAAATATATGTCAGGAAAGCTTCTAGAGAATTTTTCTTTAACATAGAGGATGAGTATATGGTTAATGCAAAGGAGCACTGAGAGACAGTGACAGTGATGGTGTGAGTGAGACACACCATGCAGTGTAAGGAAGCAATTTCTGAAATAATTTCCTCATGATTTTGGTTATTCCTGAATGTCCAGCAGTATCTTCCTATTTCTGCTTGCAAGACCTTCTTCTGCAATTGAATTCTCCTGAGAGATCACAACAAAAATTACACCTCACACTTCCCCTTGAGAGCTAGAGGTCTGGGAAACAAGCAGTGCCTGAAAGGATTCCTATGGATCTCAAAATATCATCAACGAGTATCTGGAATATACTGGCCAGTTAAAAAGCACCTGTGACACCGCTTTGGTGCAATCCACCGAAAAAGTAATACCTCTAGGCTTTGTTTTTCACTGTACTATTTTTTTCTGGGAGAAAATGTTCCAAAACCAGTACTCTTAGAAATGACAGGCTGAAAAAATGCTAATTTTTTCATAATTACCTCTTTTGGCTCTTTCTCTTTTAACCCACCTGTGCTGCTGCCTGCAAAAAAAAAACCTAAGTGAGAGTCCACAGGTGCCCTAAATGTATCTTTAATTGCAAGTAGGCCTGTAAGCAGATCATTTAAAGAGCTGAAAGAGGTGAGCCAATGAAACTTAGGGCAAAAAAGCTAAGTCTGTTCTGAGTTTAGTAAAATACTTCTATGTTAATTACAAGAGAAGACAATATTTTATTGTGTTACTGCTCATGTCTCAAAAGACTCACTTTTGAGTTACCTGAATCTGGTGACTGTAACCACTTAATACAATGGGTATCAGTAACTGTTTCATTATAATTGACTCATAATTTTTCAAATTCAATTTATGTATGAAATTTCATTTAACTAATGGAATTCATTTAATTATAGATTATGTGAGGCATATATGTTATTCTAAAAAAATCTAATAATTTGTAACAAAGATTGATAAGATTCAAAAGATCTCACTGGATACATTTTCATTATAGTGTTCACAAAGTAACTAATAAATCATAAAAATTCTTTAGAACTCTTTCTTTTCTTGGAGTATGCACATCTTTAAGTATTGCAAAGTCAATCTTGTCTAGAAGGTTTTTGCCTCTTCCAAAAGGGACCTATTTCTGTGGAAAATCAAACATATTCTCAGCTTCTGAACTGTTATTTGTGTCTCAATAGCTTTGAAATACTTTCAGTGTTTAAAAATATTAATCTGGGTTGAAGTATATTAGTGTTACTTTACAAGTTCTCAGTTTGTAACAGATAAAGTGGATCCCAACCTAGAAAATTCATGATGTAGACCAGATGGTGGTAGTTTGTCGAAGCAAGTTTTATCACCTGTACATTATTTCCTAATTTCATATTATTATTACTAACTATATATATTAAGGGAGGATTTTTCTGCGTTTGGGTTATTTTGCTCTGTAGATAATTCACACTGATGCATGAGCAGATCCCTTTGTTTACCATGAACTGCAGAAGCAATTTTTTAAGCTGGATTCTTTAGGTCTCTCCTTGTGCAATAAGTGAAGGTGTGATGGCAGCATGAATAAGCAGCTGCTGTTTATTAGAGCTTTTACCTGGTTGGTGTGGACATATTAAAAGAAGGAAGCAAAGCTCTGTGCAAATTGTCTTATAAAATGATGTAAAAGGGTGAGGTGAGCTCCAAAGCCATGCAGCTAAGACAGGTTGTTCTTGAAAATGCTCCATTTGAAAGTAACTCTCCAATGTTGCCAATGCTTATAAAGAACAGAGGAAAAGTTATCTTTATCCACTGGGGTGGCTAGAAAGGCAGAAGTATTAGGTCTTACAAGTAGGCAATAATTCAGTTGTTTGGTGTGTTAGCCAATTTGAGTGTGTGTATAGGAGAGATACATGTTAAAATAATTGTAGAATAAAATATTATGATGCAGTAGCAAATCTTCTGAAAAGCCATTTTAAAATAAAACATTCTAACTTGTGAATATTTCAGAATTTCTTTGCAAGTTGCCAGAATTTTTCTTCACATAGGTAAATACAATCTTATAGGTGGGTCTATTTTTTCTAATCAATATTTTGAGGTTCTTTCTATAACAGTCAGTAGTTGAATCCACTTCTTAACTGAACTATCAAGTAACCCCTAGAGCTCCCTCTATAAATTAAGGCCTTCTTCCCATCATTAGGTTGAGAATATTTTAAATTAAATGCTGCTAAGCATGTACATGTCATCTGGACTACAAAAATGTATCAGTTGAGCATATATAGCATAAAACAGGGTTTATTGGGGATGAATATTAATAAATTTTCAAAAACAGAGAGTAAGCATTTCCATCAGTTGCTCTTAATACAATTTTGCTTACTGAGTGCTATTAGCTCTCTTCTGTGACAAGGACAGAAAATGTTCCAAGTGGGAAAACAAATTCTTGGTGCTCTTTTCTTGTGTGTGAAGAAATGCAAATCCATGACTAGTCACCACAAGATAATTCTTTTCAACTGTAGGAGACCATATATTTTTATTTATGAAATATGTTGTTTGGGAAAAGATTGTAGCTTCTCTGGTCTTTCTCGTGTATGAGAGAAACTGTAAGGGCTCATACAGATCCACTACATTTTCTGTTTTCCCACTGAAACACCTTTCTGAGGAAACAGTCCATATACATGTCCCTCAAAAACTGTATTGATCAAAAATTATGTTAACTCTTCAATTTAGCTGTTGCTCATGTATTATATCAACTTATATTGCAAATTAAACTTTATATGATTTGGAATTATTGCCAAAATATCTTCAGCCAGGGTGAATACATTTTAAGCCTTCAAAACCTGTTCTATGGCAGAAAAAGGCCCCAAATGCCTTTCTTGCCAATTTCAGTACTGGTGAGATACAGGATTTCTACTACTGCATTGGACTGTACAGCTACTAGGGACACAGTAGATGAGGAAGAAGCCACTCAGTCCTTAAAGACATTGGTCAGAGTTTTACCCAGAATGGGGAAAGATTTCATCTGGGGCTAATGTAGCCAAATCTGAGAGAGTCTGAAAATTCTGTTTCCTCTGCCTCACAAAGACAGATATAATAATATCACAATAGACAGAACTTTGAGACTGTGTTGGACTGCATGACATCCTCCTCTCAACAGTTTATATCTCAATACAGCTAATTATAAATGAATCTCTAATGTTGGTTGTACAGTAAGAGTGATTTCTATTAAAGACATCTTCTTGTTGCCACTCACCTGCTTTGGCATTTCAAAAACTCCAGATTTTCTATAAATTACTAAGTGTAACTATCACTTTGTCTTTGCAGATAACTATCCAGTAAAGATGGGTGATATGCTCAAGGTCATACCTTGTGGAAAAAATCCTTGGCTGATTACATGAAAACATAAAGCAATGGAACAGCAAATAAAGAAATAACCCAGAGAGAATCACTAATCTAACAGTTATACATGCATATAGAAAATCTAACGTGCTAATGGCAAAGTTAGTTTGGTGGCAGTTCTACCTCTTTTACTGGTGCCCAGGACTCTTTCCACCTGTTTATGGCAGATATTATTTGTGCTTGATTTTGGCTTAAAGAGTAAATGTTTTTTATTAAAGTGTAACAGCCATGTTGACAAAGATAGATTCCAGCCAGAGAGCAGTTTACTTGAGAAAAGTATTCAACTGAGGCTGTAGAACTGCCCAAAGGATGCCTCACTCTTGCGACAGTGACAGCAAGCCTTCTCCTGTCAGTTTACATTAGCCAATGGCAGTGTAACATTTCTCTTATTGTGAGTGGCAGAGATGATAGAAACTGTACTTTTTAATTTGGAAATATCATACATGCAGACACAAGTCTGGGCAGGAGCTCTGTTCATGGCTGCTTCATTTATGCTGCTGCCCCTCATTTCCCATTCTGTTTGTGTCTACTCTCTAGTCTTGACCCTGATTTGAGGTATGGGAGAAGGTAAGGTTCTTTGTGGTGGCAAGAATAAAAGTTTAAATTAAACTAAGCTTGAAGTTTAATTTAAGTTTTCCATTTAAAAAAAAAGTGTAAGAACTCAATTTTACGGTGAATACAATAAAATACCTTGATTTTAGGAGCTTAGGAGAAAAACAAGGACATGAAAAGATACATTTGCAGAGAAAGAGTCTGTCCTTTTTTGTGGTAACCTATTGATTAGGGCATGCATCCAGAGTGTGAGAGATCTGGACACCAGCTCCTTCTCCCATTAATATTTAATAATTATACAGAAAGAAAAAGCAGCTAAAGAGAAATTAAGAACCTGGCACGGATGCAGTGGCAAGACAGAGCCTGGGGCAATGGGAGACTGACAGTCAAATATTGCCACACAGAAGAGTGAGTTGAACCTAGGGCACTTATAAGAGTGAGTTGAACCTAGGGCACTTATACCCTGGCAGGTCCTAAATGTCAGGTTACTGAGTAAAGGAGGTACATCTTTTCTGCTGATATATCCTACCAAAGTTTAACAACTCTCCTCTATTTCTTCACCCTTGCTTACTGTAAGGTAACAGGTCAGGAGAATGCTTGAAGAATGAGACCTACACATCTGACAAAGAATTAATGAAAAATAATATACAAGGCTTATAACATTCTTCTGCCATTGCTCAGTACTGCTGGGGAGTGGTTTCAGAAGTATGTAGACATATTATAGCAAAAATAACATCACTGGGATTCAAATTAGTACTGTATGTTTCATGGAAAATGTGTTGAAAAGAGTTGGAAAGCTCTCAGCTAAATTTAAATAAATCTCTTTTTAAAAAACCAACTATACAAATAACAGGCAAAATAACTAAAGGCAATATTAATTCAGAATTTAACAATTATAAGCATTCATCCATTCTTTTATATAAATATGTGTACCTATATGTATATATTTCTATGTATTTTATGGCATATATATGCTTTCAGCTATGCTTATTTTCCTTTTTCTTTTAAGTTTTTCACCAAAATAAAACATTTTTAGTTAGAATGTCTTTCTCTTATATGCAGCATATTCTGTTCTGTATTATCAAGCAGAATTGTTAATGAACAACAAATTAATGTACATATTTAGACTTACAAACAAACAGATGCGATCAATTGGCTTGAATGTATCCACAACAATCCTGTTCCTTCTTTCTACCTTCCTAATCTAAATTTGACTCCTTGGTCAGTTCCAGACACAGTTTTTGTTCAAAACCAAACAGAAGCGAACTGCTCAGAACCTAACTCAGATCCTGAGGCAGAAATCACCTACCTTGACTTAATTGTAATTAAGACTTAATTGTAAGGTGCAGAGAAAGTAGTCCCCTTAAGTTAGGTAGCTGTTCCCAGTCCATTGGAGCAGTCAGATGCACTGTTTCCTCAGTGGAAAGCAGTGGCTGTATTGCAAGGTCTCAAAAAGCAGATTATATCCAAATTTAGATAAATTTGAAGTTCATTCCTTTGGGATCCTTCGAAAACATCTCCACCCTTCCACTGCCATTACTGAGAAATGCAGCTGCTGTGGCTGTAGGATTAAGCCATTCATACTATGGTTTCAGGCAAAGTCAAGTGTCTGTGTTAAGCAAATTCTTTTTAATATTTTGTTTCTACAGCTTCTGCAGGTAGTCTGGGATACAAATACAAACACTTTTACCACATAATTACTTTTGATTTTGTGGGCTGACAGCTGGAGTCAAAGCTGTCCACATTTTGCTATCATAATACCTTTCAGAGGAAACTATAAATATGCATGAAGATGGAATGAAAATAATCTTCTTAGGTCAAACATTCATCCAAATTACTTGATTTTGAGAAGTATTCTCAGAAATCCACCATGTAAATCCACTTGTTGTTTATACAACTAAGGATGTCTATGTAAAAGAAAACATCCATTTTGTGTATTTAAACTGTAGGGTTGATCTGACATTCTTTATGGGACTTTGCAACAGAGCTTTTACAAACTGGCAGCCTCCCCTACCTCCTCAATGAGCAGATGTTTAAAGAAAGCTTGGGCAAGCAGCAAGAAAAGTGAAATTCTTCAGGAATTTCAGGAATGTTTTACCTGCATTTGGAGGGAGTTCTGATATCTGTAGTTTGGATTTTGCACAAACATGGGCCAAGAGAAAGTGGACTGGAAAGCATCCCAAAAATTGGGAGCATGGAGTACAGGATGTTACTCTTTCAGAAATATGTTCTGTATTTGGAACAACAGCTCAGAGGAGGGAGCCCCTCTCTTATGCTGGTTGAATTCCTAATTTATGAATCTGTAGAAATTTGGATCCTGCAAATACGTGTGCTCTTGTCTGCTTGATTTTAAGCACTGGCAGCACAGCTGAAATCAGCCTACCAGCACGCCTGGGGCTCAGGTGACAGAAGTCCTTTACAGAGCTGGGCACACTTGTTGGCTGTGCCTTTTAAGTGAGCCAGTATATAACGGTGATGTCAAGGGGGAGGATGTGGGGCACTAGCAGCAGCAAAGGCTGCAAGTAATAAAAAGTGCTTATCTAATTGGCTGCAATAATGTTTAAATTTTCTAATAAATAACATCCACACACGTCACAAATAAGCCCTAGGTGAATGTTCCAATGGAGGTATTTATTTGGAGTACTGAACAGATTACATTTACAGAGTTATACTGCACAGCAGGGAAATCACTCTACATGGAGTGACAGGGCAATGGTCTTATAGCAGTCCTCTCCACAGTAAAGCACTTAAGCACGTGAGGATCGATTTCAGTGTCAGAGCTCAAGCTTAGTATTATGAATGTCTATTGCTGAATTGGGTTGTAGAGAGGTGCAGAAACTGAGCAACTTTTAGGAAAATATTTATAGGATCCAGGTGGGGTGTGACAAGCCCAAGTTCAAGTGAAAGAGGAAGACTGCTTGCTTCCTTAAATTTTATGCCCTTGCATTACAGGTATAACTGTCAAAATAACTGAGTTTATTTTTTCCATGTGTTAACAATTGCATTCTACAGAAGAGAAAATGTGCTTTGTCAAGAGAAATGCACTCACAAGAATTAATTCATTTTTTAATTAAGAGATGCTATACTATTTCGTACCTTAAGCCATGCAGCTGCTAGTGTTTACTGCATCTCCCTGTGTATGTGTGTTTGGCCCTTCCATCAAAACGTTCTCCTCTGAGTATTTATTTTTTTCCTGTTCTGTGTTGGGATGCATGAGGGAACACGATGAAACCTGACTAATATTGTTTGGTAATACGGTTGTTTGCAGTTTATTTGTTCTCTGGTGGATTTTATTATAGCTGCTGAATTTTTACTCATTAGTTTAATGGTGGTTATTTTGCAGATTTCTTTTATTCTGTATTTTTTATTGAAACCTTATTCACAATACCACAGTGACTTGACTATGCTCTTCATGATGCAAAATTTAATTAGATACTAACTAAGTAAGTGGTCCATTAAAATATTATTCAGATTGTTCAGGGAAATGTTTTGGTAAACATTTTCTTTGGAAGTTGACTTTTTGGTAAGGGAAATGGAAACAGACAAATGAATGCTGCTGTTTATTTTGTCTCTCAGCATGCAAAGGGTGAGATAGTGTGCATCTGAATTACATCTCCATTTGCAGTGGGAGAAAGGACCTTGCCATTAGAGGAATCATAGCATCCATTTATTATGCAGTTCAGGTCTAGACTGCCTATACTGCAGTCCATCAAAAAGTATTTTAGGGGAAAGATGCTCATAATGAAGCAGGGAGCTCCACTGTTTGAATGATGATGATGATGATGCACTGCAGTTGCCAAAGCCACATAATACGCATTGCTGGAAAATGTCCCATAAAAAAATTTGAGCTGGAAATAAAGATATACATTGTGTGTATTTAAGTATGGCTCCGTTCACTAACAAGAGAGGCTTTAATTATACATGGGTTTTCACAAACAAGTTAGCTCAGAGAGTGTTCAATTCACAAAGGTCTCTTTCTCTATACTCTGGGCTCTCTGTTCTAAGCAGTTTTGCAGCTATTGAAACAGCTGCACAATTTTTGATTTGGTCATGGATACTTTTAATGTGCACATAAAATGAAGAGGAGAGGGAGGGAACATTTCTTTGCCAGCTCTATGCAGAAGAGTGAGCCAGCGTAGTATCTGAAGAATATTGAACGGGTCTGTGCTGACCTAATGGAGCCAGAAATCAGACCTCCCTAAGTCACATGCACAGCTTTGATGTCAAGCAGTTTGCCAAGTGGCAGTACATCCTTTGATGGCAAAAGGGAGGGAGAGAGACTTGTTAAATAGGGAGGTGAATGGGAAGAGAAAAGGTCAACTGTTGGAAGGTGAGAACAGCATGTGAAGTAAAGGAATTGGCAGAAATGTCAGAAATACAAGGGAAGAAAATTTCTCTCTCTAGACAGTGTGCTGAAACCTTTCAGACAGAGATCTGTGGTCAGTGCTGTCCCTCATCCCCCAAATAAACTGTTTATTTCAGTACCACAAATCTCCTTTCTACCCTCAAGGACTCCCTAGTCTGCAGCATCAGCTTCTTTCTGCTGAGACGTGGCCACAGGAAAATACAGTCAATGTTGTGGTGTTCATACACATGCACATTGTGGAAATATTGCTATCGAGCAAGCACATTTAAACCAATGCTTCAGATAAAGGGAAACTGAAGTAGGAGGTAGAGCTTCAACATAGAACTCCACCAGGAACTAATATTCTTTGAAGCTACCATTCAGCAAAATAATAACCCTGCCCTGCAAGAAGTTTATCTGAGAGTTGAACTGGAGTAAGGCACAGGGTCTTGAGGGAATACGGAAGGAGTGAGCCCTTCAGCATTACATTCTTTTTTTCCTACATTAAAGGATGTGTTACTAGTTCTAAAAGGAAGCCAAACCCAAGTGTCATTCAGGACTCTGGATGGGAAAGATGGCCATGGGAAAGACAAAATTGTCTCAAGATACCTTATAGCAGAGACTTGCTTCTCAAAGAAGTTATCAATTGGTTTTCTTGTCATTCCAAAACCAGCAGAGTAGATGATATCTCATTTGTTAGGAATTCACATCTTCAGGCTCCGCTCCTGTGTGAAATACCTGTAATGTGAGTAGTAGTGTCATTGCAGCCTTTCAGTCTTCCAGGGAAGGAATAGAGCTCCTGCCGATTTCTACACCCACTTCATTCTACACTTGTAAAAAGGTAGCAACTTATCATATATCATTATTTGTAACTATCATCATGAGGAGTGCAGATAGGTATGCATACATACCTGACAATGTGTACATACACAAATGATGACAGAGCACAATCATGTGAATTTCATATCCTTGGGAAACCAGACGAATTACAGTATTTCATACCAAATAAAATAATTATGTTTGTTGATTTGAAAGGCTGAGAGTTCTAGCTGTTTGAAAAGTAGCAATAAGATTGTAATAAATGAAGAGTTTTGGAAATTAGCTAGATATTTTAATATTTTCAGATGTTTTTTGCCCCAAAGTATTTGCAAGACTACCTTAGTATTGCCAACTTTGTATTCTCAGCCCATTCCCAAACTCCAGTGTAAAAATTAAATGTAAATCTGAAAAAACACACACCCCAAGCCCTCCATACTGAAAAAAAAGAAAAAAAAGAAAAAGGATCTTATCTATGGACAAGGTTTCTAGACAATATTTTCCCTCTCCCATTCCAAGCTGTTGTACTTAGTCTCTCGGAGATCAGGATGCCTTTCTGTCAGAGAGGTGGAAGGGATGATGCAGCCTTCCAATGTCCTCTCAATTTGATGTAAAAAACAGCATCATTTCTGGAGAAAGGATTTTCCCCATTCCCCTCCCCCAGAGTGAGTGTGAAGACAAACAGCATCTGTGGGAATTTGTGCCTGATAGCTGTGGGAGCTGTTGAAACTCCCACTGTTAGGGAGATCCTAGAACACATTCTTCCTGTGAGAGCTAGGGACAGGGAAAGACAAAAAAGCATTGCAGGAGATGAGGATGGAATAGGCGACTATTACGCCCCTGTAATACATGTCAGGGTAAGTTCATCCCTCCCTCTCCTCCATGGAAATGTGTTTAGTCAAGTGTCACTTTCACTTGCAAAGAGAAAGCATCAGTTTTCTCTTGTGTTGCAGTTTCAGGTTTCAGCAGTGCTTGGGTTGTGTTGCTTTTAAATGTTTCTATTTTATTCACTAAGCTTAACAGGGAGTTTTTCCTATCTTATTGAACCTATGGATAGGAAAGCTCAAAAATGCTAGCAAATTGCCACTAGGAAGTAATTTTTAAAGGCATCAGAATTGTCTTCTGAGGACAAGGACCACTTGCATGGACAGTGATATTGTGTTTTCATTGCACTCATCACCACAGTGTCAGAAATAAGGGATACCTGACCTTACCTCACTCTCTTTTGGTGGAATTAAAGTAGGCAATATCAATCCTTTCATGTTTCTAAGAGTAATGGAGTAACTGATGACACTAGAGATGGTGTCTATTGTAATGTGTTTTGGACAGGTCCAAATCTAAAATCCAAAAATGGATTTTTGTAAAGTATGTGTGCTGCTGCAGGTGACATGCCTGAAATTCCTGCTCATGATTCATGAATGGCTCAGACAACACTGGGATCCCAATTCTTTCCTTCTCCTTGCTGCTTCCCTCTTCCTTGCTGCCTTGCAAAATTCCTTGTTGAAGACACTCTATCCACTGCATCTGGTATCTAGTGCTGCAGATGAGCATTACTCTGTCAAACTTTCTTACACTGAACTGTATAACTGTATAAAAGTGCCTTTCCTTTGAGCTATGGCTCAAACTAAATTGGTTCAAGAAAGGATGTAGCAATAATGGTCAAATGAGAAAGTGTGGAAAACTCAAAGATGTCTCAATTAGAACTGGGCTCCTTTCTTAATAGATAGGGTCAAGTACTTTTACAGAAAAAAAAAAAAATCCATAGTGTGTGACTGCGTACCTATCCCCATACACTTCACCAGTGAAACAATGGCTGTGTGCTGACATGTTTTCTTCAGAGTGTGGAGGAGATGGTTTCTACCACGGGTTGGCCCAAGACTCCTCTGCAGAAGCCACGGCTACACAGATTATGTTGGTCCCTGCTGAGTCTGCCTGGCTCATCCTACTTGAGTAGCTTGGGAGGCTATCATAAAATACTCTCCCAGTGAGGTCATTCTGAGTTACAGTTACTTCCAAGAAGTAATTTCAATGCTTTTACTGTTTCAATACTTCCCAGTAATAACCTCTTCCAAAATTTCCTGTGAAAGAAAAGAAAGAAGCATGAATTCATTTGCAAAGACACTGTGCTTCATAGCCAGTTTCTTCTAAATATTTTTGATCACTATTCTTACATCAATAGGTCAGTATTTTTCTGTGGAGTCAGGGAAAGTTGACATTGGCATGTAACCATTTTGGATTATGGGGCTTTACATGAACATACTTGTGGCATGCCTGTGGATCTCCTTTAACACAGTGCCACTCAGTGATAGGGATGCAGCATGGCGAGGGGAAGAGGAATGCAGATTCCTTGAAAGAGCAGACATCTGCCAAATCCAGCTAATTTATTTTCACTCTGCTGAGGGCAGGAGCACAGGGATTTGTTTGGCTTTCAACTGGATTTGGTTTGGTTTTTTACACAGATAGTTTGGAAATAACTTTTTGCTTCCAGTCATCAGAGTTTGTAAGGTTATTACTGGCTGAAGTCAACATGCCTCTAAGGTTAAAGCCTTTCACTTGTATATTTACATTTCCTCTGTAATGTTGCAGACATCTCTCTCTCATGCTTTGCCTGCAGCCTATTTTGTATTTAAGTTGTCTTTGGACCTGAGATAAAGCTTGTTGAATCTGATCTAATAAAATGAAAATTAGCCTCAGAACTAGGGCACAAGAACTGGGCTCCTAAATTTTTCTTGACTGTATCCTGAATCCCAAGCTACATTCTCTAGATTTTACACTGTGTGAGCTTTCCAAGCGCATGAATATACCTTGTAGGAGGCACTGCTATTGGTAAGTTTTCCCTTGTATAATATTCCCTGACTGTAGATTTTATTTTCATTACAAAAATTTAGAACTCCCATTCAATATTACTGACGATGACTGGATAGAACATATTGTATCTGTCATGAATTTGACAAACTCTACATTAAAACTGTTCCTTCAGGGGCTTTGCCTCCATTTTTCATGAGGGAAATCTTTCTTATTGTTGCTGTAATCAATAGAAGAAACTATTGTCATCTCTCACACGTACATTATGAGAAAAACTCATTTTATGACATGGCTGAAACTATTTAATATCCCCCATAAGTGGCCTGATAGGCTTCTAGAAGACAGTCTTATACTGTTTTGGACCTTCTTTCACTGCCTTAATTTCCATTCTAAATGTAGGCTTAGACTGTCTAATTGTCTCTTATGACATAAAAATTATCACTTATAAGAAGATTAATATGGAAAGTTACCTAAACTAATACTACAAGTTACATTTATGTTGTCTCACTGGTGAATATAATGAGATCAGCTATCAAGTTTTTGGGTAAGTTCTATCTTTTTTAATAGTTTTAGAAATGGTAGTAATTAAAAGATCTCTTCTACTGGTGATTGCTTTGTACTTTCCCACCATTTGCAGTAATAATTGCAAAAGCAAGTGGTAGAATGTGAGGTTTTAACCCATATTTTATGGGTCACAAATGGGCTCTAAACCCACTGCAGTTTTGCAATTTCATCTAGAGATAATTATTATCTAATGCCAGCAGTAAATTATTTGCTGCTCATATACTTCCTAATAGTCACTACCCACAGGTAATTATTTCACCATTTTAAAGAGAGAGTACATTTGGAACTATTAGCTATCACTTTTAGCAACTATACACACAATGAGCAAGCCATTGTCCCAGCATTGCAATCCAGAAGAGTTCTTACCTGTATGGCATTGCTTCCTCATCCCTGATGCATCTCGTTACATTTGCTCTAGGTTCATAAGGTGTAAGAGGCCAGAATTTTTGTCTTAAATGTACCTATGTCTTCATCAAATACCCTTGAGGGTTTTGGTTCAGAAAAACCTATTTTGGTGCAGCTGACTTCCTCAATCAGACTATCTTACCTGATACAGTAAGAACTCACACAAGACAAAATTTTCTGTCTTAAGGTAGAACTCAAAGGCTGAAAGACAGGTCATGAAGCCATTTTGACAGCACAATTATAAAGAGTTTAAACTCCCTACTTTTTTGGAAAATATTGTGAAAATAAGGAGGATTGTCAACTTGCTTTTTTAGAAAAAACTAACTCACTTGGTGATGGCTGGTGTTAATAATTTTACTGGAGGATAACCAACCACGTCATCACCTGTAACTTACATGCAAAGTAGACTGCACTTATTTCTAATCAAATCCATATTCTATTTGCTTATCTGCTCCAGAGACCTCAAATCCACCTTTTCTCTTTTAAATTACAGTCAATCGAGGCAACTCAAATTGTTTCCACACTACCACAGATCTATCTGTCACACACAGAACTGCTCTTTTATGATCAAGTAATTTAAATGACCAATTTAACAGTAAATTAAATTAATCCAAAACACTCTTTACCTCCATGAAAGCAAGACTTGAAAGAAAAATGCCTGAACAGCAATTTCACTGTTAATGTATTGTGCTGAAAACTATCCATGAAGTTGTTTTTGTCTCTGACAAAATCACTTAGAAATGAACAATATCATTTCAAGGGTAGCCTTGACTGAAACATTCAATATCTCCGTGAGCAAAGGTCTTCTGCAGAAGTTTTTACAATATCCTACCATGTTTAGTAATGGCATCCAGCAGAAGGCTACAGAGATGGTGAAGGGCCTAGAGGAGAAGCCATAGGAGGAATGGCTGAGATCACTTGTTCTGTTCAGACAGGAGAAAATGAGACTGAAGGAGGACCTCAATGAAGTTACAACTTCCTTGTGAGGGGAAGAGGAGGAGCAGGCACTGATCTCTTCTCTGCGGTGACCAGTGACAGGACATAAAGGAATGGCCTGAAGCTGTGCCAGGGGAGGTTTAGGCTGGCTGTCAGGAAGATTCTTTACCCAGAGAGTGGCTAGGTTCCAGAACAGCTTCCCAGGAAAATGGTCAGAGCACGAACCTGAGTGACAAGAGTTCCAGAAGCATTTAGACAATGTTTTCAGGGGTGTGATGCGATTCTTGGGGTGGTTATTTACAGGCCTAGGAGCCGGACTTGGTGATCCTTGTAGATCCCCTTCTACTCAGGATATCCTATGATTCTATGATCTAGATGCCTCTTCTAGGCAAAATTCCTTTCTGTAGATACATCCTACAGCATGATGCCTCCTATGTTTTTGTGTTAGGATCTGGAACCCGTCAAAAATAAAATAAAAAAATCCTTTAAAAAATCTGTGGTATGTGTAAAACCTAAAAAAAAATACCCCCTCCACCCAATGAAACAGTACCTGTTTCAATTCTGAATACCAGTAACACTGGCCGAGTCACACAAATA
Organism: Poecile atricapillus; assembly: GCF_030490865.1. Taxonomy (NCBI): domain Eukaryota; kingdom Metazoa; phylum Chordata; class Aves; order Passeriformes; family Paridae; genus Poecile; species Poecile atricapillus. The sequence continues at coordinate 48,051,607 of NC_081249.1, read as the reverse complement.
AAACTCTACTCATTCCTCAAAACTGAGGCTTAAGGAGTTCCCCTCTGCTCTGAAACCACCGGACAGTTCTCTGTTAAGTGTTTTTGGGAGTGTACTTACCATCGTTTGAGACATGAAACAAGTAACTCCCAAATCCAGGGGAACTCTGTATCCGTATCATCTGTTTAGGTTTGAATTCCCCCTTTTTCAACAAGATTCACTGCTCAAGCAGATACCCCGTACTGAAACTGCTGCTGGCAGATGGAGGGGACTTGTTTGAGCACTGCCTGGAAGCTCACAAGGCACCCTGGCGTGGTATTTGTGTTAGCATCTATTTCATGAGTTCTTAAGTCATCCCAAATTTTTAAAAGACTTGTCATTGTTTCTCAAGTAGATTAAAGCTTCATTAAATTTCAGGCTACCAATACTACCTTCTTCATGAGTTAAGGGATGTTAAACACCACTAAAAATTGAAAACAAATCAAATCACTGCCTAATTTACAAAATACAGTCAACTGACACTACATTAAAAGGTTGATCAGCCTTCAAAATTATTGCAGTGTGTTTATTTTTTAGATCATTTTTAGTCTTTGAAATGTCAAACATAGTGATCCATCTGAGCTGCAAATATGAATGAACATACACAGCACTGTCATCCACTTGGAGAAGAGTTGAAAGCAATTGCACACGGATTCACTACAGAACTTATACCTGTTCTGCATAAAATTCATGAAGAACAATGTAACCAGCCAGTCCCAGTTCTGCTACTTAATTGGTTTAACTTTTGAGAAGAATACACACTTTTTAGCTAACATTCATTCTGGTGTGCAGTAAAGCCAGTGTCATTGTACCTGCACCCTCCTGACCCTTTTGTTGCTGAAACTTTTTAGCATACAGCCCTTATCCCACATTTAGAATCACAGAATCATAAAAAGTTTTGCATTGGAAAGGGACTCTAAAGATCATCTAGTTCAGTCCACTTGACATGGGCAGGGACACCTTCCACTAGACCAGATTGGTCCAAGCCCCATCCAACCTGGCCGTGAACACCTCCAGAGATCCGGCATCTACAGCTTCTCTGGAAAACTTGTTTTAGTATCTCACCACGCTCACAGTAAAAAATTTCTTCCCAGTATCTAACCTAAACGTGCTCTCTTTCCATTCCCTCTTGTCCTGACACTACATGCCCTTGTGAGAAGACCATCTCCAACCTTTTTTGTAAGCCACATTCAGATATTGGAATGTTCTCCAAGGTCTCCCTGGAGACTTCTTTTCTCCAGGCTGAAAAGCCTCAACTCTCTCAGCCTGTCTTCATAGGTGAGGTGCTCCAGCCCTCTGATCAACTCAGCAGCTTTTTCTGGACTCATTTCAGCAGGTCAATTTTTTTGTGTTACATTTCTAAAACAGCTCTGAACATTTGCATGGGGCCTCAACAGAGTTTCCTAGAGCCATGCTTGAGTTCCCTAAAAGAGCTGAGCTTCTGCAGCCAGAGAACCTTACAAATAAGGCAAGTATGCTCACCAGCTCTGTGTACACAAGTGCTGGGAAACTAATCAACTCTGGGAATATGCAGGTCAGCATATGGGCTCTGTAGAAGCTGTTACTTTAAAGTGGAATTTTTTTAATGACTCTGATTATAAACCAGTTTTCTTGCCCAGGCTTATGCTGTACAGAACCCATGGTTCAGTGCTGCAAGAAGAAAGCAAGCTTGGTATACTTGAAGCAGTGGATATTTGGGTTTTGTGAGCTCAATTCTGAGAATCTTTTTCTTGCTATGGCTGCCCCAGCCAAACTTGCTTCCTTCCTGCAATGCTGAATTATGTCAGGAGCAATAAACATAAAAAATACTTAATGCCGTAGAACTAGAAAAAGAAAATTTTCCTGAATTATGGAAATAGAAGAGGGACTCACACAGAAGCTTCCTCATAGCTCAGCTAAAAGTCAATCAACCACATAACACAGTTCTATTGAAAACTAAGCTTCATTAGTTCTGGTGCTCATGGTACTACTTGTTTTTAATTAAATTACTAAATGAGGGATTACGTGCAGAGACTGCCCTGATACTGTAATTGCTTCCAGTGATGAAATTCAAATTTCAGGCTGTGAGCTTCTGTATACAAATGGATTCTTTATCCAGCCAGAATGTAGAGCTGCAGCCAGTTAAAAAAAGGCAATATCTTTATTCACAGCAAAAGGGCTGTTCTGGCATTAGTGCTACAATTATTGTGACCTTTTCAAATAAACATGCATTTAAACATGCACTCATATCAGTGCATGAGTAGTAGAGAAACTAGAGCTAAATTTGTATAGTAATAACAGCCATCAGTTTTTTTTCATTTATTATTTGAATGTGAAATATAAGTATCCATTTTAACAAATTCAGAGTTTGCAAAGCTAGTAAGGAGTGGCATGAGCGTATCTATTCTGACCTCTATATTAACACCAGCTGTAGAATTTCAGTCAGTAGTTTCTGCATCATGCATAGTACTTTATGGTTGAATTAGAACATAACACTTAGGAAAGAGTTGCTGCATCCTGTCCTTTTATGTTCCCAATGCAAAACAGGCAGTGAGGCAGGCTGTTCCAAAGCAGCAGGCTCAGGAGCTGAAAATGCCTGTGTGCAAGATAGAAGCATGGACACAGACATTCACTTGACAGAGAACTGGCTCAATCTTGTTCTTAAGAAGACATCAAATCTTAATTTAAAAATTCTATATAACAGTGAATTATTGTCTAAATTGTCCTTTTTAAAATTTAACCCCACAGTTTGAAGGGCTCTCTGTTTATGCAGAATATGTTAAGTCCCTGCCTCATCCTTTTTTAAAAAAATTAAATTAAGAACTACTTACATATGTCCATTAGGATATATTCTTCAGTTTTATCTTTATTTTGGCAGTATATTTATACATATATATATATGTATAAACATACACTGCATATGCCGTATCTATTGTGGTGCAACCAAGCATCCACTAGCTGCTCACTCATTTGTCCTGCAGTGGGATGAGGGAAGAATTGGGAAAGCAAAAACTAGAGGACTGTCATGGGTCAAAATAAAGATGATTTACTAAATGAAAGAAAAAAATCACAAAACAAGTGATGCAAAGGCAATCATCTTCCACCAGCAGATCCATGCTCAGACAGCCTCTGAACAACCTTGAACTACTCCCCAGTTTTACTGGTAAGCATGACACCGTGTAGTCCATCAAATACCCCTCTGATCTATTTGGGTCAGCTATTCTGGCTGTGCCTCTGATGCTTTAAGTTTTAGCTTTTATATTTTCCAGATGAGTACTGCTTTAATGTATAATTCTGAAACTCCATAGTCTGTCAGCTGCTGTCTTACCATTTTATTCAGAGAAAACAACTTCTCTCTAGGCCCTGACTTCAAGGATACCCTGTTTTTCCAAACCCCAAAACATGTAAACAACCAAGAAGAACAGCAAAGAGAGAGGGGGATGAACTGGAGATTGGGACTCGATTGCCTGAAGTTGTAATTGGATGATTGGCTTCTGAATTGCAGATGGACCAAGCTTATATCTGTCCAAAACACACGTGTTAGTCATCCAGCTTGGGCGCAGTCTCCGTGAGACTCTTGCATTGCCCAAGGTGCACCCTGTGAAGGCCTTTCAGTAAATACCTACCTTATTCCTTTAACTCTGTCTAGCTTCTGTTCTAGGTAGCCTTCTTCAGGCATCACCTCCTCCCAACCTCTCACCCCCTCCCAGCTTCCTCATGGGCAGAGAGGACAGTGAGAAACTGAGGAAGCCTTTGAAGCTGTTCAAGTACTGCGTAGCAACCTCTAAAAAACAGTGAGTTATATACACCGTTCTGGTCACTAGTCTAAACCACAGTACTACATGAGCTGCTATTGAAGAAAATTAACTCCCTCTCTTATTGAAGAAAAGGAAGCTGGGATTTGATTTCTTTTGTTCACAGGGAACTGATATCCTGATCCATGTATCTGTGCAATAAGGCAACAAGTTGAAGTACCTATAGCAATAATGCAACTTAAATTGCAATGGATGATGCCGTAGCTGAAGAAGAACCTGCCTTCAAATTTTGACAATTATATTTCCTCTGCAATAGAAAATAAAAAATAATGAAATACCACTACTATTGGAAGAAGAGTATAGATCAAGAAAACATCTATTCAATTACATCTCAGTAAAGAAAAAAAAAATATATAAATCACTTTTCTGATTGCAACCATATATAAGTTGCGTTTAAGACAATTTTGATCCCTTGTCTCTTGTTTTTGGGAGGGACACCATTTTTGCCTACAAGTCCTTTCTCTATCTCTGCCTGCTTCCTTAAAAATGTCTTCAAATTCCTTAAGTATATGGCTCATCAAGGTACTAGTCTGTGCTAGGTTATGTGATAAAAAATCTTATCTCTATAGAATCAAAGGTGCACAAATAAGCAGTGGTAACTGGGGTAACCAAACTAAAGCCCTGCATAGCAACCTCCAGCCCCATCACAGAAGACATGTCAGCCCCAGGGGTGAAGCCCATCACCACCAGTCAAGGGAAGCAGATCTCCAGAACAACTTTTGGACTGAGGGAGATCACTTCCTAGGTACATGGGGCATGTTATGGGGCACAAAGGAAGAGTGGTTTGGGATTTCACAGGACCTGCTGTGGGATGGTCAGGGTAGGAACTAGCTGGTGAGTAGGCAAAGTGGCCCGTGAGCCAGAGGGTATCTAAGGATAAGACTACAGGAAAAGCTGGCCACTGGAAGCACTACAATAGTCCTATCCAGCTGCTGGACAAATCTTGTAGGTTGACTGAGAGTGTGGGTGTACATGAGACACCTGGAGAAAAGAGGATTCAGGCGCAATTTACTGGACAGGCTGCATATCCAAGCCCAGCTACTTAAGTTATCTGTGTTACATACATATCTGTATTACATACATATCTGTATTTTTCCCACAAGCAAGCCTTCATCTTGATCAGCCAGAGAACAGGATGAAGCCACAAGTTCCATTGTGTCTGCCTGATCTGCATTGATCTTTGTGGTAGGACAGATATGTTTATTTATACATGTGTATTGTACACACACTTTTGTGCATCTGCCTACTCGGAATACATTCCAGCCTCCTCACTGGTCAGAACTCCTGAAGTTGTGTCTCTTTGGGGACCTCAGATCTGGCAACCGCTATGAACCTCTACTAACATTTTGACATGTTTTACAAATATTGAAGACTTCTGGATTAACTTGGGTTTAAAAATACTACACAAACAGAAGCATAGCAGCAGTGACCTTTGTTTTGTTCAAGTTGAATGGTTCCTTTTCATTTATCCCTTTAGTAATGCATGCCTTTCTGTCATATCTCTGCATTTTACTTTGGAAAGGTATCTGTCGACTTACTTTGTTAGAACACAAGAACTTCTTTCTCTATGTTGGCAAGGCTCATCCAAGTTCAGAGGTATCTTCTGCCAGACAGGTAAGAAATTCCGCTGTCACTTCCGGTGTCTGTCTCTTTGCAGCACAGTGGTGGCACTGCATGTGGAAGGAAAGCTGTTGAAATCAGCTATGTACAGCATATGCAGATCTCACCTATTTTATTATTCATATTAGCCTCACTTCATTTTAATTTTATGTGAGCATTTTGATCCAGGTATAAAGTAATTTTTTTATTATATGTTTTATTATTATTCTTCCACCTTACACCCTGAAAGGTCCCAGAGGCCTCCATTTCTACCATTTGACTATTTGCAGTGTTTCAAAGTAACCATGGGGTGCCTGTCCTTTTTAGCATCTAATTACACTTTGTAAGGGCTTGATTACCAAAATGCATTAAACAATAATTAGATAAGGATAATTTGCATCCAAACAATAAAGTTGAAAGGAACAATATAACTGGTAATTGGCCTTGACCAAGGTAAATAATGTCCTCTTTTTTTATTTACATTTGGTTTTCCCCATAAACTGCCTACTGGTGGTACAGAAGTAAGAGGCTAGCAAAAATCTGAATCCCCATCCATCAGTATTAATCTCACACTTTACTGAGGCCCCATCCATTTATCTTTCCGACACAAATTAGAAATTCAAGAGTTTTAACAAATGAGCCTGCAAATGTAAACTTATTAGGCCATATATTTTTACTACACACTGTGCAGTGCCCTCCACAAAGCTGTCCCTTCAGAGAGTGTTTTCCTATTTTGTGTTATTGATGGCAGCTAACTAATCACATTTTTAATGTTGTCTTTGGGGAGGGCTGTTTGAGTGAATGTGCAAACTAAACTACCCAGAATAAATCTACCTTATTAAATGCTTGAAATTATGTGTCTTTTACAATAAAGAAACTCTCGAGCATTGTTACATTTGCTAACCTTCTTTTTTGTAGAAATCAAAAGACTGGGATTAATTAAAATAATACATCAAAACAGGGGTTTGTACAGAATGTGTCTGCGTGTGAGAGAAAGGCCAAGAAAAATTGGTTAATTGGTCTCTTCATCCCTTCTCTCTTTTCCTCCATTGAAATATCTTTTAAAATTGCTTTTAAACTAACCTTTGTTAGCTAAATGTTGTCATTATCTATACTTTTGGAGAATTTACTAGTGAACATCAAAATGCAAACCTTGAGACACAGCCTTTCTGCACTTGTCACAAGTTTTTCAAAGCTCTTGCATAGCAAGGAGATTCTCTGAACAAAGCATTTCAGATTTTACAAAATCTGGTTATTTTACTAATATTTTACTGACTTTCTTGAGGTTTTTGTTAAGTGATACATTTAGCAATCTATCTCATCTCCTTTTCTAAGGCATACCTGTTTGTATGCCTTTAATTCTGTATAATTTTAAATTAGACTGGGAGAGGAAGGGACTGATCTGAATGGCATAGGCTTTTCTAGAAGATAATGTTTAAAATCCTTTAATACACACAGATAAACATCTTTGACCAGTAACATTCAAGCTGTTTTGTCTCATCATTCTTAGCATTTAACAAAATGATATCATTACTTCGAGAGCCTTATAAGACTGGTTAAATAATTTTAAACAATGATCAGTAGAAATGCTAATTGATCTTTCATTACTCTCTTCCCAGCAGCAAATATAAGTCTGGGTGATATCTGGATTCTTACCTTTAAAAATAAGGCCTAATTTCTGTTTCAAAATTTGAGCAATGAAGCTGGTTTTGTTTGTTGAGGACCTCTAGGACTGCTCAGTGTAGTACATTTAATTACTGACTCCTATAGAAAAGGCAGAGAACATTTTCTCATTTTTCAGATGGATAGGAAATGAAACTGAGAGCTAATAATGACAGTTTTACAAAGCAAACCAGGGAACTTAGTTCAGTTTGCTTTTCATGTGGAACAGTCCTGTGCCTACTTCTGCCCTAATCATCATTTAAAATCAGATTTCACTTGTAACAGACAATTTATAGAAGGGTTTCCATGAAAATTGAAATTATGCACCACAGTTCTTGATATCAAACCAAAGAAAAAAGATATTCAACACAGGATAAGAGAAGCCTTGCAAAAACCAGACAGATTTAGGCTTAGTTTTCTCTGCTTTTGCTGAAATACTCCAGTTAGTGCAATGGACCAGTCGGTCATTATTTTTCTTTTCTTAATTAGACTTCAGATTCTACAGTACTTGACAATTAATAAATTATTTGGATTCTTTTATATCAACTTTTTACATTAAATATATGGTTTTGCAGCTGTTGTCACAAGCAATTTGCTTATTGGACAAGGTTACATTTTTAGCAAATTGCTTGAAATTTTGTATGATTTTTTTTTTTTTGTTATTAATATGTACCAACAGAGAACCCTGTAGATAACACTACAGTAGTAAAATTATCCAGCAGAATTTCAGAGCAATGAATATTCTGCCATTTCAATACAATATATATCCTATAAATAGCACTCTAATGGATATGAAATTACAAATACTGTTATGTTGTCGAAACCCTATGGCTTGTGCTATAGAGGAGGTCAGGCAAGATGATCATAATGGTCCCATTTGGCCTTGCGATCTATGAATTTCCAAGAGTTATAGGTCTAGTTTAAGTGCACCCTCAGCATGAGTTGCCTTATTATTTAGCAGAAAGGGGGAAAAAGTAACCTTGTTCATGCTTATTCTGTAATGCAGTAGGTCAACACACATTTTACCCATAGGGTAAATAAGTTTACTTTTTTATATTAAAAGAACAGGCAATTTAATACATGTCTTTCCTTGCACGTACCCCAGACCACAGAGATGTGTATGTGTAACCTCCTAATCATGTCTGTGTGTTAGTGTTTTGCATTTAGCTAGAGTCAAGAGCTAAGCTCATGGGAAGGAGGTCATCCTTGTATAATAAAATACATGGGGAAAGATGGACCATTTGTCTCTCTTACATGCTGATGAAGTAACTTGCAATCTAAAGCAAAACAAAAAGCAAGTTAATGGAAGTTTTTTTATTCTAACATCCAACCTAAGAGACTGAGCCAAGAAGAAACCTTCATTTACCCAAGCAGACCTGGAAAAATGAGAAAATCCCCACGAATTACATGAAGGTACTTAAAGAAGCAGGGAAGACTGTTTTTAATCAAATCTCAATAGATATCTAGTAGAAGGATAAATGAAAAGTGCACATTTTATTACAGCTGAGGGAATATGGCACAACATTTTTCACTAGTACTTGTTCAAAATTTTAAACACATCTCACATTTCTCTCACTTGATTAGCAAAACATTTTATGGATAAGGATATTAATGGATATAGAACTTAAAGAAATTCTGCAAATTAGTTTCTGAGATTATAGATCAGACATTTACATCAAGAACCAAGTTTGGAGACCTGCGTATTCCTATTTACTTAGGAGACAGACTAATTTCATGATGGAAGTTCAGAACCTAACTTCCCTTTTCAGAAACCGCCTTTAAGTCCTGCTGTCACAGGTATTTTGACCATAAAACTCACCCTCAGAGCTGATATTTTGTTTTCTAGCTGTTTAATTTGCTGCCTTCTATTCTCTGTTTCTTACACTACTTCAGAATAAATATAACAATACACGTAACTAAGTTCAGAGAAAGGCAGAGGTAAAACAAGGGATGAGGATTATTTTTTAATGAATACAAAAATTCTAGGATTTAACAATAAAATTTCCATGCTTCAAGAAGTTAAGTCAGAAACAAAGCAACACATTATTTTGTATTGTTTGTTTTCTGGTTAAAATCTGAGAAACTAATCTCACTCATAAGCTAAGTTTCTTCTATGATATGGCATACAAACCCAAATACTTAATTCAGTTCTACCAGTTTTAACATATCTATGGGATTTTCAGATCAAAACATTGCATGGTAAAATGAGATAACAGTTTACCAATAAACATTAGTCCTGCTGTTGAGGAACAAGGGAACAAAATTTTTATTCTTTATGTGAAGAAAATTGATTTTGAAAACACAACCTATTTCCTTGCATAGATAAATCTTCTGCCTCCTTAGTCACAAAGGTATCTCAGGATATTTCAGCTACTGGGACGTATTTTGTAAATAAACTGGGAGAAGCTGGGAGGAAATATTAGATTAACTCTCGAATGTCTTGTTGAAGGTTACTCAGAATAACTTAAGAGATGTAACAACATTTTGGAAATTTGCAAACAATCTTTTTGTTCTAGACCAGGAGTTGCTACTTCACTGATCTTCAAAGTCAAACCTATTGGTAGAATAGTTGCATTTTTTTAATAAAATGAGAAGGACAGTGCTCTCCAACATACTGATTTGTGAATGTTACAATCTGATATTGCTGCAGTTAAATACATCAGGCTTTGTCAAAGGCCTTTAAGAGTTCAGTTCATTTAGCCTTGGGAACTGAAGGCTGTGACAACATGACAGCTTTTGATGATCAAGGAAGTAAACATCATGAAGGGAGAAAACCTATTTAAAACAAAGGACACCTAACTATAGATAACCTGGATGAAAAGTCAGTTTAGGCTACAAATTACATAAATGAAAAGAAAACATGGGGGGAGGTGTGGGGGGTAGGGTTATTTGGTTGGTTTTTTTTTTTGGTTTAGGGTTTTTTTTGTACAAATTTACCAGAGAAGCAGTTAGAAATATCCTACAGATTTAAGATGCATGTTGATCAGCTTACAAAACAGATAACAGATTACAACCTACCAGTACAATTATTTTCAGAACTTCACTTGACATGAAAGTCACTTTAGTGACTTCTACCCCTTCACAGACACAATACAATGAAATTTAAAAGGATTTTAGGCAAAATAATTTCAATTTTATTTTTTAACAGTATTTCAGCCATAGCTGCTGATGAATAATTTTTTTCATTTGAAAACAATTATTTTGATATTTTAGAACTCCTAGAAAAATAAAGATTTTTGTTATACATCTAAATACCAGTTTTTCTTATCAAATTATTTTTAGAAGCCTTCAATGGTCTTGGTAGATTTATATTCACTATGCTCATGTTATCGTCCACCTCCTCAAATGATGACAGCTATGGGCATTCAGAGTATAAGCAACCAATGACAATACCAAAGAGATGTATAATTCAGATTTGTAGATAATTCTATTTTTTTTAATAGATGATTGTTTGGCTGAACTTCCTCTCCCCTCACAAAAAAAATAACATGATATTCCACTGTTTTAATTGGTGATCTCTTGGTATAAATCATAAGAAGCTTTTATAACTAAATAAAGAGAAAGTATTTTGAATTATAAATGCAACAGCAGTTGTAGGTACATTTGGAAAGCAAAATCAAACCCCAGAATTCTGAAAAATCATAATAATTTGAACAATAATTCATCCATGATCTTTCAATGCCAGTTCAAAAATGGGTCTTTAATTTCAAATGAATACAGCACCTCTGTAATAAGCTGCCACAAAATACCTAGAAATAAGAATGTGTTTTTATTTACTATTTCCATTTCAGGAAAAAATATTAGCTTTCATTTTGAAATAATATATCCTCCCACCTATACACAATCAAAAGCAAAGACATTTTCTGGGTTTACAGAACGACCAGATAAAAATGGCAAAATGCAAAGGCATATACCAGTAATAGACTGCAAAATCAATTTGAGAAGTGCAACTGCAGTCGTCTTTCCCAGGTTTTTAATTATGTGTTTGTTTGCCATGGTGGCCTAATTTAGTCAAGTAGATGAGCCAACATTAAAAGCTGGTAGGAGAGGTAAGTAATCCCCAGGGTGGGCTGCTTGTGTAGAGAGTTTAAAAGCTACATGTACAGAAGCAGAAGCCAAGGCAAATTTGAGAAGGGGGTCCACATGATAAACAGTGAAAAGCCAGCAAATCAAATTTTTCACAATTAGTTGAACAACAACTGTGACAGGTTCAGCGCTTAACATTTTCATTTGTGTGCTCAAATTTGGTTATCCGTCCTCTTTTATGCAAATGTGATGTGACAGGAGAAGCTGGGAGCACTCAAGCAGGCCGATCACTCACAACAGGAGCTGGGTCTGTACAGCTGAGAGGTCTGGATTAAATGGACTGAGCGCTGATGGATAAATGACATAACCTAGGCTGAAAGCCTCATGAAGTGATTTAGAACTTCCACAAGATGATGCCCAGAATATAAATTGTACTTTATTCTCAAATGTAAAAATAGAGGAGAGAAAAACATCAGCTTCTGCTAGTAAATAGCCATACTTATAATCTAGCTAAATCCAGCATGCTTGTTGCCCACTACAATAAGGAACTTGGGAAAACTCTAATAGGTATCTCTAATAATTGCTTATACACCAGCCTTGTAACTCTACAACTCACTGTGATGTTTTTGTGCTTGCATGGGAGACTTGGAAAGCTGATTAGGCAATTAAATCATTCAGTCTACTTTGACAGATGGGAGCATAGCTGATGAAATACATGCATAGACAGAAAATATTTTCACAATGTACTTGTAAGTAATTTGGCAGCAGAAATTATCAGGTCAGAAAATTCTATCCTACTGCAGAAGGTGTAATACTTAAGGTGATATACTGTGCTAAAAGCATACTTACACATGAACAGCTAAGGGATGAATTATATGTGTAGAGCTCCTCCTCTGCCAGTTTATAGGAAACTGAAATTCTAGAGGAAGGTGTGCCAGGAAAGTATCGCAGCTTGCCTCTTTGACTACACCACTGCATTATTGTTAGGTTAATTTTCAAGACTGTTTTAATACTCAGAGATTGTTCAAGAGACCTCCAAACCTTACCGATGATAGGAAAGTTTAAATAAAATCATCTATTTGAATTTCAGCTTGGAGACTACCATTAATTTTCTTTAATAATATTTCATCTAACTCTGTATCTCAAGACCACCACATATTTTACACCTTTCATTAAATCCATTAATTACTATGGTCTACAAAATTTTAATTGTTAATTGCCATTTATTTGTCGATTAGCTAAAGTACTAGGACTTTTATTTTTTTAGTACCCATTCCCTCTTTCAGTTAGTGACATCATCCTCTAGAGAGGATGGATTCCTTGCACAACATTGTTGACAATTGTAACTGCTTTTAAAAAGAACAGGTTTTCCTTAAGGTCCCTACATCTACCAGTGGAATCAAATCATATCACCTACTGTTGGACTAAGCTTGGCAACTCAGACATCCGAACCGGGGAAACAAACAGGTCCAGCATACATCACAGGTACTGGAACCCTGTTGTGCGTTCCACGCTATTACGCTGTTAGGCCATAACACCTCAGATCAACTATCCCAAGACAGACCATTTCCACAGAGAACATGGATATGGTTGTCCTGTTTTAAAGCCTAATAGTGTGTGTGAAACTTGCTCCACGCCAGTTGGCCTCAGCGTCAGAGAAAGTCCCAGCCATATTTAATTTACTAGTATTTATGTAGACCAGGAGGCTGAGTACCAACATTCCGACAGGGAACAAGACACTGAAATAAACTATGTCTCTGGTGAGTTCCACTAAAAGCAAAAGCTACGAAGACATGCTGAAATGTGATAGTGCTGGATACACAGCAACTAAACCACAGCATTACTGCATGACATAAAGTTATTTGGAAGCCACCACAGTCTACCACCTTGCAAGATATTTAGGCAAGTTGCTACAGGCCGAAGTTGGTGTTGCAAGTACATACATAGGCTTTTCTCGCCATTGATTTGGTTGTTGAGGCGGAAGAAAAATTCAGAAGGTCCTAGGATATCCACATCGATCTAAAATACCATTTAAAATTCATGCAGCGGGTTCCTAACACATTGTTCCCATAACCACTAAACAATACTAAACAGAGCAGTTAGAGAAGACTATTCATTCTTTGTTCAGACATTTGGAGGAAAACAAAATGCTGAGATCTTCAAAAGCAAATGTGTATTTTTGCAAACAGTATATATGGTATTTGGGAATATTTTAAGAGAGCTGCATGTGGATCCATGGAGATAAAAGTAGATAATTACTTTTCACTGTGATTTCTGGACTCCAATAAAGACCGAAGATTACAGTCTACCTTTCCTTTCACATAAATATTTTAATTTTGAATGGTTCTGACTATCTTATTTTCGAAAGCAGACATCAAAAGCATACACAACTTCTCTCACACAAGATAGTACTAGGGATGGCTCCTAACACTTTTAAAGTTCAGAACAGTAACAAAACAGTTCAGAGAAAGATGGTCATGACAAGACTACTAATTGAGCAGCTGGAAAGAGAAAGGAGTTAGACACTGAAATTCTTTGCACTGCAAAGTGTCCACTTTGAAGGTTTTAATTGACACAAGCTCCTGTTAATGTAACCATGAGTTTAGACCAGTACCTTTCATCTTTCTACCTTACTCTGCAGCCATGATAATGAAAGAGGATTCCCTCCTTCCACGACAGTAACTCAACATCATGCAATTTCCCACCTGATATGATGATAGTTGCTCATGTAACTGCTTCCTAATTTGTTCACTCAAGCAACAGGTTAAACAGTTTAAAAAACAGGGAAGTTCCATTACCTGACTTGTTGATATTATCCTACCTAATTTGGGTTGAACATAAAAACACCCACTGATTGGAACAGTAGTCTTTCGAAAGAGTAACTGACTGTTGACACAACATACTCCACAGGGACTCATAACAAGGAACACTAAATTCTGCAATCACTAAGCCATGAAAAGGTAATCACTAAAGTGAAGCTTCTCTTTACTTTGAGATATCTTGGATGATACTCTAAAGGTCCAGATGGAAGCCTCTGTGGAAGAACTAGATGGAATCAGTATTTCCTGGCCCTGTTCTCTGGATTTAGCAGAATTTCCTGAATCTTTTACAGCATGGCTTGTCTGCAACAAACTAGGCTACCCACAGGTATGGTAGATTGCAGGAAAGGAAACCTGTACATAAACAACTGCTTGGCCAAGAACTTGAAACCTCAGCTTCCATCTGCCTCAGCACCTCCTTCTAGAATTTTAATACTGGTAGTTTATTTCACCAACATCCAACAAATTTAAACAAAGCCAGCCTTTCTACCAACTAACCTAATTTCAAGTCCTACAGTGCATCCCTACATCCCTATGCTTACTCTGTTTTCTTCCCACCTGCTGGGTTCCCCAGCTAAGGTCCCTAAATGCTGTCAGAATTGCCTTTGTTCCCTGCCAATGGTTTAGCTTTTCTACATAGATCCATTAAAGAAAATGATCTCTTCCTGCTCCAACCTAGCCTCAGGGCTGCTTCATCCAGCTGGCAAAGCTGAGTTCTCCTAGGAAGTGCAAGTGCAAACACAGTGGCTCTGCTGCACAATGGTGAGTAGAGGAGGAAACCCTGCTGCTGCTGCATTAGCCCTGCACTAGCATATGACAGGCTGTGTCACTCAGCCTTTGACACAAAGCTACCGTACTCGCAATAAGCTAAATAAAGGTCCTAAAAGTCAGACAAAAATATTTCAAGGTTTCTCATACCTCTTTTGGAGATGATCCTCGACTGATCTGAGACTGCCTTCCCATCATCAGAATCACTGAAGGATATGCCAAAGCGAGTCGTAACTCCTACAGCAAAGTCCCTGTTTGTAAGGTTATTAAGAAAACAAATGGGTCCAGAGAGTCAGCTCAAATGCAGGGCCATGCAGCTTTCAATTTAGTGAGTCAGGCTGAAGCACGTGAAGCAGGTTCTGTGCTTGTCCTGAGTCCAGTGCAAACTGCAAGGCTTCTGCTCTCAACTGCTCTCCTGATCTGTGGAAGCACTTCAGCTTCC
Source organism: Poecile atricapillus (assembly GCF_030490865.1). Classification (NCBI taxonomy): domain Eukaryota; kingdom Metazoa; phylum Chordata; class Aves; order Passeriformes; family Paridae; genus Poecile; species Poecile atricapillus. Next base: position 48,036,479 of record NC_081249.1, on the reverse strand, counting down.
ACATTCTGCTCACTTAAGGTTTTAATAAAATGTTTTGTCCTGGCTCCTCTACACAAGAGGAAGAGAAGAGACAAACTAAGAGTTGAAGCCAAACATACATAACCAAGAAGGGCACTGTGGGTGTGGGTTTTATCAGTGAATGTAGCATGGCTTGAAACAGAATCATGGGATGAAGAGGTCTACTGATCTCACCTCCTCACTCCCATCCCAGCATCCCCCACCAGTAACAAGTCGTCTGGTAGATTAGGAAGGTAATTCATTTGTAGTATCCCATTTTCAAAGCATAGCCCAGTTCCTCAATTTCTACATTATCACTCAAATACCTGCTGTGTCAAGTACAGAGGATGGCAGGAGTGACCAGCCAGGGTCCTCTCTGATGCTGTCACAGAACAAGACTATTTATGAGAACATTTTTCACAACTTAGTCCTGGCCATCAAAGAGTTAATACCACTTTATCTAGAAAATGAATTCTTGAAAAACACTATAAAATTCAACAGTGGGCAGAAATTATTTCACAGAAAGATTCAAATGCTAAAACCTAGCTCAGTATTTGTTAGTTCAGGGTGACTCCAGAGAGTAATTCATAAGCTTCTAAATTAATATTTTTAAGGAGGTCATAAAATGTGAACTTTAGTAACTGCTACAGCCAATCAAGGTGCCATCAATCTTGCCTTAGACTAGTAACACACTAGTAATTACCTACTCAAATTACTTTAAAAGTTTAACAAAAGCTTATCTACAGATAGTATTGTAGCTTGATATAACGCCATCTTAAAAATAGTAGCATACTGAATTCTCCTGGTTAATCTTTTAGTTATTTCAGATTCCAATTTCTGTAACTTAATCTCTGTTTTCCTGGTAAGCTGTCTTCAAAAAATTCAATACATAACAGATTTGCAGAGAAGAGCCAGTAAAGAGCAAAGACCTCAGTATTTTTACTAGAGAAAGGATTACAGAAAACAAGGATGGAAAAGAAATAGTACTTACTTTAAATTCACTTGAAAGGATATTTGAAGACAGTTCAACACAGAAACTGAAGAAATAATATATTTAAAATTATTTTAATATTCAAGACATTGGAACTTAAGTGAAGACATGCAAATAATATTATGGGAATTCACCAATATAAAATGGCACATACAGAGAGAACTAACCTGCTGAAACTTAACAAAGTGTAGAAAGGCTTACATTCCTTAATTTTTCCTTATATATTGACAGCAAAAACTGCTCTATATTGTTCTGTTGTACTGCCAATATCCTATATTACTTTTAGTAGAAAACTTACTTTGTAATTCAGGTCAGGCAGTAAGTCTGCTGACCAACACTTTGCTTATTCCACCACAAGGCTACAGCTATTGCTTTTTGCTCTTCCATCTCACATTTTTCAGTAACAGAATACTATCACAGATAAATTTGGCTATATCACATTAATACCTCTGAATACATAATACACAAGATGTTGCTTCTGGGAACAAAGAATTCCAAATCCTAAACAAGAAAAGGTCATTTTGCAAAGTAACTGATGAAATTTTACCACTGGAAAAAAAACCCCAAACAAAACCACTACCACCACCCCCCTCACGCCCCCCTCCCCCCCCAAAAAAAACCAAAACAAGCCCCCACACCCAAAAGCAAACCAAATAACAAAAAATGAACAAACAAACAAAAACTCCAGCAAAACCAACAAAGAAACAAAACAAAAATCCAACAGAAGTACTTGTAGGACCACCAGAGTCCAAGTGTCTGAATAGTGGAAACAAACATTCACCAATTACTGACTTAGTATTTTAAAAGTAGACAGATTACCCCACAGATACTGAATGTGTACTCTTGGATGTAACAGAAAAATCCGATTTTTAATCTCTCTATGGAAAGATTAACCCATTTAATATGTGTTCAAGTACATAAGCATGTTATGTTATGATTCCATATCCAGGTGCATTTCATTACTAGAACAATGCATGGAAGCAAAGTTTTCAAGTACGAGCAGGTAACATTTGCCTTCATTGTAAGAACTTATTTGAAAGATGGTCAAGATTTCAATTATTCAGGTATAGAAAGTCCACCTTTCTGAACATCTATATAAAATTCTATGCTATAGGAAAGTTTTCTAAACCTGCTCACTTGCTGCTTACTGGATATTTCAATTTTTGTGTTCTTGATAAAAATTTGAATTCTACTTAACCTTATTTTTTTGCCTAATACATGCAGGATGGTACAACCAATAGGCAAGTTTTGAAAACAGCACCAATGAAGAAGTTGGAGATTATAGAATTGTGCAAATAACTAAATAGTATCCAAACACTCCTCTCTGTTTTCTAAGGTAAAGTATTACCACAGAGAAAGTAGACAGAAAAATATAATTAAAAACTGTATTAAAATATTCTCTGATTTCCTATTTAATGGGTAGAAAGATCACATGAGGGATGTATCATTTTAAACATTACCTAACACCTCTCTGAGAGCAGCAGTGGATAAATGTTAATAATCTATCAGATCTGAATGCAAAGAAATAATTATGATAAATAAAACCAATTAATTTTTACAACCAGAATTCTTCTCACAATCACTTCTGGTAAGTAAGGTTTCCATCTTTAGGTTATTTCGAAGATACTGACTCCTTGGAAGACTTGCAGCATTTTGTGATGTTTATCCACAGGTGCTGATCCAGCAGCCCCTTCAAGAGAAAAGGAGAACATAAAATAATCTCCACATAACTGATATTATGAGTAAGGAGTGTAACAAAATCTGGTGCCTCAGTAGTTTTTGACATTGCACTAATGACCAAAAGGAAATAGAAAACACAGAATGAGTCACATACATGTCCTGCATGGTGTTGGCCTATATATGATTCATGTGCACAGGCACTACACTCTCAGAGTTCCAAGTGTTCCACTGCACACTCGGTATTCAGTGCATGGCCTACCAGCTTCCTGGTGCACCCAGGCAAGATAGTGAGAGACAGTGAATGGGTGTACAAGGATGAGCAAGTATTCCATATCATAGCTGAAAAATTGTTTCATTTAATTACAGTGCACCAGTTGGTGGAGCTACAGTAGTAACTGAGGTATTTGAGTCTACCATAAAGCAAATACAATCAGCTACAGCGGTGAAATTTATTCAAATTGTGTTATTCTGGTAATTTCTTTTGGAGTTTGTATGAAAACCCAGTGTTGTGTGCCATTTCTGTCCACCTCCACTTTTCCGCAATCAGTTTTAGCTTTCCCCATTCCAGAGCACAAACACATGTTTAAAAGATTCTTATAAAAACCTTTTGACAAATAGGATGAAGCTTCCCAAGTTTTCTGTAAGTTCGAGTGCAATCTATCAAACCTAATTCAACTCCCAGAGCAGAAAAGGCAACAGATACATGCCTCTTGCAACACAGAAACATTCTTCTGTTTTATTCAGATTTAAACACCTGGAGTCATGTTTTATCATTGGTACCTAAATCCAGAGAGATACTTTGTTTCAGTTCACACAAATAGAATTTCTGCTGACATAGTAGAGATGTATACAGGTTTTTGCAAGAAATGCAAATATTAGCATGAGAACTGAAACAGGAAAAATATGACTGAAGTGTTAAAATGGGAGCACTTCCCAGCTTTTGTTTCACTTGTGTAGCCATAGTGCCCTCTAGCAGCCGAAAGAGAAAGTACAAGGCTTTATCTCGTTTAAAAAAAAAAAATTAAAACCACATATGAAATCAGAAGTGCTTTTGGTTTTGTTTTTGTTTTTTTTTAAGCAGAGAAAGGACAGTTTGCAAATGAGAGGAAGAACATTTCTTCATGTTAAAATAAGGTACTTTAATGGAAAGGGCACTTCTCTTGGCTTTTATGCAGCAGAGCTCTGCAGAACTGGGAAACTATAAAAATGAGGAGTTTTACCCTAAAGTAAAACCTTTAGTAGATCTCAGCTACACTACACGTGCATTAGCAACATGCACCTGACTTCAGGAAGAGAGCATAGATTTGTACATGTATAGATCAACACACATTTTTGTGAGGTCATTTTTTTTAAATCTTTGACTCGAATGTCTTTATTGCACATAATTTTGTGCAAGACAAAGAATAAATTATAACCTTAAAAACCTAAAAAACTTTTATCATTTCCCCAGAGATTAAATTATTGGTTAGAGAAGAGTTCATATGCCTTAGAGCTGGGACATATCTGGTCTGGCTGCAGACCATCACAAAAACAGTTTTGAGAAGCTAGTGGGTTTTTTTTAAGAAAATTTTTACCCATCAAATTACTACCAAAAAGTTTATGTGCATCTGCAATGCAGAAAAATAATAGTGCAAAAAGGCTATTTTACCCTCTCTGTATCCAAGAGGTCAAAATGAAACAAACAGGTTTCATGCAACTGTAGATGTTTTTCAGAAAAATGGTTTCTGAAGCATGTATGTCCCAAACATTTTTCTTCCATTTGCTTATAGGGAAATATAAAATCCAGTTCATCAACTAGGCCAGACAGATTTGCTAAATATGGTATTCCAGTCGTTGGCAGAGACAAGTGAGAAACTCATTTAGTCTGTTCTGCTAACAGAATTGGAAGAATCTTGGAATTTAAGAATTAAAACTATAATATAAAAATTACTACAATATACCACAGCGTCAGATGAGATGATTTTCAAAGACATCAACTGGTCTCAGGATTACAAGCTTACTGTAAGAAGAAGAAAAAAATGTTAATCTTCACTCAAACCAAGAACAAAGTACAGTAACTCAGATAAGTTTTAGCATTAACACATACAGGGGGATTTTAAAAATAATTAGGAAAAAGAGTTGGTATGGGTGGTTTAGGTGGTATGTTCTTGAAATTCTTCTCATTAGAGTTCTCATTAGATTTTAAGATAATTCAAATAAAGATTGAAATCATCAAAATCTATTTTTGTTGCAAGTATTTTTGATGTCCTCAGAGTTAAAACGCAGCTCAGAATAAAACATGCAGAGGCATATTTAAATAAAAATTAATTATTTTATAAGACTACAGTATTTAGGTACCTGTGTAACAAGCACACTAGTGCATTTATAAAGGTCTACACTGGCCTCTTTACACTGAGTCCACAAAAAGTAAAGGTCCATCTTCCCAAAGGAATTTACATCTATATTGGCTCATCTGAGAAAGACGAAGCTCTTTCTTTTATCTTGATCAAGAACTTTGTCTGACTTAAAAGGTTCATTTGAAAGCAAACAAGTGCTATAAACCCATCAACACAGTAAGATACAGCTCCAGTCAGAACAGCATGATGAACAATAAATTTATTTCAAATTTCACTTGTTTTCCCAGAAAACCCTCAAACTTCAGTTATTTGTTCCAGTTGCTCTAATCTTTTCATTGTAACTTACCGTCCTAGCTGCAATAAAAGGTAAGTAACACAGGATTAAATCTGACTATATCTTCACTAGTTGGAACGTAAAAAAATCCTAGTTGAATTAGAGTAAATTGAAGTGTTTCACTGAAGGTCTCTACCCATTTTATATTACTTAGTTCATTTGTACAAGTGTAGTGCATGACTGGTCTTAAGAAAAGGAAAAATATGAATAGTACTGGCCCTAAGTGTTGCTTCAAAGAGATATTCTTGTTAATTTACTGTTTTGCAGAGTTTGTAATATAGTCTGAATTACTGATTCTTTAAATGTTTTGAAGTTCAACCAAATGTAGTTTTAAATATTGCCATTGAATGGCATGTCAACTCACATCTTACTCCAGCCCTATAGCATTCAAGTGGAAAATAAAATACCTTCTTAAATGTTACTTTTTATTCCATGGAAATTTTGAAAAGCTGTCTTGAAGAAAACCAAGCCAGCAGGATGTTTGGTTTGTGAATTGAAACAAGGATGCAGCTCCAGGTGACAAAAGATTTCACTGTAAGCTATGTTAATAAGGATCTGACTGAAGTGACAAGTGTTGGCTAAGGTAGTAGCAAAATGATGGTGGAGAGCAGAGCTAGACATGGAAGACAGAGCAAGCCAACAAGAAATCACATGACAAAAATAATTTTAGAATGACAGGAATCTGTATAGAATCTGTACAGACTGCAACTGGGACAGGTTCCTTATGTCAAATGACATACAACCACAGATAGGTTTTGACTGGGGCTGGTTTTAAAGTGAGAATAAACCAAGCCATTCTGATCCAGGTGTTTTTCAGAATGTCACAAGGTACCAGCAGGAAAAAAACACACACCAGTAGGAAGTTTGCAGAAGGAAGGTGATAAAAAGAATTTTAAAAGGTTTCCTCCCTTACCAGGAGAGCAGGGTGCAAAGCTTCAATGAAATGAATCTTGGATGGATGCATTATCAGGCTGAAGTCAAAACAAGCCGGCAAACTTGGAACAAAATTTTTCAAAATTATATAATACAGCAATTTCAGATGATTTGTACAAAGCTTCTATGTAAAAAAACAAACCTGTAGCTGCCTTAGCTTGTGTTGAGTGACTGCAGTAAAAAGGCAGGTTTGAGCAGCAAAGCATGCCACACAAACACTTTATGGAATATGGACAGCGTTTTCCTGTGCTGTACCTGTTCTGTAAGACAACACAGAAAATCTCCACCTTATGAACTGTCAATTTGGCACCCTTCAAATGTACTAAATTAATTAAGGAAGTAGGAAAGCTTGTTCTTCATTCAGTGAATTAGAACAGCTCATTCAGAGCACTGGATAGAAAGGTTCTTAAAATATTTTATTTTGCCCGAAATTCAGTGTAAAAGGAAATCAATTTCCCAAATACAATTCCTTATGGCAAAATTTAGAACTAGTGTAACAAGCATGGCAGTCAATTGTGACATTTCAATGTGAAACTAGGACTGTACAAAAATTTAAGTGCATGTTTTTTGCAACAAGATATGCATACACATCAGGACAGAGGGGAAAACAAACCCAAATCAAAAGCACAACAAAAAAAAACCCAAACCAGGATCCAGTTCTTAAAATCCATTCAAATAATTGGAAAGCACGAACAAAAATTCTACAGCTGGGGCCCTTCTCTCTAAAATGCTACTACTTCTACTTTCTTCCATTCCTACTTTGGAATTGAAAAAAAAGGACAGGGACATGACTAATACCAGTTCTCCCTCTTTCCAGAAAAAGACAAAAACATGGACTACAGAAAACACACTATTAACTGAAGCACTATCACAAAAATCCAAGAATATTCCAAGTTGGAAGGGATCCACAAGGATCACTGAATCCAACACTTAAGTGAATGTCGGTACAGGCTCATATCCATCTACTTGATAAATAAAACAGTGGTTTTATGATGCACTCATTAATGGATTAACAGGGGGGGAAAGAAAATGCTAAATCAAAGCAACACCCCACCCACTCCCTTCATAACAAAAATAAAACCCGAGACTTTACTATTTAACAAATAGGTTTCCTTTTGAAACCAGTCCAGCAAAATGCCACTAAATGGAAACAAAAACAAGTCTCTCTGAGAGGTCCTTTATTGCAAAGGGGTAGGCAGTTCCCCTTCCTAAAAAGCAACTTCAGACCTCACATACCAGAAAGACCTGCTAGAAAGAGCCAATGAAGATTTTCTGTGGAGTACACTAACAGTTTCTGTATTTTTGAATGGCGAATATGTGCTATAGTGTAAACTTAGGATTTTCGAAGTGTTACTTTTAAAATGAAAAAATGTAATCATAAAAACACAGGAATATTAAAAAAATGCATTAGTTGTGTACTCAAGTTTTTAGAATAATACCAAGCATCCAGATTCTCCTCACATATTTTTCTAAATTATATTTCAGTGCTGCATGTTATTTTTGTGGTATCAAATTTTCTTCTAGAGTTGCACAGTGCAGAGATATAAAAAAATTCCTTACTGTTGGAGTATTATTCTGTTTAAGATTTGACTTGCATTACTTAAAATTCAGAACATCCAGAAGTTTTTATGCAGAGTACACCATATGTTAATGTAGATAAAACACGATTGAGATTGGTTTTATATACTCAGTATTGTTTAAGTGTAAGTGATAGTGATTCAAGCTCCTTTTGTGAACATGGGGGTGGGGGTTGCCATTTGGAATGGTCTTGTCTCTTTTTTTTTTTTCTTTTTTTTTTCTTTTTTTTTTTTTTTCATCATGAAGGACCATTGCCTTAGCTTTTTTGGTTATTGCTTTTTTTTTCTTTTTCTTTTTTTTTTTAAGACCATTCCATTTCTTTATTTTTTTAACATCTTAAAGTCATAAGGACTTATATGCAAAGCAGTCATACACTTTATCATTAAAACCCATAGGTAAAATACGTACACAAATCCAACAAAAGGCTAGTACATAGTAAAGCCTAAGCATACTACTATGCAATATTATGAATACATAACTTTAGAGACTTCGGTTTAGTACTGTTATCTATTCATTTCTGAAAACATTCACAAAGATTTTAAATGCAAATTTTCATTCCGTATCTGGAATAGAACAAAAATTATCTATGTTATAACAACTTTTGGTCATTTGTGTTTGACCAATTCAGTAAATTACAAAGAACCCAAAGAATTCTGTAACTTTCTGTAGAACTATGTAATAAAAACATTGCATATGTTCCTAGTATGATGTCTTTAGCAATCATTTACTGAAATGTAACTCAAACATCAATCTCTCAAAATGTATAACCGACCAGCTGCTTTTTAATCTATATCTGAATCCAACTTCATCACAAAACCCCTTTTAATACAAAGATGCAGAAGTACATTAGGTAATACTAATGCAACACAGGTGCAGTTCTAGCATTGTCGTTGATCAGTTGAATCATCTTCTCCATGAACGAGATTCATTCTCCTCTTCCTCTTCATCATCATCTTGAAGCAGTGAGTCATCCACCAAAGATTCTTCCTGAAACTTTAAGAGAAAAATATGATTACAGTTCTATCAGAAAATGTTAAAAATCAAAAGGCAAAATACAAATGGCACTTGCACTATAATAAAGAATAAAACTTAATTGTGAATATGTAAACATTAATGCTTTCAAGAAAGTACACTGGATGTGTATGTCTTATATATATATATTACTAAATGGCAAATTAAACTTTTTTCTTTTCAACAGAATTCAAGATGACCATGACACATGCACCTCATCCTTAAATATCTCTTCTAATTCTTCAGAGTATCATTCATGTCCAAACTGCTATGTTCCCATGAAACTTAATATGCTATACTGAAAATTAACACTATCAAAAAGGTTGAATCTGGGTTTTTTTGATTTTGACCGCTTAATCAAGATTGAAAGCAACATAAAAATTTAAACAACTGAGGCAGGGAGACAGGTATTTAGAGAAATTCAGACAAACAGGATATTTTTAATTCTGTTCCATAACAACATAGTAGCCTGATAGAATTAAAAGCCTTTGACTATAAGTGGCTTTAATTTCTATCTACATATAGACACAGATGTCTATAAACAGTCTATATAACCTATCCTATCTTGGAAATGTTTCGACGATCACAACTAACACTAAGCAAATTCTGCCACAGCTAAAGAAAGGACTAAAACACAAGGAATTCTTTCCCTATCAAAACTGCGCAGCTGTTAGCAAATGTGTTCTTTCTTGCTAATTCTTTGTGTCTAAGGAATTGTAGGTTTTTTGCAACAGTATTTCCAAATTCAGCAAGAGGTGTGAAGGTTTGCAAAATTATGAAGTCTTTTGAGAGAGAAGAGGCTCTAGGCTGAAGAAAGCCTAGAACTAAGTCTTCTCTCTTTCCAGAAGGCTCTTTTACAAGAGGGAGAAAGTATCTTCATTACTCTTGCATATGGAAGGAATGGTTTCAAAATAAGCTCTGTTGACACCTGACCCATCTGTCAATGTATGCCTGATCCTAACTAAAAAACAGAAGCTTTCTGAGGACTTAGATCCTTTCCTGGTATTCCCTGATGTTCAGTGAGATAAAATACAGCAGTGCAACAGTCAAAGAGGAGGAGTCCTGGGCAGTGCACAGGGCAGAACTCTACAGAGCACAAAACTGAGTGGTAGTAGAGATGATCAAAAAGCCAGGCTTCCATACAGGGGAACAACTATAGGGAGAGAAAATAACTGAGAGAAGTATGACAGTGTCTCTATATATTATGCATCTTAAAGAAAGTGAAGAGAGAACATTTAGGTGGCAGATCCAATAGAACAATACTTATTCAGGGTTACTTATTCAGACATAGTTAAACAGTAGCGTTCCCTGTTACAGGACATTACATATGTTATTCAGATTCCAAAGAAACCAAATAAATTAATACCATAAACACATGTCAACGCCATTCAACTACAAAGACACCACATTTCTGACTCAGAGGTCCCTGAACTGCAAATCCCTGATGATTAAAAGCTTATCTCTACTTACACATTTTATACTCTTGCTAGGGATCAGTCGTTGACTCAGCAGAGTCAACTCTTCTGTTAGGCAACCAGGTGTAGAACATAAGGCATCTATGAAGACCAGATGCTTTTTATAATTAGCTGGCTACTCACCAGGGATTTTCTACAGTGCTTAAGCGCAAAAGACTTTCCTCTTATTTGACGAAGTTGGGACTGGGAACTTTGTTTCATTATTAAGAATCTCACTCAGCTGAATTATATAGCTCTTTTTATTTCTCCATTTTTTGAGACAAAGTACTCAGTCTTATTCAAGTCTTAACACTGCTACTTTCTCTAGCACAGTACTCAGCTGAACTAACATGGCACGTATAGCTATGGAATAATGAAGAAAACTTTTTTCATGTGTTTACAATAGCTGCTATAAAACAAATTAAGTAAGTAGCAAGCAGACAAAACCAATGAACAGCTAAGGTTTGGATCCAAGTTCAATTCCTAAGTATTCTCCACAGGAATAATTAGCTAAGGCAGTTAAAAGGCATATGTCTCTGTAGTTCACCTACCAATGAATCTGTACTTTCCTTCCTTTACTCTGCTGAAATGTTTTCATATCCCTGCATGCCCCTCCTTCATTACACAAAAAGTCTCAAGTGAAGTGGTTACTCAGGGAGACCTCTCAATAATGCAGATTCTTTGCATCAACATACTGCTGTTGATCTTCCCAGGCAACACATCCCTGAAGGAGATGTGACAAAAAACCTAAAATGCTCCAAAGATTCCACAATATAGTTTCTTGTTCACTCACACCTCATGACAACACTGAAGGTTTGTGTACATGGGGAAAGTTGCACTCAGTAAACTGGAATGCACAAATGTCTAACATGAGAGGTACCTATCTTCAACTGGCACATAAAAACAAATTAGCATTTTTGGAGACAGGGAGCCAACAGACAAAGTGGCTTTCTTCAGGAAAAAAAACAGAAAGTGAACACCACCAAATAACAGAAAACTAACCAAATTTGGTTGTATCAAGGCAAACTTGTGAAGCTGCTTCGGTGGTAGATCCACCAAAATGCCACACAAAAAAGATACAGACAAAATATTGTCATCAAGTAAGTCCAGGTACACTTGCACTTTAACTTTTCTATGCCATATATGTGGATACAGTTATCTGACAGTATATAAGTCTGGAAAAAGATTGTTTGACTTTATCCCCAGGTGACTTTTCTGAATTCACAAACATAGGTATTTGAGTGTAATGAGTTAGACTGCATCAATACATATTGTCCTACTACTTCTACATTAACTAATTAGGATTCTTTGCACAGGGCTTTAGAATCTTTCATGTATCATGATGAAGACTAACACTCAGCAAGAGTACTTTATATATCTGAATGAAGTCAGAAAATGCTCTGAATTATTCCTTCACCTGTATCCTCCATGACATTATCTATAAAGGAAAATTAGAGTCTGAAATATGATCCTCTAAGAAATTAGTGCCAAAAGCAGATAGCACAAACCCATGTCTTGGAAAAAATCCTCAATCTCTCTTATGCAAGTTCAAACCTGTGCCTTCCATTTTCTAGATATATCCCCGAAAGTTTTTTGCTATGTAAGAAATTAAACATTTCTGCAAGGAAAAACAAAGTATATAGACTTTCAACACCCTAAACCCCAAGAAAGATACAGAAATCTACTTTCTGATATCAAAATATGAGTTAGATTAAAAAATACAAGTATGAATCCACAGATAAATTTTCTTTTTTAAAAAGTGGTATTACTTAATCTTAAAAAAAAAAAATTAAAATAAAAAATAAAGAAAAAGCAAGCTTACTTCTTCTTCATCAGGTTCAGCCTCCTCTGTTTCAACAGCTGACATACTAGCAACAGGCTTGTTCCATGCCAACTTTAGCTCTTGTCCTTTGAAACGAGACCCATGAATTGCAGCCTAAAACAAGTTTAACTATCTTAGTTACATGTGACTTTACAAAACAAAGTCTAAGTTGTAATATGTTCATACTGAAGTGCTGTTACTAGGTTAAATGAAACAACTTCATTCACTGCACATGGAATTCATACATCCTTTGAGGAAAATGATGAAAATACATTTAGGAGAAAATAAGCTTGGAAAGCTATGAATCATTTGGTAATGTGGGTAACACACTGAACCAATACCTTCCTGTTTTTTAGTATTATTTTGCAGGGTTCCTCACCTTTCAAAGACAGACACAAAACTGTTAATTCATAACTTACTGGAAGAAGTAAGACATGGCACAAATTATTTAACATATTTTTAAAAACCCAACAACCAAACAACTGCAAAAAAGTCCCTTTGTGATTACAATTTAATCTACTGGAAAACGTTCCACTTCCTGTAAAGCTGTTGTAATTGAAATGTAAAAATTTTTAACTTATGGGATATTCATGTCTTTCTAAGTACCAGTTGCATTAAGTGGCTGCTTTGGAAATAGTATGTTCAAATTAAAGTAACATGAATGAGCATAAATCAGCGTTAGCAACATTCCGAAATAACCGTCATGGTCACAAAAGATTTATAGTACAATCTGAAAGTACAGCATAATGTGAAATGTAGAAACAATTACATGTTCAATGACATCTGAACATGAATTGTGTGATATTAAAGTCCCCAGGTATAAATTTTAAATCTGTACATATAAATTTATGATAAATTTAAAAGAGTCTATGCTTATTAAAATGCAGCTCAGGAGCTTTTTGTCCATGGTCTCATCACAATGTCACACAACTAGAATTTTTAAAAGTACTTAGATGTGACATTTAGGTCCAGAAATAACTTGTACTCTTTGGAAGAAATTACTACTACATAAAAATGCAACATTTTACAATAGGGAACCTTCCTCTTCCTTCTAGGCTAGAACATATATGATCATAAAGCCTAGGCCTATTTTCATTTTAGAAGGTAAAATATTAGCTGCATTTACTTCACAACTTTCCTCAGCAGAGGTTTTTTAATGATTACCTTCTACAACTTCTCAAACTGCCAGCTTTAAAGCTTTAGTTGTAAACACAGACATTCCAATGGAAATATATTTAATATGTAAGAATATCTTAAAGAAAATACAAATTTTCCTAGATTTGATTGAACCCAGTTTTAATAAAATCTTCCCTTAAAAATGAAGCTGAAATTAGACACCAAGTTTAATCAAACACAAAAGTGACAAACGTTTCAATGCTTACAAGAACATGGACATCTCAAACATTGATAATTAATCCTGATCCAGACCCTTGCAGTGAATCATACTCCGTTTGGTAGAAGTAAAGACTTTTATTTATATACTTTACTTCTATATAGAAGTAAAGAGTTATTATTTGGATAGTCCACAAAAACAGGTTATTTATTGTTCTAGGCAACCTATTTTTCTTTTCAGGGAAGCAGAACTTTCTCTCCACACTTAAGAGTATTTCATGTGCAAACAACAATGCCGAAGAACATGAAACTGCAAAAGGAAGTACCCAATACCAGGAAGCATCAAAACTAAAATCCCAACTTTATTTCAATTCATTTATGTATATACTAATTACAGAAGCTTTCATCATCAAACAGGATTTTTGTTCACTGTTGAAGTATGTTCCTTCAGCACAGGTGTACAATACTGTTTTTCCCCTATCAGTCAGTATACACCATTAATTGTACCTCCTTTTCTATGGAATAAATACTATCTCCATACAGTTAGTGCTCATCATTACTATAGCTAAGAGTTTCACAAACAAAACAGAATTCTGTATTTTTGTAAAATATCTTTGGCACATGGATATCAAAATATCTAACTATAAATGATACCCTAAGTGTTCAAAACTATTGTCTCCAGCAGTTAATTTGCATTGTAAATAACAGTTATTTCTGTCAAATCACCTTAGTGGTATCTCAAGATGAAAAAGAGAACAGTCTGGCCAGTTATGAAAACTGTGCTCAGGTAAACTCCACAAGGTAAAATTTGTGCAAAATAGAAACTTAAAATGAAATCTTTCCATACAACCATACTGCAAATATGAACCCATTCTTTCTGTAGTCCCTACTATTTTAAAGAATATTCCATCCCAACAGTGACACAAGGATTTAAAAAAAAAAAAAATATCATTTGCAGAACAACCATATTCATTAATTTGTTCAAGATGTCGTAATATATTGTACGCCTATACCATGGACCAAGTAAGGCAGGAGTCCTGCTGATACAAATGTACTAAGTTCTAACGAACCATATGTAATGATACTGAATTATAACGTAAGTCAACTCTGGATTTTAGTTTCTAGAAGTTACGTCTGCAATTCTATGCTTCTGTAATTTCATAAATCTCTAAAAACATGCTAAAAAAAAAGGGAAAAAAGCATCAGATCAAATCTCATTTACATTACCACAGGCTTTCAGACAAAGGTAAACCAAACTGATCCCAAACCAAATATAGTCCTGATTCTGCAGGATGTCAGTGAAATTCCAGGTAGACTATGAGGTTACCAAATCAGGTAAAAAAACCTGGCAATTAAATGAAGATAAACCAAGACATCTAAATATCAATTCCTAAGTCTTTCTCTTAATATCCCTCTTACATCCTGCACTTCGGTTTGCTGTAATTTCCTAAGTATTTCAGTACTATACAGTTCTGACAGTTCTTTTTTGTTTAATTTAAACTTTTGTGTCAGCAGTTTTAAAATAGCTATTAGTATTACATTTAATCAAATACAGAAGGGTAACAAACAAAGTATTTGAATGCTACAGTGTATTTTCAAGAAAGATTATACTCACAGCTTCAGCTTCTGCTCTTGTTTTAAAAGTAATCACCGCATGGAGAGAAGAGTCATCTATCTGGCAATCTTCAATTTCACCGTATTGCTTTTGATAAACAAACAAACAAAAAAAGTTTAGTAAAACAGTTCTCCCACCTCTAAAAATAAAGTCCTAAATCAAATGCCCTCAATAAAAAAGCAGAAAATTAGAACAGTGTGTATTTCACAGTCTTAATGCCAGAGTACTTGTCCTAGCCAAGAATACAGTTACTTGTACTTGCATTGCTAAAACACCAAAGTGCTCTTGTCTCTGGATTTTCCAATTCCTATAGGTATGAAGTAAAACCATGACAGAAATGTGCTGCTCTGCTTCAGTATTTCTGTTCTGATTAGAAAGGTCTTGAAATGATTCCATTAACTTATTATGAAACATTTTCACAGAAATTTCTTGGAGTCAGGAGCTATAGAAAAAGTTTGAAAACTCAACTGTATTTCAGCATCTTAATAACATGACCTATCTATTCCTGTAATGACCATGATGGTACTGCTATCTTTGCTGCTGCTGCCATCACTGTAAGCTGCAAAGACCAAGAAAAAACCACATCTGTGCAAGAGGACTGCAATGCTGATGTGCACAGGGTTGTGGTATCATATCACAGGAACAGAAATAACAGCTCAAAGAATTTCCAATGGAATTTGGAGCAAGTTTAAAGCAGCAAGCTTGCAATCTGCAAAATTAAAAATTTATTTTTTTCTCAGCCTTGTCCAACTAACACAGTGAATGGAATTGTATTTGTTCATGTTACTAAGTTTCTTTTTGATTAACATTTTGGCTTGTTAAAGATACTAAGTTTCGTTTAAAAAGCCAGACCAGTCGTGCTTGATTTTTTTTTTTTTTTTTTTTTTTTAAAAAAAGCTTGCATGACTGCCTGACAGGAAATATTAAGTACACTGACTGAAGTAGAAATTAGTGGACTAACTGGTTCCTGGACTTCTCTATTCAGAGAGGACCACTGCAATTAAATGTTAGGGGAAAAAAACCCACACAAACAAAGGGGAAGGTGGAACAGATAGAGATTCACATGATATACTTAGCATTCATTCCACGAAATAAACAAATTTGCTTTTACTATAGTCTTTTTTAAAATGGAGGGTGTTTTTATAAATTTAAGTTGATTTTTAACTATTATATTTACAAAGAAAAATCTGCTAAAAAGTATGCGTGCCAGTTTATCATGTTTTAGACTGAAAATAGAAAAAAAAAGTAGAAAAATATCTGACTTCTTAAGCTTAAGTACATGATTAGACAAATACTTGGATGCCTTTTCAAGATCTACAAATAATTGAACAATTTTCACTCTGACTTAAATTCAGAAAGTTGGGCAAAAGCACTGAAAATGTTTGAAGAAAATTTTCATTACACACTTGTTAAGATACTTCAACAAAGACAAACAGACTTCAGGTACTGAAAGTTTGACAATAAATCTATCTTGGTTCTCACCATCCCTTCAGTTATTTTATCTTTCTGTACCTAAAAAATTGTAAAAACTTTACATATATCCTAAGCAAATAAATATTACAAGCTGTTTTTCTTTGTAAGAATAAAAGAAAAGCCTTCTAAACACCATGTGATTACAGCTATAACTAGTTGAAGCAACAGTGTATTTTTCCTGTTTTACCTTTTCCTAAAGCATCCTCTGCATATCATGCTAAAGATTCATTCCTACATAATATTTCCAGATGAACTGAATCAGGAGAAAACAAGTCATTCAATGCAAGGATGTTATGCAAAGGTGGAAAAAAAAAAAAAGTGCAATTTGATATACCGCAAAATGAGGCAGGAGATCTTCCCTGTCGCTTTCGGTAAACGCAGAGATTTCCAGTGCCCTGGGCCGATGATCCACCACCGCGTGCACAGGAACTCCTCTGCCTCTGCCCCGGCCCCGTATTCCTCTGCCTCTGCTACGCGATGCACCCCGGCCTCTCGCATGAACCCCTCTACCACGAACTGAGGAGAGAATCCCTCGCTTGGCAGCCTAAGATGTTTACACATACATATTAGTAGATTAAAATTCACAATCTACATATTTAGACAGAATTTACAAACATATTCTTATGTTTCCTAAAAACACATCCTCAAGAAATCCCCAGAAAGAGCAGCTTGCAGGTATTAAAATAACAGAAGGTGAACATTTAAATAGCATTCAAAAGCTAATTAACTAAAGGTTAATCATTACCAGATAATAATAGGATGGAAAGAGGAAACAGGAACCAGGTATCAAAAGCACCCTTATCTGTGAAGATAAACTCCTCACAGCAACTGCTGTACAACTCAAATTTCATTACCAAAATTTCTTGATACAGTGTTTTACTACTTAATTAGTCTCTTTATTTTATCCGTTTGTTTCTGAAGTTTAGACAAGACTTTTATTCTGACCAGAATTACTGCACCTTAAGAGCTTTTGGGCACAGAACTGTGAGATGTGAAACAAAGGTTTCTAAGAGGCACCTCCAAGGACAAAATACTCACTGAACACTTGGGTCTAGGTACTCAAAAATATATATTTCCACAGCACCTGGGTATCCCTTCTAAAGAACTGGCATATGCTCTTCAAGAATAATCGAAAGGCCAATGACAGTGATTGCCATTTACCTTAAGTTTTGAAAGACCACTTTCAGGTATCTCATTTCAATGTTTATAGCAAGAAAAAAACGTATTTTTGAACCCTAATAGATCTGCCATAGGAATCAAATGCTAAATTAAATCACCACACTTTTAATATATCCTACAGTGGTTACAAACTCAAACAGTGATGGCACTACTTTAATGCATGTCAGTGATATTAGCCACAAGATCATTTTCTTACAGCTTTATTCATTAAATTATTCAGATAATTTTACAATAGTATCTAGCTTGTTTTTTAGGTTTTTATAAACAGAATCCTGTCGTATTTGGGTATTTTTCATTTTGTTCTTTTTTGGGGTTTTTTTAAACATTTTAAAATGTTTAAATGAGTAATTTGGGGCATGCTGACTCAACAAACAAGCTGCAAACTAGTTGGATTTTCTTTCAGTAAAGTCAGGGTCACCTGGAACAGAAAAACAGGTTATGAGTCAAAGAAACAACAAATAAAATATTGTGGGAGTCAAAGTCACATACACAATGTGTGAATAAAAATTTTTAAGAGAATTTTTAAGAATACTGAAGAATCAAACAAACAACAAGGGAAAAAAAAAACACATATCCCTCTTGTAATTTGAACAAGGGATATACTTCATGCTGTTCCCTGAGCCATGTAAGCATGCATCACTGGTGACCCTGTTTTTCTCATCGACTTCTGTTTGTATTTGCTAAAGGCTTCAGAAAATTCCTTTAAATATTACTGTCCTGAAAGAGCTCTTTTTTACCTAACTCAAAATACAGACTTAATGAGAGATGGAGTAGGATAAGTGTACTCAGCTATGATGTAACTATATTGTGAATGTGCACCTACTTTTCAATTCTTATTTTACATGTCATTAAATACACATATTTTCTGAGGTGCAGAATTTAAAAACAATCTTTCAGTACACTTATACAGTTTTACTCACCATCAGAAAATACATTGTTAACATAAGCTTTTGTGTCATCTCTATTCAATTGGCTTGGTTTATTAGCAAAACTATTTTCACAATCACAAAAGCTGCATAACAAGTTTTAAAGTAAGATTTTGATGCAACTTTGCTGCATGTATGTGTGCTGTATTCATATGCAGTTATACAGAAGACATGACCATGTCTTAATGACTTCATTAAGAGCTATTCAAGCGTCACAGCAGCCCTGCTTACTCTTAGTAAAAAGAGATAAGATTATCAACTGATTCAAGTAGATATTACACAATCATATAGGCAAGAAGTGCAATATAACACAGAATAACACCCACAGCACTCATAATTTCTCAATAGACACATATATGGAAAATTTTGTTCAGCCATCTCAATTTTTTTCAAAGCAAGTACTTAAAGAAAAAATTGTGTTTCTACACATTGAATACTTCTTGAAACACTGTATTTGCTTTTATTAAGTTTTCCCCTTGAAACCAACTCTGAAATAATACTACTTTTGGCACCTCAGGCTTTTTGATTAATCTCATTAAAAGGATGCTAACACTTAAGAACAAAAGATCAGGCTGTGTTTCTTAACTTTTCCGTGTCAAACACAAAACTACCTTCAGGCAACAAGTTAAAAACACTCCATGTTCTCAAGAAAGCATTACTACCACAAATCCGTAAAATATCATGTCATCTATACAGTTACAGAATTTAAACAGATTAGCAATCGCAATTAAAGACAATACTATTTCTGAATTCTACTGAAGTAGGTAAAGTGTTTTTTTAAAATATTATTTTTAAATGTCTCCATCTACATGCAACTTAATACTGCACTCTGGATAAAAATAGCTCATGATACAATACACAAGCTAAACATAAAGGAAAATATTTTATTAAAAGTTAATTGCTACAAAAGAAGATACAAACATACTTCCAGCTGCAGTTCTGTATATTTTCGTCTTAATTCAGTAACTTCCTCCCCAGCTTGCATCTTCTTGTATAAATCCAGTTCAGTATCTAGTAACTCCTTCTGCATCTAAGAAATTGTTATGGCAAATTATTAGTTCCACAGTTTACATTCTCTACCAAGGAAACAATTGTTCAATTAAAAGCTGTAACTTTGAAGGTATACTGCTTATTACACTGGCTTTCCACTTTCAAAAGCAAACCTAGCACAAGCTTAGGAGTCTTCATAGCAAGGTAAAACTTTCATCTAAGCTTTGTGATATCAAGCCTTTTAGACTACCAAGCCAATCCAAAGCTAATGGAATTTTTTCTAAAGACACATACAGTAGAAATTCAAGACTATATGGGTATGGTGATGAGATGAAGAAAAAAAAAAAAGCCTGTACAGCTATGAATGAATACAAAATCTATGATCAGTACTGAGAAAAAGCATCTGAGTTTATTACAATGTCATAATGCAAAAGCACAAATGGCAGCTCTATTCAGACAATAGTGAAAAAACACAGGAAGTAGCAAGACCTTTGCTAACAAATGACTGGTCTCTGATACACTCAAAGTTACCTTCCAGGACACAGGATCTTGAAAAAATTATTAAAGTTCAGAAAACATATATGAAACAGAAAGGTATCTCTGAACCCCAATAAGGACATGTTCACTGCAACCACTGAGGTGCAGGGAAAGATTTATGTAAGCATGAAAACTTAATTTGAAGTTCTGATTCAAAGAGAAACTTTTTTGTCTTCTTTTTTTTTAATGAAAGAAGCAGGACCCAAACATTTCAATGACATCACAAACGAAGGCTAACCATAAAAAAAAACTACAGAGGATTGTGAAACAGCTTACATTTACACATGTTGATTCAAAACAACAGCATGGAATATTTGCAAAAGCTGGATGTCAAAAGACAATGGTTATCTGCTTGTGACAACTGGAAACCAAGTATCATCACTTGATAAAGAAAGGTGATGAGTTTTTTTGTTTGTTTTTTTCCTGGAATCTTTAAAAGAAAAAAAAACCTCGATTATTCAACTGGCAGCTTCAACCTCAAGTCTATTAAGCTCCATTTTCTGATTATCTACTGCAACCAGATGAAAAAAAATCCATTATCTTCTGTATAATGGTTTTCCAAATTTTCAAAATTGGAACCAGTGTTTCTCTCAAATTCCACTGTGTTGCAATACATCAATGACATGACAAAAGAAGCGCTTCTGAAGTTTAATGATGACCAGCAGCTAGCACTCACAGAGCAGCCAGTGACACTGGTGTAATGAAGATTTTTGAGGTTTATTATAGTGGTCTTAATGAAGACTCCTCTTTTACAGAGCTGTGTCAAGTCTGAAGAAGAAAATACCTCCTCATTCAGGACACACCAAGAGGCAGCAAAGGTTTCTCACTTAAAGTGGGAGAGCCTTTTGCAATCTGAATCAACTGAAAGAAGCAAAAACAGGTAAAGATAATGGCAGAGTCATGTGGGCCTCATCTTCCATATCTTCTTCAGTGTCTTCTTTAGAGCTGTCCAGGTCTTTAACACTTAAAAATGCAAGAGAACCAAGACCTAAATCTTTCAGACAATTGTCAAAGTTGTAGATTTTAACCAAGAGCTCTGTAAAATCCTCACTTCTACAGAAGTCAGATGGGGTTGATTTTTTTTGCTATTTCAAATGTTAATAAAACTGCACAAAGATCCACTATGAAGTGGGTTTACTTAAAATGTTTCTTCATTTTCTGTATTTCAAAGGAAATGGAAAAGGAGGTCAAAAACTTAATTAAAACTTCAATGTTAGTATATTGCCTCACTTTTTCTTAGTAAAAACAACTATCACATAAGGAAGTGGTAGACCAGGTTACCAAGCAAAGAGTGACGTGGGCAGAATAAACAGATAAACAAAACTGGGTTGAAGAACCATCTCAAATACAAACTTACCAATCATGCAAATGAGGAAGGGCCTACACAACAGCATCAGAGGGGCAAAATCTCCTTCCTCTTCTGGGAAATCAGTGCCTCTCTAAAGAGCCTATACACTAACACACAAAACTTGTGAAACAGAGAAGGCACTGGATGTCTGTGTGCAGTTACAGGGCTATAATCTCCCTGGGACTACAGAATCACAGAGAAACAGACAGTGGAGTGGTACAGTGGACAGAAAGTTTCTTAAGGATGAGCCAAGATGGCAAGGTGTAGAAATTGCTCTTCATTAAGAGAGTGCAGTATGAACACATAGAGCTCTGCCTGGGGACAGATGATGAATCAGCTGAAAGCTTATGAGTCAGGACCAATGGCAGACCTACACAGGTGATATTGTAGTGGGTGTGTACTACACACTATCTAGTCACATGTGAAAGTAAATGAGGCCTTCTTCAGACAGCTGGAAAAAACCTCCTGTTTTAATACCATGGGTCTGGGTAATTGCTGGAAAGGCAGGATGATTTCCAAGAATTGCATCCTCCAAGAAGATGCAGGAAATAAAGGCAGCAAAATGCTTGCCTGAACATGACAATTCTAAAAAAACTTACATCCAAAACCAAGGTGTACAAGAGGTAGAGTACGAAGAGGACACAGTGAAATTGTCTGAACATCCAGGTACTGATTTGGAAAGCTGAAGCCCACCGAGGGCTTTGAATCTGGCAAGGGGGGTGAGAAACAAGAAGGACTTCAACACATCAATGAGCAGCAAGAGAAACGCTATGCTGTGAAAAGTGTGGTCTGACTGCTGGACATTAGAGGACCTGGCAACAAAGGACATGAGAATAGTGGAGGTACTCAATACCTCCTACTCCTCAGTCTTTACTGGAAAGATTTGCCCTCATCAATCCTGTATCCTGAGACTGGAAAAGCCTGGAGCAAGAATCATAGAATCATCATGGTTGGAAGAGATCTTTAAGATCATCAAGCCAAACTGTCAACCCAGAGCTACCAGTGTAGCTAAACCACATCACCCAGCACCTCATGCAGACAACCTGAAGCATCTTAAACACCACAGGGAATGTGACTCCACCACCTCTCTCAGCAAGCAACCTATTCTATTGTCTGACCACCCTAGCAATTTATGCCCATTTTCAGGACAAATATATATTGCTTCAACTTTTTTCTAACAAACTATATAAGAAGCTATAGTTGAGTACACAGAAGTAATTTCAGTATTTCTTTCTGGTATTTCTTTACAAGGCTGTGATCTGTTTAGGAACAAATACTTCTATAAGAAGTAAATTAGTGTATTTTAAAAAGGTAATATGATTGCATCTTTAGGCAGGTAGGAAACTGGTAAACAGCCATGTATCAACAAGCATAGTAGCAGAGGAAAAAGTGCTTCTCACAAGTAAAATCCAAATATGGGCACCTGGATCAAAGGAAAATTGGCAAGTATAATCTTCAATCTTAAAAGGTTAATATATTGACAAATTTCCTTGACACAAAAAATCACAGAAAATTACGTACCAGTACAGGTTTTTTTTGTATTAAGCCTGACCAGAAGATATTTGTGCTGTCTAACTATAATCTTTTCGTGTAAAAAATACTATTTTTATTATTTCTATTAAAAATTTATGAAAGCAATAGACTATACACAAAGCATTGGACAAAGTAAAAGAAAGAATCATAATACTTTTGATTTGTTTCTTTTGATCTTACAGATGATGCAGTATCTGTGTAACAGCAGATACAGCTTTTAGACAACAGCATGGTTTTAAAACTAACCTTTGATAAGAAGGCAAAACGGATCTCACTTCAAAGAGGACTTAAAAACTAAACCAGTTAGGGGTTTAAATACTGCTGATGAGACTACTTCTTTTTATTCCTCTGAAACAAACATGTGAATGCAGCTATTAAAAAGCTCAAAACTTGAGTACCTGAGTTTTAGTTTTCATGCTTTTTAAAGGCGTCCCTCCTCCTGGTGATACACCTTTTAATTCATCCTTTAACTTGGTAATGCTATTAGTCAAAATTTCCAGTGTTTTCATGATTTCTGCTTTGTCTTCTGACTTCATGGCTTTATTCTTCTCCAGCTTTGAAATCAGCATCTGTCCAGTTCAGGGAAAAAAAAAAGTCTTTTTACTCAGCAACTACTACTACAGATCTATTTTCCAGTGGTCATTGTAACTAACAGAAAAAGCAAATATTGCATTTGTTTTGCTGTGACCTACAAATCAACACACAGGACTTTTAACACATTGTGTTAAAATAAAATCTTTGTCTGAATCTGATTTGTTTCCTAAAGAATGTCTGATATTTCCAATTCTTTTGGATAGATTTGTTTAACACACTCGAATTACTTCAAAAATTTATTCGACTTAAATGACATTTTGTCTTTTTTCTCTTCCTAAGCCTAAGTGCAGTCATGCATAATTTTCTAGATCATTCTTCCCTGCTCTTGTCAAACAGAACTTAGGCTTTCCCTTCTCCCAAACAGATTCATGTTGCCTCCAAGTTAGGCAATTATCAATTAAAACTGGACATAAATTGCATAAGCTTGTAGGGGTTTTTTTAACAGGACAAGTTAGATTAAAACTATAAACTCAAAATAGTACGATAATGCCATTCTAAGAGAATACATATTTTATAGGCCGTTTTTTTCTAAATTCTAAATTCTAAAATATTTTACACTGAACTGAGATTTTATAACTGAACTGGTAGACTGTTTTCAATGCTAATATTTTACCTTCTGTGTTTCAATGTGCTTCTCCAAGATTTCTTGCTTCTTTTTCCTCACATCCTGTTGAAGTCGCAATGCCTCCTAGAAGCATAAAAAGATTACAAAAAGTTTCTAGACTTTGAAACTAAATTATTAATAACATACTATACCTGGCAACTACACAGTAGTAACTTACAGTAACAGGGAAAGAATTAGTAGCAGGAAATGCAAGGTACTGGTATTTCCAACTATGTTTTGGAATACAATGCATTACCCTATTAAAGAAAGATCTAATTATCTTTTTCAATTAGATCTGTGCTGTGAAGACTTTACTACTACTCACACATAAAGTAACATCCTACAAAACTACACTGAAAGCTGAAAGGCAACATATTACACTACCTCAAGAGGTAGAGCATGCAAGTGTTTAAATATGTGAGCACAATTATCTTGAAATCAACTGTAAATCAAGTCCATCAATTAAAACACAGTTTACAGAACTGTTACAAGTAAAAAGAAAACACATTCTATTTTCTAAACTTGAAGTGTCACCCAAAGAAAAGCACCTCTTTTGTGTCTGAGTGCTCTAACTGGGAAGCGACAAGTACAGCTACCCCATCTGCCAACAACAGAACCTTGACCAGGCAACGGGCAAATCAAAATTAACTGAAACTGATCAGTAAGTGACAATATTGCACGCAGAATAAGAAGCAGGAGATGCCACCCCTGCTGTGCTCTACTAATGGTGCTTGTAAGAAAGCAGTTGCTTCTTGTTCTCAAATACAGAAGTCTTAGCAGAAAATACTTAAGAGCTTTGATATCAACATATCTAATGGAATAGCTGAGGAGAGACAGAAGATGATCAGCTAGGATCAACTGCAAGTGGAATATCTTATACAAAGACTGTAAATGCACAACAGCCATAGAAAAAGAAGTAATAGTCAAGTTTCTGTATGTCTTCCCAAATACTGACAAATTATGCTGCACGAAATGTTAGTTTTTCAATACAGTGCACAATCATTTTTCTGAAGGGAAAGGGAAGGTAAGATAAGGGGATGAATGCGAAAAAAAGCTAGGGAGACAGGAGGAAAAGAATGGAGTCAGTCCCACAAAATCATGTTTTTCCACAAGTACTAGTATATTGTAACAGAAATCTCTGAAGGCAGGAAGGAGCACAAGATCACATGAAAAAAGAGCCAATCACTTAGGCACAACTTTAGTGACTTCTCTCAAAAAACCCTCTACAGTTGTTATGATGAGTCAACAACTTTATCACAAGTTTTATGCCATTTTACAGGCGTTTAGCATCTTAACTTGAAAGATAAAGGCACTAATTCTAAGAAGTGTTAGGGGACAATCATGAAATGAAATTTCAAAATTAGAACTTCTTTCTTTAAATTCTGGACCAATGGCAAAACTCACATGCAGCTACAAACTGGTAGTTCAAAAAACATTAGATACAAATTACAGAAATTTAGCAGTATTTGAACTAAGTCTTTGTTTAACAATTATACTAATTTCAACACTTGCGTTTAGACATAACTTAGTATTGTATTCTTAATTTGTGGTTAAAAAACAGTAAGGCAAACAATGTCCTGTATTTTAGTTTCTCTAAATGATAAGAATAAACCCCAAGAAGGAGCTCTGCTCTCTTAAAAATTCTATGCAAGCTAGACTGTAACTGAGAGACCTGCTAAGGCCAAATACATTTTTGTTGCATTTTCTTTCTAACATAAATAAAAAAGAGAAAACGTAGCACTATGTAAAAATAAAAATATGTGCAGAAGAATTATAGCTTGACGACAACAAAATGCAGAGTCATAAAAATCTCAGTTTTCTCAAAGAAACAATTTTGGTCACAGATACAAAATACACTGAGATTAGGGGCCAGTTCCAGAAGTGTTTAAAAGAGAAGAACAGTGACTATACTGTACTTCCTTTCACTCACAATAGACAATCCATACCTCAACATATAGATTCTGATTCCAGGAAAAAGTGTTTCACATTTTGAATTCCTACCGTTTTAAACCTGTTTACACTTCCTAAACATACACAGAAAAATAACAAAACAATGCTGAATTTTCTTGTAATATGTGGGAAAAAAAAAAAAAAAACCATTATAGTGAATTTAATCTTGCAACAAGTTTCATCCATGTTCTTGAGATGAATATACATCGTGCTCTATCTCTGGGTCACAAGTTCCCAACTTAGGTCCATTTTAAAAAGAAGCATATTTAATTTACCTGTTTTTTCTTCTGTGCTTCATTAGAGTCTAGCACGGAAGTGGAAACAACAGGCAAAGATTTCTGTGCTGCCTTCAAAGCAGCAGGGTTGTACACAGTTTTTGTCAAGCCAGTAGAAGTAGATAAAACCTATAGGAGGAAATCATTTTATTTTTTTGCCAGTGAATTTCAATCTTTTAAAAAACCCGCATGAGTGCTTAAAAATATATGTGTCTTTTCTTTTGTCTCCTTTGATTACAGAATATAAAAATTTGGTGTAGCAATTATATTTGTAGTTGTTGAAGTTAAACAAATTCTGAAGAGGCAGCACCACAACAGATATGTAAGCTATCAACATCAGCTTATAACTCCTCTCCACTGAGATTTTCTATATACTTCCAAGTTTCAAATACATAAATATTTACGTATTTGAGCATAACTAAGGAAACAGAAGATAGAGATCTTTGCAAAAGTAACTGTTGTTTTTGTGGTTTGAATACAGTATTTCACAGCTGCATGAATTTTCCAAGTAAAAGTTCAACATAATTTTAGATACTAAGGTCCAACAGTTTCTTTTCATATGCAGTCGGTGTGAAGTAGAGTTTGCACAATAGCAAGAGGTAACTCAAGTACAAGGAAGTCTTCAATATTATACAGTAAAGGAAGAGACTCCTATGTCTCTCTGTACTCTTTCCTACAATTGTAATGAGGTATGAAATTTCTCCGTGACTTACTGAGAACACTGATGACTGCTTTACAATTTCTCTAAAACATACTATGCATGTCTGCACAACACCTAAAGATTTGAACTATTCTGTTTTCTTAGCCTGTTCCTTAAAGAGTTTTTTGGGCATGCTAATACTGAAAAATTCATGGCTAAGTCCTAGAGATAATATAGGCATGATCTTGTCCACCTTGTTAGCAAGTAGAAGCAATTATGCAATTGGTATGACTTCCAGGAGTTTAAAAATACTTCCTATCTATGCGGAAAATTAAAAGATGCATGCAGATTCTATTGGTCACCATGCACTTCATAAAATAGACAAAATGCCCACCAACAGGAGGAGAAAAAAAAGAGACAGACAAGAAACAGAAAGACAGAAAAGACCAAGAGATTAGAAGATTTTACAACAGGAACAGTTCATATAAACCCTTTGCACTTCAGTGTGATATTTATCTTCCCACAGTAAAGTGTTTTCAAGAGTAAGCAGTGCACAGAAAACAACAGCAAAAAGAAACTAGCACATATTATGGGGTACATTAGAAGGTGGTACAAAATGCTATAAGCAGGCCATTACAAAGATTAAGGATTATTTCTAAATCTATTAAAGAACATTAAAGTATGCATATCCCAACCATACAGTTTCTATTACAAAGTAGCTTTAGGACAGGCTACAAGACAAGCAGAGGATCAAGCAAAGACAAAAATACTGACACATTCCTTTTGCCCTGAACTGTCCTCAGGAGCAGAGTGAACCACACCTCCTCCTCTTTGTTATGTAGGAGATGTAAGGAGAGACATCACAGCACCAACACAGACAAGTCAAAAGCAAAAACTAAGGTCTTCTAAGTTGCTTAATAGTATTCGAGAGAAGGAACAGTGTGAATAGCGTGAAACTCTTCACAAGTCCATAGACTGCAAGTCCCTATACAGATCTTACAAGGTCTTACAATGACTTTCATCAGCTTTTCTCCTGCTCTTTGGGAAGAATAGCAACCTCCCTTCTCATTGCAAAGTTCTTGTCAAACCGTGCACTCCATTAGGCAAAAAAAAACCATCTAGGACATAACACCTCTAGTTTTTGACAAATGTTGATCACTTTACTTGCAATGGTTATACAATACAATGACTGCAAACTAAAAAAGGTATTTCCTTGCAAAGAGGCAGTATTAAGTAAAAATAAGTCAAATCAAGTTTCAGAATGCTACTAAAAGTGTCAAAGGAAACTGCTGTTTCATAACAAATCCAGTGAACAGCTCAGCTGCTTAGCACAATCACATCTGTACTATAAGACAACAGAACAAAGAAAACAATCTAGCATAAAATTTACTCTTTGTAGCAAAGTGTTTCAGGATAACTCAACTCTTAGGCAATGAGGAAAGAAAAGTATTTCCATTCAAGATGCAAGCTGAAGCAAGCTTCCTATTCCTAAAGTAAGCATGTATTACGTGTGTAAAATTTAGTTCAGGAATTCAGAGCAAGGTATTTATCTGTAACTAATTTAGAGTACCAAGAATGTAACTAATCAAACTAACAACAAAATACAGGCAAGAAGCCTTGATCAATGCATTTAGGTGGACTGCTCAGCTTGAAATGAATCAGACACATTCTCTATTATTACAACTAATATTATCAACTTCAGGTATTGTTACCTTTCTACGCTAAGTATCTCTGGAGTGAATTTTACCTGTTAGATGCCACTTAATCCATCAACTCCCATAATGAAAAGGGGAGGGGATATGTGTGGGGAAATACAGTGGATGCTTCATTTATTTCAGGTCGAGCTAATTCCCAATAGAAAACACATATACCTAGACAGAGGAATGTTGTTTCAGGGTAAAACTTGCTGTCTTTCTACTACAACTTTTCTCAAATGAATGTTAAAAACATTGGGGAAGCCTGTCCCCTGAAGTGCTAAATAGATCTGGAAACATGCATTATAAACTTTGCTACTATAGTAAACACATCAGCCACTTTGTACTCTAAATACTGGAACCACTGGCCAAAATACATAGCCGATTACCACAATTCAGATGCACCTTTCCCACCTTACCTCTCTTTGTCCTTCCTATACTGATTAATTTCCACCTTTATCTTTTCACAAGTACTGCAAATTGTAAAATCAAATAAAACAGTAAATGTTTGCAGCATCACCTTTTAGGGGGCACAGAAGTCCAGAAACATTTTTACAGAACTGCTTTTAAAGTATCATATGTAATGTCAAAATTCATTTATTTTTAAAATTTATTTTTGTACACTTCTAAACCACTCAAGATTATGGAACATACCAAGTTCTTTTTATGACTGAATAAAAGGAACCTGATAGATTAAACAAAATCCACAAAATAGAAGCTTTTGTCCTTCTTATAATCATTTAGCCATCATCTGAGTTTTGATTTATTATACTTCCCAAAACTAATACTTCACAAATTATTTTATTTGTAGTTATGAAAGAATTTTGACACAAGAGGTTTCATAAAAAAACTAATTCTACTGAAAATAAATATGAGAGAAGAGAATATGAGACATTTTCTTACCTTTTCAGTTGTTGGAGTAACTGGCTTTGACACAAAACCCAGTCTATCCTTCACAGATAATTTAGTCACATTCTAAGAAAACAAAGCAAAATTGTAGTTCAAATGTAGACTACAAGCATTAGCAATTTAGAAAAAAAATGTAACTAATAAAACCACAGACTTTTGAACAACAATAGAAGAAAAATATTTAAAGAGTTGATAAAATTAGTTTTAGATATTTGATTTTGTGGTTACACAAACATATACGTCTGTAACTGGGTAAGACAAGTATGAAGCCAAATTTGGAATCAAAGATTATCCTACATATTTTTTGCAAGAAGTCCAAAACATGCTAGATGGCAGAGGATTATCTGCACAGGCCCTTTTAAATACACTTCAGTTCTTGTGCTCTATAATCTGCTATTTGCAGATTACATCTGCATGAAATGCAGAAAGTTGTTAGAATTTGGACTACAAGTATGTTCTGATTTGTGCTGGTCTTCCTTTCCAGAAGTAAAACCACAGCAGTGGCATAATGCTAATAATGAAATATTGCAAATATAATAAAACATTAAAGATTATTTCTAATGGGAGTAACACACCATATTCCATCATTAGTCACACTGGTACTGTGGTTACATTCTTCCTTTTATTAGAGGTGATACACAAATTCTGAAAATTCTTCTAGATACAGAGCTTCATTCTCTAATGGTTTTAAGCACTTAACAGATAAAATATATATACATTTTAAAAAAAATTAGCTTTCAGTTCTTTGGGTAGAGACTCACTTTGTTTTGAAATCTGACACTAGCAATACAACACAACAATCCTGAAACAGTCTGAGAGCCTTTCAGTTTTTCTTTTTAAACTATGTAAAAAGCTATAATATCAAAAAATTATTAATTATTAAACTACACTCAGGTAAAAAAGCCAAATATCATTGCGCTGAGGAAAACCTTAGTAGGAAAACACCACTAACAATGTAAGCAGATGCAATTTAAATAAGTAAACGTGTACTCACACTATAGAAGTAACCAGTACATTCATACACTACAGAACCTATTTCAGAAAGAAGAGGCACTCAACAAACCTGAGTGACTTCTGTGTTGGCACCCTGTGCTTCTGCAGGTTCAATATTACTCGCAGGTACTGGGCCCAGCCGCTCCTTCACCGACTGCTTCACTACAGGCAAAGTGGGCTGCTGCACTAAGGGCTGGATCACCTGGAACACCGCCCAAGCCCCCAAAAGGCACAGTGCAAGATTAACAACAAAAGGCTGCTACGTGGGTCATTAAGTTAGTACACAATGAAATTACAATGGAATTTACATTTATGCTTCCTCCCTTCTACCACTCAATGGCTTTTTCACCTGATGGGATAAACAACTTCTTGAGATTTATTATGTTATACTGAATATTTGTGAAGTGCGAGTGCCAATAACATCCATTTTGCACTTACAGCTAAAAGAACTGACCAAACTCTGATTTATTTCTATTAATTACGTATACTCAGCCTAACTTAGATTCTACCTGTTACAACAAGATAAAACATAATAAAGAAGTCTTCTGATTCCTTTCACAAGTCTTTCAACATCAACCATTTACTTATGAAAAGACAGACTACAAACTTGTGTCACAAAGACTCACTTTTTACACTGATACGTCACTTTTCATCTCCTATGTGTTTAACTTGAACAAAACAGAAAAAAAGGGATAGAGAAACACGCAGTCATGGGACTGAAGAAAAAGAAAAGTGAGCATATAATCTTTGAATCTTCCATGCATATACCCTGACAGCTAACACCTTGCCATTTTTTTTCTTTGACAAAAACATTCAACAGTTGAGACCAAAAAATATGCTTCCAAGTAAGCTTATTGTCATATTTATAGCTCTCAGAAGGTCACCTAATCCATTTCTCCACTGCAGGGCAAAGTCAGTTATGCCATTACTGACAGTATCTATCTATCCATCTCATTCTTACAGATTTCCAATGAAACAGACCCAGTCACCTCGCTTGGCAAAAGTGCATCAGTATGCTTCGGCATTAGAAAATGTTTTTTTTAATATTTAACCTTAATCTCTTTGTGCTGCCTTTTAAGCCCAGAACTTCCCATTTTATCTTCCTCAGATGTGGAGAGCATATAATTTTCTGCTTCTTGGCAGAAGCCTTTTATTTGATGATTTATTATAGTTGACTTCCACTATCTTCACCTAAGTATTTCCACTGCTCTCAGAAATTCTACAGCAAAAAATTTTCCAAAGTAATCCTGCTGATAAAATAGCAATGATTAAGGAATTGTGCTGGACCAGAGACTACTGAAGGGACAATTTAAGTCAACTGACTTTATCAAGTTGAAGAAAATTCAAAAGCCTGTCTTTGGTGCCTGACAGACAAAATCTGGCTGGAAGCCATTACAAATACAGGAATTAACCCATAATTAATTAACATAATAGAAATCTTGACAAAAATACAAATATTTACAGTATATGAAGAAGTATAAAGTTTCCATATTATTCAAAGATATGATACCAAATATTAATTTCAATTGAAAGAGAAGTAAATATTCATGCTCCTGAAAGACTTATGAACAAAAAATACATGTTTACTGACTTAACAATTTGTTAAATGTTATATCTCAGGGTAGAAGAACATAGAAGCACTGCACTTAAAATTTTCATTTCCTGTTTTTCTTTTTACTGTGTGCCTTCTGTTGCTGATAACAGACTTCAAAATGCAGTTGGCTGACATGTGCTGAATGGCTGCTCACGGTGAGGCAGGAAAATTTAATACTGTCCGCAAGACTAAGGGGAATTCATTCTCAAACCAGCAAAGTTAACTTGTTAAAGGTGGTGTGATTGGAAGCTGTTAACACCACTAAAATTATGAGACTACTAAAAATAGCAAAGATATAGATGGAATGTTTGTTTGGAAATATAGAGTTAAATCTCCATATAATACTCTCAACAGCATAATCAGCAAATTAACTGATAGCATAGTCCAAGTTATCCTTTGAGTAAGAGGGAATGTCTGCAGGAATGCAAATTACATACTCCACTGCCCTCTTCTGGCTGAGAAGAAAATCAAGCTTTTTTGAACAGCACTACTTTAGACAAAGCGTTAAGGATATTGATAAAATCTGAAAGATAGTAACAGGGAACTTAGTGAGATAGACGTGGTTAAAATCGAATTTTTTAAGATAAAAATATGGGCATTTCTTACAAAGGAGTGAAAGGAAACTTAAAATGCTGTACAGCATGATTGCCATGGAAAACCAGGTCACTGTTTCTCAATGATGATGACATACACCATCAAGAAAAAGCAGGAATTCTCAACTCAGAGCAGTAATTGAAAAAATCCTCTAGCAAGTCATTCACATATTATATCAGCATATACAATTGACCATTTCTTCTACAGCGCCTGTCTCATGCTTTTGAAGCAGAACATGCTGTTCCACACTGATGGCAAATGCAATAGAGCAGGATACACAAGTATTTTGAAGAACTTGCTACACCAGCTGCTGACAAGCCTCTACTCAATAACCCACAGAGTCAGGGAGAACCAAGGTTCCTCTTTTGCTTGAGTACAGTCACTACTGTACTGCTGACAAGTCTGATTTGGCTTGACACAGGCTACAAATCTACCCTTCACAACAGTAACTGCTGTTTTATTTTTTTGATGTTGCCAATGCTGCTATGGACATTACAACTTCCAGAAGGTGATCCTCTGTAATTCAATAAAAAAATGTAGATTAGTGTATTTCAGTTGCAAGGGACCTGCAACAATCATCTAGTCCAACGATCACTTCAGGGCTGACCAAAAGTTAAAGCACATTGTTAAGGACACTGTCCAAATACCTCTTAAACAGTGACAGGCTTGGGGCCATAGCCACCTCTCTAGAAAACCTGTTTCACTGTCTGACCATTCAGTAAAGAAATGCTTCATGCCCAGTTTGGACCTCTTTTGATACACCTCCAATCCATTCCCAGATATTCCGTCCCAGGATATCATAGAGATCAGCAGCTACCTCTCTACTTAAAAATGTCCCTGATCCCCTCCTAGAAAATTAGTCTCTAATGCACTTCTCCTCTTCCACTGCTTTTTGCAAATCCTTAGACCTATGTTTGTATACTCTGCATAAAACAAACTCTTCTGCTACTTTGTACAACAATATGCATGCTCAACAGGAAAGAAAAGGAAAAGTGCTTGATAGAAAAGAGGGAAAACCAGAACCTCTTGGAAGAAAACGGAGATCATCTTTCATGAAAAGAAATATAACTCTACTGCCTTTCTTATGCTCACCAGAAAAAACAGAAAAGCCTATACTAATTAAAGCAAAATAGATGCTATTCAGAAGAGAGCTGCATCAAATCTTGCTTGACATGATAACAGAGTGGATTACACCAAAAGTGCTAAAGTGCTTTCTTTAAATACCTTCATACTCATCTTGCTAATCAACCGCTGAACGTTGTATATGAGTTGAAGAATTTACAACTGAAGAGTGACTTTGGAAAATTAATTACATGAAGAAGTCATTATCTCAAAGGGACTTAGTTTACTTGATATAAACATTCTCCTAAACATTTTGAATAATCTGTTTTACATAGTATTCTAGAACAGACTTAGATCCTCTACCTTCTGTGCAGTAGTCTGGATTTGTGGTGTGCTGCCTTCTCTATGCCAATAAACTTTAATAAAACGATTATTTAATACTGCTTCTGTACTTGATATAGCTTTCTTTGCTTCCTCATGTGTGGCAAACTGAATAAGGGCACCTTCTGGATCACCTTGATATGCAACCTAAAATTTAAAACAGAAGAACAAAACTTACCACACAGAGGATACTCATTTGTGTCTAAATTATCATTAAATCATTAACTTTTAAGCTTAGAAGCCTATTATATCCATTATGTGTCATTAGATAAATACTTCCCATTCACGAGCCTGTTTGAAAGGCCTGGTGTCAAAATCAACCTTGAGTTTATGCCAATAAACTTTAGGAATAGTTAAAAAAACCTCAAAGAAATGAAGCAAAGCAAAATCCCCAGACAACCAGTATTTCCATCTGCAAATATGCATAGTTGTTTGGAAGACAAAAGGAAGCATCAGCAAAGTAAAGAAAATTACTACAAAAAATGCAGGGTCAGATAGTAAATGTCCTATCAAATATCGGAGCTAAACAGCAAATTTTGATTTCCCTCCTTTGAGCATTAACACATTTTAGCTTCAAAAGCCAAGATTATACTCTTTGCAGGAAGAGCGTAATTTGCAATCTCCATATATACATCTGTCTCTCCATACACATCCATATTCTACTTGTCTTAATAAATAATACTCCCTGCTAATACACCCATATTCTTAGGTGAACTACAGAAAGGCTTAAGAAATATTTATTAGCAGTTAAGAGAAATTTCAAATCCCTGCACTGTTCAGACAGACATAGAAGGTTTGTTCTGTACTGTGACAATACACACAAAAAAATTGTTGCACCTCTTCATTCCAGCCCTCAGTGCAAACAAGAAAGGGTTTAAAAAAATGCAAGGTAGCATCTGAAACTTGTTGATAATGAAGCATGGCGACTCAGTCACACTGAGTAGCTTAGAGACTGGGTATGAAATACTGACATTACTCATGCAGCCTGCAATATGTAACATCAGCCCAAGTTAAGCCCTAGTTCCTTCATTGCTTTCCTCTCTCTTTAATTGTTTATTGACTCCAATAAACCACAAAGTAATTTTAAGGGACAAACCATCGCTACTGCGGAACTAGAAAGCAAGTATGTCACAGGGACTTGCTTTCTGGATGAGAAATACAGGTTTTCTGTATTTACAATTTATCTCTGAATACACAGAGCGTTTATGATAGCAAATGCAAGCTGGAGAAAATGGGTGATAAAAACCAATGTGCAATTTTCAATGTTTTAAAAAATGTCTCTTAATAAAAGTCTTATCTCTGAGGAACACATTTGTTCGAAACCTAAAAGATGACTAGAACATTTCATTTCTGCTTCTTTAATGGCAATATCAGTAAAAGCAATGAGATATTGTTTAAGAAACAAGTAAAGAAAATAATAAAGAGTTTCAGGGAACCAGGAAAAAAACTGGCATTCTGCTTTCAGCAACTACCACTACCTTTGTATCAAAGCGTACTGTACTGCTTTCTCTTTGTTGACTCTTACCTGCAAGTTGACTAAGTTTCCAAACTTACTGAAGTGCTCATTAAGTTTGCTGATGTTGTTAAGTTCTGGAGGAACTTTTCGCAATTCAAGTTTTGTATTTTCATTTCCAAACTGCACTTTCTTCTGGAAACCTGGACTATTTGTTCTGTTAAAATTTTGCCTGCAACAAATAAAAAATCAAGCCAGAAATCCATAGCAAACTAGCAAACACAATGTTAAATTGTATATGCTTACACAGAAGCATGTGTGCATGAGACACAATGATCTGCAGACTTAACAAATAATGCAATTTTAGAAAAGTGAAGGAGCATACAGGACACATGCCCATACATCTGCTATCTTCCCCACTGATATTTTCAGCATATCCCTGCACATAAATCTGTGAGATAACTCACATTTATTTGCTAATGTCAGTAATTCCTGACTTCCACACTGCTTCTCTCCAAAAACTGTTTCTTAGCTAGTCCATGAAATGTCACCACTGCTGTTTCAAATAACTATTATCAAGGCTTTCCACTCCCAGAAATCTCTTAAAACCCATTCCAACCTTGCACACTGTTTTTTTCTCAGTAACATATCTGGCAACTTAAAGGAAAATAGAAGTGCTAAAATTTCACAACTAAAATCAGTCATCTCTAACAACCATTGTAGCTTCCCTGTTTCTTAGATCATGCCAACTTTCAAGGAACAGATCCAAGTATCATCCAAAGCAACTTCATCTATCTCTATACTACCTTTGATAGAAGACAGTCAAATACAGCTCATACTCATCATATGATTTACTTTAGTACCAGCAGTGTACTCACAGTTTCACCTGCTTGGAATTTATAGACATATACATATGTTTCAGGTTACAGTAAAGCAGTTAATGAAATTCCAACTCTTAAGCCAACACTGTGTTAACAGTCACTCACTTGTCAAACCAAGTCTTCTTTGTAGGAACTCCACCATCCCCTGCACCAATTGTTCTTTTCCTGGATTCAGCATCTACCACTATTCTCATACTACTTTTATTAGGAGGTTTTTCTGTAAATAGATGAGAAGATTTTACTTTTTAAAAATTTATTTTCTGTGTATTTGATTGTAAAAAAGTATTCTGCTCACATTGAATTTGCACCGAAAAGCACAATTGTTTATTTTGAAATTACAATGATTCTTGTTCTGACTGAATCAAACCTTGGTCACAGGCTTCTCTTTTAAACTATCAACAGATGCTGTGACAGATCAAAACAGCTAATAGCACTCATTTTGTCACAGTAACATCACACATACAGAAAACAAAAGAGGTGTGACAGAAGGCATCTGCCTCGAGATGACTGCGCTCTGATTCACAATGATTCACAATGTCCCATGCAATACTCTGAGGCTAACACCACTCCAGATAACACCTCCATTCTACTATTAGATGGCACACACAAAAATGGTCATGATAGGAAATGCACAGTACTCCAGGGCACTAACACCTAGGAGCAAGATTTATGGATGGAGTGGGAAAGGAGTCACTTTTGCTGAAGAACAGGAATCACACTGGGGGACTCCTCACTGAAAATACACCAACAGAAACATAGTAAGATTAAAGATAAATACATACAAATGCAAATAAAAACCACATTAAAAATGGTTTTATCCCTCTTCCATTCTCATTTTATGTGCTGCTGCTTCTTCTCAGGGCCACAGGAACTGCGAGGTTAAGAGTACTTGTACACAAAACTGCTACCAGATAAAAATGACTCCCTCCTCTCAGCAGCAAAAATTATCCTGAGGTTCTACTACAGAAACATTAACATTATTCTGCACAAAAGATATACAAAGGGACCAGTTACTACAGCTAAGAGTAAACTATGCAATACTATAGCAAGAGATTTCATTTTACCTGTAAAAATGCACGCACAAAGCAATTATAGACATAGTTCCCTATTCAACTAAACATCTCTTAATTCCAGAAGACTTTACAAAATGCAATGTTTTCCAGGTTTTCTCTGAAAAGTTCCTCAATCTGCATTAATATAAGAAAATCAGCTAAACTAAGTATAGCTTTGAGAGCATACCTCTGGGTGGGAGATCCATATCACCTGACGTGAGTCCTATCAAATTTGGTCTTTGGGCATGTACTCTATGTCTATACATAGGTCTTGAAGTATTTGTTATACTTGGAGCTTCTGGATTATAGCCATCTGTGTCATACGTTTCTGGTAATGAAGAAATTGTCTCATTAAAATAAATTGCAGTTAAAACCCCTAAGGTTTCAAATATAATATAACATTTAATTTAATTACAAGACAGAGTTATAATAAAAGAGTTGTATAATCACTATCATAAAAAACCATTGTGCCAAGTTTTCTGTTTAAACACAATGAAAATATTACTCTCCAGCCAAAATTCATACTTTATATGCAAATTTTACTTCCATCTTGAACTAAGTCTGAAAAGAAGAATGTTAATTTACTGTCACAATCTATATGATACAAACTTATTCTCCCAAACCATGACATTATAATCTCTATAAAGTACACTATAATATGAATCAATGTTATTCTATTTAGCAAACCTTGTGGGCAAAGCCTCAGTACTACACCTGCTGTAAAAAGAGAGGGTGGAGCAGGAGGCGGCTGGTGATGAATACCCGTGGTAACAACAGTAGGAACTGAGCTGGTTGCTGAGTTTGGGGGGGCATCCATGCCAGCAGGCTGTAATGGTGGAAGGGGAGGGGGTGGTCCTGTCAAAAACAAAGGAAAACACTGCATTCATTTATTATCCACTACACTTTGATTACACTCCACTCATAAGGAAACTGATCTGAAATGCTTTTAAGGCCATTTCAGAAAAATGGGGCTGAGGGCACGTATGCAGACTTGATGCTGCACCATAAATACACATGAAACCACCCCCAAAAGCAAATGACTCAGAACTTGGATCAGAGACAAAAGCATCTGAATCATTTAACATTTCTCCAAACACCTTGTCTCTACAAGCAAAATTTAATTGCTAGCCCAGTATTCATCTTCACCAACAGAAGCATTTTAAAGCTCAATATAAACTTATCAAAGAAACAAATCCTATTTTTAAAATAAAAAAAATTATTTTTAATATAACAAAAATATTCTGTGATGACAATAACTAACTTGACTGAAATTATTATACCCAACAAGAAACCTTCACCTAATGGAACTCTTCTTAAAATAGAGGGGTTTTTTTTCGCTTGATTGGTTTGACTTTTTTTCAACATGTAATGTGACACTTCAAAGCTAAGCAGTCAAGCCCAATCTTCAGTTTAATCATTGAGAAGAGCAGGTTTTGGAAGAAGTTATAAAGTGATACATCTGAACTTGTGAAGCAGATCTGAAAACAGCAGGTAGAACTGACCAGCCCAGAGGAGGTTGCACTCTGTATTAACTGAAATAAATACATTCATTTCTATTTTTCTTAAATATACTATCAACAGGAAATTAACACTGCTTAAGAAATTTCTAAACAGTATCAAATATCAACTACTCCTGAATAATTTTACTAAGTGGGACAGCTAAGTTAATAAAAAAAAAAAGAGAAAGGAATAACCATATAAAACTAATGTAGCAGCTTTTAAATAACACAAGGCAACTGAGCACTAAACTTTGTGTACTTTATAAATGACAGCCAGACACATAAGTTTTCATGTAATTTTTAGTGCTTCAGCTGAAGTACTTTCCAGTGAAGCAGTAAACAAAGTGAAGAATTTTTCTTAGTTACTTTATCAATTTAGTTTTAAAATTAATCCCAAATTATATTTTCAAGTATAAATTTGATGTGGTCATGAATTCTCTTTACTACTATTAATATAAATGAAACAGTAAAGATTTGTTATTTACTTCTTTAACAGTAGTCAGCTTTGGTTAACTTCTCTGTAATACTCAAGGAATTTTATTTTACCATGTCATGGATTTGCTAAAATACAATGAAAATATTATTCCATATTAAAGGGTCACATTCAGTATGCCACATTTTACAACAACCAACTCTGCAACAATTATCATCAGAAAGAATAATTTTGAGGTAAGCTATGCCATAGTAGAGCATAGTTCAATTTTCTATAATACAGCTGGGATTCTTCAAAACAGCTTTTTGCACTGTGCACAATCCAAGTAAGACCCAGGCTTTTCTATTAAAAAATGGAATTCAGTATCTTTTAATTACCTGTTACAGGTGGAAGGCTAGGTGGTAAGGGACCTGGCGGTGGTACTGGGGGTCTAAGGTTAACAGGAGGAGGACTCAGAATTGGTGGAGGGGGAGGGAGTCCAGGAGGAGGTGGTCCTTCGACAACAGGGGGTTGTGCTGGAAAAGGCAGAATGCCAGGAAGATTCACATCTTCTACCACTACTGGATCGCTTCCATGATCAAAAGGGCACATGTCTCCTCTCATACAGAAACCCTTCTCTGAAATATCAAAAAGAATTGATGTTAGTATTCAATAGCTGTAGCTTGATTCAGGGTAGATACAAGACATTCAGTGTGTAATGTGGCAGTTTGTAAATTAAGAGCTCCACATACCAGCAAGAAGCCTAGATTAGAAAATGAAATTGACCGTTTAACTTTATTCTCAACAGTCAGCACACACAGGCATTGCAGAAACATGCTAGCACGAAAGTATTCAATTCTACTTGAAGAACTAATTCTGCAGTGATTTATTACAAATGGTGAAAGCAAAGAATGATATGTAGATGTCACCTCATTAACAAAATCAATTTGTTTCTAAGCAAAAAGTGCAGACGCTAGGATTGAGAAAGTCCTGTTAAAAGTCACATGCTAATACTTTGAAATTCCAATATGAACAAATTCACTCACTTTTTTCCTCTTTTGCAATTATTTCAGGAAGCATTATAAGCATTTGCCATAGTTTAATGTGATTATATAAGAAAAAATATTGTTATTTAGATATAACAGATGCATTTGTAAATATTAAATATATAGAAATAAAAATGAATATACGTTCACTTATTTTCTTTTACCCACAAGTCAAACACAGAAGCTGGTCAGAGGAGGGCCTCAAAAATTACTAGAAGGCTGAAGCACCTCTCTTATGAGGAAGGGCTGAGAGAGCTGGGGCTGTTCAGACTGGAGAAAAGAAGGCTCAGAGCAGTGAATTTAAGTACTCACTGCAGCATTTAACTACTTCCAACTTTTTGGTGGGACCAGAAGTGATAGGACTAGGGGTCATAGTTTTAAACTAAAACAGATTCAAACTAAAACAGTAGATTCAAGGCAAATATAAGACAAAGAAATTGTTATAATGAGGGTGGTGAAATAGTGGAAGAGGTTGCCCAGAAAAGCGGTCGAGGTCCCATCCCTGGAAACATTCAAGGTCATGTTGGACTGGGCTCTGAGCAACAAGATCTCGCTGAAGATGACCATGCTCACTGTAGGGATGTTAGATTAGATGACTTTTATAGGGCCCTTCTAGCCCAAATCATTCTATTATCTGTTTAGCAACAGTGACCACAAAAACAACACCAAAATACCAGTCAATGCAACACAGGGAAAAGGCTGAAACACCTTCTGGTAGGAAGAAAGAGTGCCCACTTACTCAAAAAATGATGTGGGGAAGCAGTATGTATTACCTCATCTTTAGGAATAGTTATAGAACACATTCAATTGAAATATTAAACAAAAACAGAAGTTCAGCAGAGGGTAAAGTTGAAAATTTGAAAGTGCAGATAGGAAGAGCAGAATGATGGAACCATGTGATCACTGAAGAGAGAAAACTTCTTAACAAAATTACACATTCACAACTCCACTTCCTCCACAGCATCGCTGTGATGTACACTGGCAAAGCTATTCTTCATAAGTACAACTCTGCCAACACTTGAAAGCTCAGTTTTCTATTTTCTTTACTTAAAAAAAAATAAATCTAATCAGAGTTCTGAATGTAAACTGGCCTAGAAGTTTAACTCCTCACTGTGGTACACAATAATAACAACAAAATCCCTCAGGAGCAACTTTACAGGGAGATTTCAACTCTCCTGAGCTCACAGGCTGACAGGCTGAACTTAAAGCACTGCCAGCTGCAGCAGCTTCTTGTGAATATTTTGGCAAAAGACACTTAAAATGAAAGCTTAAGACAGAGATAAGTGAAAACCTAGACAGTTTTAAGAAACACCTACACAGAAAGAAATTATGGTCTAACATGAGCCTGTGAAGTTTCAGCTCTAGACCTTTATAGTTAAAAATTGTCTCATATAGGATAGAATGAAATAAGATGAGATCAGTAAGGTGCTAACCATTGTCAAAACCATCAAATACAGTATTTGGTTGCAACATGACATAGGACAGAAAACCTGGGTAAAACTTAATTTTTTTTTAATAACTTCTTAATATACTATATTTCATTTATAGAAAATAGTCCTAGCAAGTTAAAAAAAATATACAAATACTAAAAGAGCAGGTTGTCTAAAGTCAGTAAGAAGAGGTACAAAATTTGCATTCAAGAACTGTGTAGAAAAACCCCACATTACTAAAGAAGATCAGAAAAAGAAGGGTGAATTACCTCAATCTTTTCAGAAAGGGGACAATCATAGATCCAGGAAGCAATTGAAAAATTAAAATGTACTTACCATCATAATCTCTACAGCGTTTCTTTGGCAGCGGAGGTCTTCCATAGGAGTTGTGGTCCAGCTGCTCTTCATGGAACTCTGACCAACTTTCAGTAGTGTTATTTCCATGATGAGCAGGAGCAATAACAGTAATAGTACTGCTCAGTGT
This sequence comes from Poecile atricapillus, assembly GCF_030490865.1. Classification (NCBI taxonomy): domain Eukaryota; kingdom Metazoa; phylum Chordata; class Aves; order Passeriformes; family Paridae; genus Poecile; species Poecile atricapillus. The sequence goes on along the minus strand of NC_081249.1, from coordinate 47,993,863 downwards.
AGGGACAGGGTAGTGGCCAGATGAAATATTTGTCACAGAAGAAACTGGAGTATAATTGTTCTCTAATGGATCTGTTCTATCCATGTCATATTTTGGCTTTCCCAAATCCCTTTCTGTAACAAAAAAAATAAAAATAAAAATTATATTGGATAATTTCTTATTAACCTTTTCACCAGAAGCAGCCACTATTATTTAAGTATCTTTACTCCACATCAACTCAATATACACAAAAATTGAAATGTTTTACAGGTTGCCCAAAACCCTTGTGGAGTCTTCCACCCTTGGAGTTATAAATAACCCAGCTGATTCTAAGCAACTTGCTATAGTTTATTTTCTTTGATAAAGGGTGTTAGACTATACCATCTTCAGAGGTCTCCTCTAACCTCAACTATTCCATGATTTTACATTCCAATGGTTTAACCAGAAAAATAATAATCTGTGAAGTACATAGTCAGACCTTGGGCTATTTTAGTAACAGCTATATCCACAGTAGAGCAGACACCCTATTTAACTTCAGGCAGTGTACATCTTCTTTAGTGATGCATGTATTGTAAGAACTTCAGATGGAAAGTTTTTTTTAAATAAAGGGAAGCAATGGCAAGAAAAGGGTAACCATTGCTTGAAAATAGTATAAAAGTTACAAATCTTTAATGTTTCAAGACAATGTTATTGTATCTTCATTTTGTTGATCTTTGTTTTCTGTTTCATGCAAATGCATGTATTTACTGCATGCAAAGCTTTGCCATAATAGGTGAAAGAATAATGCTTGACAGGTGTTGAACACTCCTGGGTAGATACAGCATGAAAAATGACCTTTTATTCTGAATACATACAAACTATTCTCTTAATTTTCAGGTATTACTAGCAAATAAACAGTAAATATGCCAATTAAGACAGAATAGCTATTTCATTACATAAGTTAATAGACTTAAATAACTCCACATTAAAGGAACATTATGAAATATCTTAAAGATAGGTCATCAGTATGGGTAAAACCAGCTTCTTTCATGTTCTAAGAAAAAGAAACAAAGCTTTCACTATACAATATTGTCCATAAGGTACTGTCACTTCAGTTTATGTAAATAATCCTTAAATTAAGACTTAATCATGTTGTAATCTTTTAGTTAAACTACTGAATGTTACTTAATTTTCTTTTTAGTAACTTGTTTGGAAAATATTTTTATATTTTCAGAAATCTTCATTCTAGTTTTAAGGCTGGGTTACCAAGGCCTGTTTTACAGAAAGAAAAATAATACACAGGACAGTTCTACCAGACTGTTTTTACCCGTACATTGTCTAAGACAGGACAAAGATATAAAATTACTTTCAGTACTCTTTTCCAATTTACCATTAAAAGCTACTGAGGGGAAAAAAGCACTCTTTTAAGCTGAATAAACAATCCCCTTTTTAAAGAAGTTTAATTCTACAAATACTGTACTGAAGCCTTAAGTCCTACAGATATGTGCACAAATGCAAATATTTACTGTAACAAATAGCCCTTCACCTATGACACTAAAGAGGGGACAAGACCAAAAGAACTGAGCTGTACTGTTCAGCTTGACACACCATTCACTGCCAATGAGCAATTTTTGCCAGTTCCACCTTTGCAGAGGAATATTAATTTCTCTATCTCCCTAAGCCATATTCTGAGTTTCCTAAAACTTAATGAAATGGAAATAACTTTTATTTTTCTCTATTTATTTTTCTTTATTTTTTTATTTTATTTATTGCCTCACTTGCAACAATGCTTAAAAGTGGCCAGCATAGTCACCTCAATACAAAGGTATTAAATAAGAACAAGAGGGTAAGAGAGGAAAACAAGCACTGAGAACACAATCACAGAAGCCTCATTTCCACAGAAAACAAAGCTAAATTTGAATAAAGGAGCAAGAACAATAGGGGAAATACTAGTACAGTTTGAACACATTTTTCAAGTTTAGTTTCTAAATTTTGTAGAAAACATTCACCGTATTTTAGAGACCAACTGTTGGTACCTCTGCTTCGCGTTCTGCTCCGGCTTCTGCTCCGGTCTCGATCACGGTCCCGCAACCGCTCTTTGCTCCAACTCCTACTTCGACTCCTGCTGTAGCTCCGACTCCTCCCTCTCCGTCTGTTGTATCGATCCCTATAGGAATCTCTTCTGGGAGGATTTCGGTCATAATCCCTCTTCCGAGAACGTTCATCTTTTTTCCTTTCATCACGACTTCTAAAAATGAAATATTAGAGGTTAATTACAAGAATTATAAAGCTGTAATTTGAAATCTTAACTACTTAAAAAATTTAAGGAATGTCAAACTAGGGATGAACTACAAATTTTATGTAACTTATGGTTACTCCTTTCTTCTCAGAAGGATTTTAAAATTAATTTTCCTTATTCATTTTATTTTTACCATACCTAAGATTTTAAAACACATATCAATTTCTTTTTCTGCCCAATATTGCGTATTTCCCAAGCTGGAAACACGAAGACTTACTGAAGGGAACACTTCTAAATCAAAATTCAAACTCAATATCAAGCAGAATAAATACTGCAATATAAACCACAAAATCTAACACCAGAATTACTCTTAAAACTCCAAGGATGACAGCTGTGCACAACTCAAGACAGGTGACACGGTTACAATGACACACACTTGCCACTTCACTACATATTTGTACAAGCAATAGAAGTCTTCTTTTTAGGCTTGTAAGATGACAACACAGAAACAAACTATTTCATTCAGTAAAAAATCCAAATTCATTTGTTTACTGATAGAATAGTAAGGTTGATAGAATTCATTTGTTTACTGATAGAATAGATAGGGTTGGTAAGTAAAATCTTTTACCTAGTATCTCTGTAGCGAGAGCTTGACTGAGGAGGGCTGTGATTTAATCTTCTAGAGAACTTCTTCTCTCGCTCTTCCTCTTTTACTATCTGAATTCAAAGCATATATATTAGATCAAAACATGATACACTAAAATGCAGACTTCTGCATAACCAAATAAAACCAAAAACTCTGAACACTGAGCAATCAGCAGTAACACTGAAATCAAATATTTTAGTCCCTAACACAATCAGAAAATCTTCATAACATGTTAATTTCTACTTCTAGGAACATTCAAAGCCTGTCTGAGAGAAAACAAAATAATCCTTATAGTGCTGCACTGAAAATACTGCTGCTTTTACTGTAGGTAGACAAAAAATCACATTAAGGCTTTGGGAAGATTTGAGAAGGCATGGATATTCAACAACCGACACCAAAGTCTTTTTTTCATCAGCAGGTTATCTAGTTCAGTTCACACTTAAAACACTTTCACTCAGGCAAACCTAGGCTGCTATTGCAAAGCACAAACTTAACTCTTCTGGCTCAATGAGCAACATAAACACTTATGACAAAAGGATGTTATCTGGATCAAGCAGATGAAGGAATAAGAATTGTGATTTAGAATGGCAGCCTGGATTTATGGAGAATAAAAGTGCAGCACAATTACAACAGCAATTTTGTCCAGAGAACTAATGCAAGTTACACTGCAGCTCCTACACTACTCAATAACTTCATTTACCTTTGCCTCAGCAAAACCACTTTGGTTTACCTTTGAAACACCCACTTGTGTTAGAAAAATCAGGCAGTAGCACTCAACATGCCAAGCACAAATCTTTTGACTTATTCTAATGCTGTAATGTAATTATTAATAGTATTATTAATAAACATAAATTATTATTGATATAAGCTATAATAAATTACTAATAACTATTACTAATAAACACTATGAAGTTATACACATAAGCAAATTACATGAACGAGGAAAAACATGTACATATAAATTAAATCAATGCCCACCTCTTCTTTTTTTGTCTCTTTTTCTTGGTGCTGAAAAAATTCTACTTTCAGGCTTCCTGATGATGGCTGTTCTGGTGGAGGTAGGTAGCTTTTTGTATTCACAGCATCAAACAGTTTTTCCACAAATATCTGAGTTTCTAAAAGCATAGAGCGTACAAATATCCATTATACAAAACCATGATTAACATTTGCTTTACAAATTAATAAATAAATAAACCCAAAAAACCCAAACAAACAACCAAAACCAGCATTCAGCAAAAAATTAAAATGAGAATACAAAGAGTATTTTCATTAAATATTGCATTCCTAATTTATATCTTAAACATTTACATTTACAGAGTCAAAAAACGTGTCAATAATGAACAATGTTTCACAAAAGTTTACAATTCTTGTATTATTTAATGTCTCTTAATAAAGCATCTGGAAAAATATTTCTGGCATATATATACAGAAGTTCAATACTTGCCCAGGGAAGTTGTGGATGCCCCAGCCCTGGCAGCACTCAAGACCAGGTCAGACAAAGCTCTGATAAACCTGGTCTAATGTGAGGTGTCTCTGCCCAGGAACTAGAAGATCTTTATGGTCCATTTCAACCCAAACCATTCCCTGATTCTGTGCCTCTGTGATTACTAACAAAAAGTATACCTAATATATGCATACTAACCTATACACCTGGGCTTTTAAAATTTACTTTTCTATGAAAACTGAACTACATTCTACAAAGTAACAAAGCAAATAGAGACCAAAGCCCAATTCTATGGTAAATGATTGCTTAAATAAATTGAACAAGACAGAATTTTCACTCAATCTTAATAATTAAGACAAAGCCCATACCTTTCTGAAGAAATACATCCAGCTGATCAACACACAATGCCTTCAGTTCCTTTTCACTTTTATCCTTCTTTACCAAGGCCAGAACATATTTAGCTAGGGCAGATGGATCTGCATCACATCTGCAAATAGATTAGTTAGAAAAAAAAAGCAATCACATTACTGAAATTAATGTCTGAAACAGGTAAAACCATTTCTTACCAAAGCAACTGCAAAATACTAAGGTGCATTTTTCAAAACAGAGTCCACACACAAAACATTCTAAGTATCACTTTCTTTTTCAAGAGAACAACTGCCTAGAATATTTCCTAACAATACAGAGAACATCAGAGCAAACTATTTCATAAGAAACAGCTTCAACTGCCTGTTTTGTATTAAGAACCAAGACAACACTTCCCCCACTCCCCAAAGATGGAATCACAAATTCTGAATGTAACACTGAGTAACTGCTATCTGGGAAAAGTCAGTCTATCCAATTACAAATTAATACAGTGATACAGTAGAAGTGATCTATGAAAAACAAAACAAAACAAAAAGAAAAAAGTCAGACCCTTGAGTATTCTCCTAAATACACTTTTGAACATTCTTATTACTACTTACATGTGAACACCATCAAAAATGAAACTGACTTTTTCAGTTTCAAACTTGGTTTCAAAAGCCCAGATTCATATATTGTAACAAACACTTCCATAAGAGGTACACTGAAAATGGAGGAAAATTTAGGGGATCATTACGCATTTGACATCTGAATTCAGAATTCAAGCTACAATTAAATACAGTAACTTCTCAATGTAGAAGTTGATGGTTCTATACACATCAACAAAGAACTCAGACTGAAGAAAGCCATGTATCCACATTCAGTAGAGCATTATTTAATATAAGTGGCATATTTTTTTTTACAATGTTTCACAAATAGGAACCTACAATGAACTTCGTGGTGGTGTAGTAAAGCCTGCCAAAGCAAGTGGGACTACTGTACAAAACTATTCATGTTCCAAAGAGAGCAACTAATGAATTGGTGAGACACTGGTCTTAAACAACTTAATCTCCTTATTTAGCACATACCAAAGGAAGACTTCAGGTCCCACAAAATAATGCAGGATTCAAGGGATGCATACTGGTCATGTGATACAGACAGCTTATTTGGGTGGTCATCAAAGTTTGTACTCATGTTTTAAAGAATGACAAGAAGAAAAAAAACTGCATCAATGCATCCTAACTGTACATGCTTTCTAGCAAAAATAACCAGTAAGAAAAATTCACCTGTGGTCAGGGAGTGGTCAGGGAGTAGCACTGAATATGAATATTACACTAATACTGCTATAGCATAGAGGTCCAACAGTCATAATAAAGGAGTAAGAAGTTTGAAATCTCTTCCATAATAAGATACAAATGATGAAGCTTAATTACTAATCTAAATGTTGATCACTGAAATAACATTATTTTGGACACTGGGCTAAAGAACCCAAATCCCTAAACAAACTTATCACACCACCTAATTCCTCTCACAAGAGAAACTTATCTCCTGCACAGCAAGCAACATGCCCCACGCAAACAGGGCAAACATTGCCACTAAGCAAAGGAAGCTGATCTGTCAGCATCACTTATGGATGGCCTGGGCCCAGCATACAGAGCCCTGAAGTTTAAGGTCAGAGCTTCAAACATAACCCAGCATCCTCTAGAAAGCAGGCAATAGTAGAATTTCATGCTGAAAAAGCAACTTGGGTTGCTAGTGGACGTACCACTGTATTCCATGTTAGTCTGTTTTATTTATAGATACAGGAAAAGGGAGTTCATAATCACTCTACATTGCAAAAGAACCCACGCACACTAAACTAACAAAATGAAAATATATACTGTGAATCAAAAACCAGACTGCACACTGACTGAAAATTCTTCAGAAATTTTTCACACCTAGTTTGCCCCATTCAGGTATAACAATTCTTTATCCAGAAGAAAATACCCAAGCACCAAGTCACTGCACAACCTGACAGAACCTCCAACGGTGAGAGAAGTATGCTGCAAGCACCTGAGCACATCAGCCAAGCAGATTATCTAAAAGCCCAGTGTTGACCAATATTCATCACAGGTTGCAATGAGGGCTCTCTCTCAGCCTTCAGCAGGCCCTAAGACTAAAATTTCATAACCTCTCAACCCCTGAATTTACAAATTATTAACTTTTTTTTACTGTTTCTTCATGCAACTTCAATGGCACTTCACTTTATCAATACTTTCCCAGCTTCAAGCTGAATTGTGCCATAGAAAATTATTGTGCTGTTTTTATCATGACAGGTAGGGAGCAGACAATTTTCACATGATTATCCTCAGTTTTTCTTTTTTGTGATGTCAATTTCTGCAAATTTGTTTCTCATTCGATAATACAAACAGTCAGCTGTCATTGTTCAAAATCTGTTACAAGTTACTTAAATGACATGCACTCAAAATTTAATAGGGGGTGGGGGGGAACCCCAAGTCAGTCTAGAAGGTAAAAATCTACTGCTCTTAGCTACTACAATGTTTTAATTCTCCAGCTCCTACAGCATTGACTATACAACAACCTCATATTCATTTTAAAGCAATCCCCCTTTCATGAGCAGGATATAAACCAGAAAATCCTCCCTGGAAAGCTGCCTATACTGTAACAAACCATAAACTATCCCCCAAAAAAACAAGCCAAAAAAACCCACAAAACCAACAAAACCCCAAAATCCAAACAAACAGAGGATGTTTAAAAATAATGAACAGTTAACGCTTTCATTCTCTCTGCCATGATGACTTCAGAAATCTTAGCAATCCTGTCCGCCCCAGGACCTGAACTCACCAACCCAACTCCAAAATATGCCTATGAAAATATTCTCAATGAAAATATACTTTTAATTTGCAAAACACAGAATCACTTTCTGCTGTGCACTCATGCACCTGTTTCAACATTTGTCACCCTGTATGGCTACATACGAACAACACAAAACAATTGTACTGAATTCTACTATTATTATTATTCATTGTGTACAGGGGAACTTCTGCAACAGTAAGAATTTACATTATTCCAATTTCGGCTACTTAACAAATAATATTTTTTTTAAAAAATACTAAAAGCAAATTATTTCAAATTGACACTAGTTAAACAATAATGAATACAGCGGGTGTTGTGGTAGAGTGAGATGAAGATGCTTTTGTAAACCAGCATTAGGATTTTATGTGCTTTTAATTTTTTTTAAATTAAACTGCAAATGATCTTTACACAGACAGAGGCTGACATCCTTTTTTAGGTACTGACTTGAAACAGCTTCTTCTGTATCTGTTCTCCAAAGCTTGCAAAAACCCACAAACAATTAATCCTTTTTCTCCACACTACTATGAAGAACTACTATTTCTATAAATAGTATCTTAAACAGATTTAACAAGTTTATAATCTGATCTTTTATTGCTTTCCAAACTCTTGTAAAATGCTTTTTTTTAAGATGATGCTAAAATTAAATTGCTAGCAACTTCAAGTGGTAGAAAAGAGGGCCAACTGGTCTCATGAAGTATAAAATAAATTTAAAGTTTACAAAACTGGTTATAAAGAAAATCTGCCTGAAAATTTCTTTATAGCTTTCAAGAATTCTAGACATGATCTTCAATTATTTTGTTTGCGGGGAGCTCTTTTAAAAAGCAATTCCTTCCCATTTTTCACGCAAACTTAATTTTGAAATGTTCTGTATAAATTCTCAATCCACTGGTTTAGTCAAAATCCGTTGGTTTGGATTATGGGGCCTTGAATTTTTCTAATAAGCAAGATCTTATGTTCTCTAGTTTAACAGTATTTTCTTAAGAGAATAGCAGCCTTTGTGTGCGAATAATACGCAATATGCTTGCTGTGTCTTTGTTGTGTATACATGGATTTTTCACCGACTTTGAGCTAGCTTTGTCAGTTTTTCTAAACCTCTTTGTCTTGCATTTTATGCTCTTATAACCAACTTTGTTTTGTTAACAAGTAGTGTGAGAATAAAGACAGGAAAGGCACCCATGCTAACAGCAGCAAATATACCATATAGCACAAGGATCTATCATACAATGTATGTACCATGCTATATACTCAAAGATTGAAAGATAAGACAGAAAGATCCTTAACTGGTATCTCAGAAAAATTAGAATACCACCAACACATTTGAAATACTCTAAGTTCCTCTGAAATGAACAAAAAATTTCTATTTTGCTTCTACTGCTCACTGAATTAAATACATTTTCAATTATTGAATAGAAGTTTGAATCCTTAGCTAAACTTGAATATAATGTGGTACATCAGTCCTCACCATAAACACAATCTGTGCATTACAAATGTGACAGAACTTTATACGTAACTTAATTCTTAGATAACACCTGGCTACTAGAAAAATGGTCACATTCATTGAAGCATGCAGAAGAACTTCTCAACTCTGATTTCCCTATCTCCACCCCCTCAACATTCTGTAAGCATGTGCTGCATGCACTAATACACACGTGCAATCAAAAATTTCTCCTCCTCTTTTCACTTTTGTATTTTTTTAACAAACACCAGTTGGCACAAGTAATCTGAATTCATTTCCACAGCAGTGTGCTACCATTAAACACCATAGCATGTTTTCTTACACCAAATTTCTGAATATATATCATTGTTCCTAGCCATGTTAAATGTTTTTACCTCTAGTAATACTTTTTTCAAGTATGTATTATGTCAGAAAATACAGTGCCTACTCCTCTCTATTAAACAAGGGAGACTGCTCATGCAACCTTGCTTTAATTAAACAGCATAGAATATATAGGCATAGATGAAAGAATTCTCTTGCTAGATCTTTACACATTCTTCACAGAATTATACTGATAACTCCAACTGCTATGCAACAGATAGATGCTTCAAAAAGGAAAGCAATTCCCAATCAAATATTTTGCTCAATAACAGAAGAAACAATTTAACAAAGCTCACAGGAAAGTTCAAAAACCTGTGTTTCTGACCTCACCTTGTTCTGCAGTTATTATTTGAAATTACAATTTCAAATAAAGATAAACCAGAAAAGCTGAAGCCGTCAGGGTAAATTTAAGCCTTAATTTTTTTGTTGAAAATAATATTTAAAAAAGGAAAAGTAATTTGGCTGAATCACTTCTCCGTACAGTCTTTTCTTCTTATTTGAATAATTTGCAATTCTTTAAACACTTTTTAACCTGTTTCCAATACTCAATTTTTTTAATATAAAATGTGTTCTGAGAACCCACTTTGACCTTTTGAATCACCAGGCAACCTTAATTGAGAAATTCAGTATATGTGGAATAGATATTAAAGATGATCGCAAAAACACATTACTGGTGTGGCTGTATGTTCAGAAGCCTTTATTAATACACAGCTTACACTGTATGCACACACTACTTTTTTAAGATGTAAAAACAACACAAGAGGATTTTTTCTTCAGTTTAAAAATTACTGTACAAACCAAAAAGATGCTGCAAATCCTGAAACTAGTTCCTTGACAAATTTAAACTACCACAACACACTGAAACCTCAAAAGCATGTCTGCAGTCCTCCAGGCAACAAACGGTGTTGCTGTAAAGGAAATAACATGTAGGTGCATGCTATTTGTCATGCTCTGATCCTGAGAGTTAATAACCTAAATATCAGAGTCTAGTTTTGTTGCCTGAAGACTGATTGCTAAAATATTGCTCAGTTCTTGACATTAACCAAGGTGGACATGGCTGTGTTTAAAAGCTGAGAGAAATGCTTTGTACTTTCAGGGTTGAGTGGGTGCAGAAAGACGTACACTGCATACTGGGCCGTGCAGCCAGCCAAATTCAGGCAGTTGCACCACTCTGTTTGTTACTAAAAAAAAAGTCTATAAAAAGCTATGATGTTCAGTAAGTGAAATGAATGACAAACTCATTCAGCAAGATCCAACTTTTATCTTGAGACATTATCATGGCTGAGAAGGACCACTCTTACGATACTCACTTTCATAAACTCTTTAATAGCACTTAAAGCAATAGAAAGACATTGAGGAATGCTGCAGCCTCCAAAGCTGCTATTCAAGCTAGTGATGCCATTAAATCAATTCTAAATTATTATGATACACAGAGCTGACATGTTCATACAGCTGCAACCAGTAATTGGCAGCCTAGAATGCCACCCCTAGACTCAAGACAGCTCTCATGAGGCAGAACAGCTGTCAGCTTGCTGGCTCTCCAACACACATTGAATGCAGAAAGCAAAACTCATCACAGTGTCTCTGATACTTGCAATCTAGTCAAAGGGGTTTCACTTCACTGTCGACACTCACTGTAAAAACAAAAAAGGTTTCCTGCAACAGGAGTAATTTTCTCCTTTTTATTTTCTGCTTTCAAGTATACCTAATAATACCAATCATTTAATACCACTGTAATATTTTTACACAGAAGCTTAGCAGTATCAGCACTCTAAGCTAGGAACCTTGATTTCTCAAATACAGTAGCTCTCTATGTCAGGTGAACAGACTATCAAGTTTCATAACAGATGTAAAAAATAACTAGTGTTAAAAATGACATACCACTGATGCGCATTTGTGCTTTATTTATCTTAGTTACAAATAAAACCTTTATTTTAGTTACAAATGGCTTCATGCAAAGTGTTAACAAAGTAAGTGAAATGAAGGGCAATGCTTATTGCTTCTGAACTTCTTAGGAAGTTTCATGGAAAATGAGAGAAATCTCATGGTGGGTCAATGAGTGTTATGAATAGGATGATGTGCCACATGAAAGGAGTGACAAGGGTTTTATTTCTATGCTTTCAATGTCCTGGCTTATTAGCGTAATCCTTACACCATTGTTAAACTTTTTTTATTCACTACCTTTTGTCAGTAAGCTACCTGTGAAGCCACAAGGGCTGAAAAGCTTGACAAAGAAAGAATATTGAGGGCATAACACCAGAGGATACAGATCATTTGCCATAAAAGTATTCCAATGATAAATATACTCAAAATATTCTTTAAACAATTTTCATTTTATTCCATCTGATGTAAATCATTACAACACCACATTCACTTACAGCATTCACCAATGCAAAATACCTTTCCATTTCAATCAGGTATGCCTACATACTGCAGAAATGTTGTTGTAGGCATTTCATCTTTTTTTCAAGTTTGGTTTAGTACAGGAACAAACCTTCACAAAAATGTAAATACAGTGAAGTGGAAAAAAATTAGATATGGGAGCCTTAATCAAATTGAAAGTAAAATTCAGCGGGCCACAGAAATACTACAATTTAATTTATTTTATAAAAAGTAATTAAAACCAAGGAAACTTTCCAGTGTAGAGAATTAGGGCAAGGGAAAGAACATTATAATGTCTTAAAGTGAAACTGTGAGTGTAGCATTAGACATTTTTTTTTTTCACAAGTAGAGATTCAAACAAATTCAAGGGAAAAAAAAAATTTAAAAATACCTACGCGGAACTTTGCCAAGCCAGATCCTGATATCCAGCAAGGACTATATACACAGTTTACAGAGTATCTGGAATGGACTTGCAGAAAAGAAACCCATCACAATTGACAGGCTCAGTGAATGCCTTGTTAATACAGAAATCAGAAGTGACAGGCATACGGTTATATTCCAAGTTTAGCATTATTTTCCAACTTTTGACAGAAACCATGCCACAGACAAGAAAGTGTGTAACACTAGAAACTTAGCTCACTGCTGCCTGCAAGCAATAAGCATGACTGGTAACAAATGTCTTCTTTACAGAGCTGACTGGAGTTGAATGTACAAGATAATTCTAGTCAAACACAGAGTAGCAGCAACACAAAAAGCCTCTTGCCACTTTGTACTGGTACTACATTTGCATGGCTGTATCTGCAATGATTCTGTGTGTATATTTAGCAAGTCTCTGTACACCACACAGAGCTGCACGAAGAGTTATTTCCAAAACAAAAAAAAAACGAAGCCTCTTCTTGAAGAGCTGTAGAAAGCTCCTGGAGACCTATTACCCCTCGAATGGAGCTGGACTGTGCAAATGCTCCAGCATGCAGCAGCTCCAGTCATGCAACATCTTGTTGCAGTTTCTGCCTCACTGCAACAAGACAAAACTCAGATAAGGCCTTTTTGTATGGATGATCACCAAGGCTTTGCCAAAGGCATTAGAGTAGTCCAAAACAAACAAACCAACCCAACAACCTACCACTAACAAAAAATTCCAAATCTTAAATCCTCCACCATCTGTCTCTTTCAAACATTCTTGTCCATGAACAGTGTTTCCCAGAGACCCCATGTGAAAGCAGTCCAACAACCAAATCATGTCCAGTCCATATAATTACGTAACACACTTGTTTCATTATATTAATAAGTCTGCACTTTTAGAACTTTTAAAGATAAAATGAGACCATTTTTGTGGCTATTGCTGTATTTTAATTCTGAAGCATTACGTTTCAGAAGTACATGCATTATGGCCTTTGGAATAAGTTATACATCCTGATTAAAAAATGCTAGCTCCTCCGAAAAGGCAACTTGGAATGTGCAGCATGTTCTAACTACTCAGCTCTAAGTAACTATCACATAGATATAGAGCTAGACATGTTTGTATAACATTTATTTACGTTTCTTCTTAAATGCACTTCTCCCCTTAAAACCACCAAGACACCACCTCCATAATGACATAATACAGTGGCATCTTTCTTAATGTAGTTAGGACAAGCTACGTATCTTGCAACTAAAGGTTTCTGAAACAGCCACTAGACAAAAACCACTTGGCACTTTTGTTTCATTAACAGGAAAAGACAAGTCAAACCCATTTTTGGGGTACAGCAACACCTCCAGAGGATCACAGCAGTTAGCACATCACTGCATTAGTAGTGCAACAGTTATTTCTTTAGAAGTAGCTCCACACTGAAATTTTCATACGGCCAGAAGCTATGGCTGTAGTCACACACTTCAGATAGCTGACACCGAAAGCATCTCCAAGAGTATTTGACTGCTATGAAAGGACAACACATCTCCAACAATTCTAACACCTATTCAACAGTGCAGCTACACTGGACACTGAAGAAAACTGAACGACAGTCACTGCTGGTTTGTTTCCTCTCAAAGCTAAAAATTCAGAGAACTCATCCTCCAGACCAGCATCTCCCTAGCTCTCCGCAGTTTTCCAAAACAGCAGGCACACTTGATCTGCTCACACACCACATTTAACCTAACAGATACATGCCGGTCCTCTTAGTGAAAAAAACAGAAAATAGCACTGATCACAAAAGCTGAAAATCTCAATTTCACCCTTTAACTGCTGACTATTGCTAAGAGAACTCATTGGTTTACCATTCAAACAAAGAAACATGGACCAACCTGAGCTGTTCCAAGCCTCTTAACCAGCACACTTTAAAATACTGACATCAAACTGCTGATTGCCATTAACAAAACGTTCGTACAAGAAAGTACCCAGAAACTAACAGTGAGCATCATGTAGCAGACAACTAGGGAAGTCTATTACCCCAGAACACAATATATTGCATTATACTAACCCAACAGAAAAAGTAATTCACCTTCCACAAACTACAACTTTACAAGATGATGCCCTTTTTTCCCCCAAAATTAAAAATCTTAAACATCAAACCTTTTATAACAAAGAGACTCAGTGCAATTTGCTGCAGGTCTAATTCAAAGTCCACTGAAAGTAAATTCCCAGTTCATCTATTTCAGTGTGGTCTGGATTAGACCCTGTGGAATAAATGAGAAGCACTATCTCCCCCCATCACCTCAAAAAAAGGTCCCAAACAAACAAAAGAACAACCCAAGTAAAGCTCTCCTAAAAATGTTCCAGCATTTTATAACTTTTTCAATTTATTTCAGCATAAGCCCTACAAATTATATTTGTACGTACATATACTTAACTAATGGTTATGGAAACCATAAAGCAAATTTTGCCTGCCCCACCATCTGAACTCTTCAAGAGTAAAACCTGCAGTGGGCAAACACCTCAGTGCAGAAGTTAACACCAGACTGAATTCAGGAGTTCTAGCTCATTTAACTCAAATCAAAATCCAGCAATTTAATTCAGACATGTTAAAATAGTGGTAAAACAGAATGACAAGAAAGGTGTATGCTTTCATCTGTAGAGATCATATTTCCAAAAGATAAACCTTTAAAACTAAGTTCACACTTCAGTTCCACTAAAATACCACTCAAGGAGGAAGACGCATTTGCCAAAAAGCCCCACTTACTCACATGAATGTTATGCTTAGAGGCCACGCACAGATACACAAACAAGCAAATTATTTTCTGGGGCTCCTACTCCCAAGTCTTCTACTGATGCAATTTTTATTAGGGGAGGGGAAACCAAAGAGCGTCAAATATTCAAAATAACCAAGAATGATGTGCGACGAGTCTGTAGAAAATGCTACTGGGAAGATTCCAGGATCCCGCACGACGTCCCAGGGGCACCTGAGCTCTCTCGGAGAAGGTCCCTGCACAGGGCGGCGGGCCGTGCTCATTATCGTGGCCTCTCAGGGGGCCGAGTGCGGGGAACAGCGAGCTGCACACGCAGCGTCTCCCGCTCTCCCTGGGCTACAAAGGGAAGAGGAACGCGGTCGCTAGGGGGGGAAGCTGCATCCTTCGGAGGGAGATGGTCCTACCTCCCGGCCGAAGACGACGACGGGAGAGCGGGAGAACGACGCAGCCCCTCACACACGGCGGCCGGCGAAGAAGGGCGCTGAGAGGGCATCTCCTGGGATGCCCTCCCGGGACTCGCCGGCCCCGCGCTTCCCGCCCCTGCGGATCCCCATCTTCTGCAAGGGGGAACGTTTATTTCGAGGGGGAGAGAGGGCCAGGAAGGGTCGCGGCTACTCACATGGGCTCCAAGGTTTTGCTGAGCCAGGATTTCAGCGCCTCGAAGTTTTCTATGATCATTTTAACCACCATCCAGAGCGGCCCGGGCCCCCCGCCTCCCCGCCAGCAGCAACAGCAGCAGCAGCAGCCCCGGCGGCGGGGTCCGCGCCGCCCCGCCGGCCGGCACCCCGGTTCCCGCCGCGCCTCCCCGCACCCTCCGCCGCCTCCCGGTTCGGTAGAGGCCGCCCGGCAGGGGCCGAAGGCCCAGCGACACGGAGGGGGCGGAACCAGTCGAGCCGCGGCTGCTTCCCGCGGGCCCCGCTCTCGCCGTTCCTGTGCCGGGGAGCGCGTCCCGGGCGCTGCGCGGGTTCCCCCCGACGGAGGGCGGCGCGGCCGAGTGTGGCGGCGGCGCGGTCCGGGACGGGCGGCCCCCCCGCCGCCCTGAGCCGCAGCGCCCGACAGAGCGAGCGCCCGAGCGAGCGGGTAAGATGGCGGCGCACCGCTGTCGCGAGAGCTCAGAGTCTCGCGAGGCCGGGCGGCGCGCGGGGGCTGCCGGGAGGCGGGGCCGGGCGGGGAGCCCGCGGTGCGGGAGTGGGGGCCCTGTGGGGCGGCCCGGGAAGCCTTGGGCGCTCGCACGGTCGGTGGTGCTGTGGCTGGACGGAACAGTGCTCTAGGGGCAGAAGAAATACCATTGTGTATTCCCGACTGGTGTTTGAATGGCGCATATATTTGTTTTGTTTCCTGGAAACGCTGATAGCCTTAGCTAATGTGATCTCAGAGTCACAGAACGGGTGGGGTTGGAAGGGGCTACATTGGGTCACCTGGCCCAGTCACCTGAACAGGGTTGCTTCCAGATCGTTCTTGAATAATGCGTTTGAGGGGCACAACCTCTCTGGACAATCTGTTCTTGTGCAGGGGCACCTGCATGGTCAGGAAGTTCTTCCTCATAATCAAGTGGAACTTTCTGTGCATCAGTTTCTGCCCATTTCTTCTTGTCCTGTGAGCACCATTGAGCAGAAGTTGGCTCCGTGCTCTTGATGCTTTCTCTTAAGATATTGATGAGATCCTCTATCAGTTGTCTCTTCTTGAGACTGCACAGGCCCAGCTCCCTCAACCTTCCCTTGTAAGACAAGTACTCCAGCCCCTTAATCATCTCCATAGCACCTGGACTTGCTCCAGGAGCTCCATGTTTCTCTTGTGCTGAGGAGCCCAGAAATAGACACAGCACTTCAGACACACTCAGGGCTGAGCAGAGGGGCAAAATCATCTCCCACAACCTACTGGCAATGCTTTTCCTGATGCACCCCAAAATACCATTGGCCTTCTTGGCCACCAGGGCACACTGCTGGCTCATGGAGAGTTTGTTGTCCACCAGGACCTCCAGGTCCTCCTCAGCAGAGCTGCTTTCCAGCAGGTCACCCTCAATGTGTACTGGTGCTCAGGGTTATTCATTGTAATAAGCCCACAACCTGACACAGTTGCCTCGTGTCCCCGGCCTCCCACCAGCGGAGAGCAGCCCCGCAATTTCCTGGGAAGCTGGGAGTTGCTGCAATAAGGAGCCGCACTCTGGACAATCAGGGAGGCACAGCTGGTACTCCCTTGGCTCCCCACACACAAACTGCCATAAATGTTTGCAACTGGCAGGGAAAGGAAAAGCATCAGAATTTTATTATTTTTTTTTTAAAGAAGAGGTGGAACCAAAAGAAATGTGTTTGAAAACATGGGAGTTGGCAGCAAAGTTCCATGAGGGAAACCAGCTTCTCAGGGTGCTGCTGGCAGGGGAGCCCAGCCCACGCTGCTGCTTGGACATCCCCATGGACAGCGGTGGTGGGAGCACATAGGACTGCCCCCTGCACACCTGTGCCCACCGGTGTGGCACCTTCCCATGAAGAGTTACATATGTGCTGCTTTCTCTGGTACCTGGGGTTAAGCAAGCATTGGAAGAAAATGTCCCCACTCAATGTCCCTCAGTCAGCTTGATCTGTGCTTCTGGAAGATCTGCACCCCACCTGAGCTCCTTAGCTAGGCATTCTGCACAGGCAGTGCACAAAGGCAGGTGTTTCATGGAAATCATTCACTCTGCCTTTCTCAAGCTGGTTCCTGAGCTGCCTGCCTGGTGTTCTCAGAGGGAGAGGAACTTCAGGTTATTCACTGTCACTGAGATAGCTAAATGCGAGCTGGAGGAGGCTAGGGCTGCCTATACACAATTATTTGTGACTTGATTATCAGCCTTGAAAGTTTGTTGAAGACTGGAGAAACATGGAGACATGGCAAGTGTGGCAAACCAGCCAAATAAGCTGTCAGTTTAGTAGGTACTTTGGTGAGGACTTCCCAATTACAAGATACACTTCAGTTTCCCTGCATAGTTGAGAATGAACGGTGCATCCTGTCAGTAAACAGAAAATCACCAGAGCCTGAAATTTTCTGGAGACTGTTCTGTAAACATGTAAAAAGTCCTCAATTCACAGTTACCAACTTGTAGGTTAACTCTCTGTGAACATGTGAAAAAGGTCACTAACCCTGGGATTCTGATAGGTCTCTGGAGGGACAGGCATATAGAGATTAAACATTGTGACAAGAATCTTAATTTGATTTTGGATCCGTCCCTCAATCCTTTGCAAAAGCCAGTGTCCAGTGAAAATAATTTAGGCAAGCACTGCATTCAGATAAGCACTGCAACTACCTTTGATCCTTGGATATAACACAGCCTCTAAGGCTTCCCCACATAAATGTATGGA
Organism: Poecile atricapillus; assembly: GCF_030490865.1. NCBI lineage: Eukaryota > Metazoa > Chordata > Aves > Passeriformes > Paridae > Poecile > Poecile atricapillus. The sequence continues at coordinate 47,975,683 of NC_081249.1, read as the reverse complement.
TATAATCACAGTAGCAACTTTACTGATATTTCATTTTCTAAACTGCTTTTTAAGCCATTTGGAAGCACAATACTGTAAGTAAATTAAATTAGTGATCACCAAAAGGTTTTCACAAATACATTCTATGCACTGGATAAGACTTGCATGTGGCAATTTCTGAACATTTCTGTGTTTATAGAAGAGTGCTGTTATTACACTTCTGTGGTGATATTCAGAAAAATTGTAATAAATAAATAAATAAATGATGACATTCCTTGTTCTAGAGTTTGCAGACTTGAAATATTAAAAGCTTTATAAATATTTCCATCCCGCATCTTCAAAAGTGACTGCAATGTTTTGTAGCACCTTTTGGGCAATGTTAATTTCATTTCACAGCTGGAATTACAGGAGTGCAAAATAAAATTATTAATTAGATCTCGGAAATAATTTCCTCTGAAATATAAAGTGTCTTCTATATATAAGATGGTTTCTATTTAAGATGCAATACCTTTAGGTTCTTAATAGAAATTTTTAAAACACACACACAAAAAAGGAATAGTTTTTACTTAACTCAAACTTCATTCACATGTGAAATCAGTACTTTAACCAAAACTAAAATCATAAAGATCATGTTTCATTTAAGGCAACATAAGAACCTGTACAAAGGGTCAAAGTAATAATTAACTTCTACAATGTCATAATTCTGTAAGACAAATAAGTTTTAATTTCTCCTGTAGCTGTTCAATATAAAATTCGCAAACTGTTAAAGGGATAAAACTGCATAAATTTCATACCTATATGTGCAAAAAAAGCCTTGAAGGGGATAACAAGGAAAAAAGAACACATTGAACAGCTGTCCTTAGGTTTCAACAATTTAACATTTTCATTTAAGAAATCATTTACATCTGATACATGATAGTGATAGTCCATATCATGTATATGACCTTTGGGTACCAAATATTTAATAGGAACTGACAAAATAATAATTTCAAAACTTTGAAAATTGACATATCTATTGTGTGGATTAATATAAATGTTGCATTTTAACATTAATAAACTCAAAATATAAATAAACTGTTATGAAAATTAAGTAATAGAAATCTAATTCTCTTACTTATTCTTGCATCACAGACTCCTAACAGCCCTTTTGGCCTATGAAACTTTTGTTAAGTTCTTTAGAGTAGTTATGTTTTCATGTATAATAACTTCCAAAGTTCATAAGTTTGGTGTGCACTTAGTTTGCAGTAGTCTTATCTAACACAATGTAGTGACCTTTGATGTCTAAAAACAATGGGTTGCATTTACTCACCTTTTTATTGGATCACCTGCTAACGTGAGAGCTGAATGTGGGCAGTGAAGTTGAGAGATCAATCCTTCCTGACATTTCTTGAGATTTTGTTTTCACTCACTCCTCTCCAAAGCCATTGAACTTGTGCTCATAAGCAATCTTTGTCAATGCGTAAAGCTGCAATTTTTAAGTGTTAATGATTTTTCTTTGAAAGCTGACATTTTCTTAACTGTCCATAGATGTCTTTTAAAGTCAGATTTGTCCCCCCTTTTTTTTTTTTTTTAAATACAAAAAGTCACTGTAGAAGAGAATAGCTTTTAGGCACATCATCCATCTTTTTGCCAAACCTATACTACCTTCATTAGTCTCTGTTTCTGTCATACGGGAAGAAAAAAAAAACAAAAACAACCTAAGTCTTCTTTTTTATTTGCTTGTCTGTGGTTTGGTTGTTTTGGTTTGGCTTGGGTTTTTTTTTTTTTTGTTTTTTTAATTGAGTTTAATTTTATTTTGAAGACAAGCCAGTCTGGTCTATGTCATTAAAAAATTATCCAGTCTATGCTTCTAACACTTCACCTTTTTATTTAGGAAAATGCAAGGGCATTTGCAATTGTATTTAAACATTCATCTGTGACTGGAAGTTTTCTTCTAGTATTAAATATGATTCTGGTTTTGCATAGCGGGTATAACACACCAGGCTCCTAGTGTCTCCCAGAAAAAGCATTTCAGCATTATAGACCTCAGGTATATCATCAGACTGGGTGACCTAGAGATCAAGCGTTCCATGTCCTGCAGTTTATCGCAGCTTTGGCCTCAACACACAGGCTAAAAAAGCAGGGCTGCTGAAACTGGATGGCATCAAGATGGATTGATGGAACTAAACCATGTTGTATGTTGTTTAGTTTAGTTTGTACTGTCATTGAGTTCTGGGGTTTGCCTTTACTCTGAGTAAAAGGGTCAAATGATATTCCTCCTGATGCTCCTTGTCTATGGCGAGTTTCATCTCAGGAGGCATCAATATGAGTTTTGAGAATCATATCACAGAATTGATCCAGACCTGAATACTGCCCCTTCCATCCTTCACAAGTAGGAAATGTTTATCAGTTCTTGAGCATCTGAAAGCTGAGGCACTTTTGCCTTTCCCTGTGAGTACACCTAGTAGGGTTTCCACAGGTATAACAAAGCAGGTCAGCTTTGCAATACTCTTATTTGATTGGTCCAAAAAGATCAATGTTTATAGGAATGTTTTGTCCTTTACTTTTTTTACTGTTGACTCCTGCATAGTGAATTTAACCAAACAGAGCCATTGCTACTTAAAAAGCAGGGCCTGTAGAAGCTCTCAGAGCAGATGGTCTGTAATATGTAAATGTCTTCCTCTAACCTTGAAATCAAAAATTTAATTATTAGATAAGCTCTGGACATTAGACAACTTCCTTGCCCATAGTCTTTCCATACAACAGCCCTAAATTTTGGGATTAAATATCTGTCCCACTTTCTCTTGCTGCAGGAAGCAGATTAGGTGACATAGCTGGAGAAAAGGGATCTACATGGCCCTATTGAGCAGGGGAAGACTCCAGAAGTGCCTTCCAACCTAAACCACCCTACAATGCTATGAAAAGCCTTTGTGCAGAGGGTCCTAAAGCCACTCTTCTTTGAAGTATTTGTAGCCGGTGCATGTATCATTTAGCTTGAGATTGCAAGTTTTAGAATAGAGTGTTGCTTTTTTTTTTGAACTAACTGTTGTGCAACAGGTTTTCTTGAAAGCCAAGTTTGCAACAAATTGCTATAGTCAGAAGCCAAACCTACAAATTCTATGGGTTTAATTATTGTTCAAATACAGAGACCAGAAGTGGGATATTTGGTTGATATTTAGCAGAATACATCACACTTCCAAGGTCACACTATGCTAAGTGTGTACATCTATCTCTAAATGGCCTTGTGTTTTGCAAAGTAGGAAGTGTTGGTTTTGTAAGTCAAGACGCTGGTGTTTTGGAATCTCATTAGTTTGTACTGACGCAGGGACAGCTTGTTGTGGACTTGCTTGTTAACTGGTAACAGCACAGATGCAGGATTGCTCCGCTTTGCCAGTGGCAGCAAAATTAAGTTTAGCAGCTGCTTGTGCCTATGGGAAGGATAACTGAAAAAGAGGGTGGGATGTAATACCTCCTTCCTTTTCTTACCAAGCTGCAGAGTAGCAGGAAAGGAAATACATAGCTCATAACTCTGCCCCTATGACACCAACCAGTAGAACTTCTTCTTCCAGAAATCTTAATGGATTCTCAAGCTACTGTGTCACTCTGGTTTGCACAAGCAGGCAGAGCCACACCTGAATTTATGCCTGTGTGTGGGGTAAGACACTGCCCACATTCCCCAGTTCCCTCGGGCAAACTGCTGTGAAGGAGGGGTTGAGGCTGGAGGGAACTGTGATGCTGCTGATGGTGCTGCGGTCTCTTCACGTCATGAAGAGCATATGCTGTGGTTGAGATTTACTGGTAGAGAGGCTGCCTCCCTAGTAATTAACTTGGTCCATCCCGGATGTTATTTTCAAAGTCCTGTCTACAGTGTGTCTTAGACACCACTTAATGTTGTGCCCCAGTTTTGAGTGACACTACACAGTATGTGGACAGTTGATTCCTGGAGTGGCAGATCTTTGCTTAGAGCTATCTAGTGTACTTTGCTTTGTAATTTTGGGGGGAAAATAGTACAAAAAATGTAGGAGGAAGCAAGCAGGATCATTTTTTTTGTACTTCCTGCTACTCCTCATGCCCAGCTCACCTTCCTATTAAATTGAACAAGAGTAGAGGAAAATAATTGTTCTGAGTTTTTGTGTAGGGTACACCATGCTGGAGAGAAGGCATTCCTGAGTCACAGTATGAACCTCATTGCCTCTGAGATGGCTCACCTATCTAAGATCATAATAAAAGTGGAATAAATGAAAAAGTAATTTCAAGTGCCACAATGTACTTTATCCATTTATTGTGAAACCACTAATTTATTTTTAATTATAAATAAATATATTTTCTTAGTTAAGACTGAAATAAGCAGCCATTATTAAAGACTGCTGAGAAGCCACATGACTAATCCAGCAAGGATGGCTTCATTTTACAGATGTAAGAGTTCTGTGTTGAATGTAGTAGAACCACTGCAAAGAATTTAAAAGGATACCTCCTGTCATATTTGAGGTGGAAGTTGTATTGTTCACGCCACCTGTTCTTCTTCATAGTAGACTATACATAATCATGTATGGTGATAAAATAAAGTCTTGGTTCTGAGTTATTCCTATAGAAATATACAAATTAATTGCTCCTGAGAGGATGAAGCTGTTTACTTTTTATTTCTGGTACTGTTTGGTTTTGGGGAGCTACTGGGCTTACAATTACACAATTGAAAAGGATTTAATTTTAGCATTTAAAAGGTTATTTAAATCTTCTTAATGAATAATTTATTCGTTAAACTATTATTTTATTTTTATCTTTAATATTTTATTTTAATATTTTATTTTATTTTGATTTTTAAAATTTCAGATTGCCCACCATGGAGATCAGGATGTCTGTAACTAACTATTCTTTAAAATTACCATCAGTATTACAAATATTGAGAAAACTACTGTTGTCCCTTGTGCAAGGCATTTTAATATTTTTTAACTCTCAGATCTTGGAAAAAACTTTCAAAAAGCTTGGAAATAAAATATTTTTTAAATCATTTTCATTTTCATTTGAATCAACTTTTAGTTTTTCTCACTGAGGAAGCTGAAACAATGCTTCACATTTTTGTTCTTTCTGTTGAGGACAAGCTTCAGCCCTGATGTTATCCTGGTTAGGATTTGCCCAGGTCAATGTTGCTGCAGAGCCAGAAGAGGGAGCACAGACATTGCCGCTTCTTGATCATGCTTTTAGAGGCAACTTGAAATATTTCCAGAGGAAAAATCACTAAACTTGTTTTAAGAGTAAGCATTGTGGAATCCTCTTTTTCTGATATTTTTTTTTCTCCCAAGTTTTTGAATAATATTTAATTAGGGGAAATTAATTCTGGATTTTTTCATCCTAGAAAGAAAAAAAAGTCTGTAAAGGAAAAAAACAAAACAAAACAAAAAGAAACGGAAAAAAAACCCCAAAACAAACAAACAAAAAAAAGACCCCTGCATTTTTATGAATGGCTGGTATAACATTTTAACATTTTAGAAACTTATAAGAAGTATTTTTGCATTTTCTTCTGCATAAACTGAGGAAGGTGAAGTTTACCAGAATCCAAATATAGGAGAAAAACTTGATTCACTGCATTCTAATATTAGAAAGTGTCTTTCAGTATGTTTTCATAGTTTTAGTCCAAGTTCAGGTCATATGTTTACTCAGTAATTTTCAGGTATTAAAAACATTATTTTAAAGATACAAAGGGTACATAAATTCTCTCCAACTTTTTAATAGAAATTGTTAGAACTTCCCATATCTCACTTCTGTCATAATTCTCTTGATTTCTCAGTTATAGTTTCTCATACCTCTTAGATATTCTTGACTTTAGAGAGAAAACCATCTGAAAGTGCCTTGTTTCACCCTGATAATAATTTCTACTATTTAATCAATTGATATAGGAGAGTTGCACTGCTTTCCTGTATCAGGACTTGGGTGAAGCTTTCATAAGAATTCCCCAAATAAGATAAAAATATATGATCTGTGAGATGGCTTTGTAGTACTGAAAAAATATTCACTCATGTCTTTGTTTTGAGATCTGTGTCCAAAGAGCGTTGACAGCATTACAAGGATGGCATCTTACAAGTCAGGCAATGTCCGAGTGAAGGCTACCGGTTGTCCTGATGGCCAGCTCTGTCATTCGGGGCCACAGACTCTCTATCCCAGGTGCTCAGGGAATAGGAGGCTGGCTTCTCACTCAGACGGCATGAGGCAACATGTCAGGTCATTTCATAGCTCTTTGTGTCTCCAAATGGCTCCTTATATACTCAACAGATAAGACCTTATCACCTCTCATCTGTGTGTAGAGGACTCAGGAGAAATTATGGTACGTGTAGTAATACAAATGATAATCACCTGGCCACACTGATCACTAAATGGTGGAGTTTAAAATTTGCAGTTAATGAGAAAAAAGGTCAGTGAGGTCACTACCCTGGACTAGAAGAGAGCAAGCCTTTAGTTGCTGAGGGAGCCAGTTTACAGTGCCTTGCCTTTTGAGGATTTAGGGCTTTCTGTGAGAGCAGGCCGGTTCTGAAGAACCACCTTCTGCAAGCCCAGAAGCAGCCAATGCCATGGGATTGTAACTAAATCAAGTGGGACAGTAGACAATTGTAGCTGAACTGGGAACTCCTTTTGCCACTTGGATGGAAGAAGAAATTGTATGTTCTCTGGAAGCAAGGTCAGGTTTTGTAGGAAAGATTGTAAAGCTGTAGTTCTCATGTGTAGGGAGAAAACACAAAAGATGAAGAGTTGAAACTGGTCAGTGTTGTGTAAGGACAACAAAATGTGCTTTTTAAAGTATGTTCATAGAAGAGGTTTAAGAAAAATACTGAACCAATACCTGATGAAGCTGGCCACCTGACAAATGGTGATGAAGAAAAGGCAGAGGCATTGAATGCTTTTTTTCAGTCAGTCTTTAGTAGTACTGGTAAGCCTTGGGGTGCCAAGTCACTGAGTCACAAGGCTGCAGGAACAGTGATCCTGCATTTGTGGACATCAGAATTTTGAGGGACCATCTGTAACAGCAGAGTGTTCACAAGTCTGTGGGGCTTGATGGGATTCATCCCAGAGTTCTGAAGGTTCTGGCAGATGTTATGGCAGGACCTCTCTTGACCATCTGCTAAAGGTCTTGGATGTCTGGGGAGGTCCCAATTGATTGGAAATTGGCCAGTGTTATTTCTATCCACAAAAAGAACAAGGGAAAACACAGGAAATAAAAGACTAATTGTATTAGTATAAATAAGAGAATAATTTTATTCTAGCCTCAGTTTCTGTAAAAAAAACACTGTAGAAGATTATGCTGGGTACTACTGAAAGGCATTTGAAGAGTAATGTAATCATCAGTCACAATCTACATGGGCTCACAAAGAGAATTTAACTATAATTTGATATTGTTCTATGACAAGGTCATCCACCTCATGTATGAAGAGAATGCAGTGGATGTAGAGTTCTAGATTTTAGTACGGCTTTGGGTAGTTCCCTCACAGAATCCTTCCGAGCAAGTTGTGCAATTGTGGGATGAGCAGTACATGGTACACTGGGTGAAGGATTGGCTGAATGACAGGGCTCAAAACGTTATAGTGAATGCATGGTGTAGCAATACAAAGTAAATGAAGGTTTCCCATTTTTAACACTTTTTCCAGAGTATGTTTACATTTTCTTCTGCAGCCTCTGAGGAAAGTAAAGCTTATCAAAACGGATGCTTATCAGAAGTGACAAATCATAGTGGATGAAGGGCAGACAGTTATGTTAAATGCTGATATGACAAGAACACAGGATTTTCTCAGGAGCGAATCTGAAACTGGACTACGTCCTAGAATAATCATATATAATATAGCCAAAGTATACAAGGATTTTCTACCTGTTGTTTATGCAAAGTTCTGAAGGATTTTCAGATATATTTTTATATGAAAGATGCAGCACTTCTGATATAAGAAATCTAGTTTTGTATGGATTTTTTTGTTGGTTTTGTTTGGGTTTTTTTTTCCTTTTAGGAGAAGCAGAAGATAACAATCGCTATTTATGCAGTTCCGTAGCACTCTGACCTGGTCCACAATGGTTTTTTTCCTGCATCTAACTTCTGATTCTTAGCTAAATCCCTTTTTTTCTTACCTTTCCCCATATTGTAGCATCGACCCATCGTGTGTATCTGTGGTGTGTGGTGTGACAGAAAAACACCTCTTCCAAAAACTCTGCTCTTTTCCCGCTAGAGGGAGGGCTCTCCCAAAATACTCATAGGAGACTGTTCCCCTGACTGAGACTCTTCAACTCTAAACAAACCTTTCTGGGAATGTTTTCATCTAATGGCAAGGACTATTCTGCAATGAAATTATATGTAATGAAAAGTAATGAAATTAAATTTCTGTCAGGTTTTGAAAAAAAGTAAGAACTGGATGTTGGTATTTGCTCTTCTTTTTTTTCTTTCTTTTTTTTTTTTTTTTTTTTTTTTAAGGTAGGTATGTTATATAGGTATGTATTTGCTGGGGTTTAATTTAAAAAAGCCAACCAATCCTATGCACATTCTGAGGAGTGAAGCTTACAGAATTTTAAATATATAATTCTTGGAAATGTAAGAATAAACAGAATTTGTACACAGGTATTTTTATCTTCATTATCAGCCATATTAATATGTCCACAAAATTTTTGGCTCAATAAACCTTGAAGCCAAGCACTTGCACCAGCTCATAGTAAATATGTTGTTCAACTAAAAATAGTAATTACTGTCACCAGCAAAGGGTATTCATGTGGGAATGATATATACTATAAATATACTAAGATACATGTGGATTAGTTTAATCTAATGAAGTATATGTAAACAAAACAATGGACAGAGCTTTGAATGGAGAAAGTAGGATGAAAAGAAAAAGAAGTTCAAGGGAAACTGCTAGTTAAACTCCATAATATTATGCCTTGAGTAAAAATAAAAAAGCAACAAAAACTTTGTTTGTTGACCAACTATTACATTAAGAGCTTGTACACTACTGTCCCTACATAAGTCAATCAGTTTCAGGAAGAATTTGAACAGTAACGGGATTTCTTCTATATTTATCTTACATCTAAACAAATCAAATATCGGCCTGTGGTTTCAAATTTTTAAATTTTCCATCTGTGATACTTGAAAGAGGACAGATATTCAGAGTGTGATTGCTTAGTTTTCTAAATGTGGCATTTTATCTAAACCAGGCCCATTTATAATTCAGGTGAGGTTCCCAAAAACCCATTCAAAATAACTGATGGAATTTTAGACCATAGAGATATGAGAACATTTTATAAAGAATAATTTATTTGTTTTCTATATTCTTTTTATGTTTCCATGTTGATCTGTAAACAGGAAATCGTGGTTAGAAGTCACTTTGATATTCATGGTGAGGAAATCATTCAGTGCTGGTAGGTCACGGTGCAGCTGCAGTTTGAGGTGCAGGTTGAGCTCTGGGTGTTGGAGCCCCAGCCAAGGCTGTGAGCTGCTGACCCTTTGCAGAACAGAGGGCACAGGGGCCTGTGGCCCAGCCAGGTGACCGGGCACTCAGGGACACGGCAGGAGCTGAGAACTCAGCTGGAGGACCCCAGACTTTACCATGCACAGACTGAGGGTTTGAAAGCCCAGGGAGTTCTTTGTTCAGGGTCTATCCTCAGAGGCACCAGTTTGGTCTGTTACTCTGTGACTGCACCATGATTAAATTATTTTAGGGATCTAGATGTCTGTGATTCTGCTATGGAAATCCAAGGGTTGAGTCAGTATGGAAATCTAGTCTGGCTGTGTGAGAATGGGGTGTACAGGGTGCCAAGATGGGCAGCTGTCATCTCTTTGAAACTGCCCTCTGTGAAGGGACTTTGGTCCCAGTCAGGTGGTGGGAGTGTGACTGCCAGAGTGTGGATGGTCAGACAGGGAAGTTTCCTTAATATTCAAATAGACAAAATTCACACATAAAATGATATCAGAAGTTTTAAAAATATTGAAAATAATGCAATCACAGATTACAACAGAACTTCTACAGAAATAATTACCTCAAATTTATTTGCAATGAAACATAGACACAGACACACAGAAGGATATCTTTCAGCTCCAGAATCTGACTCCTGTCAACATTTATTACAATCTTGTTGGTCTAAAAAACAGTGCTCCTCACTATTTGTTCAGGAGGCTGTTGAAAGTCTGTGGATAGATACCATGTCAAATTAGGAGAAAGTAAGAGGAAGACCCAGCTCTGCTGACTGAGGAGGTCTCAGCTAAGCCATGCAAGGAAAATACCAGCTGGCTTTGAAGTCCAGCCGGATTTAAGTGGGTTAAATTAATTCATGTATGACCCCATTAAAATCAGTTTTTCTATGGAGTCAGAGGGCAGTTTCAGCTAAGTGCATGAAATGACTTTGAAAGAGATAATCTAATTTTACTTTGGCAAAAGTTATAAACTTAATAAACTATAACTTAAGTGGAGTATAGTTAATCTCCCCACACATACACACACACAAAAACTATTTTAATAAGTGAAATTAAAGAAGTAAAGTCTTAGCATTAAAAAAAAACCCTGCAGATATTTCCTATTTATTTTCTCAAGGTTATAGCCCAAGATTATTTGGGCTATATATAGCCCAATGTCTATGTAACCAAAATAATCCAATATATACTGGATAATTGTTCTACTACAGGATAATGAACAGGAAGGAAAGACAAAGTTTCCAAAAGTTTCATATAGTTAGACAATAAAAAAGTTGTTGCCCAGATACTCTGTCTACACTTGGCCTTTTTACGCTAAGATTCTGGCATCTTCTAGTTGGTAGAGATCATATTTCTCTGTTATTTATTGATTCTCAAATGCATGTTTGTGTTTGTGCAAATACATAGAAAGTAGCTGTGTCAATGCCTAAACATTATCCACAACATTAGCTACTAATACTTTGAGGAATACACAAAGCAGTAAAGTACAAGGCCATCGTGGGGGAAGAGAGACTGAGTGCTATAAGGAGAGAGTTGGATGAGGAAGAAGGGTTATTTTGTTCATAACATTGCAAGCATTTCTATGAATATCAGTAGTACAACCTGTAATAAAATTATCCGTCTGCATCTCCTGGTGCTCAATATACGGCTGTGTCTGCTGCCTGCTTTACAGCTAGGCTCTGTCAGGAAGCAGCAAGGCTGGCATACAAGGCCAGTGGGGCTGGCAGTTGGGAGGGAGGGAGGGATGGAGTGGCTGGCAGGACAGCAATTTCCATCACCCAAACAAGAGGAAAAGGGAAGAGGAGTTGATGGGAACCAGGTCGGCCAGCAATCCGGGCAACTAGACATGTCCATGGGGATGAGGCAGGTCTGGGGTCAAGGGAAATCAGATCAGTGTGTGGGGATTGTGTCTGTGATAAGCTATCAAGGTCAGCCACCATCCAGTAATGTCCAGGCAAGTCTGTAGAGGTGAGGCAAATCTAAGGTCATGGTTCTGGTATAATGGACAAGTATAATGAACTGATATACTGCTTGGTTGTTTTTTTTTTTGCTTTAGTCAGCATGTCATCTCGAATATTGAAACACTGTTGTTGCCAGCAACATGGCCAAATGCTACGTTGCTGTTTTGTACTTGACTGTTTCTGTATTTTGAAATACCTACAAATTACAGTTGATGCTGAGAAGTCAGAATGTCAATGCTTAGCAAAAGATTGCAGTAGAAAAGTTTAAAAGCTGAACAGAAAATAGCAATATTAGCTCCATTTTCTAAGTGAGAAGGAGCAATTGGCCAAAGTTACACAAGAAGACCTAAACTGTAACCCTAAACTGTTTCACAATTTCTGTGCAAGACAAGTCTTCTCTCCGTCATTTGGCTGATGAGTGGTCCAGGTTCCCTGGTTATGACTAGCAGTTGTGTATTCCTAGCTGGAAGTGGCCATGACACAGAAATGGAGTCAGTACTAGGGGATTTCTCCTCTCTGACCAAACTGGATGAACCATTTTCACTACCTGAGCAGTGTGTGAACACAACACTAATGTTTGCATTATCAAACCCAGGAATATTCTAAAGTTTCTCAGGGAAGATGCACAGCCAGCTTCAAGGCACAGGCAGATCGTGGCATCAATTTATAATTCACTTATGAGGGCAAGAAAGAGGTACTGAGACTAGACAAAAAGCAGACACCCACAGTGCCTCCGTGTCTGTTCTGTCTGGGACTCAAGGCTGCACATGACCTCAGCAGGTCAGGCTAGACATAGACACAGAAAATTACATGGCTGCTTGGGTCTTATCCTAAGCAGAAACACGTTTTGATTTGAGGCTTTTTGTGCCACCATTTAATCCATGTTTTTCCCTATGTTTAGCCCCTTCTTGCTGCACACACTGATTGGTGGGCTACACAGAGAATTTTTGATGCCAAATTCCCAGAAAAGTTCGAAGCCAGGCTTGATGGGGCTTTGAGCAACATGATCAGTGAAAGGTGTCCCTGCCCACAGCAGGGGGAGTTGATCCAGATGGTCTTTGAAGGTCCCTTCCAGCTCAAAACTTCTATGGTTGTGTAAATACTGCATTTAGTTTTAGACTCCTTAGTACAGGAAATTGAGGTGAGTTTAATGTAAAACCATCAGAGTGGCTGGGGCCTGTGAGAAGATACTACAGGCAAGAGCTTTTTGAGCCTGAAGAAGTCATGGATTTCAGGACACCTAACAGAAACCCTCACCTAACAGTGCCTGTGGGGAGGTGAGCAAAGCAATGAAGCCTTGCTCTTTCCAGTGGTGCATGGTGAGGTGAGATGACAAGCATAGAGTGAGACAGACTGGACATAAGAAATAGTTTTTTCCACATGAGGGCAGTCAGACAGGGAAGCAGGCTGGCCAGGGAGGTTTTGCCGTCTTTGAAGGTTGTCATGACTTGACTGGACACAACACTGAGCAACCTGGTCTGACTTCAGTGAGCAGGAGGTTGGACTGGAGACTTCCTGAGGTCCTTTGCAGACTGGATTATGCTATGTGTTTATGATCTGTGTCTCCGTTAGTCACCTTAGTCTCCCTTTATAATTAACAACATTTCCAAGAAATGATTACTTGGAACTATTTACTATGAGTATTTATTTTAACTGAGAGGAATGGTACCATACAACTGTTTCTTCACTATGAAGACAGTTCAGACAGCTAACTCAGATCTAATTGTCAAGATGTTAAGTGTCCAAAGCTAGGCCAGGTGGATCCCATCTGGGTGTGTATGCTCCCTGAAGGGCCCAGTTAGATTCCAGGGAGGGAAGGAAGGAGTTATTTATGTGCAGCATTACAGCAGTTAAAACACTTTCTCCAAAAGAAAGATATCTGAAATCTGGACTGCATTCCTCAAATCCTTATATTTTGATCCAACACCTCTTTGCTACCAAACTAATAAATGTGTAGAGCATGGAATTTTCTATCTCTCTGTTAATTCTGTCTGATTTTTTTTTCTTTTCCATCTCTGGCCCCTTACACCTTGTACAAAGCTGTGCTTTTAGCTCCTCTCTTCTGTGGATGCATGGCTTCTTCCTGAACCAACCACAGGGCCGGCTCTGTTCCTCAGGGAATGGTATGGCTGATGCTAAACCTAGCTTCTGCTGGCACCAGAAAAATTATAAATAGCTTATTTAGGTGCTTCTGCTGGGACTTTGATTTATAACAAAGGGACATAGTCTGATTTTTAAATTGAATTATTTAAAATTATCTTTCTTCATGTAATTTGTCAATGGGCTAAAGAAATTACATTCATGCTACCACAGTATCTTGTCCTTTTTACCAGTGTAATACTAACTCAGCATGAACACTTTAATACATTTTGTAGGTTTATATATAGACATAAGAAACAGTGGAATGTTTATTTATGTTGCTAGTAATGTGTTGGCAACAAATGATACAATTAAGAACATCAACAAATTATCAGAGGGATAAAACTGTTGATTTTTCCCCCGAAAACTCTATTCAGGTTATTTGTATGACAAAGGTCAGTAGTTTTCCATCCATTTCAATGTATGGATCTACTATACAGAAGAAAAATATCCTAAAGTTTAGCTTGCTAGAAGTACCCTTGCCATTCTTGCCTATTTTTATAACAAAGAGTCCCATGAAGTGTCAATACCACTCTGATTTCCAGGCTTGCCTTCTTAATGTTCTGTGCTTTATGACCTCTGATTTTTCATGTATATTCATTATACCAAGGCACTTTATTTACCAAGGCACTTGCTTTTCTTCTATCACTTTGCATGTTATTACCGTTTTCCTTTATGATCCAAGCAACATCATCTTTGCTGGTAATAATTCAAAGCAAGACTGTGATACTGCATTTGAAAATGTACATCTTCCTGACACACCTCCTCCTTCTACGTGGTATATTTTGTCTTCAAACATTAGCACCCTGAGGCACATGTGTGGCTGAACCTTGGGAATGTGTACTTCCTTTTGAAGTTTGTTTGCATTGCTAATTCACAACAGGGTGCAAGTCAGGATTCCAGAGCACAGAAATAAGGACTGGCTACCATTCTTTTATTTTGGCATCTCACTCACAGACATGTACATTTTGTTTCCATAATTATTGCAAACTCTAGACTTCACACATCTGAATAGATTTATTTTGTACTAGTCTATTATAGAAAACTCTAACTTAACATAATCTTCTCTATTATTGTTACTTGACAACATTAATGCTGTTGAAAGGTGTTCGTTGGAACATCTGCTGTACACAGGAATCTTTCTTTGCTAACATGCTTCAGTTATTTGCCTGAAGGCAACTGCAGAAAGGTCACATTTGCTCTTTAGGAGCTGTAGTTATCACTCGGTAAAATTTGTTACCATTATGTCACCACAATTTTTCTTTCAAATATTGGCTCTTGACCATGAGTGGCCTAGGACAGATCTAGCCTAGGTTTACTTTTTTCATGCTGGTGTTGTTATGATTATCCATAATGTTGTTATGATATCCATATTTAGGATTAAAAGACTTCTCTTCCTCCTTTGTATTTTTCTTATAACTGTGGTAGGTTAAATGACTGAATGTATTTCCAGACATTTGCAGAAAAAAAAGTCAAGACTTACAGGTTATCATTGTGTTGTCTTTATTCATGATTTTTACTGAACTCAGTCCAATTATTTTTTTTGAACAGTCTCTAGATGTGGAACTCTGCAGTTTCTCTTTCCGTAAAATTGAACCAGTCAGTATATTTTTGTGAATTTATGCTGAACAGTCACCTACTTGAATGGCAGAAATTAAAATAAATGTTATTAAATTGTGCTTTCATGCAAGCCTTCTACGTTTTTTATTAAAGGCCTGATATGCCTATGCCTCACATGTAAAAAATATTATATATTAAAATAGAAAGTGACCTTTGATTGAGACACTGTCACTTAAATGCCTGTGACTATTTCAGAGAGAGAAGATGTTTAGAAACACAGTTTTTAGACTTGTTAAAAACTTGATAAACAGTAAGCTGGAGTAATTAGCTTGTTTTTTTGTGTGTCCATGAAGAATAAAAAAAACCCCATGCTAGATTCTTGCTTGTTTCATTTTTTAGAAAAACAAATGCTAGTGACTGTGTTTGCCACTTACTATTGCATTTTGTGTTTTGATGAGTAAATAAAAAAAAAAAAGTATTATGACTATATGAGAATATGTAACCACTTTACACCCTATTCCTAATGCCTTTCTACTTTGCTAGGTAATTTTTCTGTAATTATGTTCCTGCTGTCAGTAACAGTAATATGCATTTTAAGTATTACATACTTTTTCAAATGGAATTTGAAGTCTCAAAATCCATATACAGTCCTTTGCACAGCCTGAACATAAAGATGAAAAAGTGAGAATAAAGGTTTCTGTAGCTATTATTGCATGAAATATCTTTAGTCAGATTGACAACAGTATCATCTATAAAGAAGTTTTCAGTATAATAAATATAATTTATATCACATATATAAATTACATATTTATATGCTTTGGGAGAAATAATTTCTGGTTCAATTCTGCTTGTTTCTCTGGCATAATGAAAGGATGAATTTTATCACCTGAATTATTACCTGAATGTCATCTCAGGGCAAAAAGGCAAAAAAAAAAAGAGAAAAGAGAATAAAGGAAAAGAAAGGAAAAGAAAGGAAGAGACAAGAAGAGAAAGGAAGAGAAGGGAAGAGGAGGGAAGAGGAGGGAAAAGACGGAAAGGAAAGGAAAAAGGAAAGGAAAAAGGAAAAAGGAAAGGAAAAAGGAAAGGAAAAAGGAAAGGAAAAAGGGAAAAAGGAAAGGGAAAAAGGAAAGGGAAAAAGGAAAGGGAAAACGGAAAGGGAAAACGGAAAGGGAAAACGGAAAGGGAAAACGGAAAGGGAAAACGGAAAGGGAAAACGGAAAGGGAAGGGAAGGGAAGGAAAGGAAAGGAAAGGAAAGGAAAGGAAAGGAAAGGAAAGGAAAGGAAAGGAAAGGAAAGGAAAGGAAAGGAAAGGAAAGGAAAGGAAAGGAAAGGAAAGGAAAGGAAAGGAAAGGAAAGGAAAGGAAAGGAAAGGAAAGGAAAGGAAAGGAAAGGAAAGGAAAGGAAAGGAAAGGAAAGGAAAGGAAAGGAAAGGAAAGGAAAGGAAAGGAAAGGAAAGGAAAGGAAAGGAAAACCAAAATCCTCTCTGAAGAATGGAGAAAAAATATAGTAAATATTTTCCAGCTCCTTTTCTATCTGTGTTTGTACAGCTAATATATTGAGGCAACTCAACTGGAGATGTTAGCACAATAGACAGCCACTCTAATAATTGTGCCAGATGCTTAAAAGCTTCTCCTCAAAGTTTTGTTAAGATTTTTTTTTTCCTTTCTCTGAGAGATCCTAAGGCTTTCTCAATAGGAAGTAGTGCCTTTTTACTTACTTATGGAGGAAATTGATGCCTTAATTTTAGCATTTGTTACTATTTAGCTACACTCTTTTACAGTAGAACCCCAAAACAGTTTCAGCATCTCATGTGTAGATAATTCTCTCTTCAAATCGTACCAGAAGTAGACATTTTAGACAAAATACATTTTTTTAATATCAAACCAGGAGGAATAACAGCTCATTTTATGAATCCTTGTAGTTTTCATTCAAATAGAAGATAAGAAATATCCTTAATTAAATTTTGATTCAAAATTATTTAATTCAGTTTGAATCAGCTTTCAGACTGTAGTTTTCAGCTATGACATAATTAGTCATGTCCTCATTGCCACTTTATGCAATTAAACAATCAGAGCTCTGAAAGAATATTGCTTTCTTAAAACATGTGATTAGACTCTGAAACAACACTTTAATGCCCATTGGATAATGGAACTCCTGTCTGTAAATTTCCTTTCATATAATTCCAATGGCAGTTGTCTTCTGGTTAGTCCTTCTGTCCTTCCATGGCACAACCCCCATCAGTACCTTTCATGCCACCCACTCATGCTGGGCAGTGCCTGGAGATATTTGAGGAACTAAGCAAATATTTCTACTTTACAGTGAAACAGAGCAATTCACTAAGGTAACTTTGTAAGACTTCTCTTTGAAAAGTTCATGATGTTTTGCCTTTCAAACCAAATAACTACTTTTTTTTTTTTCTTCCTAGGAAGCTGAAACAAGCACGAAGAGATGCAAATACTTGTCTAATCTTTCTTCCTTTTTAAATACCTTTGGTTTTACAATGAGCATCTTCAATTTTTTTACTTTTAAACCAGCATCACAATTTGTTTTTCCTTTTCTTTATTGACTTACTATCTTGTGAAAGCTCCAAGTCTCAACTGCTCTGTGTGACAGAGATCAGAAAAAAATCACAAACCCATGGAAAATAAGGTGGGAACTGACTCCTAAGAACGACACATACCAGTGGTTTTTACCATTCTTATTTATTTCCAGAAGAGGTAATCACACTGATGCCAGTGGACTACTCAGAGTAAGATATTTTTTAATACAATCAAGAGGATCATAGTCTGCCTGCCTAAAAAATACAGTGCAAGGAACGAGAAATCCACAAAGGACTGCGCATCAAAGTCTAACTTTCACAGGTTGATGTGTTATCACCATATCTGAGAGAGTGAGGTGCTGAGAAACTGTAAAGAATATCCTAGTCTAGTGGGAAAGATATTGTGGGAAGGATATAATGGGAAGGTCTTTTCTCACTCACATTAGTATAAATGAACAAAGTGGATTAGGCTTATCTTTAGCAAACAGGAACAGTGAAATGGTAAAAAAACTGAGCCAAATGAGAGGCTCTGTTTCCAGAAATCCTGAGCATCTAGGAGTGCTTACTAGCCATGACTGTGCTAGTAATTTCAAAATACTGGAGAGAATCCTCATGTTCTTTACTGCTTTGTATCATTAAACTGCAAGTGTGATCCCTAGGAGAAGTCTGGGCTTTTCCAGCTTTCTAACAGTTCCTAGGCATGGTTTAGGTAACAGCATGGGTGAGGGACCTTTCCCAACAGGCAATTCAGGCCACCCTGTTCAAGACAGCCTACTCACATAGCTGTGGGGGTGAGGGCTGCTCCATGCCAATTGCCTTTAGTGCCAGCAAACAGTCCTTGGTACATTTGATTTCTTAATATAGCCCTGCTAGCAGATGTGGAAATTTCCAGGTGCCCGATAATTTAGGAAGTTCAATTGCTTAAGTTGAATGTATGAATTTAGGGCCTAATTATAGACCTATTTTGAAAAATACATTGGCCTGAATAACTGAATGAGTACAGGGCAAAGAGTTCTTCCTTAATGTGGGAGGAAACTTGATGGCTAGGAGACATGCCAGATGCCACTTGCCAGCTGGATCACTCCTTCTGAGCACTGTATTGGCTTTCCCCTCTGGCTGCTCAGTAAATGCCCAGAAATGCTTGTTCCATTGCCCATTTATTATAATTTAGGCACACAAAAAGTCTTAGGTTATCATCAGCAAATAGCTGTGAATAAAACAGCAATACTAATGACTTGACTTGGTTTGCTTATATTCCTTTACCTTCTTTACTACAGCAATGCATCTTCCAAGAAGTCATGTCTAAAAACTAATTGATAAACTAACGTCCCTCTGGCTGCAAATATGTAAAATATATCCACATGTCAAACGCTCCAAGTTGGAAAAAAAAATACACTGCACAGACACTTCACTCTTTGAAGTGCACAGCTTCTTTTGGCTTCAATGAACCATGAAAATATCAAAGAGATAACTTAAAACTCAGTATTTTGATGTTCATCAGTCCTCAGATTGCTTTACTAAGAAAAACAGTGGCATCAGTATTGTACAGCAATGCATTACACACTTCAACTTTCTTCTTTCTCTTGTTATGACTGACACAAATAATTAGTTCTGTTAAAAAACAGAATCTTCAGTAGTCCTTCAGAGGTGATAATCCTTTAAAACTCAAAGTAGAAAAATTTTCAGGGGAAAGTGAAAAAATCAACTTATTTGATATGAAAATGTCACTTGAGTGTATCCTTCCTTTTGAACTTATTTATTCTTTCAAGGTATTCTCAAAGAAGGGGTGGAAAATGTAATGGAAAATTATGTTCTGTAAATTTATGAAAAATGAAATTCACTGATCCAAATATAAATTGTTACTTAATTTTATAATATATTGAATTGCCTTTCTTACTCAAATATTCCATCTGTAAAAACAAAACAAAACAAAACAAAAACAACTTATAAAAATCTTTTATATGAGAAAGTATTTCACAATGAATTTTTGGAACTGAAATTATCTGAAGAAAAATTATAAGCATTCCATATTTGCCCCCAGACCTTAATTTACTCTGTCCCCAAATAATTCTCAGTTAATGCTTTTAGTAATTTCAAGTGTTTTAACTTACTAATATTTATGTTTACAGGCTGGTGGCTAATATAATTTATCAGCTTACAATAATAAGTTTAATTTTGTTGCGGTTGTTGATCTCAAATTCTATTGTCCAAATCCAATAACACCTTTTTTCCCCCACAACCTACATAACTAATTTCGTAACCAAATTGTTAGCATATCTAAAGAGATGGCAGAACTCTTCTGTAGCTGTGATATTCTGAAAATTTTGTCTTCTTATGAAACCATTTTTTCAGTAGTGATTTTGAAGACGCTACTATATATCCTGGAACACTCCTAAACTGATATACTGAAGAGATTTCCTTCTTTATCTATATAGTACCTTTTTCAGTTTCCAGTACCTAATTTTATCATTCAAGTATTTTGAGATTCCTAATTTTTCATCAAAATTCAAGGCTATTTTACAGAATGTCACAATATGCCTTCCCCCCCTCAATTTTATAAAATCAATATATTTAACAGTATTTTTCTTTTTTTTCTTGAGTAGCTGACAAATATAAAACATTTGATCCCCTAGGAGTAGCTGTATTTTAAATCTCCTATTGATGTTGCTTCTCATTTTCTTTGATTTTGGGATTGTGTAATGAAGATGGCATTAATAACAGAGATGCCAAGATAGTCTTTCAAATTAATCTAATCATACTTTCTCCAAAGTTGTTATGTCTAACTGTTCATCTGTTCCACTGAGAAATCTTCCAGCTACTAAACCTAGCTTGTTAAGTCTTTTTGTTATGTTTTACATTTTATAATTAATCAAGAGATTTACCAGTATTCATTTTGCAGTTCCCAAGTAGCATGATTTCCTCTTGTTCATTTAAAAAAAAATATTTCTGCCATATTTGTTTCCAGAAAAAGCTGCATGCTTAAGAGATAATTAAGAAGCTGATTCAAACATTCTCTCAATTTTTCTGTAACTATATTCTTTGAAATAAAAAGACATGCATTTTCATTCTCCATCAGATCTTCTCCACCTCATTGGTAGTATCTTTCATATTTCCCTCTGCCCCATTCCATCTCCTTCAGAGCTATACATCCAGTGCTTCTACCACCAGCTCCTCACTAACCTGGAGGTCCAAAAAAGAGAAGGAAGCAGTCTACATAAACAGGGTGAAGTGTATGGATCAACTGCTAATTATCTTTTAGAAAAAAAAAAATAAAAAAATTAGGGGCATAAAATAAAATTGATGAGGGTCAGATTAAAAAAAGGAAAAAAAACAAACAGAAGAGGAAATACTTCTTCACACAATGTAGAAGCTTTGGCTATGTGGCACTGGAATATTAAAATGTCACGAGAGATTGAAAAGCAATGAACAAATATATTGAAGGAAATTCTGTGGGGACTGTTAGATACAAAGACAGTGCATACACTTTGCAGACGACAGGCTGGGCAATTATTCTGTGATGTGACATTATGTGCTTGTCTTGTTCTTACTCCTGTCTCTGAGCATCTGGCAGATCTTGGGAGCCAGATCGAGGCAGTCAACTTCTCTTATTAGTATTCTGACAGACAGAAGCTAAGTGGCCACCAGCTAACATCATAATTTTTTTAAGCATCTTATGAACTCATAATTTTGAATATGTAAAGCATATCTATAAATTCTACATATCTGATACAGAAAAAAAATATGAGTAATGCAAGCTACAGATATCCCGCAAATATTAAATGCTTGCGAGGTAGCGGCTATTAGGCTAGTGTAATTACTATCCATGGTTTTTACTTCTTATCAATACTTAATTGCAATGCAGTCAGATTCCAGGAAGGAATATTATAGAACCAAATGCAAGATTATTATACATCAAGCGCAAGGTGCTGCACCTGGCGCTGGGGCAATCCCTGGTATCAGCCCAGGCTGGGGATGAACTGGTGAAGAGCAGCTCTGCGGAGAAGGGCTTGGGGGTGCTGTGCTGAGAGGCTGGACATGACCCAGCCGTGGGCACTCCCAGCCCAGAGAGCCAAAGGTGTCCTGGGCTGCATCCAGAGCAGCGTGGGCAGCAGGGACAGGGAGGGGATTCTGCCCCTCTGCTCTGCTCTGCTGAGACCCCACCTGGAACCCTGCATCCAGCTCTGGGGTGCCAGCACAGGAACGACATGGATCTGTTGGAGCAAGTCCAGAGGAGAGACACTAAAATGATCAGAGGGCTGAATGAAGCAGCTCTCCTGTGAGGAAAGGCTGAGAGAGTTTGGATTGTTCAGCCTGGAGAAGAGAAGGCCCCAGTGAGCCCTTAAGGCAGCCTTACAGTGCCTACAGCGGGCCTAAAAGAAGGCTGGAGAGAGTCTTTTTAAAAGGACATGCAGTGACAGGATAAGGGAGAATGGCTTCAAAATTAAAGAGGAAAGGTTTAGGTTAGGTATTATTTAGGTTAGGTATTTATAAACCATATCTTCCATTGGGAAGAAATGGTTTAGTGTGAGGGTGGAGAGACACTGGAACATGTTTGCAGAGAAGCTGCGGGCACCCCATCTGTGGAAGTGTTCAAGGCCAAGTTGGATGGAGCTCTGAGCAAGTTGGTCTTGTGGAAGGTGTCCCTGCCTAGGGCAGATGGGTTGGAACCATGTTATCTTTAAGGTCCCTTCAACCAAAACCATTCTATGTTTCTATGGTATTTTATTACCAAAAAAAAAAAAAAAATCCAGGAAAAACCTATTTTCCAACAAAGTCAGATAATGGCTGGAAAAGAAACTGATAGGTCAAGTCCTGGCTATTCTCTGTATTCTTGATCTCTTGTTCTGCCTTCTCTAGAGTTTACTGTTTATTTCATTTGTAAAATATGTGTGGAAATGGTATTAAGATTTTCATGACAGTCCATCCAAGAACAGAAATGAGGCAAGACCTATGGGAGAATGATGTTAATAACTAACTGCTAGATCTGAGTAAAAGGCAGGCATAATTGGTTTTTTTTTCAGGATATTCTTTCTCTCTACACACTTTCCATGCTTTATCTAATAGCTGCATAATTTAAAATCCCTGTTATTTTTCTGGGCATTTTTCTTATAATAATAGCACATTGTTAATTGACATAGTGGATCTATACAGTATTTTACTCATCTGCTGTGCCTTTGTTGTCAGCATGTTTCTGTTTCACTTACTAATGATTTGTTTCTCTGAAAATTTAAACCACTCTGTTTTTAAACTTTGAGAAGTTAAAAAATTTATTTCAGAAAGATAATGTTATCAATTAAAATAATAAATTAATTGCTACTGTGAAAATCTTCATTTCTTATGAGGCTGCTGTGTGGGTTTAATGAGCAGAGTGGGAAGAAAGAAAATAATCAGACAGAAAAAGTACTGAAATGTTGGTTCAGTTGCTTCAACTTTCAGCTGCTATTTCAAAGGCCATCTGGTTTCTGAGGTAGATGCCTTCAGACAGACACCTCAAAAAGCTGAGGTATCTCCTAGGTTTCAGCCAGGCCTGTATGGATGTCTTGATTATCCCAGGGAATTTCAGATGAACCTCAGCTAGAGCCTCAAATGATGGGAAAAGGGTGGGAGTCCTTGTTTGCTTGTTTGTTTGTCTGTTTTTAATCTAGCATTTCCAGTTGATTTGGTAACTTGTGTAGCACAACTAAGCACAGGCAGACAATGAAGGGAAATAATTGCTGTCATCCAGCCTTACTTTCCCAGGAACTGGGGCAAATCTAATCACTGCCACAAGTTATTTCACGGCATTGCTTTTTTAAAATCCAGTAGTCTGTGTTCTGTTCCATGGGAAAGCAACTCTATTCCAGAAAATAATATTTTTTTAAAAAAAGTTTTGGAGCAATGTAACAGTTTGATGACACCTGAGTTTGTTTCATTGGGATTCATGAATCCTGTTTTTAAAGCTACTTCCTTACTTTGAGCATATGAAAGCAGTTAAGGACATGGAAAGTATCTGGCCCTCACAGTTCAAAGATGTTTAGTTTAGGCTTGCTTATTTTAAACATAGGAAGTTCTACTATTGTGGTACTGTTAGTGCAAAAGGCAGTATTATTTTATTCTAGACTTATTTTAAAATAAATTGTAATGACTCACTGAATCAATTATTCATACTTTGCTGAAGTGACAACATGTTATTGTACTAATATACAGGAAAATATAAAACTGTATTTGTTCCTTAGCTTTGGACACAATGGCATTTTTAAAAGATCAAATACTAATGTGTACTTTGGCACAACATCTTCAGCATTTGTGCCTCCCTCTGATAAAGTGAAATGCAAGACCTTTCATCCAACCTCTGTACAGAAAAGGACACTGCTTCAGGGGAATGCCAGACAATGTAGTAGTTCTCTGAGGTGGCCAGGGAAAACATAATTTCCCTTACAGTTAGCTGCTAGAGTAACCTTGTTTATCATCTTTCCTTTAAAAGTAACCAGTTTTGCTCTCATTCAGGCAAATGAGTGTTTTTTCAGGAAAACTGCTTTTGTTCCATAGAAATTTACAGGAAGGAAGTGGTCCTTCAGCAAGAGTTCATTCCTGTGCATTTATGAATCTACAGCAAGGTTTACAGCAACAACAATTTCACTACATTTACCTGCAATTCAAATAACCTTAAACTCTCGTTACTGTCAACTACATGTGTTTGTCTTTAAATCATGACAGACATTTAAGATCCTCCTGTGGCCTCAGTAAACTAACTCTATGTGTTTTCATAAAACACCAAGCAAATTTATGTATTTTCGTATCCATTGCCATCCTCTTGAGGAGATAACTAGTGCTGAGGGCTGCAGCATGGTGCTTGTTTTGCTCTCATAATGGGAAATCAGTTAGTTTGTATCATTGACTATGACTTTGAAAGAAAATTAGATTGCACCTTGAAGTAGAAAGAAGAGGAAATTGTGGCAGATTTTAGCCTTTACAAGAGATACTAAACCATAAAGAAACTATTCAAAAGTCACAACTGCAGCTTTTCCTGGTTATTGTGGGCATAAATACATCATTTGTTTGGAGGCAGGTACTCCAAATCTTGAACTCTGCATGACATTCAATACGAAGTCAACATATTTATCCTTCTGAAGAACCAAGTTGGAGCACTTGTCTATGAGTATTCCAGCTGTAGTGTACATAGTGCACCTATTTAAGACATATTCTAGTTAGCAATGTCATGGGGACTGTGTTTGTGTCCTAAGCATTGACAGACTTCTGTACTGAAAATGCAAAGAATGAAGGAAGCCTAATCACCACACAGTGGTTTGGTTTTTCCCCTACTCATGCTGTTGGGAAGTAAGCCAGTCACTAACTGCTAGGGCCATCCATGGACTGACTCATTGCCGTTTTTGTCTGAGTCATCTGTTTCTGTACAAACAGTATTTTTTTCCTGATAGTGGTATTTCATCTAAGTTTTTCAGATTTATGAGCTCTTACAGCCAGGCTGTGAGATGATGATCACATAAACCAATTCTAATGGGGTTTGCAAATAGAGGCACTAAATATAATTATGCACTTTTAATGGCAACAATACTACTAGTGAAATGAATTAGCAACTTGATCTGTTTGATATATTAATTTGCCAGCCAGATCTGGACAAAATAGCCTCTTTATCTTGAAAAATAGAGGATACTGGCACTGATTTCCTGAATTGCTTCACTATTATTCTGTCTGACATATGAATCACTATACTCTTTCAGTAACATACGTCAGGTATAATGTTTACATACAGCAGAATAACAAGTTACAACAAAGATCCATACTTACATACATACATACATACCAAGGACAAAAAGATATGTCCTTTTTTAAATCTGAACCCTGGTGATAAGCAGTCTTCTCAGAACTAATAGAGGTTAATTATGTGACAGATCCCTAAAGTCTCAAGAAAAAAAAAAAAAAAAATCCTATTTAAGCAGTACCTTTCTTTCTGGAGGGAAAAAAAAGTAGAAAAAATCCTGAAAAGCAGTATTTTTTTCCCTCTTAGCTCTGGTCTTATGGACATCTGCTTCAGATGGAATTAAGGGTCTTCTAGCTCATTCAGACATCTGGTGCTAAAAATATTCATGCCTTGGTATGATTCCAAATTTCTTTGTGTCTTTTGGCTTCTTTTGCTAAAAATATATGAGGAGTTTATATGAGAGGAACTTTCCTCCGAGTGCTTGCTCAGAGTAATGACTGTGTCTCCAAAAATTGCTGAAGAAGGAAGAAAATTGAGGTGGTATAAAAACATTATAACTAGACTGAGTCAGACCAAAAAAAAAAACCAAAACCAAACCGCAAAATTTAGGCCAGCATCCTCTCCGTGACACCAATCCACAATTATACATTTGACTGTAATTTTACATTGAGTTCCTTAGTGTTTCATTAATACTTATCTAAAGTTAGCAGAGAAGCCCTTCTTATAGCCAAATGAGAAAACAGAATTAACATTTTACAGCTGAAAGAGATTCTCCATCCTGGGAGATAGCCAAAATTTGGATATCAGGTTGCTAGGTGAGGCCTGAGCAACCTAGCCTTACTGGGCCTGCTTTGTGCAGAATTGGCCTAGCTGACCTTCATATGTCCCATATAAGCTACATGACTCTGTGACTGTTGTATTTAGCCTCCATGAATTGACTGCTAGCACCTGGCATCTCTTCAGTTGTACAATGAGAATGTTAAAACACACAGGCAGTATCTTTTTGAAGGCACATGGGATATAGCTAGATGCCTATATATCAGCTTGACAACCCACCTCCCATTACAGTCTGTGGAAATCAAATCAACAGAGTTGGTAGCTACATCAAGTTTTAAGAATCTAGGCCCACAAATTAGGTTCTCCACAAACTTCTTACTGATTTGTTGCATTTAAATTACAGCTTAGGTCACCCCTGCCAATTTGGTGCAATATAACTTACGCAGTTTATGTGGGTCACTTACATTTTATGCAGAACTGGGAATTTACTGCTAGTCTAATTCATGTCTTGATAGTCTAATCAAAGAATTTTTATTAGTCTGAACCTAATGATACTATCAATTTTAATTCCAATTATCCAAACATTACGCCTCATCCCTATAATCACAGGGTAAAAATCAAAATACTCAAACTTTATAGTAATTGTCTCTTTCTCTGGTATTAAGCTCACCCTTCCAGTGTCACTCTGGTGACACAGAGATCATGTCCTAAAGTTGATAGCTTCTGTCTGGGAGGTCTGGGTGTCATGGCAAGACATCCATGGAAGATATGTGATGTGGAGGGTTTCTTATTTCTCTTTACTGAAAATATGATGTTGGTATTGATGGTTTCCTCCTCCTCACTCTTGGGTCTTCTTAGTGTCATTATTATATACTTCTAACACAATTTGCTTGCTCCTTACTCAATGGTTCACAATTCCATATTACAGCAAAATCTACTATGTACAGCCTGTTTTAACATATATCAGATACCTGTTTTTTCCTCTCTTTGTCACCCATAAATTGTTTTACCCATCTGCCAAAGCAGTATTCCTTTGGCAGCCAATAACTGGCTGGTCCCAAGTTGTTTACTACCAGAGGTCTCTGTTACCAACCTGTGTCTCCACTGTTAAGGCTCCAGTTATCATCCGATGCCTGTACATTTCTACCCTAATTTTTATTGTAGCATCATCATAGCTCACTAGAGAAAGAAAAATTACATGTTGTATTTACTACTTATAAAAATATATACTGCAATAAGCCTGATACCATTCAGCTGTACAAAGTTAAACAAGGGCTGAAACAAATCAAGTTACTGTCAGCTGGTTATCAGTCAACAGCTGTTACAACTAAACAAACTAACCTCAACCTTCAGGCAGGTCAAGGTGAGTCCAGTTGAATCCTGGTATGTCTTAGTAATTGTGTAATCAACTTAAAACATACAGAGCCCACAGCCTGCTACTCATAATGGTACTGTATGAGCTGGGCTGTAAGGCTGAAGAATCTGGACAGACAGCTCACTCTGTAGCAGATGACTCCATTTGAAACACCCAGTCCTGCCTACAATGTCCCGAAAAGGTGTTGAATCCTGGTGACACATTCCTTGATCTTCAAGGAGAGTGAATTATTAACATGTACTTTATCTAATTCTAACAGTGCTAAGATAAAATAGTTTCTCAAAGTCATCCTGAAAGGCACATGCTTGGCAAAACTTTTGATATGCAAATACCATGGTCTTATCTCAGATGCTTTACCTCAGCAAGAGCTGACATCAGAACAACTAGTATATGCCACATTTGGAACCAAGTTTTCTATCACTCATAAGTCTGATATCCCAATGAGCCAAACAAATGCCACACTTCCTTCATGACTGGGATATCTGTAGTAGAGTGAAAGTAGTTGAGACCAGCACATCCTGCCAACTGGATGTTTGTGTGCTGAGTTGAACAACATTCTGTGTTAATTGTTGATACCTGAGTTGAAGCCCTCTTCCTGTAACACTTCCCGAGTTCTAACTACAGCTGCTACATGCAGAATCACTATTGCTGGGATTCTGGCACAAGTCCAGTTGGAAATACCAGAAAAAGATGCTGTAAAACATTGTCAGTCCCATTCAGCTCACTGAATGTCCTGGCTTTATTTCTATTGAAACATCGTATGTCAAATAACAAAGGCTAGGGAATTTGGTATAATGCATGCCTGAGTATGTCCCTCAGATGGAGCTGGGATATGGTCAAGAGAAACCGGACCTAGGAAAGCAGTCCTAGATCTCTAAGTATTGGGAGCAAAAGACTATTTCTTAGTCCTAGCCAAACTCTCTCAAAGTATCAGCCAGCATCTTAGGCAATATGGTTTCTCCCATTTGCTGGTTTCCAAGTTTTCAAAGGTTTTTGAAAACAATTTTTCACCTGTTTCTCCTTGTCTGGTGCCTGCTCTTTTTTCTGAGACTTAATATTGCCTGCGGATTTTACAGAGGCTTCCATTTTCAGTTCCCACCATCTTAATAGCAGTATTGTCAGCACATGACCCAGCACTTCTGGAAGATCTCACTGAAGAGCTTTCCAAATCACATGGAAATAAGCTCACTTAATTGTTACTCAGTGTACTTATAGACTTATGGCTGGAACATGCCATGGTCCTGATCTGCAGTGACTCATTCTCTTTTCTGTGATATGTACCTGGTTTGGGGTTGTTTTTTTGTTTGTGTTTTTTTAATTTCTGCTTTGGCCACATTTCAGAACTAGCATGGTGGTTGATGCCCACAAGGTTTTCACCTCCAAGAGAATATGGCTGGCATGTGAACACATTTCCAGAAGCACAGGAGACTTATCTCCTGTTCAAATTCTTGAATATCCTTTCCCTCTTTCATCTTTCCTTCCTTATTTTGTGGTGAAAAAATTAGCCCTTAAATATCCTTTCCCTCAACTTTCCAGGTAGAAAGGGCTAATCAAATGAGACATTTGAATGATATGAGAAAATAACGTAAAATAAAATAAAATAAAATAGCTCCAACAATGAGATAAAGTACCTTCTGCTATATTTTTCAGAAACATACCCTTATTAAAGATACATTATGCACACTTCGTGGGTAACCTTTCATTTCCCTCATCTCATGCACTTCTTTTTTATATCTGAATTAGTTTAGGAGCTTCATGTTCATCCATGTAGGATTCCTGCTGCCTTTGTTTGATCTCTTGCTAGTTGGGATGGAGCTGTCTTAAGCTTGAAGGAGGTGATATTGGAATATAAACCAACTCTCCTGGAAACTTCTTGTATCTAGGGTCAACAGTCATATCCTATGGGACTATTCTAAGAAGTTCTCTGAAGAAGTTGGAGTCTGAGCTCCCAAAATGTAGGCTTGTGGTCCTCACTTTTGCCCTGCTTCCTCCTATCTGGATATTCTTCCCCCTGTATCCTTCTGGATACTGTTATCCCAGTGGTCACATGGCCAATGCAGCCAAGGCTGCTCCAACTTTCATATCCCTGACCAACTATTCCTTGTTTGTAACTATCAAGCCCAGGAAAGCACCTCTCATTGTTGGCTGAGAGACTTGGGCATGTGGAAGAAATGGCTGAGGGGAATCCCATCCATGTGTATAAATACCTTCAGGGAGGGAATGAAGAAAAGGTGGCCATACATTTCTCAGAGGTGCCCAGTGAGAAGACCAGGAGCATGTATCTTAGAATGAGATCAATTGCATCATGAAAGTGCCTTTTTTCTCCACTCACTATAAAAAATACACAGATATCTGGATCCAGTGCAGACATCTGTGACAGAAACGTCTAAATTTAGGTGAGCTAACTGCTCTGTAGTAAAAAAAATTGGGGCAACTCAGCTGACAAATATTTCAAGATAAGTGTTCTTCCTTTCAAATAGCTGAACTCACATTTGAGCTTGTGAAGCTCAAACTCTTACTGAACTACTTGGTTTAGAGCCCTTCTGCATACTACCAACAACATTTAAGACTTTCAAGCATAGTGCTGCTTTCTTTGCCTCCAAACTGACAGGAATGCTGAAATATCAGGCCTGACACTACCTACACATACCACACAATGGAACAAAAGCTAGCTTCAGTGGGAATCTCCACTGAAGATTATTTCTCAACATTTATTTTTCCTTCCTACCACTGCAGCCCTGGGTCAGATCAGATGTTGATGGACACTTCCACTCAGATTCACCGAAGGAGGCATTTTTTCCAGAGAGCTACATACTTTTCAAAACATGAGGATGCAACAGACCTGAGAAACTTTCATGTGTTTGCATATTACTAGCTCCTGAGCAGTGACTGGATAAAATTTAGGCAACTGCCTCTATCTGAAATAGCAGAGTGTATTCTAACAATGGGACACAATGTTATTTGACTGTTAGCATGCTGGACCAGTGAAAAAGAACATTTTTCTCCATGTTTAAGAAATCATCTGTTGAGGTAAGAGATCATATTCACATGCTACCTAATCTTACATGGCTAGCTAATAGATAAAATCTGTGAACATCAGAAATCCTCTGGAAGTCAATTGAAGAGTCATTCGAACCAAGAAACAGAATGCTTACTCAGCAGGAAACTCGAGGCATGGGGCCTTAGCCAGAATTTAGGCTGAGTTAGCTCTGCAGCTGGCTAGGTCATGTTGACAATCTGGTGGTTAACAACATTTCTGTTATATTCTGCTCTATTTCTGTTTGTATTCTGCCTTATGTTCAAGGGAGACTAAGCTGGCATTACAAGGAGCCACTTTAACAGCTCAACAGCTCTGTAACCACTATGTGGTTTTTAATGCAGTTGCATTACAAACACAGGATAAAAGGGGAGGTTCGTAATAAAAGAGGCTTATAATTTATGCAGAGCTTTGTTTTATGTAGAAATAAATCAATTTGGGCATAAAGCCTGTTCAAGAGCTGTATATATGGGGAACATATACAATGATGAACAGACTGAAAGTTATTTAGAAAAAACCCACTAACAGTACTGTGCAGGGCAGTGTCACAGCACATCTGATTTGAATGATCAACATCATTTGGATAACTGAAAAGACAATTTTCATTTTATTGCTTTTTCAAATAGATTTTTATATTGCATTATAAGTATTAGGAGAAATTCCAGCACTTCAGACTTACTGATCTAGCAGTAAATTATTGTGAATATATATCCAGCTTCCTTCTGTTCCTTTAGGACAGAGACTGTGCTTTGCAGTTAATACTTACAGCAACATTGGCACTACAAGAACATGGAGTTACTTGTGTATCTATTGTTTGCTCTTTCCTCTTCTAGTTGAATAAGAAAATCATTTTCAGATAACATCAAGGCCTGAACTGATTAGATTTTGTTTTGCATACAGCCAATTTAATATCGAAGTAGCTTTCAAATAAATGGATTAACAAATATTTGAATAATTTTTTCCTAAGGAATATATGCTAAAACTGTTTTCTACTTAATCATGCCTTATTGATATTACAAAAATGACAAATATTGCCAAGATCAGAATAGAAATATCTGGTCCAAATAAGACTTCATAACAGCATTAGATTTCTTCTTGTAGCATGCATCTTTATTGACTTCTGATGCACTAAGCCTACAGATGTCTGTATTTTCTACCATTTCCTCCATTTTTTCTCCCAAAAGATTTCAAAGGTTTGAGGATTGTTTTGCTCTTCATTGTTTTTCAGCTGAAGGTATTTTCTCACATATTTCCCACATTCCTTCACAGTTTGGTGTGCATTTACATTCTTTATTCTGTATTTCAAATTTACTGTCTCTGATTTTATTGACTCTGACTTTTGCACATTCCATTCAATCTCAATTGTTAAATGAAAACTTCAAAGCCAGAGGGGCATTTTTTTTTATTTGTTAAACATTGTGCATTTACATAACAGCACATGTTTGCAACTGTCAACATCAGGTTTTTAACATCAGATCTGTAGCTGAAAACACACTGAAAAGCTAGGCCATATGAATTGTAGAAAATTTTGTTTGTTTCTCGGATTTTGACATTTATGGTGTGTTCAGGTAGTGTCCACCATCAGTGTTCATAACACAAAAGTATTTAAAGTATTATATTTTATTACCAGGGATTAAAAAAAATAGTTACAAACTCACAGATTTTTAAGAAATAATCTAATTTTAAAATTAACAACTTTGAACTGGTACACACGTGTCTATTCCTGTGATTCTTCTTTAAACTAACTTCTCTCAAGTACACATACATGTACCAAAGAGGTGGGACTTGGCAGATCCTTTTTACTCAAGTGTTAGACCCTCCTCTGTTACCTGTGTGAAACACCAGCAGCCTTTGCATTCATTCTTCATTCTCAATGCATCACATCATATGGAAATGAGACTTTTAAGAAGAATCTACTCGGAGAGACAAGCACACACTGCCTCAGCCTTTATTTATGGACTCTGTACCATTTGCTCTAGGCTCAGAGCTTACTGCACAGAAGTGGCTAAGCAATCACCTCACAGTGGCAGCTCATTATGCTCTTTTTTCTCCTTGCAAAGCCATTGAGCTGTACTGAAGAAGCTGTACTACTGCTAATGTGAGCATTGGCTCCTTGAACTTGTCTGAAGCCTTTTTGAAAGATGATGTTCCTTCACTTCTGTGGTGTCCTGCTTTAACTGTGCTTGTAGTCAGCAAAGGTAATTAATGTAGGTTATAAGGGAGACAACAGAGATGTAGGGATCTAACCCTGCTATGAGCTTAGACAAAGTACAACTGTGCCATGCACAACTGTGAGGAGCTTTTCAGAATATATCTGAGCTAGTTCAGAACTGTCTTCATGACTTAGCAGGAAATAGCTGCAGCAGAAAAGAGATCCTTGCAGGCTGCAAAATCTGTCCTAGACCAAGACAAATATTTGAGATATTTCCCAGTCTGAGTTCTATGTCGCAGTAGTGACTTTTAAACCTGGTTCAGACACACCTGCATGGTATTTGGACATATCCAAAGGCCAGGTTTGCAAAACTGTACACGTGTATATGCACACTGAACCCAGATGATGACAGTGTAATTGAAAATCTACATTTGGCTACAAAATCTTAAAAGTAGCCCCGTGTTCCTACTAATGATGGCTGTGGCATTGCCTGTGTTGCCTAAAAAAAGAAGAAAAGATGAAGAAAACCAAGCCAAAGTTCTGCTGTTTCCTTCTAAGAAATTCAGTCCCCGTGATTTGTTTAAGGCAACTTACTGCTTAAAGTAACTATCTAAGCCCATACAGAGATTGGAAATTTTGTGCAGTTTACATAAAAAGGAATACAGAATTAAAACCAAATAGTTTATAAAAGGAGTTTTAAAATACAGAGGAAAATAGATACAGTCAATAAATTCACAGCCTGCTTTAGGATTGGTCCATGAGTAAATTAAGTACTTTAATTTAATTAGATTTACATTTGGAAAAAAAAAATATTTCTCACTGACATTATCTATATTAGACATTTAATAACACATGCTTAAGGTGTAAAACAAAGCTATAAAACCTGAAATTTTACTTTGTTTCCCAGGTTTTGATAGGAATGTACAGCTTTTAATTTTTAAATTCTTTATATGGTATAGCAAGTAAAATAGTAACTGCTATATTTACTTAAAATAGTACAAAATTATGTACTATAAATGTAATATAAATATTTGTATTTTAACCAATATAAGAATTTGGTTTATTACGATAAAATTAACTTAGTTCTGAAATCTACCTACTCTGTAAGTTCCATAAGAAACCTTAAAAATTTGAATAGGTTTATACTGGTGAAGAAATGTAAAGATAAATGCTGTGCTTTCTTATTTGCTGGCCATTGACTGAATAATGCATGAAAAACAATATTAAAATTGCTAACAGTCCTGGACTGCTTGCCTTCATGCAATTAAGTTCAGACTTGTCTGAACTCAAATGCCATCCTTCAAGACAACTTTTCACAGAACTGGGCTTGCAAGAGCTGTTGTTACCAAGAAAAATATTTTCTTGGCCTATTTTCATGGTGGAATAAAGTTTAAACTGTTGTAAGTTTGCTGACTAACAGCAATTAAGTTTCTTTTTTCCTAAAAAAGGTCTGAAGCAATACTTCCTTTTAAGTGTAAATTTGAAAATATTTTGATTACATGCCATTTAGAGCACTATTTCTGTCTCTTTAAATACATTTCTTTGACAAAATAATATTCTGCAGGATCCAGAAAATAGTCCTAACCATTACTCTTGTTCTAGGCCCTTAAGGTTTAAGAATGTCAAAATGAAAAAGTAAATCTTAAAACTAGCATTCAAGTGTTTTAGTCTACAGGACAGTCCACGCAATTTGTTCACCTAAGTAATAAAGCCCTAGCATTTCTGAAAGACACATTTCCTACATTCAGTATATATTCTGTACAAGAGAGTACAGGAGAAATATGAACTCATGGGAGGGAGTCCAGCAGAGACCCATCAGGGCGACAAAGAGACTGGAGCATCTTTTCTGTGAAGAAAGCCTTCGAGATCTGGGGCCCTTCTCTGAGCCTGCATCAGAAATGGCTCAGAGGGGATCCCATCAATGTATATAAATACCTGAAGAGCAGGTGCATAGCGGATGGAGCCAGGTTCTTCTCAGTAGTGCTCAGTGACAAATCTATGGGCCCACACAGAAACACTGGAGGCTCCCTCTGGACATTGGAATTTTTATTTTTTTTTTACTGTGAGAGTGACCAAGAACTGACTTAAGTTTCCCCAAGAACTTGTGGAGACTCCATTCTCGGAGATATTCAAAAACTCTCTGATCCTGGACAGCCTGCTCTAGGTATCCCTGCTTGAGCAGGGGGTGGGCCAGATGGCCTCCAGTGGTCCCTTCCAACCTTAACCATTCTGTGGTTCTGTGATTTTAAGGAACCTTAGTGCTTGCAAATTGCTTTGCATTATAGGTTAATATTATGTCATGGTCAAAACATCTGGAATCAGACAGTTAAATTAAAATATACAGATAATACTATTTTGAAAATACAAAGATCTGAAAGAAATGTGTGATCTCCCTTTTTTTTAATATTTTGATGTTCCAGAAAGAATAAGAATCAAAAGAAGGGCATATTTAAAGCCTAAATTAGTCACATGGCCTGCTTTGGTATAAGTCCCATAACTACACTTGTATTCCCAAAGTAAGTTTGGTCTCTGTATGTAAGCTAAACCATCCATCCAAAATTTATCCCTAAATATGAAGCTCCCTCTCCACACACAACTCTATTATCTCTACTGAATCTGCTCTTGCCTCTACTGAGTCTTTTCCCAAGCACTGCAGAATATTTTCCAATTTTCCTATTAAATACACTTTGGTTCTTGCTTATTGTCTTTTCTTCCTTTAAAAGACATGAATTGCATGAGTTCAAAACTGAACATTACATCTTAATAAATGCTTACTCAATTGTATTCCAACGCTTGCAGTCTCAAATTCCATTCGGCAGCTCTTAACTAGTTGGAGTTTCTAGGACAGTGTACTGCAGAGCTGAGACACAACACTTAAAAAGCCATGGAGATCAGGTGACAACTTCCTGAGCTGAGATGTCACATGCAACACTTCAGAAAAAGTTTACTTTGGAGATAATTGTTGCTAAGGATACAGAAGATGTCAAACTGATTCCACGAATGGTCCAATTTCCATGTCCCGTGAAATCTGGAAATATAATTAAGAGGTTTTGGAAACTGAGACACACTGCAATACTCTACAAACTTTCTTAAACTCAAGATGACCTTTATTAATAACCGCTCCTTTTAGGACAGAATAATTAAATATTCAATATGTATAGTGAAGAAAAAGGAGAAAATTCTGTTAGGAAAATAGTATTAATCTGTTCCTAGCCTATATTTCTCTGCCAACTTTGTTTCCTAACTGCCGAGGCTTTTGATGTGCAAGAGTTGTACAAGAAACAAAACAAATGCAACGAAGAGAACACGCCGGAACTTTCCAAACATGTTTTTCTTTTCATTTGGATAGCTTTAGTATCTGCTACATGAGCCAGGTAAGGGCTGCAAGCAAGGTCCCAGACACACAGGCACTAAGTCTGACGCTTCCACCTCCTCCTCCCTTATAATCCTGCCTATCTTCATTCCCACCCCCATCAAGAAACCTAACTCAAATAATGGAGCTGGCTCTCCACTTCTCTGCCCGCCCACGCGCGCGTACTGCCGCTTCACCCCACTGCCGCAGGTCCTCACCCAGCTCACCAGTGATCACCGCCTGCACAAAAACACTGCCCCTGCTGCTCAGGTCAGCCAGCAGCTACGGAAAGGCGATGGCCTCAGCTGCAGGAAAAAGTTCTGCGTGCCGGCCATTAGTGATAGCGGGAAGCCACTTTTGTGAGAGCACTTGCCTTGCAGATCAGCTACACGCGAACACTCCTCTCCACTGCAGCCAAGAGATGCATCTACGGCTGTTTGAAATTGTTGCGTGCCACAGCTACACATCTGGCACTTTGGGAACCTAGAAATGAGTCAGCCTCGTCCGATACACCTTTATGGGCGCAGGCGTTTTTAACCGGTCTTACGCCAGGAGGTCATAAACATCTGAACATTTAGTTGTAGGAGGAAGAGAGAAGAGGAAAATCTCATTTCCTTGCCATGGAACGGTGCTTTGCCTTCCCAGGAACAGCAGGCAAACGGGCTCAGGATTCTTAATCACTTTAGGTAGATGCCTATTCAAAATCGCTCTCCGGGTCCCCAAGATGTCTTCTGTGCCATACTGTATTTCTCACTGCCCCAGGGTGATCAATAGTGATAAATATCTAGGCAAGGCCTGGGCTTGGGACGTAACAGCCCCACAGAACAGCGCTGCCGAGAGGAGAGGGGAAGGACGAAGCAGCCCCGATCCCGGCAGAGCGGCCCCGAGCTGAGAGCGGCCCCGAGCTGAGAGCGGCCCCGAGCTGAGAGCGGCCCCGAGCTGAGAGCGGCCCCGAGCTGAGAGCGGCCCCGAGCTGAGAGCGGCCCCGAGCTGAGAGCGGCCAGGCCCGGAGGCCGCTCACGCCCAGCCCCGGCAGAGCCAACGCGGCTCCCGGCGGGGCGGGGCCTGTCCCGGCTCCGCCGCCGCGGGGGCGGGCGGGGGGCGGCCTCAGCGGGGCAGGGCAGGGCCGGGCCGGGCGGCGGCGGCGCCGGGCGAACGGGCAAGGGGGAGGAAGGAAGGAAGAAGGAAAGAAGGAAAGGAAGGACGGACCGAGCGACGCGGCGCCAGGTCGGAGGAGCTGCGGCCGCGCCCGTGCGTGTCGGCGGGTGGCCAGGATGGACCACCAGCCCGTCAGCCGCTACCAAGTGGTGAGTGCGGCGTCCCCGGCGAGGCCCCGCTCGCCTCCCCCCGCCCCTCGGGCCGGCGCGGCGGGGCACGGTGCGACCGGGGCGCCCTGCCCCCGCCTCTACGTGCGGGGGTCTGGCAAGGACCGGGACCGGGGCTAAGCGCGGCCCGTCCCACGGAGGGGCTCCTACAGCCGGGCCTTGGTCGGGCGGCGGGGGCTGCCCCCCTCGGCCCCCCGGCTGCCCCGGCCTCGGAGGGGGCTGTTTGTCGGCCGGTTCGGAAAGCCACCTTTGTCCGTCCCACTCTCTGCTCCCGCGACGGCCGGTCCCGGGCCGGGCTCGGCGGGTTTTCCCGGGCGCCTCCCCCTGCCGGGAGTGCGGCCGAGGAGGAGAGCGGGGCGCGCCGCGGCAGTGCGGAGCAGCCGGGGGAGGAAGGGGCAGGGGTCCTTGGCTCCGCTAAGAACGTGCCGCTTTCAGAGCCAACCTCTGAAAGCTTGGGATTTCTAGAAGCTAGTAGCTGTCTGGCACAGGGATAGAGTGCAAGGCCTGTGTGAAGATTAGAGGGAGGGAAGTGTGAAATGCAGGGAGGAGACTGACCTTCAGTGTGTGTGTATGTGTGTATGCATATGCACCGGCACACTTCTCAAGAGCGGTCTGCAGCTTTGTGGGTCACTGAGACCAATTTTTCTTTGGTTCCTGAACTTAAGCACAGAAGCAATCACTTAGGATACAAAGATTTTCATCCTGCCCGAATTGATTGTCCTGTTTGTTTCTCGCAGTCATGAGTTTAATGTCAGTTACATAAATCTTTCAGTCACTAGCTTAAGGTCAATTATACTCAAAATATATAAGCTTTTCTGATTATTGGGTGTAAAAATGACTTGGGTGCAGTCAGTCACCTCAAAAGTTTAAATTTTATCCCTAAGTTCCTTGTACTTTATATCTTTGCTATGAATGTAAAGATAAGAAAGTCTGAAATCTTTTTTACTCTCTGTGATTCAAATTTCTACTGCAATCTTCTAGCTAAGTCCTGAATTATTTATCTTAGTGTTTGTGTTTTACAGAGTAGTGAAAAAAATGTCCACAGAAGTAATCACACTTAATGTCTGTGCATATGTAAATACTGGTATTTATATTCAGATTGTTCCCAGGTTATGTTTTAAGAAAAAATAATAGGAAACACTTTTATTGTATTTGGAATATTTATTGTGATAGTCTTAGAGGATTTAAATTTCTGTCTGCTTTTGGGCACTTAGGTACGGGGATTGTCATAGGGGTGATGAACACACCATGCACCCTGTGACATATGCCTTTTAGGATGGT
This sequence comes from Poecile atricapillus, assembly GCF_030490865.1. Lineage (NCBI taxonomy): Eukaryota > Metazoa > Chordata > Aves > Passeriformes > Paridae > Poecile > Poecile atricapillus. Next base: position 47,937,098 of record NC_081249.1, on the reverse strand, counting down.
AGTTGGTCACCAACTGCTTTATGGGTCAGTGATTTCTAGCACACTTCTTTTCTGGCACTGTGCTTCCATGACTTGAAATCAGTAGAAGTCCTAAAGTCATTCCTTCTTCTCTGCGACAGAGAAGGAAAATGCTGGGAGAGCATTTTCTTGAGAGCCTACAAACACTGTCTTCCTTGAGGCCTGAGGTGACCTGGGCATGTTTTAAAAGGCCTTGAATACATGTTCTTAGAGGTCAGGCAGGTAGAAGGGAGACTTTAATTTAGTTACTCAAAGGAGTACAAAAAAACCACATGAAGAACTAATTTGTCTCTGTAATGTTTTTATCTTATGCTTATTAAGAACTTCCAGTGATGCTGCTGATGCCCATCTTTGGATAAACATTCTTTGGTGTGGCCTCCCAAAAGTGCTTATCTTAATGTTTGACTCCATGAGTTGGCCTCCTCAGTTTGTTATGTATATTAAATTGTGTAGTCATTTTTTGTAAATCAGTCTGCTGTGCTCCAGAGTTTAAAATACAGCCTTACTGATTACTGCCCCACAGGAAGGAGTGTATTGTTTTAGTTTCTTTGTTATATCTGACTGCTGAAGACTGAGATTTTTGTAATGTTGTTTACTTACTGTTTTGGGTCAGAGAAAGGAAGGAACAAGGCAATTGCAGATATACTTAATTAGCAGCTGATTATTCAAGCATGTGATCTTAAGTGTTGTGATGTATTTGCTTACATAATGGCTGTGATAGGTACTGAGCAATAGATCATCGCAGATTTTATGGTAGTGTCCTAGCTTTTGAAGACAAAATGTAGGAAAAAAATTACTTAATATGGCTAATACCACATTTTATAAATGTTTTATGAATTTAGTTTATGAAATCTGGCCAGTTCTGCTGTGTTCACTGTATTGGTTTGTTTTTTTTTTCTTTCTCCCATGATTAATAATAAATACCTTTTGGCCCTGTTTGTACCCATTCTGCCTTTACTTCTGGCTGATCTGTTGGACTCTATTCAGGTCAAGTTCTCTTGTAAATAGAAAGATTTCTAGGTGTGTATTATTATCGAAATAATTACTGACTTGTGTTTCTGTTCCTGGCAGTAGCACTTCAGTGAAGTTGAAGGAGCTTTCTCTTTTTATTTGTGGTTTCTTCTAAGTAAGTTAAACTAAAAGGCTTTAGACTGGCAGGCAATTTAGTTTAGAGTTTTAGCAAAAAAAGCCAGTTCTATGACTTCTTATGAAAAAGAAAATGTCTCATCATAAAGCTAATCCTCAGCGTTTCTTATTTTTATCTCTGTTGGAAATATCTCTTAAGCTTCATTCTGTATCTTGTTCTTCTTTGTGTGTCTGCATTTTATTTACAAAGCAGTTTAAAAGTGTTCAAAACCGGGCAGCTGTTAAAAGCTTGTACTTGGAATTGCAGCAAAGTAAGTGTTGTGAGCAAAGAGCAGGCAGTACGTCAGCATTACGTAACTATCTGCCGCGGGCATGTGTCATTTGTATTGCTTTCTGGCACTCCTGTTTTGTCTCTCTTCGTAGGGCAAAAAGACAAATAATTGATGGGTAAGAATTTGTCATGCTTCCCTGCAGGAGTATGACATTAGAAGAAAATTAGCCAACCTTTGTTGTCTTGCTTTACTTCCTTTTGTCTTTTCCTTAGTCACTTGAATGACTGCATTCCTGTTGGTAAATGTGTCTTAATGTGTACATTTGATAATTCTTGCAGTTATAAGTCAGTTCAGCTGTATCATTTACTTATTGCTGTATTTTTTCTTTCTTCCCCTATTCTGCTCTTTGTTGGATAAGGCATCAAGTTTAGGAAAATTATAATAAATATTCTTCAGTAATCATTCTTCTGATTGTTTTTACCTTCTAGTTCTTTGTCATCTGACCTTAATAGCATTACTATCTTGTCTGAAATGTCTGCTTCTAGTCCAGCTTGTTTGCAGAAAAAGTGATTGCTTTGTGAGTCTGTACTGAAACAAAGAGGAGGAAATGCAGCTGTTTTCTGCAGCACATAAAACTGAGAAAGCAACTAAGCATTAAAGCTCGAGATTGCCTTTTTTTACTTGGAAGCGTCGCTTTCCAGATAACTGAGTCATGAGGGAAGACTTCACGTGCATCTGAGTGATTTAGGCACAGAAATTGTACTGAAGGCTGTAGGACTTACAAGCTGTACTGCTCATGAATTATAATAACCAGTCTTTCTTGATTAAAGTTTTGGGTAAGCAGTTTGAGGTCAGGTCGTCTTGAGTCTTTGACTTAGGGTTTGGTCAGAGCTAAATTGGTAAATGGTAAAATGGGAAGGTAACAAACCAATCTGGGTGGAGCCAAAGGCAGCTCTCCACAGGGATTTCAGTTCAGCTGTTACTGAACTTGCCATGCCACTATAGCACTTGGTTTTGGTGGGGTTTGTCAGTGATGGTTGAGGCAGGACTGATGGCAGCCTACTGTTGTACAGCACTATCAATGAATCGTCTTTTTTAAAGGGATGTTAGTCTTGTATAAGTGTAAGTTGTGTGTGCTTATAGAAATGGGGCTAAGGGATGAAAATTCTACACTATAGCAAAACACAAACTCGGATAAGGCTTTATTTTCTGTATCTGTTACCTCCATTGTTGCTGACTCTTTACTCTCCCAATGTTACTTGGCTAAAAACCTTGATCAAAGTCAAGTTGTCTTTGTAACTCTCATGAAAGTCAACCTACACAGGAAATGAGAACAAAGAAAAATCTCCTCCTCCTTTCTTTTCTGGGGACTGAGCCTAATAGTGATTGGCAAATAAACTCTCAAATGTAGGTAATTCTATGGCTTTGATGTAAGACTGCTAGCTTATATCTATATATCTACTGTATTTTCTATGGTATTTATTGTCTTATGAAAACTCTTATGTAATTGGTGTTACTGAGCAGCTCAAGCTAGCTTAGGGAAATTCTGTTGCTTTCCACAAATATGGGGTGATGTTGTAACTGGAAGATAAAATTCTGCATCTGGAGGACTAAGTTTATAATACTGAAAAGTACTGAGAAAAGGTGCATTACCTAATAAGTGTTACAGTTGTTTGCCTGTGACAGTTGCACAGATATTTTCAGTGGAAAGAACCTCAATCATAAGAAGACACAATTTTTTATTACACTGACTTTTTACACATGAAACACCCAGTTTAGACTTTTAATGGCTTAGAAAAGCAAATGAGGATCTCCTGAAATTGGGTAAAAAATGCTTTCAGACAATGATCTGTCATTGCATCTTAGTTGTTTTTTGGACTTAGTTGTTGTTTTTAATATTAGCCATTTAAAATTTCTGTTTTTGTAGCACTTAACCTGTTGCAATTTTCTCTATTAAACAGTAGTTTCTCTCTTGAAGGAATAGCTTTAATATTTTTGTAAACATTTTTTTTGCTATTTTTAATGAAGAATCCTGCGACAAACAAGAAAATTTTTAAATGAGACATTTGCAGATATGGTAGGGATGCAGTTAATACTTAAAGGACTACATTTTACGTTTTTTTTTTTTTGTTTCTTTTTTCTTACCTTTTGGTTAAATATATAAGTACTTTCTCATTTTATACAAACAAGAAAATAAACTTCAAATCTCACTGGATGTTGCTTCTACGTAAAGGTGCTGAGGTACAAGACATGTACAATATTTTTTGTATAAATTTAAAGCAAGGTTGTTTAACTGTGTATTACCATTACTCCTTGATTTTTGAATCTCTTGGAGGGCCACAGGCGTAACACCCTGTTCTGCAGCTGATTCAATGGAGGAAACCCTGGCTTACTGCTACACCAGGAATATCAGTGGTTACAGTAACTTTCTGGGTTTTTATATAGGCAGTTTCCTTTCTTTTTGGTGTGGGCACAGAATGACCTAAGCAGTTTTGCATGTGAATTTGCATAGTTTCATAAGCTTTACCATATTGAGGGAGGGGGGGAAAAAAAAAAAAGTAAAACCAGCAAAATGTACCTGGGTTGCTCCACTCAGGTTTTTCACCAAAGGTGAAGATTCTGGTAGGCCAGAATCTAAGGTTTGATCTGTGCAAAGGTAGTGCAGGAGGAGAGGTTGGCAACAGGACTGACCTTTCTAGTGGCAGCGAGATCTTGGTGTGGCTGAGCCCCCCTCAACTGTGAAACTGGGGGATTTTTAAAAGATGTTTGAAGCCCGAAGAAAGAGGTACCTGATCTGTGCAGTGACGTGAAGTCACGTAATATAAAAAGGCAGCTTCAGGCTGTGGCATGCATGTCACATGTAGTAAGTGTTCTAATCCTATTAGGAAAGTTCAGTAACATGAATTAAATGACTTCAAATAGCAGAGTTCTGAGCAGGATTCAGCTGTGTTATGGCCAAACTAGATGTTCTTTCCTTGGTACTTAAAAAAAGAGAAATTAAGCCTTCTCTCAGCTCATTTGTGTCTAAAAAATGTGGTAGGGACTACATCAAAATCTCAGAAATCAAGCACTGCATTAATACAAAATGCGAGTAGTGGTCTTCCAGATGGGGAAAACGAGTTACTTTTGACAAATGGCTAATTACAGGCATATTTTGAAACTTTCCTCCCTGTGAGAGTGTTGACAAAACATGGAAGATGTGGCAACTGGTAATGTCGTCACACCTAACTTTGTGAGAACTCGGTTTCAGAGGTTTCAGTATTTTCTAAATAGCCTCAAATCTCCTAGATTTCTAGCTGTTTTGAAAAGGGGAATGAACATATACCAGTACACTCAAATCAGGGAAGCCATTTTCAAATGAAGAAGAAAAGAAATCTGAAGAGATTGAGTTAAAAAAGAATGAAAAAATTGGCAACTTGTTAAGTTGGAGAGGCACTGCCAACTTTTCCTACTGAAACTGAACTAATGCAGAGCCAAGACTGTGGGTTTGAGCTGCCTCAGGCTTAGGTCTCCCACTTCCTGGGCAAGTACTGTCACAAGTAACTGATTTTAGTAAATTGGGCACCCCCTTCACCAGCTGTGTTTTTAAATGAGAATGACTAACTTTTTCTGGTTTGTGCTTAAGTCTTGTCAGGCACAGCCTGCACTCAGAGCATGTCTGATTTACAGTGAAAGTGAAAAATATATTTCCATTTTAACATTTAACTGTTTATTCCACTTAAGTATTGTTTCCATTATCATAGGCTAAGATTAGCCTAAAACTGAGATAGTCTAATTTATTCCTTAACCACTCCATAGCTAAAACATTGGATATTATGTCCCCCAACCTCATCCATGGTTGTGCCTCTAGCTGTGTTTGGAATACACAGAACAATTAAAAAAAAATCCACCAGACTCTGAGTGGTGTAGACACAATAATATCTGCAATAAGCTGCATATTGGTTTATTTTTCTTTGTAAACCCATCTTTCTTTTTCTTTTGTTGCTAGATGCTTGGCGAAGATTTGTCACCTTCTTACTTGTAAAATGTGGGCTTCCTGTAAAAAAATGGAGAAAAAGTTGGTGTCCCTACTATTGCAGGGTAACTCAACATATTCACAAACGTGGTTTGTCCATTTTAGCTTTGAACACTATTTGAACACTGTTGAAAGTAATCCTATAAATGTTTACTGATTGATCTTGTAGGGGAGGTCAGAATCATGTCCTTGGTAAAGATGTATACGTAGCTTGAGATATTGAACATGCTTTTGCTTTTCCCTGGTTGATCTGAAAAGGTTATGTAGAGCAGCCTTGAGGAAAGGTTATTGAAAAGAGGATACTTATAGTAGCAGTTGTTTCCTTCCTGCAGGAAAGAAGTTTAGGGTTATTTTGAAGTGGTGCAAACTCGTGGTTAAACATTGCTTTGGTAATGGTTAGTGTAATTAACATATATTTTTGAGGAATAAGTGATACCTTTGGTAAAACATGAAACAATTGGGATAGGGGTCTTGGGTGATACTGAGGCAAATTGTCCATTTTGATCATGGTATTTATGAATCAATTGTCATATCTTGAAATTTAACAGTCCTTAAGGTATTTTTAAAGGAATGTACTGAAGCATTAAGGCTCTTAACTGAATCTCCAGAGTTGTGGTCATAAAATTGACTTGCATCAAATACATGGAATAAATGGTTAGGAAAAGGACTTGCACAAGCTGTTTGCTCTTTAAAATCTGTTCCAGGTTATAGAATGAGTGCATAAGTCAAATAGAGGAGCTGGCCACTAAAACCCTGCAGGGCTAGGCCACAGCTGATGTTGAGCAGTGTAGTTATCTTGCTTTCTTGTGTGCCTCAATATTTACTTTTATTTATTGTTTTGTTTGTTTTGTTTTTTTTTCCTTTCCTCCTGAAAATACTTTCTATGGTTTAGAAAGCACTGATCTTGTCATGTTCTGATGTCTTCCAAAGAGGTGAACTTCTTGGACTGCTGCTTTTTGATTTTGTTTAGCTGCCTTACAATTACCCAACCTGCTGGAAAGTGCCTGCTTTCAGCTGTGTACATCATCTTGCTGGCAATTGAGATGTCCAGAGCATTGTCCCTTGTGCCACATACTTCGTAGGATTGCTTTAAAATGCTCAGTCAGGACTCTAAGAGTAGTGCTGAAAAAATTCCCAATTACCTGTTGAGAGCTAAACATGCTTTTTTTTTAAAGGCAGGACCTTGAATGTTTGTAAGGGTTGTACAAGTTGCAAATCAAAATGGAAATCTTTTCAGTAGGGCCTGTTCTTGCAATTCACAAGTAGGTGTGTTCAGCTGGTGTTGTGTGTTTTTTTTAAGCTGTTGAAATTTGTCTGTATTATCTCTGTAAGTTGAGGAGCTCAACTACTCTGTTTCCAGTTACTAAGAAGATGGGTTATACTGGAAAAGTCAAGCATAACTGACCTGCTAATAAGAATAGAGTTTGCTCTTATTGATTAATAGTATCCTCTGAATTAAATTTTATTTAATTAATGATTTCATTCTGGGCTACTGAGTCATATTTTTGAGTCGGAAACTGTTCTGCTGAGCTGACTTTATTTAAGTACACATGCAATAAAATTCCTGGGTTGTCAATAGACTTAAGAGTTTTAAAGCTTTTCATATTTTTTTCAGAAGAATTTTCAATGACGCTTATGCATGATACGGAGACACAAACAGGTCCTTTTTTTCTTACTTCTTTCAAATCAGGGGCTTGAGGTGAAACTATGCTGCTTCTGCAGTTCAATTTCCATAATACATTTCCAGGAAGAAGCTCTTCTTCATCTTTGTTACTTGCTTGTAAAGTTTATCATGTCAGCGTTCTCCTGCATTGTATTCGAGAAGTTTTTGTGCTTGGGCTTTCCCATTGCACTTTAACTGAATGAAACTGAATGAAACTATAACATTTAGAGTAATATTCAGCTTTTTCAGTCAACATTGAATTTTGCAGCCCAAGTGAATGGCTGCAATGCATAGGCTAAAATAGAAACTGGAACTAATTGTTGAATATCGAGTCTGCTCTTGGTCACGTTTCCTAATTTTACAGGCTTTCCTCTTCCCTCTACTTTTACAGTTTATGTGTTGTGTATTTTCTGTGTGACTTAAGAACGACCAGGATCTACTTTCTGTACTGACTCTATAAAGCTGCTGCTGAGTAAAAACGTATAACCACCTGAGACTGGTGGTTTGTGCTGGTTTGGTTAGTGGCAGCTGCAAACAAATCCTGATGCAATGCTGTCCATCTTTAGGGAATATAGGGAGAATGAACAGCAAGTATCATTGTATGAAACACAGGACCTGCCTGTATGTTGGATGCTGTCTGCAGTTTTGGGTGGTACAAGGGGAGCTACAGAAAGGAAGGGGAAGCGGACTTCTTAAAAGTGGTATGAAATAGATGGTGGGAATTGGAAGTGACCGGCACTTACAGAGTCACCAAGGCAGTGGGTAAAGCAGTTGTGGAGCTGTTATTCACCAAATTGTGTAATATTAAGATTGCAGAGTGCTCACAGAGTTTTGATTTAGAAAAGAAAGTCCACAAGGAGAAGCAAACATGCAGTTTGTTGATACACAGGATTACACAGGCAGATTATATACAGCAGATTCAAGAAAACAAACTCACGTGCACCAAATCCCTAACAGATGCAAGTGGAATAGGCAGAGATGTGCACTTTACCAGCTGTAATGGAACTGCTGTGCATATTGAGGAGTCTGAGGAAAATGGATGTCAAAGAAGTGATTAACGCTTCTGTGCTGATGATTGTGTTGAGACAGAACGTGCCCTTAGACTCACCTCTGGTCTCGGCAACATGCCTCTGTTTTGTTACTGAGTTTCTTCTATCTAGAAAGTGTTCAGGGAGGAAAATCTCATATTATACTTTGTTTATAGAATTTAAACCAGTTCCTCAAGCAGTTCTCAAGTTACTATTTGACAAACAGAAGGCTACATGGTAGGTGATAATGTTTTTAGTAACTTCTACGTTCTGGGGTAGATCAGAGTTGCAATACCTCATCGTGTTCAAGCTTTAGAGTAAGCTTTTATCAATTCTTTTCTTCTAGAATTTTTTTTTCTACATTTTTTTATACACATATATTATACTATATATATGTGTGTGTGTGTGAAGATTTGAAAATCCCAGCCATTGTTGTTATCACTATATAGAGACATCAAGTTTTTGATGGCAAATTTCTCTATTCCTATAACTATGCAATAGGAAGAATCCTAGGAAACTTCCCAATTTATAATTTTACAATAAATATGAAGCATGTATCTGTTTGAATCATAACATAATTCCAGTGTTCAAAATTATTGTGGAATAATTCTCTTGTAGAATTTTTTTTCAAAAAGTGGAGACAAATGGATATATTTTAAACAATAAGACCATATTTGTAGTATAGTTAGTCTTAGAACATTTACTTTTCCAGAAGACTTCACACATTTACACCAAGTATGATCTCATATTCACTAATGGCTCTACTTTTACTGTTAATGGGAGGGATTGAAAGGAATATATCTCAATAGAAGCCACAGGGAATGAATGCAGATGTGTATGTCATGCTATTAAATGTGTAATTAATTGGTTAAATCTAAATCGCAATCCGTGTAAAATGAACGAGCATGTAAAATATTATATGTGAGGTACTCATTGGGATGGACAGAGAAACACATCTATATAGATCTATCTACACACACATTATAATGTTTTTCATTTCCTTCACAAAGTCCTGATTGCCGTTGTTTTACTTGGTTTGTGGGGGTTTTTTTTAAGCAGATTTATAACATTCTTTTAAAAAACCTTGAAAAAATTAATAGCCAAAAGATCCCTAGTTAAAAGAGAGCTAAAATAATTTAAAACTGAAAAGAAAGTGTGGAACACTTTCACTTGCTACAGATTATTTTTGTGCAAAGAAATTCGCTGTGGTAGAAAAGCCATTCTTTTGGCACTCATTTTTCAACAACATTCAGTATAAATCTCTAGATTCCTTTCAGTCAAAGTTTGCCTCCAGAGGTTCTGGGTTTCCATGGTATCTAATCCCTGTTTAACAGACACACTTGGTATTTCTATCCAGCTGTGGAATGGCAGAAGTGGACTTCAGTTAGTTTTTTTTCTTCTAGTGCTGATTTTACACCTTTGACCTTCTGACATATTAACTACTCTTGGAAACTTTCTGCAGAGATGTCTCATGAAAAAAAAAAAACAAACAAAAAACCAAACCAACCCACTTCATTATCATGAAGGGATATTGCTAGATCTGGGTGTTAGAGAGTTGATGCTTGCCAAGTGATGGGATGGTGAGGAAAAGAAAATTATGTGCATCTGTTCTGTGCAGTCAGGAATTCTAGTCAGATTTGATCACTTAGTTTTGAATACATAAAAGCAAAAAGTAGCTAAAATTTTCTACACTGCTGCATTTTACTGAAGTGCCTTATAAGCTTAATTGCTTAGTAGTGCAGTGTTTATTAATCTGAAGTTTCACCAGTCATTAGAGGATGGTGTTTCTCTGGAGTGCTGTGGCCAGGATTATATTGCAGCAGAACACGCATTTGGTAGAGAACTGGAAATAGTTACTTTCCTGCTAGTTGGTCTGCATGGGTTCATGGGAGATTGCTGTTAAAATACACATTTGAAGAAAAAGACATGTTGTAAACTACCTTATTTGTGCAGGATAAAAAACTGATATTGAGGAGAAAGCTAGCAAGTTAAAATATGAGGTGGTTTGTTTGGCGTATTTTCTCAAGAATCCTTGTATTCTAGAAAATTGTGAAATATTTCTTTCAAAAAGCTGTTGTGGATATGTTTTTTTCCAAATGAGCAATAAAATGAAAACACTTATTTTGAAGAAAGATTTATTTAGCTCTTCTGCTCTTAAAATTATTCTCTAAGTGTAATTACAGATTATTGGTTTTAGTTTCGATTTTTCAGTGGCTGCTAGTGACCTAAATCAGAGCTGATTGATCTTAGCACTTGCCCTCAGCAAGTTTGCAGATGACACCAAGCTGTGTGGTGTGGCTGACATGCTGGAGGGAAGGGACGCCACCCAGAAGGACCTTGACAGGCTTGAGAGGTGGGTGTATGCAAACATCATGAATTTCAACAAGGTCCAGTGTATAAGGTCCTGAGCCTGGGCTGGGGCAATCCCAAGCACAAAATTCTCAGCCATGGGCACTCCCAGCCCAGAGAGCCAAAGGTGTCCTGGGCTGCATCCAGAGCAGCGTGGGCAGCAGGGCCAGGGAGGGGATTCTGTCCCTCTGCTCTGCTCTGCTGAGACCCCACCTGGAACCCTGCATCCAGCTCTGGGGTGCCAGCACAGGGAGGACATGGACCTGTTGGAGTGAGTCCAGAGGAGAGACACCAAAATGATCAGAGGGCTGAATGAAGCAGCTCTCCTGTGAGGAAAGGCTGAGAGAGTTTGGATTGCTCAGCCTGAAGAAGAGAATGCCTCAAGTGAGCCCTTATGGCAGCCTTACAGTGCCTAAAGGGGCTGTGCAAGAAAGCCAGAGAGGGCCTTCTTACAAGGATGTGCAGTGATAGGACATGGGAGAATGGCTTCAAACTGTAGGGAGGGTAAGTTTGTATTATATATTATCTTGTATTATATATAGGAAGAAATTGTTTCCTGTGAAGGGTATGAGGCACTGGAACATGTTGTGCAGAGAAGTTGTGAGCCCCCCATCTGAGGAAGTGTTCAAGGCTAGGCTGGAGGGAGCTTTGAGCAACCTGGTCTAGTGGAAGGTGTCTTTGTCCATGATAGGGGGATTGGTACCCTGTTGTCTTAGGGCTCCCTTCTAACACAGACCATTCTATGATTCTATTCATGGTGATTGTGGTTTAATGAGATAGGTTTTATGTGTTTTTCTAAAAATAATAGCAGATGATAGTATGACCTGTTGATACTATTAGGTGGCATTCTGAAGAAAGAAACATGATGTTTTTCTAATGGGTTCAGAATCAAATTTTAAGATCTTTTTTTTTTCTTTGAAAATCCCAAGATTAAGGTTTTGCTCTTTACAGATAAATAAATCTTACTAGATTTAGACTAGTAAAGCTGAAAAATGCAGTATTTGGTTACAGAACAAGCATTAAATTTGCAGCTTGTATTTGTTGAAGTGGTGTGAGCTTTATGCAGCAAGAGATCTCTGCTTTCATGCCTCATTTGTAGAGAGGAGTTCATTGCAGGCTTACAAATCACTACCAGTAGGCAAGTATAGAAGGACTTGAATTTTTCAGCAAATTAAAGCATCAGGTGAAACACAGATGTGAAAAGCTCCCAGTTAGCTTTTGAAAGAGGATAGCGCTTTTTTTAACACACTGTTTGTTGCACCTATCATATTTATAATCTTATGATTTCTGTGGAGTAAATACATGTGTACCAGTAGTCATTAATCTAATGCAGAAATTTCCGAGTTTTTTGTACACTGCTCTGGCAATCTTGAGTCTGTCATGCCTTTCCCTCCAATGCTAGAAGCTGCAAGTGGATATTTTTGATTGACCTTTTGTCATGATCTGAAAAATTGATAATAGAGGACCAAAGTAACTTCTACCAAGTGAAGAAGATAAATCTCAGTTGCTGAGAGTGTTGCTCTGGGTGAAGGAATCAATGTATCAATGGACTGTTTTGCATACAAAGGTTGAACTTGCATGATTTACTTGGTTGTCTCCACAGTTTTACTTGAAGCAAAGTATTAGGCCCAACAATGTGTATTGTATTAGTTTTAATACAGTTTGGAGGAACCTATGAACTCGTCAGTGTAAGCTCAAAGCTTCTTCAAAAATGTAACTTCATTTGAAAGGTAGAAAGAAGGACATGTTAAAAGTGCTTTGTAATTTATGATTGCTAATGAGAATTTTGGGTAGCTCTCTGGTGCCCCAGACAGAGCCATCACAGCTAAAATTTACCCTAAAGTCACGTTTTGACAAGATGAGCTGGTAATAAAGGTATTAAAAGAAGTAGGAAAAGAAAGCTGGCTAGTTCTTTGGGGTTTTGTTATTTTTTTAATTTGTATGGCAGTATCCCCTGCATAATTTTGTGCTACACTCAAGAAATTATGTAAGCAGCATGAAAAAAACATGTTTATAAAAAAAGGATTTTTAAAATGTGAGCAATATGCTGTTAATATGCTGAAGTTAATTGTGTTGCAATAATTTTATAATGTACTGGTTTCCATGAATCATATTTTATGAAAGGAGTAAAGAGCAGCTTTTGAAATGTGAAATCAGGTAACAGAAATTGAGTGGTGTTTGTACACTATGACTAGAATTAGCATGCGATACTTCAATACACTATCAGAAAGCATCATTCTAATCTTGTGTATTTTTGGTACCAGTGATAACAGACATCTTATTATATCCTTCTCCCCTGATTTTTTTTTTTTTAAATGGCATAATTGAATACCTTGCTTATATTGCCACTCTTTTACACTCAGTTCATCAGAAATGAAGCAAACTGTTTAGCCCAGAAAGCAAACATCTGTAGGTGAGAGACAGTTTACTATCTGCAGATAGATAAAAAGTGTTAAGTAGGGAATGAGTTCTTCCACTTTTAGTTTTTATTTTGATAAGCCTAAACATTTAAAGTGTCTGCATCTGTCCCCTCAGTAAAAGCTTCTGTTCTAAGCACTTTCTCGTGGGTCATGTTTCTTTGTAAGCTGTCAGCTGATTTCAGACACTGCATCTGATTACTTTGGAAATAATTATACAAAATAACAGACTCAAGTAAATAAATTGTAGAAGGAATAACTGTGTACATTGTATAAAAATAATTTATTTTTAAAAGAAATTATTAATGTAGAAGTAGTAAATAAAGCTAGCTGTATTTTTTACGGTATTTTGGTGCTGAAAGGTCTGGCATTGATTTTAGCTTCTTCTGAAATGAAATAGTGAATCACTGTTTTTTAGATCTTTTCTGGGAAGGAAACTAAAGATAATATAGGGTAAAAATCATATGAAGGAAACTGTTATATTTTCCTGTGCTCTTCACCCTTTTGTAGGTACCATGAGACTGAGTCATTGTCGGCAGAACAGGCATTGCTGCTCAATTGATCTTTGAATTTTACATGTTCTATCATAGATAGTTTTTGAGAATATGAGCCTGTAATGTACTGTCGTTTGAGGGCTGCAAAAGCAGGGATTGGAATACTGGCATTAACAGTTTAAGAGTAATGTGTTTAATAGCAAAGTACTCACTTTTTATAGTGAAGCTCCATATAGTCAGCCAGATACCCCAAGTACAGAGTAAAACATGAAGGTAAAAAATTTCAGTGTCACCCACTTTTAAAGTGTGAGAGAGGGAATAGGGGAAGGTACTAATTTACAGCTGTCTGTTGGTAGTTGTTTTGACCATAATCTTGACAAAAGCAGCTATGTTGCCTGCTACCAAATAATTGTTCATTGGAGGCTTGGGATGATGAACTGTGACTTTTCCTTAGTCCTTCAATTAAAAATTAGGTGAAAGATTCTTAATATTGGACAAAGAAGATCTTGGATACTATTTATATACTTTCAATGTTAAATGCCGCTTCAGGTGACATTTAAGTGCATAGCATAAGTAAGGCCTTGAAACAGACATTTTCTGTTCCTTTCTGGGTGTTTTTAGCTTGGTTTCTATGGCAATGAAGCCTATGAAGGGTGTCAGGCCTCTTCTTCCCTTGTCTCCAAAAATAACTTCTAAATTTACCGCCAGTAGAAGCCAAAATTAAACGTGAAGGGGGAGGCTCAAAGATAGTCGGATTCCTACTGGTTTCAAGCAAGCTGGTGACTCCAGAGAGGAGAGTCAGTGTTCTGTGAAGACAAGGCAGAGTTGCTAAAAGACAAAATGATATAACCACTGCTGTCTACCCTGCTGGTGCAGGCAAAATTTCCACTTCACTGGGGCTAGGTTCTGCTGCAGCTGGGGGGTTTTGTTTTGGTGTTTTTTAACCCAGCAAAGTAGTGCTCTGAAAGGAGCTGAAGGTACTGCCTTGAGGAGAGAGTAGGATACACAGGACACTTGAGCAAGAACTAACAAAAGCTAATTTGTGTTCATGGAACTACTTGTGTTTATTATTCTAGCTGTAAACACTCAAGCTACTTAATCAAATTATTGTGGGCGATTTTTGGTGTTGCTTTTTTTTTTGTTTTTTTTTAAATAAAAGGGGTGAAGATTTTTCTTTAAGTCCTGCATTAGGATAACCTTGGTGCTTTTCAGAATTTCTGAGAGTCTTCTGTAATAGAAGAGAAGATAAATAGAAATACTTAGTTCCTAAATATAAGCCTTACAAAATGAAGGCACTTTGAGTGGCACTGAAGGGTTTAACAGGTCTCTATTGTAAGGAAACCTTAGGATGGAATTTTTCCATTTCCAAATTGCAGTTGCTGTAACCATTGAATGACTCATTAACTTTGTCTTTGAAGGCAAGAAGTCTCATGTACATGTTCTTCTCTGATCTTCATGTTAACTCCATCATCTACTAAATTACTTTGCTATTAGTATATTAGAGATAATTTGGAATAAAACAAGTTTCAAGAAAGCATGTAGAAGGTGTAAAATTAAACTTCTGGGGAATGGCTAAGTTTTTAGGCATAATATACTCTGACCAATGATGTATTTGTGGATCTCTCTATCTTCAGAATAGTGACAGCATTTACTGTGGTGTGGTAGGGGAAAATTGCAGTGATGGAAGAAGACGAGGGCAGGAGAGGAAGAATAGAAGTAACAGAGGTCCATTTAAGTTCGCTTTATTTTTTCTCCTGCTCAAAGACCAGATTGTTTTAGTGGGGTACTCAGAACTCTACACACATGCCCAGTGAGGGTCAGTGTACCAGCCATTAGTTTAAGAACTATGCCAGTAGTATTTTTGTTCTTTTTACCTTACTTAATCAAATTATTTTTAAGAATGGGCTTATTTTTTCTGTATCCATTACAGTACTAGATTTTTCTTGTGAACTATTGTATTTCATTTAGAGCCATAACATTTTTAGCTCTCAGCTTGCTTTACTGATCTGATTGACCTTTTTAGAGTTGAGTGGTTTGTATTCTCACTTGCTTTCTGTATTCCAGAACATATTAGATTATTTTGAAGTGCTTTTGTTTTCTTTGGCTTTAACTACTCAAAATGGCTAAAAATATTTCTCATATTACTGCTACTTCTGGATCACTGATTAGGCGTTAACTGACCTGATTGCACAGGGCCCAGAAACCCTCAAAAATACCTATCATTTATATTGAAGGTGACCTCTGAGCATCAGGAAACATTTTTTTATTTTTTTCTTTTCCTTATTTTTAGTAATATGAAGGTGACTGAGAACTGAAACAGGTTTTCCGCATAGCCTGTGTAGTCTCTATCCTTGAAGGTATTCAAAAGGTGTTTGGATGTGGTCTCATACATCCAGTTTCATACATGGCACTTCTCCTTGAGCAGGATTTGAGAGGTTGAAGTAGATGGGCTCAGAGGTCCCTTTCAACCTCGACCATTCTGTGGATTTTGATATAATCTGCATATTAAAACAATTTTGATGTGTTATACTGCTTAATAAGAAATACAGCGTTCTTCTCAGAAGGCACTTTTCCCGATAATCTGATTATACTTTACCTAATAGGAAATAATTGTAGTTATATTATTAACATTTGTTACTGAAATAATATTTTGCTCTAGGGTGTTTGTAAAAAAAGTACCAATTTGAGGTTATACAGTTCCTCTTTTAGATATGTTTAACTTAATCTTGTTTTTTGGTCCGGGTTTTACATGTGCTTCAGTTCTTGCCTTCTAGGCATCTTATCTTGTAATTCACACTGCTGGGAACTGGCACTTTTTAAATTCTAGTACTCTTTCTTTTTAAAAGCTTGATACATTCTAAGAACTATCAAGTTAGCTAAAATAATCAAAAATGTCTTCTCTAAAAAAAGATGCTGGATCTGAATTCCACAGTTCTTATCAATATTCTTCCTTATCTGAATTCTTATTTCTGTATATGCTTTACTGTACATGTGTTTTAAAAACTGCATCTTAATCAAGAAAGAAAAAACAAACCAGCAACTTGAAGTTTTATAGGGAAAGGATTGTTTCCGTAGTGTTAAGAAAAGCAGAATATTTTGAGAAGTCTTAGAATTTGCATGGGGAAGCTCTTTGACAAGATGCAAGAGAACGAAAGTCCCAGTTACAGAAGTATAAATGTTTTAGTTGTTTTTCTTCTAGATAAATACAATAAACAGTATTTCTCATCTGATGGGTTTTAAAATAGGTTAATACATTTTATGACTGTACATAGGAACAAAAATATAATAGTATTAAAATATTCATATAATAGTATTTTTCCATGTAGTAAACATGGAAAACTCCAGATTTTTAAGACTCCCTGAAAATCACTGAGAAGAAAACCATTCGTAGGAAGAAAAAAAGGCATGGCAGTTAAGATAATATTTAGCTGATTGCTTAAAAGACTTTAGCTGGTCTACTTGAAGTGGTCATGTGCTGTTTTGTAAATAATTTGTTTTGTTGATGAGAGTAATCCTGTCTCTCTTTGAACATGTCTCTGCAAGTATTAGGTTGTCATGGGAAGTATTCCCTGAATGCCTCTGAAATGTGTGTGTTTTTCTCCTAAGCTCCACAATGAGGATGACCCCCCAGAGTCTTCAGCAGCTGAGCAGCCTTCGACGTCTGCAGAGACTCCGCAGCCTCCGCAGACAGCAGCCTTACCTGAGGCAGATACTTCCCCTCCTCCTTACTGTAGCATAGCTGTGGAAGCAGCTGCAACCTCAGGTATTTTTTTCTCAGCAGCTTGTCAGGGATGAGCCTGTGTGAATCAGCCCTTGGTTCAAACTGGTCTGATGCTGCCATGTATTTTTTTCTCCACACACACAATTGCAGTAAAAAACTGTCCTCTGATGTGCTGCCCTTTGGTTTGTTCAAAAGAAACACTCTTGTAAATTACTCTGATTATTCCAAATTGCTACACTAAATGGATGTTCATTAATTAGTTTAATAGGTTGTCTGCTTATAGTTAATTTCCATTCTTAATCTACATCTTTGAGTAGTGCTCCATTATTAGACCTCATTAGCAATTTTCATTGCCTCTTTATAGAAAACTCTTCAGACTTCTTTAGTGTTTGATGTGGTTTGGTGAAAATATTGCCATGAAAAGGTTAATTTTGCTTTAAAGGTTCTTGATAAAACTTCTCATGAAAAGTGAGTAATGGGTCTCTTTATCCATTTATTCACTGCTCCCTTTCTTAGGAGATTTTGACTTTTCTTGTGGATATGGGAGTTTCTGTTTAAATAAAGTTGCATGAATTTATCTCCCATATGCCAAGTAAATATTTTAGGAGTAACTGCCAACCTAATTTTTTTAAAGGTTTGTTAAAAGAACAGTTTCCTGTTCCTGATCTTTGAGACAGTGTTTGCAAGTGTAATACATAGCTGTGTGGAATTATCCCTATATATAACATCCTTGTGTTGGTGTGCTGACAAATCTGTTGACCATGTGACCTGTGCTGACAAGTCTTTACCACGTAAACAGCCTTCTAACAAGCTACTGCTTGCTGTAGGAGGAAACTCAAGGAATATTTTAAGTACTTTTAGTTAATATTGTTAATCATTCTATTCTGTATGTGATGTCTTAGTGTTACAACACAGAAGAATGAAGTCTGTGATCCATTTTGACGGAATGAACAATTTTTAAAAGAATGTGTTGAAATTGAAATCTTGGAAAAACTGATTTTTAGAGAGCAACTGGAATTGGCAACAAAGCCACACTAATAACAATACAGCATGACTACTACCAGACTGAAGTAACAGACTGATACTAATATTTAAAAGCTTTTTTTCTTTGAAAGATTACTGTGTATATATATCTTTTGTATGACTGGATAAAAAGCATTTGCTGGGAATGCCTAGGGATATAACTAACCAAATATGATTCTTTTCTTCATAAATCTATTGACTCCTTGCCAGCATCTATGTTAAGGTTTCTGCCTTGGGTAGCAGCTCAAAGTACCATCAAGCTGTTAAAAGTTTTTCTTTCAAAAATATTTTTAAGAACTTAAAATCCAAATATCCTCTGTAAAAAGAAATATACTTTAAAGGTAAATAATTATGTGCATGTGAAAGCTAATATTCTTGACATCTTTCTGGTTTAAAAATAAATAACTTCTTTATTTTGAACAGACTCACACAATGAGTTTTATCCTGTACCACCTCCATACAGTGTAGCTACCTCTCTTCCTACATACGATGAAGCAGAGAAGGCCAAAGCTGCAGCCATGGCAGCTGCTGCAGCTGAAGTTGCCCAGCGAGTAAGTGATATAGTTCTGCCATATTTCAGTTTTGTGAAATGTGTTAGGTTAATTATTTACAACAATTGGGCCCATGTTATGATTCATTACTATAATAATGGTGCACTGATGATTTAAGTATTTTGGATGTTTCGGTTTATCTAGATAGTTTAAGCTGTGAATACTATAAAAAGCATGTCATGTTCAGTCTTTTAAAAGACATAGCTGTCAAAACAGCTTTAAAAGCCAATTTTTGCCCTGCTTTAATAGTTTAACCAGTATTTTGTCAATTTTTAATTACATATCCCTTACTAATGTTATTTTGTGGAGATATCACTAAAGTGTATTGTTTTGATGGTAAAACCAAAAAAATTTCTAAAGACCTTTAGAAAGGAAGGGAGAATTTCAACAGTCTGGAAGGGTCATCATCCCAAATCATGTAGACAGTTTTTAAAAGGAAAAGTTCCCATTTGATCTATGGAAACTTAAATACTGAATTTCAAAGAAGTGTTGAACTGAAAATGAAGTTCAAAGAATTTAAGTTAGTACTTAAAAAAGCCCCTACATGAGTTGCGGTAAACAATTAATAGGCCTATATTCACTGTGTCTGATTTTGTAAGAATTAACCTTATGAAGTATAGAGTCTTCAAAACAGATGATTGGTATCTGCAGTTAGTGGTAAATGTTAGTTTTGTAAGCAAGTTTCTTCTTTTCTCTGAAGGTTTGGAATGTGGAAATTCTCCTACCTGGTAGTATTGACCATAATATACTATACCCAAAAAAGGCTTCCAGTGCTTTCACTAAAAATCTCCTCCTTGAGATCAAATAGATTTTGAATCATATAGATTTAAAATCTTGCTGGCTGCAGTCTGCTTGTGACTGGAAAAAAACCCTTTACTCACCCAGCAGGAAGCAGGTCCTTCCTTGACTGCTGCAGAGTGCTCACAGCGCACAAATGCATAGCTAATGTTAAAATGGGTTTGTGTCACATCACCAGTGACGGTGTCACACAAATCTGTTTGACTGAATTCGGTAGGAAACTATGGAGATTTGACTTGCCAAATTTCAGCAGTGAGGGGATGATCTTCATTGTCACATTTTATCTGCCCTAACAGGAGCATGGATTCTTTGTAGTCTGTCCTTACTGCTTGTCACATAAGTAAAACTTTCGCTGAAATACTGGTCTGAGTGAAACCCTTATTCTGAAATTACAAATTTGGAGCATTAGCCACCTGAACCCTAACTTGTGGAGTACCTGTGACACTGCAGACAGGATGTGCAGCTCTTGCAAGATTCATGTTCTTACATCTAGAACCCTATGAAATGCAAATTTCAGCAATTTCAATCAGTCTCCTTTGACAGCTCAGACTGAGGTTCGGCCAATTTCCAGAATAAAGCTAAGTGAAACAAACAAACAAAACTCCAAAACATAACAAGTATTTTTTTTGTCTTGTCATATTAAACTTTTATTTACTCTTTCTTACAAGTTCAGGTCACTGTGACAGAAACCTATTTTTCCCTTCCTTCAAAGTCTACTTGGTTTTGGTCAAACCACAACTTTTTGAAAAATGAGTTTGCTCAGTTGATACATACAGTGTTTAAATTTTTTAAATGCGTGGAGAGATGGTCTTGTATGAAAATATTTAGGCTGGCTATAGTTCTGAAGGGGATGGCACTTCAGATGTTCTGCTCCCAGAGAACATTCGCAAATGTTCTGTATCAGAGTAGAATTACAGAATTAAAAGTAGAATGCAACCTTATGGCTGCTCTTGACTGCTTTTGGTGAAAACCTTGGACCTGAGAAAGAGCAATTTCTGGTGTGCCCTGAGGAGTTTTATTCTTAGCCTTCAGTTAGAAGGGAAGGGGAAGGCCACTGGATTCAGCTCTCTTCAGTGGTGGGGGGAGGAAAGAAGGACAATGGCTGAGCCTCTGAACCTTACATATTGTGGGAAGAGAAGTCTGGTTTTGATTGAGCAGAGAGGTAACTGCCTCTAGCTGGGATCAGAGAGGATGTGTCTAAGTCAAAATAAGAAAAGGCAAAGATGAATGGAGGGCAATTGTATGGGCAGAGTAGAAAGACTTAAATGAGAAATGGAAGGGAAAAGGATTAACTGAGATTGGTGGAAAAGGGAACCCAAGTGGGAACAAAATGTAGTAGTGGGAAAGGGACTGAAGCTGGTGTGTGAGAAAAGAAGACCAGAGAGGGAAAAGGAATATGGAGGTAAGAGGCAAGAGAATTGGATACAGTGATTGAGTGATAAACTCTTTCACAGTCTGCTTCGCTAGAACATACAGGAGAGCTTGAAATTCAAGAACTACATGCTGACACCACAAGAATTTCACTTATGAAAAATCGTTTAGGAGTGTGCTATCATTCCCCCAAAGCAGAGATTGACTGAAAGATTCTAGACTTATGGCAGTACTAAGTTAGTATCAGAAGCGTATCTGAAAGTCACATGCTTGCTGAATGCTGAAGAGCTCAAGTTTGACAGTAATTCTGGTCAGTTTGCTTCTGTTTTTAGTTTTTATTTTTATTTTTTTTTAAACAAATGTGTGCACACACACAAGCCATGTTAGAGAAACAGCATTAAGGTTGCAAAGTTGGGCTTTGGGGCAAAAGTAAGAAATGCTGAAGCTGAGTTTCAGTTTTGTAGATGATATTAAAATTACGTGCCAGTGCAGTTGTAATTACTGCTGTTTTAATTATCTTACCACGTGATGCTGCCACAAAATCCCTACCTTATTTAATACCTCTGGTCTTACACTGAGATAGACTAAGACTGTGTAGTAAGACTGTCTTAATGTGGCAGGTGGCTGGAATAAGAAAGAAAGCTTTTGTTACAGTTTGAGTGGTGGTTTGCCATCTTTAGGGGGAGGGTTTAGCTTTGAATACACATGGAAGAACAGATAAGTAACTTAATTATGTAACAGTAGTGCAAAGTTCAATTGTTTTTCACTTTCACGAGTGACAGCTGCAGATATTATCTGACCTGCATGTTACACACTTTGCAAAGCATAGACAAATGATGTAGACATGTAGATTTTTTGCTTTTTATTTTCAGCCTTATGGAGTCAGTGCTCTGACAAATGTGAACTCTGCTGTGTTCTAAGCTTCTGGTTTCTTCCTTATAAACAAGGATATATTGCCTCTACTGCGATGATGTGAACAGTTGGAAGAAGTTAAATGTCCTTATGGTACCTTGAGCGATGTATGAAGCTGATAATTTTCATGGTGTACTCCAAAGTGTGCAGTGAAGGTTCAAATCTACTCATTAAGCAAAAGAGAGGAAAATGACATGGAAGGGCAGCACACTTATTATGCGGCTTTCATTTTTTTCCCCCAAATCATGTACATCACTAAAAAAGATCCTTAATGTGATCATATTAAATACTTCATCATAGGCCCTGTCTTAACAGATAATATGAACAATCTAAACTTAACATTTAATGAAGCTTTCAATAATTTTATAATTCTTTGTGTAGCTCATCTTACAGGAATAGATTGTATATGAACATGTATTCCTTTCAAATGCTCCCAGATATCTCATTTATCGAAGAAATTGTACTAGCCCTGTGTCATCAGTACTGATAGCATTAGTTATCTTGGCTTTTTCTTTTCAAATTCTCAAGGTCAGTTTTGAAAGGGCAATTTAAATGGACAAAAATACTGCTGACAGTTTAATTACTTTGTTTGTATGTTGCAATGAATGGCTTTTACTTAATGCTTTTCAGTTGCATTTGTCTTATGTTTTTCTGTTTTTACATGCTTAGCACGCCCAGTTTAGGGAATCTAGGAGTCTGTTTGATGAAATATTCCTCAGTCGTCCAGAGGTATGGTATAGTTCTCTCTAGTTTAGACTTTGCTATGAATTTTCCTGCTGGGAAACAAAATGCTTCTAGGGTTAATTGTGCCTTTTTCCCCCACTATTAATTTCTCCCTCTTGGTTTGTATGCTGAAGGTATATTTTATGGAGTTTATTAAGTAATTTAACCCTTTCCTCAGAACTTTTTCTCTATTATCACTGCGATGGGGAGAGTTATATCAGTTTAGGAGTTCTTTACTTGATTAAGGTGGTTGTCTTCCTATATGCTATATTTCAGTTTGAAAAAAAAGCTAAAAAACATTGAGGAGAACAAACAGTCCTCTTGCAGAATACTACAGAGAGCACTATAGTTTATGGGGATTTAATAGATTCAACTTCAGTAGATGTTGTGTACCATTTGATATTTTTTTTTTTTTAGAGAAATTACTCTGTGTGACATTTATGTTGATAATATAATTTTTTCTTCAGATGTTTCTCTGGTCATAGGAGCAGTGAGTTTTCTGTTCCTACAGATGTCAGTTTATTTAGAAAGCAGGAAATGCTGCCTGTCTTCCTTAACTTGGCTAAATTTGTCAAAAATCAATGACATACTGAAAGTGTTGCATATCTTACAGATTTGTGTGTGTTGTGTTACATTCTTCTCATTTATAAGAAAAGTATACCATATTGATAAAAATGTCATTATCTAACAGAAGTATTTTGTGAATATATGTTTAAGCATCAGTGTAGAGGACAGTTGTTCTTCGTTGCCCATTTTCACTCTGCAGTGCATGGTGGCAAACAATTATATTTTGAAGAAAGACTAGGGCAATTGACACTAACCAGATTAAATGAGAGCACTGAAAGCAATATTAGTGGGACTTGAGCAGTGGTCAATTAGTGTTTTCTGTCTGCAGGACTGCTCATAAAACCTCATCATCCTAAATGATGTGGATATAGGCTGATCTAATTTCTTAGTATTCTGAGTACTTAATTTCTTAAACACTCAATTTTTGTATGCTGTTTTTTGGAGACAGTAAAGAGAAATCAGTTTCATCCTTTTTGACATGGAGTGTGATAAATTAATACTTGTTCATACTTAATTCAATTAAATTTTCATTTTTCTGAGGCAACTTTTACATAGAGTGTAATTCACTAATTGTTTCACACTGTAAATGCCAGTGTGAAGTACAGTTGCTAGCAGACAGTTTTTAAAATGTCCAAATTGCAGCTCTTTTTAAAATGCCTTTTCAGCCCTTCCTTCCCTCCCATTCCTCTCCTCTCCCTCAGTCTTGTAGCTGCAGCAAAGTCGAGCTAAACAAACAGATGCTTTCTTAGTCACTTAAGATGACCATTTAGGAGCACCCGAAATTATGTGGAGTTGATTTATAGCCCCTTAGGATTGTTGTTTAACTGGCATTTTGTGCTTCTATTGGAATTGTCTGTGTGGATGGCAGTGTTTTTTAAGTAAGTTATCTGATATCGTGTCTTGGTTAATTAATTTGAAGTACAGTGCACAGCTGGAATTTCATGGCTGTATTACTAAGGGTGAAGCTGACTGCTCTGAGTTGGTAGAGCAGTCGTTTGAGCACATTTTTAACCTAATTGCCATACCCTGGTAAATTATTTTGCTCTATTGACAAAGTGGAACATGTGACAGAGCTTTAGATCTCTGTGCTTGTTTAATGCCCTTTTAGTCATTATTTCTGTACTAAATACTTGTGGGTGAAACAGCCAAGTAAATTTCACTTTATCTCTTTGGATTTCATGTTTTTATAGGTGTATTTTTATGTCAGTTCCAATACACTACGGTAATAACAGGAGGAATTAGGAGAAGAATGTTACCTGTGCTTCTATTAAGACCATTTTACTGCTGCTACTGACAGCATTATTTAACTTGTGTCATCCTGCATTGTCTTGATGTTACTCATTTAAGTATAAAAATGGTGTTTAATTGGTCTTAGTTTTCATCAGGCTCTTTAGGAAGTGTTGTCATTGTGAAAACTTTTGTGTTTGCCAGTCTACAGCTGGAGCAATGTTTCACCTGTGCATAGAACTTCATATATAATATCTGCTAAGTTCTGTTGAAAATCTGCTGAGAAAAAAAGCAACTCTCACTTTCAGTATTTTAAGGTCCAGCGTTTTGACACAATGGGAGAAATATTTGGATCATTTTGACTTATGTCTCTGTTTGCTGTGCTTTTTGAGTTGAGGCCCTTTAGATACTTCTAATGTGCTTGCGCCCTCTAGTGACCCTGGAGGTGTTCTTTGCTTATGTTTTGCTGTGGGTTATAAAATTGCTTAGTGCAATGCTGTTGCATCAGCACTTGATTTTAAGATACCAGCCTTATTCTGTAACTTTTATTTTATATGAAGGAAATTATTAGGAGACCTTTCCAGCAGGAAAAGTATAGAGCATACTGTGTGATGACTTTTCAAAAAAATATTTAATAGTTTGGCTACATAGCAAGATAGTTACAGTAACAAAAAGAAGTATGTTGTTTTCGATTGTCAAAGTACTAATCTGAAATAATTCTAGCTTATTTTAAGATGAATAGACAGTATGTACGCATCTTCTACAGAAACTTTTACAGAAAATTTGGGCTCTGTCAATATAAGCAACAAATAAGATTTGTTTTATAGTTATAAATTATTTTTTTAAAACTTCCTTTATGTGGACATGTTACAGAAATGTCAATTTTCTTCTAGCTTTAGAAACGTGATTAATAATTTATCCTATAGATAGTTATTCTAAACTTTTCACTAAATTATCACTAACCTGTAAATCCAGGAAGAAGAGTATCCACCACGGGATGATTTCAGTGATGCAGATCAGCTTAGAGTGGGCAATGATGGCATCTTCATGTTGGCATTTTTCAGTAAGTTATCTTGTATCCCAGACCTACTGAGGTATATCTTAATTGTACCTTTTTCCTATGGAATATAGAAGAGAGCTGTAATAATAATAAATTGCATTAATGTACTGTAATGAACAGATTTTTCTGCCTGTGCACAGATATAATGGACACTTCCTGTTCCAGATACAGCAAATATGTTGCCTTTTTTTTGGTGGCATCTGTCACAGATAAGGGGACAAAGCAAAATCATAGTAAATGCTTGAAAGTCTATTTCTATACTGGAAATACTGTCATCTTCTAGTTGGACCACCAACTTCAGTTCAAGGTCAGATCACAGGAATCTGGCAATTGATTTTTAACTAAAAAAAAAATTAAGAGACAATGTGCTGTATAAAAGTTGCTGATGTGAGTGTAGTGAATTAAACAGCTGCGGGTTGATTTTTGGAACAAATCCAACCATACTCATTTTCAGGTTGAACTAACCACTGTCATATAAAAATGTATTGTCTTCAGGTAACCTGATTTCAGCCTTCCCTTCAACCAGCCCTTCTGCAGCTCTTTGTCACGTACTGTATGTACACTGTGCATGTCTTATAACTTGTGTACTGCATTAAGCAAAGTTAGATTTAGCAACTAGAAGCTGTTTCTATGAGGAAGCTGTGTTAGTTTTACAAATTACTTATTTATTTCTAATTTCTGAGGGTTTTTTCCCTTTCTGAAAGAAATGTGTTTGGCAACCTGGATGGAAGATTGATGTTGTGGATATAGCTGTTCTGCTGAGAATTCATCAGGATTAAAGCTGATTGATTATCCACTGAAGTCTCCATTATGTCTTTCCACCTACGTTTCCTAGTAGTTCTTTCTTCTGTAATCTTTTTTTCAATATCTTTAACTGTTGCAGATGCAGGTTGCAATACTTTCACAGAAGCTTTTTTTCGTGTATGATGTGGTGTTTTCACCTTGGGATAAAAATATGTGTCTGCCTCACAAAGCTATAAAGACGTTTATAGAGTAGATATTGTAGTCTGACCTCTTTTTGTAGTTGGAGCCTAGAAAGAGTATGTTCTTGGGGGCAAAGGGAGGTGTGACTTAATTTTTCTTTTTTGCTTTATTTTCCTCTCCCTTTTATATGTTCTATAACTCTTTGTATTTAACCTATTTAGATCCTTTATTGTGTGAACTTGTTCTTCCTTTTAAATTGTGGTTCAGGCCTTCATTAGCAGTGCACTTCGAGGCCAAGGAGATCATTGGCTTTAATATGTCTTAAGTCCTTTAAGTCACAGATGTCCAAAATTGCAATCCCAGAACCTTGTGTCCACCTTCAAGAATACAAGTATGTACTTGGATAAACTGGCAGCCTTCTCTTCAAATAGGTATTTAGCCAAGTCTGATTGCACAGAGCAGCTCTTAGACACTGGAAAAAATACTCTGTAGAACATAATTTTTCATAATTGTTCTGAGACTATTTTTTTGCAAACTTTGCTTACCTATGAAAGAAATGCATAAAATGAGTACTTACACATTGTAAGGTATTTATGCAAGTGTTTGTTTAATTGGAATGTGTGGGTTATTATAAATACTGGTTACATAGGGAAATTGATAAACTTTACTTGCTGTTTGTGCTCATAGTATGAGGAATTCATGAAAACACAGTTATGGATATTAATAGAAGTGTAATGTTAGGTTTTAGAAGTTTTTCTTAGGAAATTGGAGAATTAAATGAAAAATGAGCTTAACATAATACAAGTATATTTTATATGTGGGTTGTGTATTCATGTTTGTCCGATAAGGAGAACAAAAGTCTCCAGAAAGTTGATGTATGTAGATATAGGAGAGCAGCAATTAAAATGAAATTTACAGTAAGGATATCTTTTGGGTTTTTTCCCAAGAGTGGGAAATGCTGCAAGGAGCGGTGGCAGATCACAGAAAGCCTCAAATTCCCTCACATAGTTAAAATATAAGAGAACTGTATCAAGAATTGTTCTCTAGTGAAATAAGAGTGAACAAATGGCTTGTTAGATGTGTTCTCCCACCTCTTCCCCGACTATCAAGTACAGCTTTGGAAGACCTTGGGGATGGAAAAGGGGGCAGATAGCTTTGTTTTTATAACAGTAAGTTAACATTCTTTAATTTCATTTTATTCAACTGAAATGTAGAAAAATAAACTTTTTACTGGGCTTACCTGCATATTGCAGTCACTTAGTGATATGTAGCCTCCATCTAGTGGTCGCTGCCCATGTTGCAGAAAATTGCCGTCTCCGGGCCATCTAGTGGCCAGATCTGTTTGTTGGGGGGTGTTGGTTGTTTTAGGAGCCTGGTGCATGTCAGTTACAGACCTGTTTCTTATCTAAGCTATAAAGTGTTGCTCTGTGTAGCAGAACAAAACAGAGTAAGCCAGTGCACACTAAAAAAGTGAAGTCCTTTGGCTGAAGAAGTGGATTTTATTGCTTGATCCGGAAACTTGGTGAAAAAATTTGGAAAACAATCCACTTTATTTCTAATATATGGTAAAATTGTGTTTCAGGAAATTCATGTTGCCCTTAGTCTGTGATTATGTTGGTGAGCTAAGAATCTGATCTCTAATGGTCAGGACTGATGTCTGTGAGCTTCTTATTTTGAAGGAAATGTATATATATGGGTATATTCATTTTGCTCTGAATGCAAAGTGGGAGAAAAAAAATTATCAGACCACTTCATGTATTTTTTTCTGTTTTGTATTTTTAAGTCAGCTCTGCCTTTTACAGCATAGTAGAAATTTTCTAGAATGCCAGAGGAAGTTAGTAGGTGAGTTTCTCAGAGTATTTTTTTGTATGCACAACAAAAGGGAGGAATTTCTGAGCTGTATCTTTCCCTTTTGAACACAGCTGTAATTGTGATAGAGCAAGTAAGTGTCATGAACAAATGGTTTGGTTTTCATGCTTCATCTGCCTGTAGTGGAAGTCTTTTGAATTATGTCTGGTAAACTCATACTCATACATTATGTGAAGGAGGTCCTTTTGGACATTATTAAAAGGCTTATATGGTTTTCCTTTATATTAAAGGAATGCTTTAGAACCAACCTTTTTTCCTGTGGACCCCAAGAGGAATTGTGGAGCTTATCTGAATTCTTTGAAACCATGTAAGGGAGTTTTGGGTTGTCCCTACAATACAGGGAAAATGTATTCTAACTTCACAGATAGGTTAATAAAAAGATAAAATGGAGAAAAGTGTCCAGTAGTACAACCAAAACTTAAATTCTCATGCAGAAATCTGTCCTTTTTTTAACATCTAGGCTATTTAAGCACTGTATACAACTCACAGCAATAAAATCTTGTTTTACAGGGAAGTAGAAATGTACATGGTGTCCTAGATACCATATTGAAACAGAAAATAACTGTACCAAAGTTTTATAAATGAATGTTCATATAGTTTTCAAAACCGTTAAGTGCCTCAAACAGTCAATAAAGCACACACAAGCTGGGATACCTACTTTGGGAGTTTCTAGGAGCCCAAGTTGGAAGGCAGAGTTGTAGCGCAAGCTCAGGGTGAGCAAGTGTCCTGGTGTGTGCTTCCTGAGAACTGGTAAGCATGATTGAATTTCCCATGGGAGGCTTCCTCTGTGTAACTTTAGGAAACCTGACTTGTATATGTCTATATCACAAATGTTATGCAGGTTTCCCTTAGTCATGCCAGAGAAGCTGAAGGGAAGTCACTTAATTAAAATTTTAAATATTGGGAGATAGAGGAACTGTTTTGAGTTCTTATTTCTCTCTGGTCATTATGGATGGACTGACTGACCTTCATACACAATCACCTAACTTCTTTCTTACTGTAGAAACAATTTGATTTACATAGTTTTTTCTCTATGCCTTAGATATAATACAAAGCAGTTGGAATGAGGAAGCTTTGAATTTGGTAGTAAGAAAAACAGCAACAAAAAGTAGGAACAAAATGCTAAAGAATTTTTCTGAACATTAATCACTAAGAAAAAAAATTATTGGTTTTCTGTGGAAGCTGATAGCCGACACTTCTAGTGATCATCATCAGTCTGTAACTGAACCTTCAGGATGGAGCAAAGGTGTATCCCTGTTAAAGAGTGAAACAAATTGTACACAGGAATGGGAAGAACAATTCCTAATGATGCATGAAGATCTGGAGAGGATTATTTATTACTGCAGTATGCTTAGTAAGTCTAGGCCAGGTAGAAAACATTAAGTTCTTGTGTGTTTGCTAAATATTAAAATAGTAAGTAAATGAACAAACAAATTGTGGAATAAAGGCTTTAACTGAGCATAAGTTGCTTTTTGTGTATGTAGTTGCCATGATAATCTCAATACAGGCTTGAGCCATGGCTAAAATTTGGAACATAAGGCTTCAGATCAGTTTTACTCTCTTCTTTCCATGATACTGAATATAAACTTAAAACAAGTGATTAATGCGTAGTTGTGGAAGGCTAAGTAAAAAAGATCAGCAGGTGAAGTGCTGGAGCAACTGGGGAAAAATCACAGTGTAATGCACTTGTCATTATTGTTTCATCTGGTGTATTTCAATATGTACAACTCAAAAGTCCTGAACTTTGTATTTTGGCTGGGATTATTTTACTGAAAACCTGAAGGAGAAATACAGCATAAATGTAGGGACTGCATTGGATCACCAATACTGTTTATTAAAAAAGACCTTTAGTTCAACCCTCCTCCTCCCAAAATACCAATTTCTTATGTGTTTCATTATGAGTTTTGTTGTCATGAGGAGATAATGCTAATGTTTACATTCTTTTAATGTGAATTACATTTATATAGAGTTACTCTCTCCTCATCACTTCAGGAGTTACAAAATTCAAAAATCATACTTTTATCAGTCCCACTTCTCTGAATGGTGCTAGAGTATCAAAAGTAGAAACTGAAATCATGATGCCAGTGCAGTCAGCATGAGTTCCCCTAAATATCTGAAACTTATTAAAGGAAAGTTGACAGTAGTTGAACATTGGGCTTAAGTAGGAATGCGATTACTTTTGGGATACAAAACAATTCTTATTGCACAGTGGTTTGATTTGTAGTGGAGGTCTACAGGATGCACACAGAACCCGGCTACATGAAGAGAATAGACAAGTAGAAATTAGAAATTATTTTTAGTTAGAATCATAATGTGGTTGAAGCAGATCATTAAATATTTTTCCTCCTCAATTTTAGGACTGGCTTTCCTTATGATAGTATGTTATTGCTGTCACAGCAGCTCCATTGTCTGTGTGAGAATGTCATGGAAGCTGATGTGGTATGAAGGATGGGGTCACCTCTTGAACAGCTGAGCCGTGTCACTGAGCACTCACAAAATGAGTGGATGCAGAAAAGTAATGGAGGATAGGATTTGTCACAGCAAGGAACTTGTACAACAACTTAGTTGTCTCTACTAGATAGAGAAGGAAGTTGGTAATTCTAGAGAAATTAGTAAATAATTCCTTTTACTGTTCACTCCTCTCACTGGTCTATTTTCTGCCTCCATCCTTGATGGGGGAGCTTGTGCTGTGGCTTCTCTGTGGCAACATAGGGATGAAAATTATGAATAACTGTCATTGCAATAATAAGTTGAGACAGGAATATTAACTGCAGTAACTCTAATGTAGTGTAAGTTGTAAAGATCAGAGCTTGCATGGCTGACAGAAGATACACAAGGATGCATATGATGAAAAATGCAAATGAGGCTGATCTTGATGTAAGAAAGGCAATTGGAAGGAACTGTAGTCTGCTCAGAAGCTGGAGATGCAATTTTGAAAGCAAATATTTTTTTGTAACCAGTGAGACAAGGAGAATGATTTTCAAAGTAGTAGTAGGACATGGGATGTAAGAGAGAAGTAATGGGAAAGATGGAAAACATGCAGACAGTATTGTTGCCCTTCTTAAGTTTGTTAAAATGATGGAACACCAAGGCAGTGTTGGGAGAATCTCCCTAATTACCTGAGTAATGTAATTACCTGACTAATCTCCTAACATTACCTGAGTTTTAGAGAAATGGAAGTAACATGTCCCTTCTGCTGCTGAAGACACAGATGTTTGATTAGGTCCTCACTGTACAAGTTTTCTAGCAAATGGTTAACAATAAAGACTTAAATAAGGAGATTTTTCTTTTGTATGTACTTCAGTTTTATTGGAATGCCTGAACTTGCATAATTTACAGCTTTAATAAGGTTTATGTATTTTCTGCTTGCATTAGCTGCTTATGTAACTTGATGTAACAGCAGACTGATTAGACAGAAGAAAACCCTTGCTATGAACAAGACTGGAACATGCTGATGCCTTTAATTTCAAGAGCTGGGCAAATACCTTGATGTTAAATATCCATCAAATACTCATGCAGTGACAGTGGTTTCAATTTTGAATATTCCCTTAGAGTTGAAAGTAGGGTAAAATTGTTAGTGCTCCTCTTTAATTATAAAAAATAATTTTTTCCCCTCCTGTATTTATGATTGGGAAATCTCTTATTTTTCTAATGTATTTAAAAACGAGTTGAGGTATTTTAAAAAAAAATATTTCTATTAAAATTGTACATATTCTGAGAATTTCTCTAGTCCTCATAGACCATTAGAAACATGTGAATCCTGTGTCCTTTTTAAGATACCTGTCATTAGGTATACCTAACCATAATCAAAGTCACTCTCTGCAGCTTGAATACTGGGGTGAAGAGCAGTGAGTTCTTATGCTGAGACAGGATCAGAGAATACATTGAATAAGGAGCTTTTGAAATCTGTTACTGTTAAAAGATGGTGGGTTTGTAGAGCTTGCTTAAAATAGGGAAATCAAAACAGTTTATCTAGGCTCTCCTAAATGTAAATGTGGCTTGGAAAGATAGGTAAATGTTAGGGTCACAATGTTGTTCTGTAGGGCTTTTTTTTAGTGGGGGTTGGATTGGTTTAGTTTGTTTCCTCTGCAAATGCCAGTTTGGATCAACATCTGTTCAAAGATTTTTTTTTTTAAATTTTGTTTTGATTTATTTTTTGGGTTCTTTTTAGATTAGTAATTTGTATAAAAGTAAGATTTTGTGTTACCCTGTTACCCATGTTACCTTTTACCCATGCCTCTGACCAATGCAAGGTGCTTTCTCACTTGTACTAAATGACTGTCTTGATGTGAAGCCTTCCAAAACTTCTCTTGGAACTTCAGTTTATTTAAAGTTCATGGAATCCCACTGCAGTTTTACAGATTAATTTTGCATTTGTGAGCATATCGTTGCATCTTCATGTGGATTATTGGAAGAATTGTAAGAAGGTTTTAAAGTATACAAACAGTGGGAATTTTATAGATAGTATTTAAAAATGCTTCAATTAAATAAAACATTTGAGGAATTTTCTGTTCCTAGTTGTGTGTTCAAACTTGAATGGAAGAGACAGACTTATTTTTCCTCTGACGGTTTAATATCTGAATTTTATGTAGCTAAGTTTGGGATTTTAAACTTTAAGAATTTGTGGACAGGGGTTTTGTTGCCTTCTGCCCCTTTTCCTTTCCTCTTTCCCTCCTCTGTAATTCTTTTGTTTACTGTGGAGTTCCCTAGTGTTTTCAATTTTACACTGTCACGTTCTCTCCAGAATTCCTGAGTTGCCTCCTTCTACCAGTTCCTCCAGCTCTTCTGTTTGGTGGTTTTGTTTTTGGATGCCCTCACTGATTCCCCATCTGGGCCATTCCCCTAACTGTGAATTCTCACACTCTGATGTAATGCATGCAACCTGAAGTCAATACAGATGATGATGATGCTGATTGCTAAGTACATATGCAGATATGAAACTTTAAGTTGTTGAATTGGGGGTTGTGTAAAAGTGTTAATTGAAGCAATAGTGGTAGTTATGCTTAATGTCCTTTTTGTTCATTGATTTCTTAAACTTCTGTGTAAAGCTTACAAGGCTTCTTATGTCTTGTGAATATAGATCTAAAAGAGAAGATATGAATATGGATCTAAAAGAGACCCATAAAACATTGGCTTCTCAACTTACCTTAATTTCTACACTGAGTTTTTGGAGCAAGATTGGATACCTTTATTCTGTTCGATCCAAACTGGATAAAGCTGAATATGCAGCCTTGATGCATGCACAAATGTGTGCATATGACTATAATTTTGGTTATAAAAGTCTAGCAAGGTTTTTCTTCTTTGTTTTAATCCAAATCTTGTATGTTATAGTCCTTTTTGTGAATTTACTTTTCATGTCCAGTATAATCTTGTTAGGTGTCTATTGCAGTGTAACACTTCCTTTTATGTTGGAATTTTCTCTTGTGTAAAATAGTAGGTTCCAGCCTGTTTACCATTTGCTTTGTCATTAAGTGACTATACCATGGGGAATGTCTGGGTTCAAAGTCAATCTCTGAAAGCCTGAATTACCGGAAGGGAATTAACTGACTGTGTAAGCATGTCCTTAGTAGTTTAAAAGTGAAATTACTGTTAAGTCTGTTTGCTTAGCTATACAGATTAACAGAAGCTACTGTTTCTTTTATTTTATAGTGGCATTTATTTTCAACTGGATTGGATTTTGTTTATCCTTCTGTATAACAAATACCATAGCTGGAAGGTATGGTGCAATCTGTGGATTTGGTCTCTCCCTGATCAAATGGATTCTCATTGTACGGGTATGTTTCTTGATTCACACTTTTCAGACTCTGTAGAACAAACCCACAACAATTTATTCAAGGGTCTAATAAGGGAATTGAGAACCAGTATTTTTTCTTTTTTTACCTGATATAGCATTTGATGCTCACATTTTCACTAAAATAAATGCAGAATGACTCATTCCTTGTACAAGTACTTAAAAGTCTACAGGAGAAATGGAGCAAGTACCTAAAATATCACTGGTATTATAGTGTCATGTGTAAAAGATTTATAAGTGTCTTGGCTTGTTGAGAAGGGAATATAAGAAAGCATTTCTTCCTTGTGTTTTATTATTTAATTCCTTGTAATATACATATGGATCAGGTCCAACTTAAATATGAAGTTAGCCACATTTTTACAATCTTAAAATGCTTGATTCTTGATGTTTTCACTGCAAAACTAGATACTTTTCCAAAAGGCACATTAGCCAAATGCAAGTTACTTAGTTAAGTGGATGCCAGGTGAAATGTAACGCTGCTTTCTGAACGTGAATTCTACGTATCTGTGAGACACAGCATTTAAAATCCTGTCCCTTTTAACAAAGAAAAAGATCTTGGATAACTTACATATCTTTCATATTCTGCCATCAATGACTGTTTTAATTTTTTTTTTTTCCTGTGTGTGTGTTAGTAACTTGATTTAGTCTTAGCATGGTAGTAAAAAAATGGTTGAAAGATTGCATGGCCCTTCTTGGACATGATCTACATCCTTCTTAGGGCTTTTTTTTTTTTTTTTTTCTTAATTTCCTTTTTGCTCATTCAGAGCAGGGAAATGCTGCTGGACTAGATGTGATTCTGGTGTATTTGTTGGAATTCAGGTGCTGAGAAGGAATTTATCTTAAGGGGTTTGGGATATTTTCAGCTTCCCTTAAGGCATACTAAACAGAGGGCAGAACTTGTTCATCATGTCAGTTTTATTATTCCTCTCTCCTGGAAAATGTGCCCAAACCAAATATAAAAATTAATATATGTCAAACTTCCTTGTAGAATTACCGTGTTCTAGACTATAATTAAATTATTGTATATAATGCATTACTAATTCAGAAATATTATAGCTGGCCAATTCCAAGACCTCAAGGTGGGTTTTTTTTCATAATGAAGATCATCATGTTCCTCTGTTGTCTCCCTTCCTAGAGACAAGAGCAGAAAGCTTATGAGGTGTTTTGTTGACAGTCATTTTAATGGTGACACACCAGTAGGCCTGTGTACACCAAATTGTTCTGTTCCTTTCTTTCAAGATCTTCCAAAGGCTTGTGTCACTCTTTTTCACTCTGGGTCAGTAGTACAAAACTTTTTAGTGTCTAAAGAACCTGAATTCGCATATGCTTGATCTATATCGATTTTTACTGGGGAGAAGGAAGAGCAGGGGGAACAAAAGCACAATTTTACTATAGGGGAAATTCTGCTGCCATGGCTGATTCTACCCAAGGAGAGTATGGGAGGAGAGTAATGCACACGGGCAAATATTTGATTGTTGGTTTTAGTAAATCTTCTTTCCAATTAAATGAAATTATAACTATTGGAAAGGATATTGATATGTTTGTGTGTGTGTATTTATATGCACACACATATAATGTTTAGACAATTGAAAATACTGACTAACAAGTGAGATGGGATCAATGTCAATGTGTTGTCAAAATCCTTGGAATTGAGTATTTATATTGGGATAATGTAAATACCAATTCTTTAGCTGAACTTGGCAGTTCTGTTTCTTGCTATTTTTTCTTTGATGATAGAAATGAATAGAGTACATAAGATTAAACCCTCAAAAGGGTTCATATGACTTGACCTTATTCTGGAGAAAATATGTGGATTAATTGAAGAAAAAAGCCAGCTTTTTCTAGAGTTCTTTAAATGTCTTAGATTTTCATCTGTTTGCATATATGCCCCAGTATCTTTTGGCTGATAGGTTTTAGTTAGTTTTGTTTCATTGGGGTTTTTTTGTTTTGTTGTTTTTGTGGGGGTTCTTTTATTTGTTCAGGGTTTTTTTGTTTCCCCTCTTGTTGATATACTTGGTTGATATACTGAAATGTCCTAGAAAGGGCACATGAGAAGCACTGTCAGGATGCAGTAAACATAATGAATGATAGCAGGGTAAAAGTGTATGGAAAGTGTACAGAGCTGCTAAGTAGGTTATTTTATTCCTTCTGGCAACTCTTCACTCATCTCCCCATTTCTACTTTTTGTGTGGGTTTTGGAGACATTTGATTAGCCTTTTTATCAGTGAAGCATAAAGTCTGGAGTCTGGTAAAGGCACAGATACCTGTCTCCAGTGTGATCACACCCTGCCCTCCAGCTGCCTCCCACTTCACAGGGAGGACAAAACTGTCTGCCATGGTCACTCGAAGGAGCAGTTGAAATGGCACTTCAAGGTTCATTTAGTTGCGTTCAGCTCACTGCTGGGAACTGAATGCTGGTTTGAAAATGAAAAGACTTTAATGAGTTGGGGGTCTTTATGGGGCTGGTATTTGTGGCAGCGATTAACAGTAGGGGGTATACAGAAGGTCAAAAGCTCTTCTTTTGTGGGGTCAGCAGAACATCCCTGTCTGATAAGATTAAACTAATGTGGCTTTTCGTGTTAATATCTAAAGCAGCAGGCTGCTGTAATGTGTTTGGGATGGCAGGCACTGGGGGGAAAAAGGGAAAATCAACAAGTGGTGATTCATTACAATAAAAACCTCAGATTACTGGCAAGTAATACAAGGATGTTTTTCATATATATATATTTATATGGCTGCACATATTTTTTAGAGATTTTTACTTAATTTGCTGCAAACCAACTGACACTAGAATTGTGTTAGTCGTGTATTAAACTGCTGTGCAAATACTAGTTTTGCGTTTTAGTAGGATACAGTTATTTTATTTTAACTTGCTTTGTCCTCCATGCTTTCTCTATTTGCATACTGCATTAAATATGTGTTAGTCATCTATCTTACTGCAGCTAAGCCTCATGTATGAATTTCAGTTTTCAGATTATTTTACTGGATATTTCAATGGACAGTACTGGCTTTGGTGGATATTTCTTGTACTTGGTAAGTGGCAGTTTAATTAATTTCTGTTTTGATGTGGAAGTACTCAAAGATGAATCATATAATTGTAAATTAGAGTTTAGTAACATGTTTAGCTATGTGCTTTTCCTTACCTGCTAATAGTTTTGTATGTTGTTTTAATTTTCCTAGTATTCATGAGGTTATTGGTTAAATAGTGGTGTTATTGTGTGAACTGTGGACTATTCAAATACTCTTCAGCTCAGAAAATTTTGTTCTGCATGTGAGATTGTGTAAAACAGACTTGTAATTTATGCTTTTGAAGCTGCTTCTACTGATCTAGGAGCGCAGTACCGTGTAGTGAAACTTTGGCTTTGTGTAGAGAATGTATTGAAAAGTCAGTGATAAGTAGTATTTACATGTAGAAACCTATGTGTCAAGTATTAAATTTTAAGAAATGTGACTGAACCCAGGAAGCTGAAATCTGCTGTCTTGTGCACAGGTCACAAAATGTCCTTTCTGAGTCCTTTGAAATGCAAACTGCATCAGCAGTTGCTCGGTAGGATGAGAATGGCTTCATGCTTGCTGATCACAGTGGTCCCATGATGTCAGCTTTCTCTTAAGAGTCTGCCTGCTCATGTTCAAAGTCTTATGCACATCAAATTCTGCTCTTCTGTTTCTTTTTAATGAGGATGTACCAAACTCCAACCACTATAACTTTTCTCCAACTATAATCCGTAATGATTTTGTAATACAAATATGGAATCTGGAATGGTTTTCTTTTACAGAAGTGAATGCTGTTATGCATTTTAATTTCTGTTTCCAGCTTTGGAAGCACGGTAAACTGTTGCTGGTTCAGTAGGTGGCACTCTTCCCTTTGAGTCAATTGATTTAAGTGGCTAAGAGCAGATGTTAGAATGAAATGTTGAGTAAGTTAAGAAAAAACACCAACTCAGATCTTCACTGTTGGTGACTCGCTATTTATCTTGCAAGAAATGCCAAAAGTCTTAAACAACATTATCTAAAAATTTCTCTCTCTGCCTTTTAGTGGTGTTCAAGGGCATTCATCAGACTTTCTAATGCCCACCTTGCTCTGCTGTTGTGCATTTTGTTGCTTGGAATACATAAAAGCTGCAAATGTTTAACACATCAGAGCGTCGGTCCCTTGAATATTTTCATGTTGTTTGAGGTTATTGTATTGAAGTAGGTGAAATGACTCTTTGCAGGGACAAACAGACATTGAAGTGAAATGACTCTTTGCAGGCACAAACATCTCCAAATAAGTTTTTAATTAAAACCAAGTCCTGTGGTGCCTGAGATTGAGGTTTGACACCCTTTTTCACTAGGATGAAAATAGTATTCTTCTCCTAGAACTCTCCCCATCCCTGCATGTCTTTGGAAAAAGCTGTAGTTTTTCTTTTTACTGGTCTTTTGCACATGTTCAGGAAGTAGCTCACTTTAATTTGAGAAAGCCTTATTTTTGGTCTGAAGTGTTTGAGAATTTATTTTTTTTTCTTTGAATCACCAGGTTTATAATATGCTTTGGAATAAAAAGCACTGAGGCATACGGTGTGTGTCTGGCAATCAGCATTCCCTTGTTTTATGTATGTTTTGCATGAAATATGCCAACAATTTTTTTCAAGTGATAAACTGGCTATATGGTATTGCTAGAACACCATGGAAGAATTCTACCTAAAAAAACTACTTAGCAAGACATGGAGGAGTATTATCATGTCATGGGAACACTACCAACGAGATCTGAGTTTTGTTGTTTTGGATAACCTTTTGTTAGAGCACACAAAATAGTATGTCCAGTATCTCTCCAGAAGGGAATGAGTCTGAGTCTTTCTTTTCCATAGCCCTTTGACATCCTTCAGCCCACCTACTGCCATCTCCTCTCATCTGGTATTCACCGATCTGTTTCTGCTTGCCTTCCTTCTTTCAACATCTGGAAAAATTGCTTATGTGTCATGGAAAATGAAAGTGGTCTACTTCCAAAGAGCAATTGTGTACAGTAAAAAAATTGGAGAGAGACAATTCTAAATTTTAAATTTAAATGTTAGCCAATGTTTCTTATTGAGGAACACAATGGAAAGTTGTTTTTCTTTCTTCCCTGAACAGAGAAATGTAAAATATGGGTTGAGCTTGGACTGGTTTTCCAACACGTATAATGCAAAAAATGTCACCAAGCACCTAAAGAGCTACCTGCGGTCATTTTGCTCTTTCAGCTTCTTTTCAGTTGAAAGGGAGGCTATGTCTGGTGGCCTTTGGGTAGCAGGTTTTGTTGTAGACTTGCAGTCAATATCTTACTGCTTTCTTCTCTATGTTGAATTTGCCTTAATCACAGGAATGTGTCTGGCTTAGGTGAAGTTCTACTGGTTGGCAGAGCATTCTCTGTTGTCTTTTATTTAATTTATTTTTTTTTTTGCTTGCATGCATGTTCTAATGAAGCTTTGGTTTAAAAAAGCAAAAGGAAAGTTAAAACATCACAAACAAAAATAATTTAGAGAATAAGTGATCATTGGAAAAAATCAGGGGCTCATCCAGGACAGAAGGAAGAAAAAGTGCATCATGTAGGAAAGAAAACAATTAAATCCTTTGCTGAACTTGTAAAACCTCAGTTTAGAGTTTCATTGATCTTTTGGAGTTTTAATGCACGTGTATATTCACATAAG
This sequence comes from Poecile atricapillus, assembly GCF_030490865.1. Classification (NCBI taxonomy): domain Eukaryota; kingdom Metazoa; phylum Chordata; class Aves; order Passeriformes; family Paridae; genus Poecile; species Poecile atricapillus. The sequence continues at coordinate 47,897,556 of NC_081249.1, read as the reverse complement.
CATATATCTTCAAGGTATCATTATTGCCAATGTGACTTCTCTGTGACTATTGTGTACATATTTTTCTTCTTAGCTGAAATATTCTTTCAAATGCAGGGAAACATAGATAATTTAAAAGATGTTGAAATTTGGAGTTGACAAAAACTGTGATATTGTGAGTAATATGTTGAGTAATTTCCTTTGGCAATTGTTCTTCCTCTACTTGGACAGGTGTTTTTTCATCGATGGTTAAATCCCAAGTCACAAGCTACTCTAATTCATTATTGACTTCTCACTAGAGCAAGCCTTACTTTGTCTTTTTTTTTTTTTTTTTTCCTCCTTTAACTTACAATACATTTATTTTGCACATTGTTAAAGGCGCATTTTGTAAACCAGGTACTCTTCTAACACATTGGTAATTTATTTTGAGAATTCTACTTGAAAATAATTTGCAAATCAGATTATTTTACTTTTCAGGATTTTTTTATTCTTTGTAAGTATTTTCATGCAGTCTTTTTCACAGATGACGCTTCAACTGAAAATCACTAAAATTTGTGAAAAACCTTTCATAAAATTGAATCCTTGTATCACACGATGAAAGCTAGCTTGGTTGTTGAATTTGTGAATGATAAAGACTTCAATTTACTTTGTAGGCTAGATTTTTAAAATTGTTAATAAGAATAATGTGGTATAGTATATATTTATGTTAATAGAATTAATTTTGTGCATTTACTACACTTTCAGGACTCCTCCTGTTCTTTCGAGGCTTTGTTAATTATCTTAAAGTCAGAAATATGTCTGAAAGCATGGCAGCTGCTCACAGAACAAGATTTTTTTTCTTGTACTGAAGGTAAGCCATTTTTTAGTGCTGAGGTTATTTTTCCCAGGAAAACAGAGAAGAAAGAAATACTAAAACATAAATAATCAAACTTCTGTCACAATGTAGAAGTTGCATAATTTTTGAACATCTGTCATGAATATTGAACATGTATTCTTCATGGGCTTGGAGATGTGTGAAGTCTCCTACTTGAAAACAAGTAATGCATCCTCTTTGCCTCCAGTCTTCCCTGGAACTAATGTTCAGTAACAAAAATTAGGAGGAACATGTTGTTTTTCCTGAGAAATGGTATCTGCTGCTGTCACGATACTGTCCTTTGTGCTGGAAAACTGACTTTAGTAGTCAACCTGTTGTCAGCAAGTTAGGAAGCACTAATCTGCCTGCATATTAAATCTGATTGACATGGGTCTGAACATGCAAACAATAGTTGAGTATTGTCTCTCTTTACATGACTGGATTAAGACAGTCATGTACAAGTATGATTATTGTGTATGCAACAATGTGCTTTATGTATCCTTCAGGTAGCTGACTAATCATTCTGGCACATATCCACTCTTTTTTTTTTTTAATGCTATTTATCCGTTAAGTGGATTTATTGGACTTCACTATGTAACTTAAACCAGGGGTCTTTATTTGCATTCAACTTTTTTTCATTTAAATTGCATAACAATATAAATTTTAGCCTAGAAATAAGTATTGCAGCATTTTCATTTCTCTGCATTTCACTAAAAATGCTTAAAGACTATATTATGATATATCTGAGAAGCTATGTTTGCTTTAAAAAAAAGTCTTTTATAAATTTTCTCCAGGATTGATCACAGGATCAATTTTAATTAACCTGAAACACATTTTTGAAGCCTGAAAATGGAGACAGTATTTGACTGAAAAAAAACCTGTGGTTGTTTTTATATAAGATGGCAATAAATATTTAAAAACAGCTAATGCTGACTGTGCTATACAATATGCACTTGATTATGAAAAAAATCTGTTAACGTAATTGTGACATAATATTTCTTTTAAATGTCATTTTTTTTCCAAATTATGCAGTATGTTAATTAACTGAGGTGTATATTTCCTTTTAGCAACCAATCAAAATTGGCAACTACATGGCGGCATTGCCTTTTTGCAATAGTTAGATATGGCTTCTTTTCTTAGTGTTGTGGTAACCTCTTCAGAGTACTGGAATTTGTAGACATGTGACTGAAAATATCTGTTAGCTTTCAGTACATTAAAGCTTGAAAATACTTTTAATATTAATTAAAGTAAATTAAATACTTTTAATATTAATATTTAATACTTAATATTTTAAAAAGACTTGTTAGGACTAAATGGTATTTGAGAACAGTAGTTTGAAGAGAATAGTGAAAGTATTTGATAATCCAGTCTGAGATTCCTTGCTCTTCTGCAATTAACATTCTGCATTGGGACAAAACACTGTTTAACCCAGGACTTACTGAAGTTAATGAGCTGTTCTGTCAGAGTTCAGTGGCTTTGAATTTTTTCTTTTTGTGTAAGCACCACTGAGAGATATGCAGGCTGCAGGCTCATAATGTCTATGAGGTGTTTAGAAAGACGAACACGTAAATATTATGTTTTTGAAGCATCTTAATTACTGAAACAAGAAGTTCAAATTAATTGTTATCACATTTAAATGTCCTTGTTCTTGTGTAGACAGGTAAGCTCTCTAGTGTGTCTCCTCTACACTGATTGTTAATTTTAATAAATAAGAACACCCCTACAGCTGGAAATAGGTGTTCTTTTGAAATCATAAGAAAATAACAGTAAATCTTTGTGTTTTTTCTGCCATCCTGACACGGGGGATGGGGAGGCTGCTGTTTTGCTTGCAGTTCAGGTTTGCTGGTCACTTAGCAACGCTGCTTCTGGTGAGTCACGGCGATGAACTGAAGCGCAACTTTTTCTTTATCTCCAGACTGCATCGAACAGACATTCCTTTCCTATGCTGGTGTGAAACTTCCAGACGATCTGTAACCCTCCAAGTTAATAAGATAGAAGACTACTAAAACCAGAAGACAAATTAATGAAAATATGGCTTCAAAAATGAATGACAGGATGGTTTATGATCAAGTACCAGTTCTGGTCATTCTAGTAAATATTTATAGTTGCTGCCTTTTGTTTTAGCACATTTGGATATGTGCTCGTTAGAAAGATGGTGTTGAAGTAAAAACAAACTATCTGTAAGTATAGATTAGGTACAGACAGACTCAGTTAATCTGTGCTTGTTGTATCTGAAAGATTTGAGTGGTATCTTTTTTCACAACTTGTAGGTACCGCTGACTTGGTGATCTGAATTTCTGAGTACAATGAAATGCATTAAATGATTCAGATTAAGCAGTTCAGATAGTTTTCTTTTATATGATTTAGATTCATCTAATGACTGTATAGAACATTTTTAAGTTTACTAAACCCCAAAGCTCTTTGTCACAAACTTAGATTTGCCAATATTGAATTCAAACCAGTATACTGGTTTGTGCTAAAACTGATACACTTTGAGTCCCCTGTAAATAACTCTGCATAAATGACTGTTTTAATTGCTTCTTAGGAAATATGTCAAAATATATTTTGTAACAGCATATTCTCTAAATTTTGTTTAATCTTAGAGCTATATACATATTTTTTGTTAATTGGCTATTAAAAGTTTAGTTAGTAGTAGATGTAATTTTGGAGGTTTGCATTCTTGAGGTCACTATAAATACAACATCCACATTGAGTGCTTCTCAAATAAAAATCATACAACTACTTTGTAATGCTTGTTTAGAATAAATACTACTTTCATAAGAACAAACTAGTTTAAATGCAAGGTAATTTGGGAAGTAATCGATGAAGGAAAAAGATTTTTTTAAAGCTCTGAAAGTAGAAAATGTGTTTTACCTCGCCCTTAATTCATTTAAGGTATACCATTTTGTTCTTATAAATATCATCTCTTTAAGGGGTACTGTCTACAGTTCATGCACATGTAGTTTCTTTTAAAGTTTGTGAAATTTATGCTTCTTCTTTAAACAGGAGAAGACATCTCTCAGTCCTTTGTACAACTGGAATCTCAGTTGCAAAAATACATTGGCTGTTGTTTGCACCTTTGAGGAAAAAAAGTACAAATAGTTTCCTCCATTTTTATTTTTAATTAGAATTCTGCTTTTTTACTAACATTAAAACCAGTGAGGTTTATGTTGTGTTAAGCTAGTGCTGTATTGAGTTTTGTATCTATAATGAATGTTTGAAATATACATATGTAAACATTTTCATTTTCCTAATCTTTCAGAGATAACTGATAGTGACTAAAACTTTAGGGGCACCTCTACTTCTTAGCTTTTTATGGAGAGAAGAAAGTTAAGTACTATGTTCAATATCCTATTGGGATTTCCTTCTAAACTTCTATTTGTTTCTGTGTTCTTTTGCATTCATTGTCCAGATGAAAAAGAAGCGAATAATAAAGCATTGCTTTGTTTTGCTAATTAAGACTTAATGCTTTTTGGGGTTTTTTTTGTACTTCATGATGAAAAATGCACACTTCAGTATTTGTATCGACATGGAATTACAGACAAATTACCTCATAAAATAGGTACTAACCTACCCTCCCTTTTTCATCTCATGTTTTATAACAAACTGTGAGGACATTTCTTTTAAGGAGTTAATGCAACCGTGCAAAGCAGGCAATATTGCTTCCTTTTCTATGCTTACCAAATTCAAGTAGACTATTTTTCAACTATATCAATTTTCCCATATTAAGTAGCAACTTTTGGTGGAATTACTTCTGTTTGGTCCATGCATTTTATAGGAAGCTTCATACACGTGCTTTGTGTACTGCATTGGAAAAAATTCTCATTTGGTTGGAAAGAATAGGCAGGGTTAAAAATGCACACGTTATCCAGTCCTCTATAGTTGATGCATCAGTTTGGAAGCCTGAAATCTCATCAGCAAGAGGAAGGGAACTGGGACAGTATTTTCAAAGGCTCTGCAATCTATTCCAGATGTGTCAAATGCTGCATATTTTCCTTGCTATTTCCTGTGGGCTTGGTTTGGAGCAGCTGGCTCTGTGGTTTAGAGACACCTGGCCAGCTTTACTTTGTGTCTTGGGGGTGTAGGGGGAGAAGCTCCAGTATCACAGTGAAGTTGACTGTAAACAGATTTTGTATGGATGCAAATAAGGCTTTGAAGCTTGGGACTAAAACAGCTGAAGAGGGGAGGTGAGGAGGGAAAATTCTGGTTTATTTGAACAGATGGCATTGAAATTTTTCTAGTTTTGTCATGTACTTCTATTGATGTAGACACCATAGGAAGATCGACATTTTGAATGTGATTCAGGTAGCCTGTGGGACTCTATTAACACATTTCAGAAATGATCTGTCAATCACACTTTCAGTCCCCTTACAGGGCAGAGGTTGTCTCCAAGCTTCCACTTTGCTGTCTCACCTAAGCTATGGACACAGTCCTCATCCTGCAACACTTTTTAACCTGATCTTCCAGTATCTGCTTCCCTCCCTTTGATGATGACAACAGGTGAGGAAAAGTGGCTTTATTCATGTGTTATTGTAACATCAGAAAGCTTTTATTCTCTCTTCCACCTTTTGAGAATGTTTTCCCATAATACTCTGTATTAGTTCCTCCTGTGTGGTTGCTAACGTGGTTCACTTGAGCAGAAAACATTCATCTTATAAAATGAAATAGATAGCTTCCTGGACTTTTGAAGAGAAGATGAATAATCTCTGATATGGAAGTAAATATCCCTCAATAAGGCAAAAAATGTATTTCTAATCATTCTAGAACATGATTAATGTGTGCACAGCTACCCAGAAACAGCAGAGTCCAGGTTATTGTTTCTCCATTTGTATGTTCTTTTCTGCCATCCAGAGATCCTTATCTTTTTTTCTTTATAATTCTGAGTATACTTTTACCATCTATATGTTCTCTACTTAGCATTTGCTTTCCAGTTCCCCATCCCTTCAGCTTTCTCTGTGCACTGCCTAGGCTCCCTGCAAGGGTAGGCAGAAGGCTTTCTCTACTTCATGTTGGCTGCAGTTAATAAACAGAGCACCTAGAAATTCTGAAAGGTAATTTTTTATTTCTTAAAATGATGGTTTATATCCCCATAGTTCATTATTTCAATATTTTCCCATATTTTTTTATTATTTCTATAATCCATCCATATTTTATTATTATTTGTGATATGTGGTTGTCTTTCCCACTCAACCCTTTTTAAATGAAATAAAGTAAGCTTTCTTGGATTTTTACCTGTGGTATATTTTCTACTTGAAGTAGCTGGAATGCAATGAGGCTTAAAACAGCATTGGATCTCCAGCCCTCGTTCCTTTTTTAGGAACAGGAATAGTGTCTGTTCAAAAAAAGTCAAAAATGTTTTGCTTCTTTTATGCTAAGGGATGGACACAGTTATGCCTATGTTTTTAATTCTTTTCTTCTAGTCTTCAATCCTAATCTTTCTTGTGGTCAAAGAAACACTGTGTGGGGATCTACTTAGTATGAGAAATTCTTTATTGATTCTTCATTATACACAGCTGCTCATGCCCATCCTTCTTGATTTTCTAGGGTGGTATAGTCCTGTGACTTCCAAATGCCCAGTTGCACATGGAACATGGGTTCCTGCTGCTTTTGTTTTTAAGTTAAATAACTATGAAGCATGCTTCACTCAGATGCATTCATTAACTGAGTCTGATAATTTATTATAATTGCAGTGGTGTTGCTGCTTCTGTTGTACACAGCTTACTCCTGAAGTCTGAAGTCTTAGGTGTATCTTGTCCAGATGTTTGAGCACAGCTTGCTGGTTGTACTGCTGGAAGTGTTACTGGGATGAAGCCAGTGCTGATCATCATGTAATTGGTAGCATGAGCACCTGTGGTACCGTTTTTGATATCAAGCAGCCCTACAGGAGAGCTGGATGGGTACCTTATATGGGGGCTGTGGGGATAATGGCTTCATACTGAAAGAGAGAGCATGTTTCATTAAGATATTAGGAAGAAATTCTTTACTGTGAGGGTGGTGAGGTACTGGAACAGGTTGCCCAGAGAAGCTGTGGATGCCCCATCTCTGGGAGTGTTCAAGGCTGGGTTGGATGGGGCTTTGACCAACCTGATCTAGGAGAAGGTATCCCTGCACACATCAAGGGGGTTGGAATTAGATGATCTTTAAGGTCCCCTCCAACCCAAAACATTTTGATTCTAAAATTATTCTTTGATTCTTTGACTTCTAATTAATTAATTTGACACACAATCTTGTGCTGTTTTTGTAGAAAGTCTTTATAGGGATTTTTATTTTAGAGAAATAAAAGCTGGTTTTGATGGGTCAAATTTACCTCTACCTCTAGAAACAAGGAACTTCTGAAGACACCACTATTGGGTCACTCTTCTGTTTACTGAATGATGGAAATAATATCTGCAGATTAAATCAATACGCCATCTCTACCTGAAATGCAAATCAGATCCAAACTTAAAAACTGTTACTTTGAGAACAGTATGATGCTGTGGTTAAGCAAAAAAGGGAATTTCTGTTGTAAATAGTTATTGTCAGTCAGTTGTAGTGTTACTGTGCTTTGGATTCTCAGGAGCTGCTATTTTTCTCCTTGAAAGTCAGTTTTTGGAGTTTGTTTTTCTGTTTTGTTTGATGGTTTTATGGTGGTTTGGTTTTTTTTTGGTAGTAAACTTGCATCCATTAAGTGCAAGAAGCACTAATCCTGTGGTTATAATACTAAGTTTATGTATTCAGGAGTTAAATGTTCCTGAATTCTGACTGAAAGCTGACATCGCATGTTGGACTCAGCAGGTTACATATGAATGGGCTCAGGTCTCCAACTAATTCTTCATTCATAGTGATGGTGAGTGCTGCTACACATTATGCTCTGGATATGTCACAGACTCAACACTTTCAACACATTAATGAAGAAATCAGTATTTTCAACTTTATATTTTGTCACAAGTCTAATGGTGCTGGCGCCTTCCTTACCCTTTTGCTTAGTGTGGTACCTACACAAGTTTAGTGTTGAAAAAGGTGTGTTCCCTCCCTGAATGCTCTTGAAAATCTCAGAGGTGGATGCGATTCATTCATTAACACTTGTTCCTGATCTTGGCAGGACCTCTCTACAACTGCCTGGTGCAAAGAGTCAGTACATTTTGTGACAGGCTACTTAGGAATTAGCATTTTAGTCATAAAACTTGCACTTTATAAAAGGAAGCTGCTGCTTACTAGAAATGTTAGCTTTTCAGTACCAGCAACAGCTGTATGGGGAAGATAGATCAGAACAATAACACTTCTTACTAATCATATCTAATATAATACATTCTTTAGTGTGTGAAAAATTTTGAGTACCATGTTAAATTATTTATGTTGAACAGTTATTATACTTCTAACTTTGATTTTAACATTTAATGTGAATAGAAGATGAACACATCTAAATGGTGAATGTTACAGTTCTCAGAGGCTGAGTCACTTTGTTCTTAGAGGGTCATGAATCTTTGAGGTGTGAATCTGAAAGTTTCAAGAGCAATGAATTACCAAGAATTTAAGAATCAAGTTGATCAAGGAGGTATATCTAAGAAATACAGCAAAAGTCATTGTGTGTTGTTCTTTCCACTCCCCCAAATAAGTAAGTCTGTCAGTTTTTTTACTTTTTGCCATTGCTGGTTGTGAAAAAGTATCTTCAGTTATGCAATATCTTGCCTTGCACGTCATTGGCCTTAATAAGAACTCAGCAGAAGAAAATGGCCTTCCAATTATGCCCTTACAGTTGAATTGGTACTTGGGGTCTTCCCACACTGAGCACACATAAAATTCATGATATAAAAATTCAATGAAATTTTTGAATGAAAACTAATGATTTTGTAAGTTGAGAAGGTATCTCTTCTATGATACTAATTAACTTGAAATTTTGTGCACTTGCTGTTAGTTCTAAGGAATGTCTGGGATTGTTTTGTTGGGATTTTCTTTTTACCTCCATGATCAGACTCTTCATTGAGGTGTCATGGAGCCAGTACAATTCTTAAAGCTGGCTATAGATGTTAAATCTGACAAGTGTCTGTGATGCAAGACAGTGACATGATTCTTGCCTTCCTCAATTCTCTTAAAGGTGTATAATGCAAGAAGATCCTGCAGCTTTGTTAATTCTGTAATTAAATTTTATAATTTAATTACATATTTGATATTATAAATTATATTTATATTAAATATACATATTTAATTACATATTTTATAAGTATAAAAATTTATAACTTGGCAGTATGGCAAGATACATTATTCTTTATTTGCTTTTTGCTTTCAAAAAGTCAAATACCTAAAAGGTCCTGTACCTGGGTTAGGGCAACCCTTGGTGTCAGCCCTGCTGAGAAGAGCTTGGGGGTGCAGGTGTCTGAGAGGCTGGACATGTCCCAGCCATGGGCACTCCCAGCCCAGAGAGCCAAAGGTGTCCTGGGCTGCATCCAGAGCAGCGTGGGCAGCAGGGCCAGGGAGGGGATTCTGCCCCTCTGCTCTGCTCTGCTGAGACCCCACCTGGAACCCTGCATCCAGCTCTGGGGTGCCAGCACAGGAAGGACATGGATCTGTTGGAGTGAGTCCACAGGAGAGACACCAAAATGATCAGAGAGATGGAGCACCAATCCAATGAGGAAAGGCTGAGAGAATTTGGATTGTTCAGCCTGGAGAAAAGCAGGTTCTGGGAAGCCCTTATGGTAGCCTTCCAGTGCCTAAAGGGGGCCTACAGGAAAGATGGGATATAACTATTTTAACAATGTCAGTAGTGATAGGACAAGGGGTAATGGTTTTAAATTGAAAGATATTAGATTTAGACTAGTTCTAAGGAAGAAATTTTTTATTATGAGGATGGTGAACCACTGGCAAGGTTGCCTGGGGAGGTGGTAAATATGTCATATATGGAAACATTCAAGGCCAGGTTGGAGGATGTTCCTTATTGCAGAGTGGTTGGACTAAATGACCTTTAAAGTTTTCTTACAACTAACTTTGTAAATGCCATCACAGCATTTCTGATGTTTCTTGTTATTTCCCTGTGGCTTTTGTTAAGACTTACTCATGGTATTTGGGCTATATAAGTACTATATATAGAATTTGGTCTCTGCCTATGGTCCCTGGTTATAAAGTGACCTATTGTATTTTATGTATGTACAATACACATTTAAGTTATCAAGACAAAAGATGGTGTGTGGGTTTTTTAAAATAAAAAGTCTGGTGAAGTTGGCTTTTATTTTGCTTTAGAAGTTTCAGCAGAATGTTTATTACTTCTGCATCTCAGCCCTAAACTGTTAATTGTAGTGGTAATGGTGATTTTTGCATACTTAATTCCTTGGATTTTTTCTTGGTCTTTTTTGATTCCTGTGTTCATGCTTGTGCAAGTGTTTAGCTCAGTCCCTTTTCCCATCTTTTTCAGAGCTTCTAATTACAGGACATCTGTGTTACAAAAGTGATTAAACAGCTCACGTTACAAATCATGTGTGTGATTTAATCCAGATTTGGGGCTTGTGAAATGCGTAGAATTCAGTCCAGTATTATTTGTAGTCCTAATTAGTACAAAGTTGTTTTGCACTTCAAATGATAGATACGGTACTATTAACTCTCAGCTATCCAGAGGCTTTTCTCCAGGGTAAATCCAATGGACTGACTCCTGTCCTGGTCTTGTTTGGCACCCAAGTCTGGGCTTGGATCTGTTTAGTCACAGCAACAATGGTAAGAGCTTTGATTTAGATTTGAGTTTGGAAAAGTTACCACAGCCACCCTATGTCCCTGATCCTGAGCTAATAAGTCCTTTGCAACTGATCTAGCTGCATCCAGAGCTATCTTTAATTTCCTAGACTGTGACTAGTATCATCAGGACTACTGGGAATTATGGTGCAGAAATTTAGATGTGGAGCCAGCTTAGGTTTGACATGGCTGGTTGTAACGCAAGTAGAACAGATTTGGTGAGGCTGAAGCACTTGCCTTTGGGGCAGGTTGGGCATAAACATCACACTCTTCAGCACATTATGACTATCCATATTAATCAGTTATTTTTGAATGATAGGGAGAAGTGAGGATCAGACTGTTGTATATTACATTTAAGTTCCTTTATGAAGCCAGATTTAGGTGTATTGCTTGATTGTACAATGGATTGTCCTGAATTCCTGCTTCCAGGATTATTTCTACATTTAGGATAAATAATAGTAACCTTTCCCAAGACTCCCAACTCCTGAATCCTATGGCTAATTTACAGGGTTAGGCAGCTTCTTACCTGCTTTCTTTTGGACCAGTAGTTTCTACTCTCCGCACAATCAGTCATTCAGGTTAGAGGGGACCACAGGAGGTTATCTGGTGTGAGCTCCTGTTAAAATCAGGGCTGGTGCTGAAATCAGACTACATTTCTTAAAGACTTTGTCAGATGGATTTTAAAAACTCCAGAGCACAAAGATTTTCCACACACCGTGGGTGACTTGTCCTAGTGCTCAATTATCCTCATGTTGTCATCACTGACCAAGTATTAATGAGGGATGTACTCTGTGCCTCCTTCCACAGCACCCTGGAGCTCTGAGCCTTCTCTTGACAGGGGAACCCTGCCATGAGGAGAAATGTAACCCAGGTCTCTGGGCTACTGAGCAGCCCTGAAAACTGCTCTGCTGTCAAGTGACAAAGGGCAGAAGGCATTTGGAGGGAAAGAATGCCCAAACTCTAATGAATTGCTCACATTTCCAACACTGAAAAAAGGATTATGGGTCTCCTACTATTTTCTACCAGCTTGTTTAAGCATTGTAGCACTCAGGGCACTGGAAGCTGTGAATACTCTTAATTGTTCCTGAAATGATCTCCCTCATGAGGCCTCTTCCTCAATACACAGCATCTGGGTGTTCTCCTGTGATTGCTGTTTCCTGCTAACTAGGTTTAAGTGCCTGGATCACTTGCCACAGGACTCATGTAATCTAATTTCATTTACCTAAAAGTTTGCATTCGTTTGCCATTCATTAAGCTAGTTACTCTGATGCCAGATCAAGAAATGCAATTTCAAATTATGTTTTTTTCCACCCAAAGCCATATGTCCAAACTGGAGTCAATGGAACCAGCGTTTAAAATATTGGGACTGTAAAGTGTACCTTTCAAAAAACATGCCTTTCAAAAATTGTGCCTAAGAAAATGATAGCATTTGGTCTCACTGGAACTTGCTGGAGAGTTCCTCAATTATACGAAAATTGCTTTTCTTTCTGTGAAATTCAGTTGTGCAATTTTCCACAGTTTCCAGTGTTCCTGCCCTTCGGGAACATCTGTCCTGTGGCTGAGGATACCACAACTTCCAGAGTTGCCAGTCCCCTGGGTTCCTCCCGGATCTTGCCTTGTATTTGGCAATAGACTTCACTCTGTGGTGTTTCGAATGGAATGGCTTGGGCTTTGTGAAATCCTGTTTTCCTACAGACTTTGTTTCATAAGCAAATAAGGATCAGCTGTTTGCTCCCTTCTGATCCAAGAATTGTCAGGACATAATGAAGCAAGTATATAGATAGAAAATTTTTTTCACAAAACATACTATTGAGCTGTGGGACTCCTTCCCCCAGAATTTTAGTATTTGTAGTGATTAAAGTGGCTGAGTTCTCTACAATGACCAAAGAAACCAGTTGGCCAGGCTACTTTTTGTTATGGCTTGCGAGGACTGTATGTTTCCATGATAGAGCTGGCAAAGTGTTTTAAGAGTTCCACACAGCAAGCTGCTGATCAAAAGCATCATCTTTTTAGATGTTATTTTTGCTTCAGTAATTTTGAGAGTTTGAGGGGTTACCTACATGCTTCAAGACCTACAGCTCCATTTGATCCTTGAATCCTTCCTCTGTAACAGTGAGAGCTCTCCCAGTTCTGAGTTTTACTTGGACACTTGGCACAAAGAGGAACAATCCTGCTGCAGGAGAGCTGCTCAGCCTCTAGCCAGCACTTTCCAGATGGGGCTTAGGGACTTGCACTGACATGGATTAAACTGATTTTCAGAGGCAGCCTGGGACACTCAGTACAGTGTAGCTGCAGAAAGGGATCCTTGACTCCCAGGCCAGTGGTGCAGAACAGCTTGCATTTGTGCAGATACAGCAGACTGACTGTGTCCATGCTGCATATATATATATATATATAAATATATATATAAAAATAAATATAAAAAATATATATAATGCTCAATTGTCCTAGGACTTCTGAGATTATGTTTGGAGGACTGAGACAGTAGAAGAGGAGAGTCAAACCTGGTGCAGTCTTAGTCACTACTGCCTGTTGGGAGCCTTCTCTAGAATAATTTCATGCCTGAACTGCATCCAAGTCCAGTCAATGAGGAGAGAACTTACTTGGGCAGTCCAAAATAGGACCAGACAATGACCTAACAACTCCTCTGTGTAGAAGACTGGGGCTCTGGTGCTTCCTTTAGATGCATGACTCCTTCACTGAGCAATGTGCGCATAACCTTAAAACTTATTTTCGTGACACCACAAATTTACTTTGCTGCAAGCTTAATCAGGTAAAGCCTGAGAAAAACATATTGTTCAAGAAGTAGTGGAGACTCCTGTCAGCTCTGGAAAAATGAGTCAGTTGCTCCAAAATAAGCAAGATTCTCTTGTGATTTGGAAGATTAATCCTGAATGTTGTAATCTGTTACATGAAATGAGAAGTGATCCAAAATGGGGAATGGGAGGGTCTAACACTACTTATAAGCTCAAACTTACCCTCAACACCACCATACAAGTTAAAATGTTGTGACTGGGTGACTTCCAGGCAGGTAGCAGAAGGAGCATGTTAATATTTAATTTTCATTCTGTGTGACATAGTCCACAGAATGGAAGTACCTGCTCCACGTCCCATCTTCTGGCAGGGTAGTTTCCACAAAAGAAGGATGTTTTAGAGAGCTCTGAAAATATCTTTGGGTCCAAACAACCATGAAAGGAAGGTGTGCTACTGAATACACTCACCCTGCCCAGGAAGGGAGACCACCCTTTGGGTAGTTTCACAAGCTGTAGGGCCTCAAATCCCACCGATGTTAGCACATAATCTTTACTTTGCATTTGTAAGTGGGCCCCTTGCTCTTGAAGAGTGGGGGAGTTTAGAAGAGACTCTTTGCTTTGTGGAACTGAAGTTTTCTCTGATTTTTTTAAAGCCTCAATCAATGTTTTTGGTTAAGGAACAAACACAGGAAATGTGAATTGTTCAATATTTTAGTCATATTTTTTCTCCTTTTCTGTAATGGGATATGGAAAGGATAGCAGAGCTGTTGGCACAAGCATAAAGGATAATTGGTTGCTCTCTGAGGGGCTGGATGGGTATCTGGGAGGTTATGCTTTACCTGAGCTTTGTCTTCATCCCTGGTGGTTGTGCCCACCCAGAAGGCTCAATAAAAACCTGTTTTGTTGGTTTTTCTTCCTTTCGCTATTGTTCTAGTGAGAGGAGGCTTCCTGAATTCAGCTATATAAAGTTTTAATGAGTGACCTATTTGTGAGGCTCCTTTCCACATTGGCAAACAGTGTGGATGGGAGGCAGCTTCTCGTGCTCTCTGCCCCGCAGCCATCCCCTCCTCCCCATCCCCTCTCCATGGGGCCCAACTGAGGCAGCGAGAGCTTGACCCAAACCCAGCTGAGAAATTCAGCAGCTGAACACGGCGTTTCTGCACCTTGCTGTATCGACACCAAAACAAACAGGGGCCTTGTGGTGAAACTGGTGGTGTGTGCTGTCTGCTCCCTCCGATGAGAAACTTCTCAGGTCCAATGCAAACATCTCTTGCTGAATGCTGGGGCCCACACTGTTGTTGACATAGCGATAAAATCGTGTTTGCATCGTACAGCGTCCTTTCTTTCACTGCTTGCGAAAGGTGAGGTGCATCCGAGCACTGAAAAAGCTGTGAGTTGGGGTCTGGTGTGTCATGCTTTGCAAGGAGAGATCCCAGCATCTGTCTGGATGGGGCATAACATGTGCTGCTTCCTCCTCCTTTACCTGCTGCTCTCAGGTTTGGGGCTTTTTCTCCAAACATAAGCTCTGGATTAATTTCTCCAAACAAAGAAAAGACAGTTCCTGGAAATGCTGCCTTTTGTGTGCTGATATTATTTAGTCATAATGCATTCCTGAAAATAGGGTTAACATCTAGAACTGGGGGAGAGGCCTGAAAGTTAAAGCAAAATAATTAATAAGAGTGATTGTGCAAAGTTGCATCTTCACTTTTTCATTCTTTGAAATCCAGATGAGTTCATAGTATGCAAGACAATATGAGTTTATAATAAATAATCCAGTTCATCATATGTTATTCCAGTAAATACTGAAAAAAATAATAGCTATTGCTCAAAGTTATGAGGCCAGGTATTTTTTATGAAAATAGTGCTGACATAACTTCCACAGGCAACTCTGGTCAGATATGTTCCACAGACAGTTAGCAAAGATTTTTTAAAGAAAATGCCACCAGTTGACTTTAAATACTTAACTTTAAACAGGAAAAAGTTCATAGGATGTCCCGATGACAGCTTCGTCCTCCATCTCTGACAGACTTGAAAGACATTCATACTGCTACAGTGAAGATGAAAAACGTACATTACATATGTTGTGAAGAGACAGGATACATACAGAGGAGAATAAGCAGGCATCAATTAACATCTGGTTTCACCTGAGGCAGATGTGGGTTTTATGTCTTGTATTTGGTTCCATTTCACTGTTCATATACAGGCTTTGTGAGAGACCAGATGCATAGGTTGATTGCAAGCAGAGTCCATCTTTTATGTCTATGTACCTCAAAATGCAACATTTAATGCAATATGCAAGGAGAAGGACAAAACCATCTATGTTTGTCTTGAAGTTGTACTTGGAAAGTGAAAGAAAAATGCCCATTTCAAGTCTGCAGTGTTGCTCCCTTTACCATTCTGTAAGCCCATTTGCAGCTCTGTAGAAAATTGTCATTACAGTTTGCATCCCCAGTATTTCATCTGCTATTTCTCCACAGTAAGTAATAAAACCTACAAAGAGTGATATCCAGTGTCCTTGAAATGCCCAAATTTGGTTGCAACAGTTCAAGGTTTGTGTAAATATCTTCATCCTGGAACTTGAATTCAAACATTGGTTTATTCAGCATGTTGGATAGTTTATTTGTATGCATCTCAAAACCACTGCATTGTTTGGCATGGGAAGGGAACAGCAGCCAACTGGTGTGTCAGGAATGAGGGCAGCTGGCAAAATGGTGAGGAAGCTGGCACAATACCTGCCTGCCACTGGTTTTGCTCCAGCTGATAGTAATGTCCCATGCCATCAGGAGATCCGAAGTCATCCACAAGTCAAGCAAATTAAATGTAGACATTTATGTAACACTGTAAACATGAATCAGTTTCGTTAATGGAATGTGCTTTATCAAAGGAAATGGGAATCTGGATTTGGGGGAGACTGGTGGGAGATGGGCTGTTTCTGGGGGTGGGGTGAAGAGAAGAGTGAAATTCTTTCCTCTGGAAGGTCCCCACCAGGTGTTTTGGTGAAGTCCTATGGAGGAATGTGCAGTAATGAAATATTGAGATTCAGTGAACAAACCAGGAGGCAAGGGTAGATTTATGTCCTTAGCAGCTCAGGCCAGTCTCCATTTGCTGTTAACATTAGATGGGGAGAGAAATTAGCTATATCATACATTATTGCACAGCTTATGTTAAGCCTCTCCTGTTTACAAACAATTTAATACAAATGGGAAAGATAAAATGAGAGTTCTTCTCAAGTGAGAACAGATGGCAAAGTTTTCAGGCTCTGGAAGTCAGAGGGAGACTTCTCCATGGCCAGAAAAGAAGTGGGACAAGGAGTTCTCCTCAGGGCACCGTGTCATCATTTTCTGCAGCAGAAGTGTCAAAATCCTCCAACAACGTGCATTGTGCCATATTAGCTTACCTTTGGAGCTAGCCATCCTCCTTTTTTTTTTGCAGTGGCTTGAAGCTGGAAATATTGTGGGCATAAAGTTCTGTGACAGACATGTTCATTGTTCCTGATGACATTTGATTCATTAAGCTGCATTTGCCAGTTCCTGCTTCAGCAAGATTTGAGAAGTATGGTGTGGCACTGTTGAGCATCTTGGTCATCTTCCTTTCTTATATCTCAGGAAATGTAGGAGCATATTATTAATTTTTGTGGTGTTTAAGTTGCTCCAAGACCATGTCTGTCTCCACCTCTTCCTGGGCTGCAGTGCCATTAAGCAAAGGATCTGTGACAGACATTGGTGGGGCCCAGAATCCAGAGCCTCCAAATAAAGCAGGAAGGATGCATTTAAAACAATGAGTTCAGGAGCTCTGCAGTTTATTTAATTTATTAAAGATATGGTCTGACTTGAGCTCCTTAAAAGCCTTAGTTGCTGTTCTCTTCTTTTAAGATGCAATTCTTTTCAAGGCTCTGAAACAAACTCTACTTCCTATTTTATCCAAAAATTGTGTCACTAAAACACCTGCCAGGGTAAGCTGCAATTCTCATTTTACCTGCAGGGGATTTTTTTAACCCGTATCCATTCAAAACATGATAGTTGTGCCTTGCCAAAACAGCACCCCCAAATGACAAGGTGTCTGGGGGCTATTTTCCAGTCTGTGATGATGACTTTTTTTCTTACCCAATAAAAATTTATTAGGCCTCTGAAATAGCAACATCATTAATGAATTATTTACTGGTTTGCTTTACCTCCCAGCAGAGTGCCCTAACTGATAGGCCTTAAAGTAATTTCCCTCTCTCTTTGTTCAATGTATATTTAAGTAATTACTTTATACAAAGGAGTGGAACAGCTCCAGAAGCAGAGCTTGGCAGAATAGGGCTGCTTTGTCAGGGCAGGCAGGATCTTCTCCCATGAGATGACTGCTAAGGATTCCACATCCTGAACCAGTATCTCCCAAATCCAGCGTGCTAGCTGTTGAATAAAAGCACTACTGCCTTCATTTTGCAGATAATGCTGAAGCACAGCTGCTTGAGCATTTTATGTGCCCCAAAACAGTTTGGTTTCAATGTCATTAGGGACACTGCTCTTCAAGTCCCATTCTGCTCTGGAAAAATGCCTTTTAATTTCTTTCAGTGGTTTATTTTCAAAACTTAAATAAAATGAAAAAAAACAAGGAATTTATTGACACATCTATAGCTTGCTGGGCCTTGCAGAGAAAAGGCAGCGAAGGAAGTGCAGCTGCAGGTTGATCCCTGCAGGGCAAGGAGATAACTTTTCATTTTCTGTCTGACACAAGATGATGAATTTCAGTTCATCTGGAAAATAGTCATGGCTGTAGGATCTCGGTTCAGCTTTGACCTTCTGCGCGATTCCCATCATCGCAGAGCCCGGGGGTTTCGTTGGGTTTGTAGTCACTTTTGCACTGCCTTATGCTCAGTAAACATTTTGAAAGCTGACTGCAGCTCTAACTACTAGAGACTTTATTTTCCAGTGTAATCTGAGATCTGAGGCATGTTTTGCAGAAGGGTTGAGCTGTGGGCACTCATGAAATATACAGCAGAGGCTGCCATCGCTCATGCCTGTGTTCCTAATTGCTGTCAAACATGGCAGCAACTAAATCACTTTATAGCCTCTGCAAATAAGAGCAACTGAAATACCAGGCCAGCCAAATGTGGTATGACTGCAAATAAACTTCAGTGTCTGGGTGATTTTGGGGTGGATTATCTGACTGATCACAATTTGTAAGGTGTAGTCTACAGTACAGAATCTGAATTTCTCGGCAGCAAGTCATCAAAAAAACAGAATGATTGGCCAGGAAGTTAATTGTTTACACTAAAACAGCTTTCTTTCAAGACTTTGGGTGTGGATGAAGCATAATATTTATTTAAAGATGGAGATAAAACTTTACCATTCTCACATAATCTTGTATGTACATCTCTGATGTAAATACCTTCTTATCCCTAATGCCTCTGACTGCTCTAATTGTGTATTGCACTATTTATACAACCAGGAAGAGACGAGTGAAAAAGAAAAACCTGTATATCTTTTAGGGGTGCACAAAAGCATCCAAATCAGGGAATCAGAACCTTTCTTTTCATATGGATTTTGTAGGTTTTAGCAAAGACAAAGGCTTCTAAATAAACGTATTTTCTTCTAGCCACATAGTTTCTAGCAGTTGCAGTGTACTTTATGCCTAGCGAAGATCAGTCTAGACTTTTGTCCCATCTTTGTAATAACAGCATTAACAGAGTAAATGTACAGCAGAGGGTTTTGGGTTTGGTGCTCCATCTTTCACCTCTTCGAGCTGCAGCAGCCCTGTGAGCAATGAATGGCACAGGGATTGCCGCAGCGAGGAGGTGCTTAGCAGGCCAGTCCCAACACGGCCTATTTCTCCCTTACCAAGGATTCCAAACTTGTTGACTGGGAAAACCCTACTTGCCAGAACAAGATCTTTTTACACACAGCGAGAACAATCTCCTATTGTCTCCGGGGATAAAGTGGTGCCAATAAAAGATAAAAACCCCATGCCAACACGGTGATGCATAAAACTATGTTAACTGCTTCACCACTATATTTAACTATGAGGTAAAAGCCTCTGAGAGAGGTGTTTTTTGGTCTAACAAATCCAAACAAATGGAATGTAATAATTACATTGAAAACCCCCAAATGTTTTATTCACAACTCTGTAACTATGCAACTATGAATATTACCACTTTTTTGTTTATTCTTGTGCCCTGGCTGGATGTCTGTATGGTGGGGCAGGAGCAAATGTTCAGCTGTCCCCTGCTGCCTTCCCAGCTTTGTGTCAGAAGTGAAGCATTCATATTTTTGTTGTCCACATCTGGAAGGAAGATGCTGTGACACACTTCAATTTTTCATGGGAATGTGCCATTTCTTGTGCCTCCTCTCATGGTGCTTCTTCCCTCTACAGAAACAGAGACTGCTTTAGTTTCCCCTTACTAGACCAGCCCAGCCCTGTATGAGCAGTAGCTCCCTGAGGGTACCTGTTTGGTGTAGCTAGGTACTTTTAGGATATGGAAGGAGTCTGGGGATGGGTCTTATCAAAGACATGCAGTGACCCAAAAATTGTGGAAGCCGGTCTGATATTTCTGATTCCCTCTTCTCAGCTTTATGAGCCTGAAGAATATAGAGTTTTTTCTGCCCCCTTCTCCTCCTTCAACTCACACTCTTGATGGCCTGTCCTGCCAGGTAAGGTACCCAAGGAGAAGGGCAAGGTACTTCCAGTGGCAAGGTACTTCTTTTAACCATGGGCTCTTTATGTAAGCTTTGTAGGTAAAGCCTGAATCACTTTTTCCAGAGACATTCACAGAATCACAGAATGAATATTCTGTGTTGCAAGTGTCCCACAGGGATCATTGAGACCAGCTCTTCAGTGCATGGCCCACACAGGGATTGAACCCATAACCTTAGCATTATTAGCAGCATTCTCTGACCAGCTGAACTAAAGTGGTGCACAAAGTGCACCAGAAGTATGCTCAGAGGGCACCCTGGATGTAGCAAGCACCTCTTTCAAGATGGAGAGCATTTTAATAGCCCAGGTCTGTTATATTCTGTAGTAGAGGTAACATCTGCAGGATGTGAAGCAGCAGAGCTGTGTGTGGAAGATGGGTGCCTCTGCATGGAGAGGATTGTGCTCAGGGCAAGGGATTCTGGAAGCTCCCAGGCTCACCAGAGAGACTCTAAGGGACTGTACAATCTTCAGGCTTTGGTGCTGCTGTCCAGTACAGGCTTTCAGGATCCTTTGGCTACTCGGATATAGGAAGCCACGAGGAGAGTTTGGTGGTCTAAATCTTCACTGAACCTTGTCTTCACCTGATTTTCCCTACACAAAATGATAATTTTGCTCACAGTTTTGAAACCCATCTGCTGCTTATCCTTTGATCTTCCATTATTCTTCTTGTCCTGCTTGAGCCCATTTTGTAAATTAGCTGGATCATAGTACTGGCATTGCCTTTGAGCAGTCTTCAGATGTTTCCTGAGGGGCCATTTACCTTGAGCCATTCCAGCCCTTACTTCCCTTTCTTTTCCCTTCCTCCTCTCCTTCAGCTTTGCTTCCCTAAGCTCAAACAGTGTACCTCCTAAAGATCAGGTAGAGAAGCATTGTGTACTGTATGAATATACATATATGTACAGTGCACATATAAATGCATGGGTAATGCATATGTACACACAGAGCATGTATGCATATATGTATGTATATATATGCATATATAGAGTGTTGCAGAAGAGCTCCAAATGCACTGCAGCCTCTAGATGCTACTGCATACAAGCAGCCAGCCCCCCTTTTAAAATCTCTTTTTTTTAAATTTGGATCTGCTCATTGTGGAGAGCTGGCCCCATTACGGAGCTTGCCCTTTTCCATTGATTACATGGCACCAAAATGTAGAATTGAATGCAAGTCTAGGTTCATGCTGAGAAAACCCTGCTAACCTCAGTGAGAAAGAACTAGTCAGTTTTGGAATTTTAATTTGGTCCCAACTGTATTTCAGCTTTATTTCAGAAATCTGAAAGCATAACAATCAGGAAAAACATGCTACATTGATCCACGCCATTGAGTTAAAATATTTATTTGGAATAAATAAATGGAAGTGCAAACCGCTGCAAACAATCTGGTTGCAGATTGTTGTAAAAATTATATATACACATGTATACATTTTCATTTCCTTCCTTCCCAAGACAAATTATTCTTTAAGTTTCTCCTGCAGAACACATGTGTTTCTGGAATTCCAGGGGACTAAAATGTGTGGAAATGCAACATGTGAAATCAGAATTACATCTGGTTATGTACTTTTTTGACTCCAGTATGGCTCAGTCCCTTGCTTCCCAACGATGTTTAGATTAAGCCCTCCAAGACGAAAATTGATTTTCTTTGTGCCTCTGAATTTGCAGCCATGAGAAATAAAAAGAACAAAAAAATAAAGGCAAGGAAGACTTTTTCTGGTGTAGCATTTTCCTATACTGCTCTATGTTTTTGACTTTTCTTTAATTGGTAAAATCAGCTGTTATGACAGAGGCAGCATAATAAATAATAAGCAGCAAGCTGTCCAAGCAAGAGCTTCTTTCTCACGCTATTTCCTGCAGAGTCAGATTGTATGAATGCCTGCAAATATCTAAACTTGGGGCAGTATTTGAACATCCCTATTACCTTTCTGAGCTTTAGATCCAGCTCTTTGATTTGTTCTCTCAAGCTCCTTAAAGCTCCTTCTCTGCCAGTTTGGATGATGTGTAGGAGTCTGTAATGAATACGCTCATTATCTAATACAAAGTGGCATAAAACACTCATGCCATGAACTCCGCCACACAGCTATACCCTGCTGCAATTCTCTGATTCATGCTGTACGAGATTAATAGCATTTATGTTATTCATATATCTTGGTTGACCTTGATCTGTTAGAAACTCCCTCCTTTTTATCTCTGTCCCATACTGGGGAGGTTTTGTCCCACATTAACAATGGAACTTTTGTACTTCAAAGCACATTCCCCCCACGCCCAACATCCTGAGTTTTAATTTTCCTTACATATATAATATCTCTTCCCTTCTCTTTCCCTCTCATATTCTTACCTATGTTTAATGGGCTGATACTATCTCAGGAGCTGTAAGTTTTTATTTTTTTACATATCATAGTAAGTTAACCCTTTGAAATCTAATTGCAAAAACCCATTTAAATTCTACCAGAAGAAACAAAAACATGCCCCAGGAATAAACAGTATTTGTAGCTTTTCTCCATGGCATTTGTAGGGCAAATGCTATCATTTCAGCTGTGACAGCACATAAGACGTGTATGGGGAAATATGATACAGAGGCTTGAATAAGGAAAGACAGGGTCCATAGTTATAGATGTGAGTTTTCAGAATGATTTGAGTTAGGCATTTTGCAAAACTGAGGCATGTTCCTGCCTCTTGCATTGCTCCTGCACTCAGAGAAATGAATTGGCCCCAGTGATCCCCTGCTTCTGCTTCCCACTGCAGCACACTGCTCCCTGCTCATGGTGATGTGAGAGAGACTCTTTATCTGTGAGAAAATCTGGGCTGTGTGGAAGAAAGATGTCCCATGGAAAGTAGGTGTCTGTGGTCTAATATGTCTCAGTCAGCAGGTGTCCCTTTGCTGGTTGCAGCCTCTCGCCACTCCTGATGGTGCACAGGAGGTAGAGGGGAGCAGGAGCTGGGGCTGGGAGGAGCCGTCCCCTGCAGGTGAGAATCCTTCCCTGTCCCCTGGCACAGCAGCAGTGCTGTGAGGACAGTTTGCTGCCATGGTGGTGGGGAAGGAGTTCTGGATGGGCCTAAAGCTCTTGTCCAGAGCTGGAGCAAGAGCTAACAAGGCTCTGGGGTGGATGTGCTGAGGAGGAGACAAAGGGACAAGAGTGGAGCTGGGCAGGGGCTTCTGGCAGTGCATCAGAGCAGGGAGGTGCAGAGGAGCACACAAGCAGAGAGAAGGCAAGATGATCAAAAGTGGGATATGGTGACAAGCATGAATGACACTCTAGTGAAAATAAGAACAGAGCCCCTACATGTGGTGCAAGGAGAGTTGCTGCCTGAAGTGCTGGGGCCAGACTCACACCATGAGTCAAGGCTCTGCTCTGCACTGGACATCCTATGTCCTTGCTGTCCTTCTTGGCATCTTGCACCATAGCTGGAAGTGGGATTCAGTTCTGTCTGCATTCCAGTCTGTCAATTGCTGTGACACCATGACAGGCAAGCTGGGAACTCCAGCTACCACCTCCCTCCTTTTTCTTTTCCTCAGCACACGCCAAGGCTGAGAGGTTTCAAAACAGGTGTACGCCTGAGTCCAAGCACTGCAACTGGCAAGGACCATGTGGTTTGTAGGCTTATAACAACTTTCCAGTCTATTTATTTATTTACATCTCCCTCCAACTTGTGATTGGTGGTTTCTTAATTTTTATTTTCCCATCAGCTTTCTGGAAGGCTGGATTAAAAATGTAATAGCAAAAAGCACTGATCTGGAAATACTTAAGAAACAAGAACTGCAGGGAGAGGCAATGTCTTTTATTTAGACACTGAAACCACTGGAAAAATAGGCAACTTCCAGATATAATGGCTCAGCTTTAGGTCATGAAATCTTGTCTTTATTTTTTTCTCCAGAGGCTAGGCCTAATAAAAGATATGACGTCTTCTTCCAGATCCTTCCTTGCCTATGTTCCTAAACCATCATCACTCCAGCCGCACTTATCAGTAAATATTTGTGGCCGGAGCTGTGCTGCTTGGAGCAATTTCTCCCTCCAACTTCCTGCCTCCCCAGCTGTTGTCTCCTTGTGGCCCCACTGCTGCTGGCCTACAGCCCCTGCACTGGGCAGCAGCAGCCCCAGGAGCACAGAGGTGTCTGGCTCTGCTCCACATCCCTAATTCTGCACTCACTCACACGTCTGTTTGCAGGGGATTTGCTGAGAGGGAAGTAAAACAATTGCATTTAATGCAAAGTAAATAGAGCAGGTCCTACAACCTTACTCTGTGCTGTATGGTGAGTTCTGTGTATTTTTCATTCTGTTTTACAGGTTTTTTACAGTATATGAATAACCACAAATCAGAGTTTTAAAGCAGACATTGCTTGGAAACACTTATGAGTATTCTGTGTGTTGCCCAGGTCTGAAGAATGTTAAGATCCATCTATGTTACAATACATTGAATTAGCTAGGGGAGAATAAAGGAGCAACCAAGATAATTTTTTTCTAATCTTTGCTTTAGTCTTGCAAAAAAAAGTCCTAACACTCTCTAATAGAATTCCGAACTGATAACAACCTTACTGGTATTAGGCCCATGGTTAACTATACTGTACCTGTGTTAAAGGAAAGCTCTGTTGACTCTGGATTTGTGGTGGAACATATACTACTTTCATGGGATTAGAAGCCTGTATACTCTGGCCTTGTGAAATTGTTTTGCTTTCTCAGCATGTTCGAACTTCTTGAGGAAGTGAAGGACTTCCTCTATGAAGCGCTGTGCTTACTTCATTTCTTTGTGCTCCAAGTACTGAGACAGCAAGTTCCTCGGGACATCTGTTCTTTGTTCGCTTTGGGTTTATTTATGACATGCATCTGCCTGCCTTTTCCTCTCTGCATTCAGTACTAGGAAAAAAAAAAGAAAGAAAAAAAAAAGAAAGAAAGAAAGAAACTCTCGGTGCTGCTACAAAACCATATCCTCTACTCTTTATTCAGAGATAGACTGATGCTTTAGGCACACTTTCACACTAAATTAAATTGCAGGGTGCCATGCCAGGAAGTGTATCTGAACATCAGCAGGGAAAATATCCTCCCCACCACCTTCCTCTTGGGCTTGGAAAGAGCTGAACTGCTTTTTTTTTTTTTTACTATAAAAAGCAAGCCATTTACCAGTACAGCCAAACATTTTCTAACCTTATCGTCTTCACCAGGCCAGAGCCAATTAAAAAGTTTATTTTCTGGATTTTTAAGCCTGAGTTTTGTCTAAGTTTTTCCTGTAACTTAATGTGCTGCATTCCTTGTTTCCATACAGGCCATGTGAATTCCCACAAGAGCTGCAGGACTTGTTCTTGCAAAACTGTGCAAAAAGAGTGCTTAAACAGGATGGGGCCCCAACATACTTTGGGTAGGATCAGGCTGTATTGCTGATGTCCTACAGCACCACATGGGGACATGGATTGAAAAGTTGTAAAACCTTCTTATTGTGTCTCCTGAAAAACCACAAATTTATTTTCTGAAATAGACTTGTCAAAGCACGATTTGTGATCCCAGAGTTGGTTGCTAGGCTTAAAGTCTCTCACTCCAAATTAAACTCATCCTTTAAGGTTCCTCTGTGGTCAGGGGTGATGGATTCATCCCACTCAAGAGGAATGGTCTGAAATAAGGATTGTTCTTTCTCTCCAGGGATTCTTCCCTCCTTCATTCAGGGGTAGCCCAAGCAGTGTGCTTGGGCTAGCTGACTATGTGTAAGATGCTTGATACTTAGACAAGCTATATCCTACCATGAGCGAACAAAAGTTGTTCTCAGCTGAAAGTCAAGGTACCCAGACAGGTTGATACAGACACACTTGCAACAGTTCCTCAAAACATTCCACAGCACAAAACTACACCTGGGACTTCTTTAACTGTCGAATGGTGCTTCTGCCTTTAATACATGTGGCAGTTTTTACTTGCTACAACTATTTGCTGATTCTCAGCATAACATGAGAAGATGCAATGGAAGAGGGGGGAGTGATTATAGCATTTAAATTTAACCTCCAAAAGGAGGAAATTGATCTTCTTTTCAGGTCCATTGGGAAAATAGATAATTTCAATAATTTTGTTAAACTAGAGTGGAAATTATTTTGGCCAAAAGCCTTTCTGACATAAAGGGTGACTAAATGCTAAACTGGACTAGAGGCTATGGAAATGTACCACTAGAGGTTTGTGAATAAGAGGTTAAACAAACTTTGGTGTAGTTTATATAAAGAAACAAGATCAGTTGAAGAAAGATGGACTTGCTCCAAAGCTATAGAATGCATTTCCCGACACTGATCTCTGGGCACTGAGGTCTCCTTCCTACTGCTGCTGCAAAGGAGTCAAAACAGGAGTCTATCTGACAAAGAACTGGGGAGTGACTGATCTCATGACTCTGAACATGGTGGAACTTTTTGCATTGTGCTAAGAATATGTGTGAATAAGGGGTTATAACAGAAACCTGAACGGGCACTGCATTACTCAACAAGGACTGATGAAAAGCCATTCGAGTTAATGAGTTACGTGACACAAGCTTGGAAAAAGGCAGCCAAGCCCAGTCTGACCTGGATTTGTGAACTCAGTAAAACTTCTTTCAGGATGAATGTAGAATGGCTAAAAAATGGTAAGAAATTTCAGGAAATACAAGGAAAGGAAGTACCAGTCAGCATGAGAAAGAAGCAATGTTGTGTATAATGTTGTGTCTTGCTTATTTGTACATCCCTGCCACTCTATCCCCTATAACCATCTGCATTTGTTGCCTGCCTTGTTTGGGATCTGGACAGGGGCTGTATTTTTAGCTTGACTTCAAACATCGTCAGTGCTTGGCTCTGAGTTGCAGAGGCTTTAGCCTTTTCTAATATTCATTGTTTGGGACTGGGAAGCCTTATATAGCCTTGAGCTGGAAGATAATGTATTCAGATTCTACAGTCACAGGAACTACCTGATTTACATCCAGTTGATGTTAAAGATTTAGGTAAAGCATTCAAAAGCCTCTTCATGTTGTTGAGTAGAAACTGGGAAACTAACATCTTCTAACTGGTACCATATTTCACAATTTCCTTTTACCTTGTTTATTTTATAATTTTCTTTTAGAAGTGGATCCAGCCTGGCATTTGAGATAGGACTGTTGTCGTAAGGGCTGTGGCTCTGTCTGAAAATACCAATTCCTCTCTGCTTACTGTAGAGGCAGCTGAGAGGGCCAGCTTGGATTACACATTCATCTTTCTGCCTGCTGACATTGGATTAGAGGAATCTGTGTCTCTGTCAGTAGTGAAATAAAACCACGAAGAGAGAAAGTGCTGGAAAGCATAATCCACAGAAGTCAGTATAGAGTGGAAAAGCTTAGCTAGCTTTAAGGAAATACCTATGAGATAGTCTGGTTTAGGCACTACTTCAGAAAGTGAAACATCAACTTTGAGGTTCCAAAGAAACACCTACTGCTGATCAGGGTCACAGCTATGAAACAGCTCCTAGACTTGGATAAACCTTCCTGCATTTGTTCTCATAAAGGCCAAGAGAGTATTCTCTGGCCACATCAGAAATATGAGGCCATCCTTTCCTCCTTTGACTGCCACTTGTGAGAAATGGCTGGTTTAATATCAGTCATCCAAGAGACAGTTCTTGACTGTGAAATTGACATGGAGGGATGCATAGTGTTGTTCAGACTCAAAACTTGGAGCCTAAGTGCACGAGAAATCACAAGTGTCTAAGATTAAAAGCACTGCTCATTTGCTTGTGTGGACAGCAAAAAGAGCAAGAATCACCTACAGAAAGGAGGTACCTCTGCTTGTAGGTTGAGAAGGGTGTCTGGGACACCTCAGGAGTACTTGGGTGGGCACGTTATCCTGTACCACTACTACAAATGAGACTTTTGCAACAGAGTAAGTGGAAATGGATCCTTATCTTATGAACATTTATTTGCACAGAAATCAGGAGCAAAGCTGTGCTTACCTATTGCAAAAGCAATTCTCTTGTAGACAGTGTGATTTTGCACATGTTCTAGATACAGATGGTTTTGAAACTAATCAAGTGTTTTGATGAGATCTGTTTCATAAATCCTGTTGTATCATATGATACTACTACTGATCATAACTGTTTACTTTCGATTTACAATGTACTCTGTTGGCTCTGTTTATTGTATTTTATTAAAGTACATCACACTAGTTATTTTTGTGTCTTGATGTGAGAAGGATGAACTCCAACACGTGGAATAACCTAAATAAGTAAACTGAAAGTAGCTGAAAGCTTGTATACTCAGAAGTGCCTTATTTGAATTTCTTACATGGGAGCATTTGCTTGCAAAAGACAGGATACTGATGATCAAACATTCAACAGCTAATTGGAAGGGTTCTGTGTCTTTGTACTAAACAAAAGTATATTGCATAAAAGCTCAGGCAGGTTTTTTTTAACTCTTTTTTTTCCCACTCATTTAAATGTATGAATACATATCTTTTGGTATGCTTTTACTGTAAGTTGACTAAACATAGTCACACATTTGTTAAAGGAAAAAGATCAGCTTTCAATGACTTAAAAGCTCACAGAACTGCTGATATAAATTGCTTCATTTGTGCAAGCTGATCTGCCCATATGTCATTTTATACTGGTTCATTTCTATATTTTAGTCACAGGGTCATTGAAAACATCCTATCAGATCTCCTATGCAATGTAGCCAATAGGTCAGCTTGCATTTAGTGGAGTCTAAGAGTGTGTATAGGAGCTCGAAAGCATCTCAAAAGACATCTCATTCACTTATAAAAACTGATGGAAGGATATTCTGTCTTAATATTGCCACCCTGTCATGTTTCAGAAATGCTTTTAGGTTATCATCATCCCTCTGTGCCAGTCATCCAGCCTTCTAGTGCACCTGTTTCCTTTTTTTTTTTCCTTTTTTTTTTTTTTTTTCCCCATGCTCCTCACAAGTGTCTGCATTCACAGTTTTTGTGTGTCTGTTTGTATTTTACTCTGCCATCTGACACCCTGCTTCTTTGCTGGGATGTACCTCTGCAGTCCCGGCCTTCCACATTTCCTGTTCAGTTGTCATTTTTATCCTTCCCTCTACTCCCAGACACAGAGTTACCTTTGTGCTCTTGACATCTCTAGCAGATGTCTTTATCTGACCTGAGTGCTCCCCAGCACCTGTTAGCCTTGCCCCAAATCCTATTTGAAGTAATGCCTTCCCTTCGCAATTCCATCCGTTTTCTTGAGTAAATTGGCTCCACTGCACTAAGTAATCCTTTTCTTGCATGATCATTTTTGTCTTTATTCCTATATTATCCAATATTCAGGAAGAATAATCCTCCTTTTACATATCTTTTGCAAACACTGGGCTTTCCTTGCCAAATACTGCAAGGTGTAATGATGCAGAGCAGTTCAAGATGGGATTTGTGTGGCAATTTCAGCCCTAATGACTGTGAAGTCATGCTTGCATAAAGAGATGTATTCTGTGTAATGCCTTGCAAGAACAAATTGCATTACTACCTCACTGATGAATTATGAACGCATAAGGTTGAACTGGTATGTAGAACTGAAATTGCTCAAGAGAGGATTTAATAATCCAGAAGTCCAAAATTTAAACCATATTCTGATAATCAGAGTATCATGCCAGTGATCTTTTAACTCCTCAGTCATATGTGAGATATGAGATTGTGGTCACAAGCAGAGAAATGTGCATCCCTGGAAAGGTACCCTTCAATCTGGTGAGGCATTGAGTTATCCCTGGTAGGTGAGGTCTAAGGGCAGAAGACACTGAATCACAATTGCTGCCCCTGATTGGGGAAAATCTTCTTGTAGGCACACAGGTTACAAAACAAGAGTATGACTTATTGTTTATATTCCTTAGCTTTTCTAAAGCCTATACCACAGTCACCCAACTTTCTGCACCTCCTTGTGGTGTACAACCCCAATTCTGACACACAAAAAAGGGTTACCCTTTATTAGAGAGTGTCCTCATCTGCTGCTTTTCACCCATTGCCACCCCAGTGTGAATGAATGGCTCTGAACTACTTTGTTTAACTCCTTTATTTAACTGATCTGCAACCCTCACAATCTTGTGTCACATCAACAAGGCATGATTTTCTGCTCAGGAACAGGTGATGTAGGCAGCAGCTTGGCACATGGAGCAAACTATTTGCTCTGTTTAAAACTGGAGAAAACTTTTCTCTTTGAACTGTGTGGTGTGAACATTTAAGAAATGTTTTGGGGTTTTTTTTAAGGAGGAAGAGAGCACCTCATCCAGAAACCCATCAAAAAAATCTTCCCAAAATGTGCAAAATAGGGTCTCTTCTAAAATCTAGCAGGTGTAGTTGAATTTAAAGAAGATGTCAGGGTTCTCCTTTTAAAACTTTTCTTATTAATCAGCACTTCTGAAGTACTAGGTGAAAAATTTAGCATGGTGGGATCCAGAAGTTTTCTGGTCTCTTCCCCATTTTCTTTCTTTCTTTCATTCATTCATGGATCACCTTGCCCTGTCTGAGTTGTGCCATTAGGCAGTGGCTATACTTGGCTGTTGATTCTTGGTAACACATTGTATGAACAATATTTTTGTTTGCTTGCTTTACATAAGGGCAGAGACCATTTAAAACAGCGCAAAAGTACATAGGGAAATTAGGAAAACACTCAGGACAGTAGGTAAACTTGTCTCTGAACTGTGGTCATTTTCACTGCCTTCTTGGCCACCTCTCTGTATGATGGGGCAGCCTACACCACATCTGTTCAGGACCTGCAACTGCATTAACCTCGGGATTATGACATCAAGAATGGCATTTGTACAATTAAAAATGTTATCTCACAGGGCAGCCCTTGTTGCCCTCAGCCACCTTTGGGTAAATTGTGTTGTAGGAAAGGTTAAAAAAAGCTGCTGGAACTAATCCTTTTGATGAAACCTTTAACAAGTATGTCAAGCTCCTCTGATCTTGGCCCTGGCAGAGTATAGTTGTAGTTAATGTCCTCGGCTGTAACCCACCATCTAAGACCCTCTTTCCTGCCGCGTGTTTTCTTCATCAGTTTGTATTTCTGCCAGTCAGTGTCACAAAGCACTTCCTGCTTCATCCCTGCCTGACGGGGTTAAGCCACGCTGATGGTCTGCAGTTGTGTGCAGCTTCATTTTTCATAGATTCTTTCTGATAACCATAACATGAACTCTGGAGTATGTGTTAGGAACTGAAAACAGGCCAAGTGTTTTGTATTAGAGCCTGTATTCCCACATTCACCAATTCTCCAAGGGTTGAAAATGCATCAGTGACATGTATGAGAAAAAAAAGGCTGGGACTAAAATCAATTTTCTCCCCTCTTGCCTACATGAAACAAAATTAAAAGCACAATGAGCCTTATTCTTTTTTCATTTACTGCTGAAATTCCTCTGCCGTCTGTGAAGCAACTCTTGTTACACCACTGTAACTGGAAGTAAAATCAATCTCAGTATCTGCTGCAGATGTTTACACCTTAGAAAACCAGAAGCGCACACAGTTTCTCTATTTAATAATTTTTTAAAAAGCTAGTTTTATCTTTATGGATGGAGCTAGATCCCAGGGAACTGATTAAGCAAAACTTGCTCTAAACGAACAATTTGATACTCCGTTATACATGACCGCCTTTCAATATCCTGGTGCGTATTGTGACCCTAAGCTGTCAGTTTAATGCCTGTGTTAGCACAGATCAAAGGAGAACAGAAACAAAATATAAAAATACAGCAATAAATAACCTAGTGTGCTTTCTTATCTCTAGTGAACATTTTATATTAGGCTGGTTTATTTGCTTGGTATTACAGAGTCGTCTTTACTTCCGCTGAAATAAACCGGGGTGAAAAGCCACAATAATCCTTCAGATAAAATGGAAAAAGTTATTTATGCCTGTGCTATTCATAGATGCCTCTTCTTAGAAACCAGCCATTTGTGGTTTTGTTTTTTCTGCAGCATCCGCTTTTTGCCTTGAGATCTCACAACCTTTTTTATTTTTAATTAAAAAAAAAAAAAAATTAACTGTAATGCAGACCCATGTTAACAATTCTGCCATCCTGGCTGTCAAAGAGATTTCCTGTGGTCTGTTTTTGGCTGTGCACTCAGCCAGTTTCACCGTATATCAGGCATTTGTTTAAAAAGTAAACAGCTAGTCATCACTGGCATAAAAATTAACACATGACATGCGGGACTTTTCACTTTCTTAGTGTCTGTCCATGAGCCACCTGAAGACTTGTTGAAAGATGGACAGCCAAGAGGGAATGCATCTGAGGGAGGTTTGTGCCGTGAGAAAAGCAAGCCAAGTGTCATCGCCTGAATGCTAAACAGGGGTAACCATGGATTTGCTCATGTGATTTGGTCCCTTTGCGCTGCTCAGAGAAAGGGATGGAGGAAATGCTGCTGAGGCCCTTACAGCTGGGGACAGAAGGGGACAGTCCCTCCCTCCCTCCCTGCCAGCACCAGGCTGTGCAGGTCCCACATGCACCATTAAAATAGATCAGGTTCATTTTCTCAGAACAGATCAGCTATGGGTTTTTTCCTCAATATTGTTTGAAGAATAATTGTGGTTTCACAAGTTACTTTTCACAGTAACATATGAAGAAAAGGCTAAATTATTCTACTCTGTTCAGGATACAGGGGTATGTAAAAACATTTTCCAATAGTAAGTGCCTTTTGACTTAAGAACATAAATAATTTTAGTTTTATTATTTTCCCTCTGCTGCAATTTTGACTTAAGGTGCCTAGTCCTGTTTTAAACATTGGATCACTGTCTGGCTCAATCTCTCAGTTCCTAACTATTAAACATGATTTTTGATGCTTGCCAAGAATGCTACATGAGTGAGTAATGTGATTTGACTTACTGAAAGGGTTCTAATGCAACCTTAATTCAATGTAACAAACCACTTGTGGAGCAGAAATACAGCTTTCTTTAAAAGCTGGTGAGATACCATACTAGAATATTGCAACCATAAAGATTTGCAATGCATTAATTTTAGGCTGCCTATTTAAATTTGGGCAGTATAGAGATTAATCTGCATAATTATTTGCTTTAAGAATGAATCAGAATTTATATTTCCTGTGTTAGACTGTACTTCTAAAGCGAGTGTCATTGGAGATAAACACCTCTGTTTGCAGCAGCAATGTATATTGACACATCTTACAGAAACTGCCTGTTCTTTGTGATTCAGAAAACAAAATACTGATAAAATTATGTAGAGGTCCACAGGTTTTTATCAAGCTTGGAAAACCAAACAATGGGTTATATAACTAAATTCTTTACACACAAACAAATATGCCAAGGCATGTTACAGGGGTATATGGAATAGGTCTCATCTCATCTAAGTTAACTCCTCGAAGGTAAGTCTCCAGGAAGATGTGCTTCTAGTGGATTACACACCTCATCTTTAAGTTGAAGGTAAATGCTGCTCTCAGAGCAGTGGCAGTGCCTGGTTCTAGGAGGGCTTGGGAAAGCACTTAATATTGGAGGTCCTTTATGAGATGTAACATGAAATCACTTTCAAAGCTGAAACCATGTACTTCCAGTGCTGCTAATGATGCTACTGCAAGTCACTCATTTCTCATATTAAGTGGATCCATTATTTTGGCTCTCTGACCTTCCAGTTCCAGGAATGCCCTGGGTGGTTTTTTTTTTTTCCTGAAGCTGTATTTCTTTTTGTGCAGACCATGAAGTGGATTAATTTCTCTAAGGAACATGAATAAAGTTTGTTTTTCTTAAATTCCTGGCAAACAAGTTGATGAAACCCATATGGATCACAAAGTCTGAAGCTTGACTACAATGTTCCTTGGGTGAGCAAACACTTTTTTTTTAAAATAGACGACTTTTAGCTCTGGGGATTATATATATACATATTTGAGATCCGTTCTGTGAGCCATCAGCTCGACTTCAAAACCATAAGACAGGAAGCTGACTGCTTCTGAAGGTGTTTTCCTTCTTCCTCCTGTTAAGCATACATGCTTTTCAGATAAAGGTTTTTAACTCGGATTTGTCATCATACCTTATAATTAAAGAAAAAAGTTAAAAAGTGGTTTGAATTTTTCATTTTAAACCCTACTCCTTCTCAGCCAAATGGCTCACAGTTTTAACCTTATTCTTACTGTTGTGAGAACTTACACACACACACACATATATAGCATGTGTCTCCTACCTTGGCCAAGCTGCAGATGATCCAAGCTACTGGGATTTTGAATCAATGTTTTTTTTTTGATATGTTCTGTGTGCATCTCCATGCCTCAGCATGTCTCCAGCCACACCTTCTTGGCACCAGTCTATCCGAGACATCCTTGAGTGCAGACTAGGATGGGAAAGCATCTTTGGGGGCAAGTGCTGTGAAAGGCTGCAGAGAAGGTTCTTTCTTATGTGTCCCAGGCTGCTCAAAGGAAAGCTATGACCTTCCCTCCTTTGGAAAAGAAAGGGGGCAACCAGCTTAGTTAATTAAAAAATTCTTGTTTGTGAAATGAATAGCAGTGAAATGAATCATCAGTTAGCAGAGCTCTTCTGTATGTCTTTAAAATCTGTATGGTGCTTTCTTATCCCTGTCTGTACATGAAATGTAGCCACTTCAGATGCTAAACCCTACGGCTATGCCACAAGTGGGGGATCATGGTCTTCCACCTCTGTACCCCCTTTGGCTTCCCCCAAAAGCTTTCACGGGGGTTTCCACACCAGCCAGGTACTTCACAATGCACAACCTTCTCTCTTTTAAGGCAGGAAAAAATAGACATGTTTAGTTGTATTCTCTACTATCTTATCTACTCACCTCCTCAAAAGAGAAGAGAAGTAGCAACAGTCTTAAAGTTCCAGGAGAGGTGTCCATGGAGATGAAAGCACTGGTGGGAGAGTGAGCAGCATGACTGGGAGACATCAAAGCGAGATGGCTGATTTGGTGGCTTGCAAAGTGAGGATGGGTTTGGTGTACCCCTTTAAGGAGGCTGGGTAGGGCTGGGAAGTTGCCCTTGCACCTGGGAGCTGCAGGTTGCTCCTGGTCACCTGTGGTGACCCTACACAGTAGTGCACAATTATCAGTTGATCTGCAAAATAAAGCATAAGCTTTTAGTTTAAAGCCTCAGAAACCTTTAAAATTGCTTGAGAGGAGAACAAAAGCAATTATCAAAATATGTTGTTAGAACTGAGGCAGTTTCCTCTGATTTTTTCCTAAATATTTCTTTTGTAGTGGAGGGAAGAGTGTGTAGTAAAAAAAAAATTAATAATTGTGAAAAGTTTTCCTTGGCAAAAAGAAAGCATTTTGAAAGCAGCTGAAGATGAAATGTCAAGGCAGCTGCTGGATTGCAGTCTCCATGGCAATCATAACACAACACTTTGATTAGTTAGGCACATGGCAGAGCCTCTGGATAAGAGTCCGGGGGTGGTGAAGGGCAGGTTGTTGTTTTTTAACCATTTAAAAAAAAAAAAAAATTAGCATAGAGAAGGATCTGTCCTTTTTAAAGTACAGAGTGTATCAAGTTTTATATTCAAATGTATTTGTACACACATTTGGCACTTAAAAAAAAATCTTAAATTTGGTAACAGTCAGATGCTTTTTGCTAAAATAATTCTTGCAGAATAGAAGGATGATTCCCTTATTATGGGGTCCAAGTATCTTTTGTTTTTCATGAATTTATATTTTCAACACCCTGTAGAGCAAGTAAGTAATTTATTCACATATTTTCTTGTGGGGAGAAGAAACCAGAAAGGTTGTGGTGTGTATTCAGGAGAAAAGGCAGGTGTTTGGAAATTGCATCACCCCATACAGGTATATCCAAACTACTTGCCAAGTGAGCTGGGCACACCTGTGTCTCCGTTTGTGCAGAGTTTTGATAGTGACATGAACTGAACATGCCAGGAGGTAAGGCAGAGTTTCCTCTTCTTTTGTTCCTGCTCTGCTTCCCAAAAACCAGAATTGAGCCTTAAATACTGTATTATTGGTTGGAAGTGGACCGTTCTTCCAGTCCATGTCTCAAAAAGAAGGATGGAGGGTTATTCAGCTTTGAAGTAAAGGCCTGGCTTCCCAACTTCAGTAGCATGTTTAGAAGTGGTGAAATCTCCTGGTGGAGCTGAGCATGGGTGTCTGGGCGAGATTCCCATCAACATGCTGCCTCACTGCTGCCTCGCTGCAAACAAGGACATTTCAGCTCTGTAATTGTGGGTTCTCTTCAGACCTTTTGCCTATTGTGTTTATTTTGACTAGAAATGGGGAGAAGGGGTGTGTGTGTGTGTGCAGGGACACACGGGACTGGCTCCTATGACATGTATGCACAGCATGGTTGGCCTCTGAGGTGATGCTGTAAGGACACATCACCAACACAAACAGCACAAATAATGTTACATATTTCTAACTGGTGAAATATGTGAATTACATAGAATGACACCTCATCTGTTTATCATTTTTTCTTTCAAAAAACCCACCCAAATCAAGATAAATTTGCATTGGTTTTTTTTTGGTTTTTCATGGGAAAGCTTGAACAGGAAGGACAGTACCAAATTTTGTAACATGTTTCACCAAGATAGGTTTTCTTACCTCTTAGAGCTGCTGCTAATTCTGTGCAGTGATCTTCTACATTCTCACAAGTCAGGGGTTTTAAAATCAATCCCTTCATTTTGTTTGTCAATTAAAAATCTCCTCTTGCCTTTTAGAATTCAAGGGTTAATCCCTTTCCTTCACCTGGCACATTTTTCTGGGTAGGAGTTTTCCTCCACTTTCACTTGGCACCATGGCATCTCTAACACCCTCATCTTGGAGGAGCCCTTTCCCCAGAGCAATCCTTGACTGTGCAGAGACTTCTCTGGTCTGACTTCATGGATCAGCTTGCAGGGCAGAGATCTCAGCACACAGCCGGAAAGTCATAAATATATAAACCCACAGAACCTAGAAGGGAAGAAAGTCCTGTAATTGCCCTAAGCTTTGCAAATTGTGAGACCTCCAGCTCTGATAAAGGAAATTGATTTCATCAGTTGTCAGTCATCCCCCTCTTTTTCTTTTTAATGATTTAAAGTTCACCACTCCTCCAGGCAGGGCAAAGTCCTGCTTTGCTCTGTTCCTCTCTTGTCATGCCAAAAGCCTTGGCTATAGCCAACCCTTGCATGTTAGGCAGGGAATTTTCTCTCTTTCTGGTGGTTTCTCCTGCTGGGATCATGCTGAGACAAGTCCCTGTCCTGACAACATCACTTGGAAGTTTCTTGTCAAGCTTGTTCCTTCAGCCCTTCACTTATTAGCTAATTAATATATCTGACTTCTAGGGCAGAATTTGTCTGTGCTGGGTTTGAACTGGTTTCTGCTAAATACAGCTGAGCACCCTGAGAGAGTGTTATTAACTATGATGGGAAGTACAAAAATGCAGGACAATGCTGCCTGTTTCTTAGAAAAAAAGGGGCATGCTTATTTCAAATTTACATGAAACTGAATTCAAACAAGCCATATTGTGAGTGAAGTTGTTATGTTTGA
The DNA here is from genome assembly GCF_030490865.1 of Poecile atricapillus. Taxonomy (NCBI): domain Eukaryota; kingdom Metazoa; phylum Chordata; class Aves; order Passeriformes; family Paridae; genus Poecile; species Poecile atricapillus. The sequence continues at coordinate 47,860,231 of NC_081249.1, read as the reverse complement.
CAACATATCGGGGAATGTTTTTTACCACCACTCCTTCACTCTAGTGCAAAACTAACTCTTAGAAGAGCTGTTGAAAGATGGAATTTTATCAGAAAGGAGCTTGAAGTTTTGCTGGCTACGTATCCATCAGTTCTTGCTTGTTAGGGTTTCAGTTTCAGATAGATGTGTATTGACAAGCCTTGGTACTGCTCTCGGAAAAATGAGAGAGCTCTTAAAAATAATAAAAAAAATTGAAAAAGAAAACCAGAACAGGCATGTCCTCCTCCCTCTTCATTCTAAACAAATGATTCTGGCAGTGCTTTTCCAGCTGACTGGATGTGTATAGAGGAAAAAGCTGTACCAGACTTTTAAACTGTCAGCACTGAACTTTATTCTCAGTAAAAAATCATAATTTTAAAAATTGTTGAAGGAACATTGTTGGGGAAAAGAATTTTTTAGGGTCAGATGAGAGGTTTTGCTTAAATGCTGAGGGATTGTTTTTTTCCCTCTTTCTGTTTACTGTATTCAGACTTGTCCATCTAAGATTTGGACACCTGCAGTAGGGCACATGAACCCAGTCCTGAGGTCTGGTAGTGTGGCATAAAAATGCTGCATTTAATCAGTGTTTCCAGGAAGTGACTGTTCTGAAGGGACAATACAGGGGACAGCACTGAAGTTCCTGTCAGAACTGTCTTGTCCCACAGTTGCTACCTGAGCATTGCTCTTGAGGCAATGTCAGCAATGCTGGAGTCCAACTGCAATGCAGACAGAAGCCTGGGAACAGAAATGTCAGCCATTACCATTGCTGGATGACTCTGGGTTGAATTATTAATTACTGGGGTTTTCTAGATATAATTGACACAGATATAGATTGAGTTAGATGTGCTAAAAAGTAATAAGCAAAAAATTAAAAGCCACTTCCAAACTCTTTTATTTTCATATATGCTTTGGGATATGTGGCAAAATTCCATCTCTCTATAAAGTCTGTGCTGGGACATCCCTCTGTGCTGTGTATTTTAAAGGTCTTTGTTCTGTTATAAAAGCAAGTACAGTGTGTGAGTGAAGGCAGCTTGCTGTGGCTCTGCCTCTCTGGAAGTGCCACCTCTGGCAGGCGCAAAGCCTGGTGTCCGTAAGTCCTAAAGACTGTCTGCAGGGGAAAGTAGATATTTTTAGAGGCACCCTCCAGTAGTGATCCATTCATTGCCAGTTTGTCTCTACGTTTAAACAATAATCAAGCTCTTCCTGTCTCAGTTGGTGATTCACAGTAATTTTGTCCTATACAGGCTCTAGATTAGATGAAGGCAGCTGCGTACATTTGATCAGACTCTCACATCAGCTGAATTCCGACAGGCTGGCAATGTCCTGCTTTAGCACTGTCCTTCATGCATACAAATGTTCTGGCATGAAGATTTCCTAAATGACATGGCTGAGGCTGGCCAGCATGGGAACCTGCTACTGCAGAAAATGAGTAAGTGCCTTGCCCATGAGGTTTAGGCTATTTTGTTTCCCATTTAAGTTGCTGCGCTGGAAATGTGATACATGCAGTTAATCTTCAACCAGCAATCTCAGACATTATAGATCCACTTATACCTTGTGATGAATTACTTCAGTATTTGGAAAATATTAAATAACATTTTTTGTTGACATGGAAGTGTGACCTGAAGGCTGCAGCTGGTCCCAGTGTTTGGTGCTGTTTGTGTCCTGCTGTCTGGCTCTTCCTCCCTCTGTTCTCTCGCTATTTAGACTCAGCTGGTTTATGTCCATCACAATCAATGGAAGGACATTTCCAAGCTGGTAATTGCTGAGAGGATGCAGTGCTGATGGTTTCTGGAGCTGCCAGTCTGGGGAGCAGCCTTTGGCTCCTGCTGCATACAGTATGTCTGCAGTTTGACCATTTATCTCATTTTTCATACTTGAACTGAAAGAAAGTTTTGTGCAAGCACTTGCTGCTCATTCCCTGGGATGTCTTTCTGCCCCTCATCCCCTCCCTCCTGCAACAGCACCAAACTGTGTCAAATAAGGTGAATGCTGTTGTCAAGTTCAGAGGTAATGCTTCACAGTGAAGCATTCCATCCAGAGTTGGGTGGGGACTTTGAAATAATCATGGGTTCACAATCATGGGAAAAGAAACAATTATGCTGGCTACATTCTGAATGTTGAAGGCCCAGACTGTTAAACTGTAAACTGTTAAACTGATCTGTAAATACAGTTGCATAAAATCTATTTCGGCATTTTCAAATGTTTTTCTAAGCTCAAAAGTTGGTGAAGACTCTCTTAAGGAGACACAGAAGGTGGAAGAACAAATAAATCAGCCTGCTGACATAGGTGATTGAATTGCTTCATTTAAGATGTCAGAAGATAAAAATATTGAGTGGGATTCAGTCTGCAAATCCCTGCCTATGCTGCGACTTAGGTTCCTAAAGGTCACTCAGTTTCCAGTTTTGCTTAATCCTGTAGACATCTAAAATTCACCAAGCCATTAAACCTTTCTACCTATTTGAAATCTTCAGTTCCTGTTTTGATTCACCTTCAAACACTCAGACTGCCCTTGCTAGGAAATGAGTCTGTCTGTCATATAAAGCAGTTTGGGATTCAAGATGAGGAGGACAGGCACTCAAACACTGCCCAAGCCCCTTGGAGAAGAAAATGAAAAATGTGATTTCATCAAACCACTGATTACTTTTGTTTGTCACAATGACGATGCCCATGTGCTGCTGATTAGCACAGTGTCTCGCATGCTGACAGAAGGAGGGAGATGCTGGGTGGTTAGCACACTGACAGAAAATTGACAACAGAACAGAAATGCTATTTAGCATCTTTCATCCAAAGAGCCTGTGGAACCCTTAGAGCTTTTAGTGGAACCCAGCTGGACCCGGCTAACTGCAGTGTGCATCTCCTTTCTATTAGACTATCAATGGATAAACAACCAAAACTGCCTTGGGGATCAGGATAGTAGGAGTCTATCCTTTCTCCTTTAGTTCCTTTAAGTTTTTACTAAGTTAGACAAAAATTGTACTGAAGGAAGCTCCTAAAATGAAAATGTTACCCCTTCCCTTCCCTTCCCTTCCCTTCCCTTCCCTTCCCTTCCCTTCCCTTCCCTTCCCTTCCCTTCCCTTCCCTTCCCTTCCCTTCCCTTCCCTTCCCTTCCCTTCCCTTCCCTTCCCTTCCCTTCCCTTCCCTTCCCTCCCCTTCCCTCCCCTTCCCTCCCCTTCCCTCCCCTTCCCTCCCCTTCCCTCCCCTTCCCTCCCCTTCCCTCCCCTTCCCTCCCCTTCCCTCCCCTTCCCTCCCCTTCCCTCCCCTTCCCTCCCCTTCCCTCCCCTTCCCTCCCCTTCCCTCCCCTTCCCTCCCCTTCCCTCCCCTTCCCTCCCCTTCCCTTCCCTTCCCTTCCCTTCCCTTCCCTTCCCTTCCCTTCCCTTCCCTTCCCTTCCCTTCCCTTCCCTTCCCTTCCCTTCCCTTCCCTTCCCTTCCCTTCCCTTCCCTTCCCTTCCCTTCCCTTCCCTTCCCTTCCCTTCCCTTCCCTTCCCTTCCCTTCCCTTCCCTTCCCCTTCCCATCTGCAGGGAGGAATTCTGTCTTCCTGCTTTGGCATCTTTGTTTAATTCAGCTGTTGGTCATGACTGCTCACATCTGTTTGCTTCTCAGGCTCCATGGAGACTGAGTATAAATCCAGAGTGAGGTAAAGGTGTGTTTGCTTCCAGACAGATATTGAGAAATATCTCATAGGTAGCCACCAGATGACTGGAAGTAATCATCCTTCTGACTCTGTGGTATAAAGTTCACAATAATCCCTCTTGTTTCTCATCTTATGCCCTCAATGAGATATCAGCAGATAGCAAGAATTGAAGCAGTACCCCACATCCCATTTTTCTCCTCACCATTTTCATCATAGGTCTATCACATCAGTCTGTACTAGGTGCAGGATGGAGAACATCATTCTCTTCTTTACAGACGACTGAGCTCAAATAACTGTCATACTGGTCTGTGGAGAAGGCTTAGTCTATGTCAGACTCCTCTGTCTGTCTGTCTGTGTTCTGGTCCACAGACAAATAGTGTGCCATGGTATTTGGAGGAGGAAGGGAAAAGGAATATGTGGGCCTGTTCCACTCTCTTGTACTCTGTGCCTGGGTGTGCACAACTCGGCTTTGCAAGGATGGCCCCCAGAAGGAAGATCAGCTCAGTGCCACATCCAGTCTGCCTATGGAAATCCATTCCTGATTCGGTTCCCTGCACTTGGACAAAAAGAAAAGAAATGTTTTAGAATGACTTTCTGGATCAGAATTGCTCAGTCATTGAAATGCAACAAACCAATATGGAAAGTTATTGATGATTAATTTGACAAATAACAGAAATGATTGGTGGCACAACCTTTTCTAATTATTATTCAATTATATGTCTTAGGAAATCTCACCTAAAGCATATTCTTAAAGGGAAAGCTCTTCAAAGCAATGGACAGTATGTGTGTAAAGCTTTTTGTGCTGTCTTTTTAGCAGTGTCTGGCAGCTTTTTATGGCTGCAGGTGACTTCAAATAGAACATGACAGCAAATCAGCCACAGCAAGGGACCAATGACAGCTAAACTGGTAGGCAGTAAAGCACAAAAATAACTCATACTTCCCTTTTCAAAAACTAATGGAAATATTGTGCTTTATACTTATTTCTAATTGGACATGGAAGATGAGAATTCAAGGACTTTCAATATGATCTAGGACAACCTTGTTAAAGAATTTTATTGATTTTTTTATGGAAAATTTTGTTCTTTATTAGGTTTTATAGCAGTAGGTGTTTAAGTAGAGAAAATCTCACCGAGAGAGCACTTACAGTATTTCCTACCAACTAAGATTTGCCTGAAAGAGTAGAAATTTTTACCTTTATTTATAAAATATAAAAAATATAAACATAAATTTTGACAAAAAACTATTCTAGGATTTATTCACAAGAAAGGTGAATAAATAGATTTTTTTAAAAAGAAACAGGAATCAATCAAGATTGAAATACTCCTAAATTCCACAGAATTTATTGTAGCCAATACTGTCCTTAGGAAAATTATTGTGCATATGTTCTGATCCCAAACCAAACAAATCATTCACACATAAGAGTGTGATATATTTGTCTGTAGGTAAAAAGAATAAACTCCTTAAATGACAAAACATTCATAAAACTGCAATAATGACAAAGGAACTGTAGGAACTGATCTTCCCATTGTCACCAAACAGCAGCAGATGGATTAACCCATTTGAGCTCCTTGTGGAGACAAACAAAATATATAACATCTCCCCCCATAAAACTCTGCGTATCATTTTCATTTCCTGGTAAACACTGGAACTCTGTATCAAACATCAGGTGCCCATTGCCTTGCCACCTTAAGGCCTAAATCCAAATATTTGAAAGTTACATGAACACTGGGATGTGAATATGACTGGAACTTCTTTGACCTCAGTGAAAGAACACACAAGCTTAACTAGAGGACAGTCATCACACAGGACTGAAGCACATGGAGATGCTCAAAATGATAAAGGACACCTTCATAACAGACTTGAATCACTAATTCTGTGACAGATGACAAAAACAAAATACAAGTAGTAACAGATGAATGCAAAATACAGATTTGCCAAATTCAAATGACAGTAAAAATATTCCTTGTCAGTAACTTTATGTGTTAAGTAAATAGTTGATGCATTGCAAACCTTAGACATCAACATACCTATATCTGTCTGTCTACCTCTATCTATCTATCTATCTATCTATCTATCTATCTATCTATCTATCTATCTATCTATCTATCTATCATCTATCATCTATCTATCCACACATACAAAGGATAGTACTGAAGTCCTTTATCCCCGTTTTCTCTCTCCTATGAACATACAAATACACTTGCTACTTTGGCCTCTCCCTCAGGAATTTATAACCACTATTTCTGATGCAGTTGTATCTGTGATGAGGATGAGGAAGGGTAGGGTCCTTCAGGATTCCATTAGCTACTCTGTCACCCCCTGTCTCATGTCACCCTGTACTTGGGATCTATGGGGACCCCACAGTGTCTCTCTTCACAAGAAATACTGTGGGATGATCAGCTACCTGTTACTGATTTCACCACCACATCCCAAAGTATGATTCTGGGGCAACACCTGCTGTTTGATACAGTGATTCTGTGTCCTGTCACTTGACACAGATTGTGGTCCATCCACTCCTCCAGTTTCCATCACCCACCCCATTATGTTGTTCAGAAGTTAAACGTGCAGTAAATTTGGAGTTTCTTGGAGAGTTATCAATATTTATTTGACAGTGACTTCTCAGAGAAAGTTGGGTAACCACATACTGGGCAGAAAGTTGAATTATGTTCTCTACAACTTCCATATTTCTTGGGTTAGGAAATACTCTTTCTCTTCTAAACTAAACAGTACTAAATTATAAGATTCTTGGTCAAGTTCCACAAGTTTCTGCAAATAGATTTTTTGTTTTGTTTGACCTGTTCATGATTTCATCTACGTCCCAAGTACAAAGTAGCTGCCTCCCTCAATCTTGTGCTGTTCAAGAAGTTGAGCTGTTGTGGAAGGTCATTTCTGAGCCTTTACTAAGAACGGTTTGTCTTATGTACATAAGTTTCAGCATTAATTCACATTAATGGTTTCATAAACTTTATTGTCCAATGTCAAAACACTCTTTCTTGCATAAAATTTGGTCCTAATATACAACGTGTACTATGTACTTCATTGGTCTTTATCATAACTCTTTAAATTCCTCCTATACTACATGGATACATTTTTTCTTTTATGCATGCCAGAAACAGCTGAAAAAGTAATTTCTAGCCCATAAAAACAGTACTTTGAACTCCTACCCTAACTTTAAGTGCTTAGACTTGCATCTTTAAAGTGTGAGTAGAGAAAGAAAATGTTACCTGGAAGGTACATTTGGTTTTTAAAATTCTTTAAAATTCAACCAGTGAGAAAACTGATTCTCTGATAACTGCACACACTGAGTACTCTTGCACTGCACTGGGTTTTGATCTATGGTCTAAATTTTTATTAAATCAAGAAAGACAAATCCACAATTAAAATATTTTTATTGTTTCATACAAAAAACCAGAATTGAGTATTCAGAATTTCCCTTTCAACCTGTTTACTGTTCACATAAACTGTATTCTCACCTCAAACTGTGTAATGTCTGACTGTTCCCTTTATCTTTTTTCTCTTGGATTAGTAGGTGCAAGACACTAAATATTTAATTTGTTGTGCCCTGAATTATAACATCTCACCCGCTTGACTAAAATAAATCATTAACACGTGGGTTTATAAATAACTTGGAAAACATCCTATCTGAGAATATTTCTGATATAGTCTAGTCAGGTTGAATTCAAAACATTCCTATAGCTCTAAAAATAAACATACTCTTGTTTTTTTCTGTTACAGATTGGTTATTACATTTGGTACACTAAAGTCTATACCACATACGCTAACAGCTCCAACAATTTTCTAAAGCATATTTATATTCAGCTCAGTTTTATACACAGTAACATTGGTTAATAACTGCCTAGTTTTTTTGCTCTCTAAAATATTTAGAGCATTTGCTGTCCTTTGCTATGATAACTGCAAAAATAAATAGTAGTAATGTTGATTAAATCCAGTGCTGAAGGGGTTAGACTGTGCAATTCAGTAAAACCTTCATGAGTACTATTCTCTACATTTTGGAAATTTAAATCCATCTTCTGTTTTTTACTTTTCTACTGAGGACTGTTTCATCCAACTTAATTGTAGATCTATTTGTATCTTAATTGCAAATCTATTTCCAGAAAACTTCCTTCAGAGTTACAAATTTTTTTAAAAGAAATTTAGAAAAAAATCTAGTAAATTCCTTCAGAATTATAAAAGTTGCAGTTTCCATTATTTCATTCTGAAAAGAAAAATAAAACTAAAATTCATGTGAAAGTTTGTGTTGACTTTCCTCCACCCTTCCCACTCCCAGCCTCTTTGAAACATCAGAATAATTTTTTGCTTGCAAACAACATGGGCTAATAAAATCTTCCTCCATTCTTAATAAGTGTTTTCAACTTGTAAAATTAAATAACTTTACAGTGTGAGTCCTTGACTAACAAAATAACAGGTATTTTCTCATATTTTCATCAAGATAGTTCTGGTTTTCTTCTAAGAGCACTGAAAACTTTGTGATCTGAAAAAGAAAAGGAAAAAAGGGCTTGTGGATCTCTGGTCACAGGAAGAAGCCTGGGAATTTCCAATTCAGCTCCTATTAAAAAAAATCAGTCATTATGAAAGCTTTAACTGGGCGTTTAGTTGAAGAATAGCCCATATTTAAATGGCACAGTGTACTTACAGATCAATAAAATTCTGAGTCACTAAATGGAGAATAATGAACAATTTAAACTCTTTGAAAGTGAACTGGTCACTCCTACTTGAAAAGGGTTTGTAAACTGTTCCACTGACAGTGGAAATGATGAATCTGCTCTGTTATAAATAAGTTTCCTACATTCCTGCTCCTTCATAGCTATTATTCCTAATGAAATACATAAATAACAATAGCTAGTAATTATCATTGATTATTCAACAAATTTTTAAATGACCTGGGTTGTCTTTCTACATATCCCTCTGGAAGAAGAGGTAGGCTGTGGTATCTCTGATATTGGATTTTGCACACATTTGCTGGATGTATAGAAATTACAAAACAAATAGCCAGGTTAATAGAAGAATTCCATCATCCTCTATTGGGAAATACAGATGGAATATGTGTGGATAAATGAAGGGAAAGAAAGGACTAAATCCCTTGTGGACTCTTCTGAATGGGCAGGGGTGACCCAGTATTTCTGCAGCACACATCCTTTGCCTAGCATGGCTTTATCCTCATACCACCCATGTGGTAGAAAGAAAAGTAGCAGCCATAATTAAAAAGAAGGTGACCTCTCACACCACCAGGTCTTGCAAGGGAAACTTACCCAAGCAGTGATAAAGTTACTGTGAGCTCCAGTGGGTCGCATGGCACGAGCAGGAAACTTTATGGCAAACATCCATTTGCCATTTAGATGTGTGCCATGTGCTGGACAGTTGTAATTGCATTTGTTCAAGTTATGTCATGTCTGGACTTGGAGCTGTTGCCTTTAGTTACCTTTCTGGGCAATTGGCTCACTGCCATTCATGTCCTTCCTTTCTGGACTATGGAGAAAAGCTATTTGTAAAATGGCTTTGTCTGTGCTGCTATGACAAAGCAAGCTATCTCAAGCATTGAGGCCCTGTTAAACTCCTGATGGTGCACACATCACCATTAACTGCTTGCTCACTCCATCTCAGTGTTACAGGGTCACACAGTGGTTTAAGGTGGAAGGATCTTGAAATCGTTGTTGATGGAAAACTACATAAGAGTCAGCAGTGCCCTGGCAGTCAGGAGGGCCAAGTGTGTCTTGAGGTTCATCAGGCACAGCATCACCAGCCAGGCAAGGGAGGGGATTGTCCTGCTCTCCTCTGCACTGGGGTGGCCTCACCTTGAATACTGTATGCAGCGTAGGGTGGAGAAATATAAAAAAGACATTAAATTGTTAGAGAGTGCCCAAAAGATGGCCATGAGGATGGTGAAGAGCCTTGAGAGGAAGCCATATGAGGAGTGGCTGAGGTCACTTAGTCTGTTCAGCCTGGAGAAGAGGAGACTGAGGGGAGACCTTACTGCAGTGACAGCTTCCTTGTGAGGGAAAGAGGAAGGGCAGACACTGATCTCTTCTCTGTGGTGACAGGGACAGAACTTGAGCAAATGGCCTGAAGCTGTGTCCAGGGAGGTTTATGTCAGATATTAGAAAAATGTTCTTCACCCAGAGGATTGTTGGGCACTGCTACAGGCTCCCCAGGGAAGTGGTCACAGCACCAGCCTAATAAAGTTCATGAAGTATTTGGACAATGCTCTCAGGCATGTGGAGGGACTCTTGAGAATGGTGCTGTGCAGGACCAGGGGTTAAGCTCAATGATCATGACTGGTTCCTTCTAAAACAGCACATTCTAAGATTCTAAGATTTTATGATTCAATGATTCTATGATCTAGTTCAAATCTCTAGTTCAATCTCCCCGTTCAAATATGGTTGCCTAGACCAAGCTGGCCAGGAAAATGCCCAGTCAGGCATTTGAATATCTTCAAGGAAACTCCACAATCTGGACCACCTGTTCCAGTGTTTGAACAACTTCAGAGTAAAATTGACTTTTTTCTTGCTTTCAAATGGAATTACAGGTGTGTTAACCGCTGCCCATTGCTACATGTCCCATCACTGGGCACCACTGAGAAGAGTCTTTCTGTCTTTTCCTCATCAATATATCAGTGTATACTTTTATCACATTTGATAGATCCACCTCCCCCTGCGTCCAAGCTTTTTCTTCTCCAGGCTAGGGTCTCAGCTCTCTCAGACTACTCTTTTGCTCATTATCTGATTGCTAGATGCATGCTCTGGCTGCAAAAACCATTCTAGTGCAGTTTTGCTCTGTAACCTTCATTGTGTCAATGATGTTTCTAAAGGTATTCAATTTCCAAGTCATAGATGAATAATGCAATAAAAGTATTCCTCTTTGTATTCTTGGGGCTTCCATGGCAGTTTCAGCTACCTGCAACTTTATCGGGTAGAGTTATGTACATTTTTATAACAAAACACCATGAAAAATATTGTTTTTTGAATGCTTAATTTTTGGTAGGACAGTCACAAAAACCACTGTTTTGCACTTCAGACTCTCTTGATACCTGAGAACTATGGTAACACAGCCTGTGGAGTCACCTGTGGAAGAATACAGATTGAGTCTCCTCAACTAAATTTTGTTCCTGTTCAATAATTTTTTGTTGTGTCTCAATCCCAGCTCTGAAATGGAACGGTCACACTCTTATATCTGTTCCTCCTCTGTTCAGCCAGGCAAGCCATGAGGATCCTGACCTTAAGGCAGTCCATTTTCTCACCCCAAAATTCTTATTTGATGGAATTTCTATTTTGTTTATTATGAAATGTTAATTTTGTTTAGCAGGATATTGCTGTCTTCTTCCAAAACTCTTCAGTTTCACTGGTTATGGTCTGCAATTGTCTTTTCTCAGGGAAAAAAAGCCTATTTACTTAGACCTTGGCAGTTGTCTTACCATCACAATGTTTACTTTATTTTCAGTACAAAAAGCTTGTTACCAAATACAAGCCAGATGGTGGCTTATTTTTCCAAAAGATAACACGTAATACAGACAAACATGCCATGATGTCTCTGAGCATAGAAAAATATTTTACATCAATGATGTATCTCAAAAAATTTACTTTGTCGAGACCATATTATCTTTTATTATGTTTGTGAGTTGTTCTGTGTCTATACCAGGGAATACATCCATCTTTCCTCTCTACAATGGACCTTTTTTTTTGTCCTTACTTATGGTCTGATTTGAAAATAAATGAATCATCCTCTGCTTTGACACAGAGGGCACTTTGCAATGGCCAATCTAAAAATTCAGGTTTTATTATGTGCTGTTGAGAATCTAGTTTAACACTGAACAGGGGAGAGCTTTCCCTCCTAGTGTAATGAATGATATTTATCTCCAAATATATTGCTCACATCCTCTGTATAAATTTCCCTTACTGGGTAGAAACCCAGCTTTGAAAGATGTCTGACTTTTTTTCATTTCTTTAGTTTGGATATTGCTTACAGTGTTAGTGCTGTTGTCTCTGACCTTGTATTAGCCTGTGCATATATTCAGTTTTAAATTAATGATATTCCCCTGGCTTTTAAGATCTACTGATGCTCTGCTGTGACATAAGCAAATACTCCACTTAAGAGAGGTCATTTAAGGTAGTCCCTTCATTGTCATCTTTCTTGTCTAAACAATGAAAGTTTTGCTGGCATTTAGACAGTTTTGCAAAGTAATGCTCTGCATTGCAATCCTAGCTTTTCTTCAAAGTGCCAGGGATTTCCTGGGCTTATTGGTCAGCATGTGTTTCACATGTAGCATTTTGGGGGTATATGCTAACACAAGGTGCTCAGAAGTAACTTAGTGGCATATGTGAAGTGAACACGGATTCTGCAGAGAGGCTAAAGCTGAGCTGCATTGCTGGGTACACACTGCTCACAGCACTTGTGGCCTCTGGCACCTCTGGCACCAATCTCTGACAATAATGTATTTCACAGTGTTGTTTATTTATCTGCCATGTGCCCTGGGGAAAGGCTGTCAGCCTTCAGGCTCAGCTCCTCAGCAATCCATTTGGTACCCTATGAGCAAGGTGAGTGAAAGGATAGGAACAGCCAGCTTTTGGGTGCAAACTTTAGCAGTCAGCAGAAATCCATGAGTGCTTCTTCACAACTTTCTCAGTGTCATATAATTTCTGAGAAATGTTTCACTTTTGATCACCTGTCTCCTTCCAAAAAGTTCCATTAGGAGACTTGCACCAAGTCATATGTATGGTTGTAATTCAGAGTCCTACACATACAATAGGATTTTTTAAGGCAGGGTTTTCTAGAAATGCAGAGTGAAAGTCCATTTCTGTCTCACAAATATGGCAAAAGACTGCTGACACTGGAGTTTAAAACAGACTACTGTAAAGAAGATAAACAATCCCTCAATATACTGTTATAATGTTAATCTGTGGGACGAATTTATCAGGGCACTACCTATGGATTTTTGGATATATTTACAATTATATTTTAATTTTTCATTTTGAAACAATATTTTAATTTAAGCAATTACTTAAATTAAACAAATCAAAATAAAAAGATTAAAAAAGAAAGGATGTGAAATTATCTAAACTATCAATAATTTGGAATTAAAATATTTTAGATTAATCCAAAAATCTTATTTCAAAAGCTTGGTTGGTTATTTTGAAAAAAAAAAAAAAAAAAAAAAAAAAGTCTTAATTTGATTACTTATTTCTTTTGGAACTGTTCTCACTTTTCCATTCTCTGTTCTTTTTTATTATTCTACTAAACAAAAATATGAATATTCATATGGTTCTTTTCTGAGATGTTATTTCTGTGTATGCTCTAGCCCTAACCAGAAAAAGCTGTGATTGCAGCTTTCACTAGGAAAATGATAGTACTACAAAAAGTTACTAAGAACTATTTTTTAAGTCATTATTTGAAGCCATTGAAAGGAAACTGAAAGACAAAAAGGACAAAGCCAAAAACTTTTATTAAGACAAAAAATAAAAAAAATCCAGCAATTACAACCAGTTCTTCTTCTCTTTTCTGAAAATATGTTTCCCTAAGGATACCTTCATTTTCAGTACAATTCATATTGATAATTCCCTCTTTTGCTTACCGAAAGTGTTAACAGCCATATACTATCCAGTTTCAATTCCAGATGTCAAAACATTCGTTGCTTCTGTTTCCCTTAAGAAATGTTTCTATACCTAAAGACTTGTCTAGTTCTTCCACCTACATCAGTAACAGATATTAACTCTGCCTAAAATAATGCCCTTCCTGTACATTTTGGATTAATGTTACAGCAGACTACTACTTCAGAGAGACATTTTCTAGACAGTATTTCGGAGAGCCTCTCTAGTTTCCTCCACTGGTAAGGAAATGCCAAGGACACTAATCTCTTAATTTCTGCACTTCATTGTGTAATTTAAAACTCATCTGTCCAAAATATATACTTAAGTCTTGATCCTTGCTGCCTGACCAGGTAACCAGCTATTCACACAAGTCCAAAGACTTGTGCAACACATGGTGAGAATGTCAGTACAGAAAAATCTGTGCTGTAGGAGTCAGAACACAGCATTAATTTCAATCCAATATTTAGACATACAACTTTTGGATTACGGAATATCCTTCCACAGAAAGAATTACAAATACCTTTATCTAAGGGCTCCTTGTCACCAGTGGCCCTAGTGGGAGGATGCCTCAGACTCTGAGGACCTGCAGTCTCTTGCCATTGTGTTGCAGCTTCCAGGCATATGATGAAATTGGGGAATGCCATCCAAAATGCACCATGTGATTTGTCACAGTCACCAAGAAATCACTTTCTTGTGATATTTTGTGCAGACTCTCTTAAAATCCCCACTGTTTCTCCACTCCCTGAAATTTCCTCTGTGGCAATTCTGGAATACTGTGCAATCTTTCAGGGGCTCGGTGTGTTTTTTGGTTTCTCTGATGCTTGTCTGAGTGCTTTGTGAAGGCAAAGGAAACTCTAAAAGGAAAGGCTGCAGAAGTTAACAGGAAAGGTGAGACAATGGCACAGATAAGAGCATCAGGTTCTCAGCTTCAAAGGAGTTCAGATAACAATGGCTAGGACACCAAGTGATGGGAAGCATTTGCCTGTCTGGCTCCATCCTTTCTGGGATCAAAAGACATGGAAAAAACCTCAAAGACCCTTGAAAAGAGAGGGGACTCAGAAGAGTGCCCAGATTGTGTCAATGAAAAAGCACAGGTGGGCTTCCTCCTCCCACATTAGAGAGAGAGGTCTCCTTTGACAGAGAAATTGGGAGTAAAGGAGGGCTTCCTTTTGATAGAGTGGAGAAAACTTGATAAATAATGCATGTGGTTGACATAATTTAAAAAATATTTTCCCCAGTATTGCATTATTTCTGGTGAAAAAACAAATGTTTTGTTTTCCATTACAAATGTTTTCCTTATTGCGGTACAAGATATTCAGGCTCCAGGAAGAGACCTCCTAGAAAGACTAGTTATATCTGTCTCCTATTTATAGCTAAGAGAGGATAAAATGTTGGAGGATGTGTTTTGGATACTTCTCTGAGAATGGGCTCAGTGAAGCCAGTCACTTTGAGGGTGCACTCACAAATGGTCAGTAATGTCTTTATGCTTTGTATGTCACTCTGTGTATAATAATATGAAGATCAGATAGACCACATTCTAACAGAATGCTTATTTCTCCCTCAAGAGACTCCTCTGAACAAAAATATTGTGATGAGCATGTCCTCCTGTCCATCATACACAGCATTTCCTGCTTTCCCATAAATGTCTGCAGCCCATGTGCTAGCTGATTGCAAGAAAACTATTGATCACAAAAGTATATAAGCAAGAATAAAAGCATTCATATTTCCAGGAAGCTGCTGGTCTCTGTTTGGGCCTGTGGTGGCTATTACAGGAACATGCCACAGGTGTTGTGGTTTTCAAGAATTCAGGATTTGTTGATAGACACATTGACGCTAACAATAATAGATCACCTCTCTTTCTCCAGCTCTGGTTTTAGCGACTCTCTGTAAATCTTTCATTAGGAATTAGTAAACCTGGACTAATTTTGTTGTCAGTGGTATCTTTAGAACATACTCATCATACCTCAGTTAGGTGTTTTTGCACGAGATGACTCAGCCTCAGGAGCTGGGTATATCTGTACATTGACAGCAGGGGATGAAAATTCAGTTTACTGGCTGTGTTTTCTTATGTTCTGTTAGTTGTCAATATGTTTACTTAAATGCTTCACATATGTGTGTGATGCCAACCATGACTCACAAGAAACTTTAAAACAATTGAGTATTTTTAAGAAGGAAACATTGAAAGCATAAATAGTTATCCCAAATATTTAAATGGTAGCTGCAAAGAGAAAGGAAACACAGTCTTTCCTTTGTCCACTGGGATATGAAAATAGCTGCCTAACATGGCTGTAGGGAGTATTTAGGTTAGATGTGAATGAAACCAAGTATGATTATCAATTAAATGAGCAGCCAGTGGAGGTTATGTGATCTCTGTCCCTAGAGGTTTTTGAGAACTGTACAGACAAACATCAGTCAGGAGCACTGAGCATTTGTCCTGCACAATACACCCTGCCTGCAGTTGATCTTATTGAGCTCCCTGTTTTCTAATGCTTCATCTGTAGTGATTATTTAAATCTGCCAAGGCTCATTTTCTGACATGGCTCCAGCTAGCATAGAGCAATGTGTATCTAGTGTATATAAGTGCCTTCGACACCCAAGATGAGGTGGCCAACTCCACCCCAGTCAAGATGGATACTGGCCTGTGCCAACTGCCAACTCATATCTAGAATTTGTTCAAGAAGCTAATTGATGTCATCCAAAGATATGTGGAGTCACTTCCAGCATTTAAACAACACAAATGATCAAGACAAATTGCTCAGGAACATTCCCTGGCCCAGTTTAATTTTCTGGTATTGCTATAATTTGTAATTATTTTGCTCAGTCTGTCCACATGCTCATCAGAACTGTTCTCAGACTGAAAAATGAAATAAAGCTTAATGATCTCTACACCTGAAAACAAGCAGTTTTTATTACCTGTAGTAGCTGGTGAAGATACTCTGTAGCTCTCCTCCTTAGACTCCTATCCTTTTTTTCTCAGTAGAGGGCATCCTTAGTACAGTCACTTCAGCAGCCTGTATCCATACAGCAAAGAGTGGGGGAAAACTTCATATTGCCTCCAAAGCAGACTAAGTTGAGTAAACACTTGGTACACGCACATATTTATGAGAAACACTAAGCCTTCTGGAACAATCTGGTCCAGTATTCTCTTGAACTGACTTTCTCCTCTTCACCATAAAAGGCAAAAAAAAAAGGGGAGGCGAAATAGGGACTGGAACACTAAAAAACACTTGTGAAAATTTCTTGCTTAACTTTTTTGGGGGGTAAAGAGAAAGAACCAGTTTGAGCATAGAAACAAAATAACATATTTACGTTTTTGTCAGAAGACGGACAGAAGATTTCCCCATTTACTTTAATTAAAGTTCTCCACAAGCTCTTTTTTTCCCCTTAGGTTTGGGATCTTGGCAGGCTTTATGTTTTTTAAAAAAATTCAGCATGCTCACTAGGCAAATTTTCCCATGCTTTCAAAGCTGTACTGCTTAGGCAATCAAATGTTAATCTAGCCACAGTCTAGCTTTTGCTTTCTTCCCAACAGCTTGATATCTCTTGCCATTACTGTTATACCCTCAGATGCAGAGTAGACAGTGATGTCGCTGTCCAGCACATAAGTGGTAACGAACTGCAGCATAAATAAAGAATTGATAACATGCATGTGTTCCTCACCCCCAGAGCATGTGCAGGGCTAAGCCAGCTGCAAATGATTTATTCAACGTACCAAAGCTATACTAAATCAAGCCAAACAATATTGCCTTTTTTTTTTTTTTTTTTTTTTTTTTATAAGGGTGAAGTATTTCCCACGAATCTGGTAACTCATATCTATTAACTTATAATCTCTGTACCTCAAATAATTTGCTTCATAACACTCTGCCAGTGGTAAACAAAACAATTGAAGGCAGTCTCTAAGGACTGTGTTAACTTAATAACTGTGAGAGTGAGCATGCAAATGAATTGAAGAAGGCACATCTAAGGAAAGAGTATAAAAGTGAAAGTCTAAAGAGTTAAGCAATCTCGGCCTTTAAACAGTTTTTCATTGAGTCTGATCTGCAAAGAGTTACCACCCTGAATATTTTAAAAAGCAGACCAATGTAAAACTTGAATTACAGCCCTTAAATCTACCTGATCTGTATTGTCCTTCATTGGTGGCTTTTACTGATAAAGGTAATGTTTATCTAAGATATCTGATAACAGAAAAAAAGGAAAAAAAGAGAGGAAGTTTTATAGAAAAGTTTAAAATACTTTTCTAACAAATAATCTTTATAATCTTCATTATAAAGGAGGTTTGTAACATTTCTTTATTAGAAGCTAAATTTGAATGACAATAATTTTGCTATGATTGTTTTTGATGATAAACTGAAAACAGCATACAGTGATCACTACCACATGTATTTAGACTTGGGTTGGCTAGACTTGTATTCTCCCAGGGAATCTGGGTAGTTCAACTGGATTTCATTTTTTAAAATTTATATCTCACTGAGAAATTTCCAGCTTAGTTTCCAATCTATTTATTCACAAGAATTCTTAGGGTTTCCACTAACTGTTGCAGATGTTCTTTTCTAGCCTGGGTTCCGCAGTCTTGGAACAAGCTCTTGGGAGAGAAAAGGCCTATTTTATGGGATCAGACTGTTTATTCACACTGAAGTCAAAAGGACTAGCTGTATCACGTTGCAAACAACAGCAAATTATCTGAACAGATAGATTCCTTTTCATTGCAAGGATAAATGTGCACGTACATACACATGCACACACAGACACACAGGCGCACATATGCATGAACTGTTTGGGAGTAAATCTCATCAAAAAAATGAGGGAGGGATGAGGTTAACAAAAGTTAATGGAAGAAAAATAACCCCCTTGGGCTTAGTGCTACTCCTGTCAAAGAGTAATAAAGGGGTTTTGTTTGTTTTGTTTTGTCTTGTTTTTCCCCCAATGAAAACAGATGACTGAGGCCTGATTTTGTTCTCAGCAAAACTATTGTCAAAGTCAGAGCTGGAAGTTGAGCAAAAAGGAGCACTTGCTGGTGCTTGCCCAGAGAGAGGAGCTTGAAAGTTTAGGGCCTAAAACAGTAGTGTGACATTAATGTCAGAATGTTTGGACTTCTTTATTTATGAAAGAAGTGCCCATGTCTTTTTAGGTGCAGAAGTTAGATGGATGCAGCGGTAACAAAGGACCCAGTTTCTCAGAGATTCTTAAGAGCTGCCAGATAAAATTAGGGTTTCATGAAAGGCTGAGAGAGTGCAGACGCTCATAAATAACGATGCTGTCCTCCTTCCTTCAACAGCACTGTAGTGGGCTCTTCTGGCAGCAGGCACTGTGTTAACGCTTTTAATACACTTTAAAAATTAGTTTTATACTTTAATGAAACATCCATGCCTGTTTTGAAAGGGATTTTTGTTTTTAACTAGAAACCCAGAAGATATTCTTGTTCAAACAATATAGCTATCTCATTTTCTTCACCCAGAACATGGAATATCTCCCTTGAAAATTCATAAGGAACTGCAAAAAACACATAGCCATGAACATTGTTGGAGCCACACTGTCTCCCAGCAGTGCATCTCTGGATGTCAAATATACCCAAGGTGGCATCTTTCTCAGTGAGAAACAAAGAAGAGGGAGCATCAGAGTTTGTCACTTGTTATATTTACAGCAGAGGCTGTCCTATATCATGCAAGCTCTCTCCCAGGGGTCAGCAGAAAGCTGAAAGTGAAGAAAGGTGATCCAATGGATTCCCCTCTAAGCCTTCACCCCAGCCCGGAAACAATCAAAACATTTCTTATAAACATGAAGGCTTCACTTAATTTAAAATCATGACCAAACACTTGTTTCAAGCTGCAAAACTCACTGCTATATGCCAATATTTTGTGCCTTAGAAAACAGGTGTTTGCACAGGCCTAGACATTGACACATGGGTCAGATAACTCAAAACATCTCAGTGTAAATGAGAATCAGGAGAAAGCATCTTACCAGGTTTGTTTCTTACTCCTTGTCTGTTAGAAAAAGAACTATTCCTCTGAACTGTTTAAAACGAGATTTAAAAATGGAAACATGAGGTAAAATCACCAACTCATCCCACTCCCAAAGAAACTACAACCACTAAGCAAGCAAATAATATTTAGCTGGAGTCACTCTTCTTTTTGAAGCAAAAATTACACCAAAAAATCTAAATGCCAACAATAGCAAGCCTTCCCTGACTGTGGAGTGATGGCATCCTCCATGCCTTTTAGTTTTGTTTCAGAAGGAAATCCACCTTCCAGTTATTCAGTCCCAGAAGCTCCTTGGAACATGTGGTCTCTAAGCTCCAGGGCGAACCAGGAGCCTGAAAGTGAAAAGATTCCAACTGCGTCCTAACACAGCCTGAGAAAATACTTCATTATTTGTGTTTCTTTATTGAAATTCAGCCCCTTTTATAGCTGAGGCGATACAGACAGCTGTTCCATTTATTTCAAATGCTCCCTGTTTCTGGGGTAATCATTTAGATCTGGTAGTAGAACCTCTGAACAGAGTCTGCTTGACTTCTCAAATAGAGATGAAAATCCAGCCTGGAGATCAATGCAAACTTTTCTGGTAGTTCTGGGTAATTGAGATAAATTTTATTATTATTCTTTTCTTTATCTTGCAGCCAGACAGTCTTCCTGCAGGAACTGAAGAAAAATAAAAAAGCAATTTATAAAAGCCAGCCTCAAAACTAAATCTTACTGTGTAATATAATCTCTCCTTGGGAGTTCGTTTTTTTCCCTTGACCAGGCTATATTGCTGCCAGTTTCATGACTCCAAAATTTGTGAGTCACATCTTGATCTGTAGAGGAGCTGGGTCACGTGTGTTGTCACATACTGCACTTGCCTTTCCCGTTGCTACTGTGGGTGAGTATTGCCAATTCCATTAGCGTGGCTAACGGTTCTAATTTGCTTCTGGTTTACATTGGCGGCAGGGAAAGCAAATACTGTAGCCCTTCACTTTAGGTGGCACCAGTAGAACTAGCTTTGTCATGCCACAGAGCAGCCAAAAGAAATACAGTAAATTTCTGGGAAACAGACTTATTTACATCTTATATTCTTTTTACTGCTATATTGTCATGGCTGTCTGTCTGTTTAACTGGCTTGGATACAAAAGATCTGGATGAAGATTATAAAAGAAGCGGGAGAAAGCAGAACAAAATTAGGGAAATACAGGAATAGGGAAAATCAACAATGGATCCTTACTGAAATGCAAACTTGAGATAAGAGAATATTGACAATGAAAACATTTGTAACATAAAAGAAGGAATTGAATGTGGCCAAATTCAGGCCCTCTACATTTAAAAAAGAAACAGCAAAAGAGTGGTGGGAAGTATAAGTAGTTGCATTCTGGCTTCTCCATTTATGTGGACCCTGTTCTCTGCAAGCAGACAAAGCTCTTGGCATCCACAAAAACCATAACTGGGCCCTCAGTTTCCTTGTCACTTCTATATCCAGGACTTCTGTCTCTGTTATATGTAAGCAATAATTATGATATACAAAAAATACCTACATGCTAATATATCAATATGGTTTATTTTGTCCTGGCTGGAAACAGGGAGTACCAGGCAAATGTTTTAAAACATTGATGAAAGAAAGTCACAGGAGGGCCAAGTGTTTCCAGAGCATTCTTATGTGATGTTAACCAAAATGTTAATTCCCATAAGGAATGACACCTTAGGACACTTAAGACATTAGAGAAGCATTGAAAACTGCTGGGCCTTATCAATCTCAGAAGATGTCACAAAATGTAATCTTGAGTCAGGGGTTATGGGGAAGGAAAAGGCATTTAAAAACATTGATAAATAAGCATATATGTTTTAGAAATTTTTCCCAAATACCCCCAATTTCAATCTATACTTGATTAATAAATCTGCAGCGTACACTGAAGAAATGTTAAAGCAAAATTATGTTTGTCATTCATTGAGAAACTAGCAGAAGAAATTAATCACTATCATTTCCTTCAGTAAATTCAAGGGGTGTGGAAAAGGCTCTCAGAACAATTCAAATATCTGAATTTCAGAGCACCAAGTGAAGGGAAACAATTTTGGCTGATTTTTGTGAGCTACTGCCCAATGGCAAAATATCTTTTCTTTTTGAGCAACACATATTCCAGATATCTGATGCTGGCACTTTGTCATCTACTTCATCGGATGCTGTGCTTCCTGTTTTGGATCATATACTAAGCACATGTGGTAACTAACTTTTATCAAATCTGACAGCCAACCACTGTTTGATAGACTAGTTTCTAAAAAATGTGTGGAACTTTTTGGGCTCAAACACAATGAAATTCAAATCCAGCTGGACACCCTCCACCTGCCTTTATGTGAAAAACCTCTGCTTGACAATTATTAAGAGCATTCTCTTAGAAATATCTCTAAATCAGTTTTGAGACATTACAATTCCATAGCTTGTTTCATTATGGGGAAATTGTCTGGAAAGTTTGATTTCTTGAAGGCAAGTAGAGATGACTTTTCCAGCTATCAAGTAGAGGAAGCCTGACTGCGACATCTCCATAATGTTCAGGTCACAGCTGCCAATTGAAAAGCCAAGAAATGCAGTATAAAACAGGGGTGACAAAAAGTGTCTTTGGAAACTGGGATTAGTGTCTGCCTGGGAGAATATGAATCCTAAAAATCCATGCCTCTGTTTCTACATAATTTCCAACCACCAGAGGGAAACCACATGGAATTTAAAGCAAACCTCCACCTTTCAATCAACTCATCAATTTCCAAAGCAGAGATTTAATCTGTATTGAATTTTACTGGATGGCTTACAGACTTTCAGAAAGGATTTAATTCTAAGTTAATTTCCACAGAACATTTCTCTACCTATATTGGCTTCATCTCTCTTGTATTTTGTGGAATCTTTTGCATCAATGAGGAAAAGTCCTTTTATACCTGAAACAAGGGAAACTTGCCCATTTAAAAGACATGGGCTGAAGACACATATCTGTGGTACAATTCAGTGTCATGCCACTTGATACTGGAAGTTACCCTGGATATTCTTGCTAGGTTATGGGAAGCATTATGGCTGTATTAACACAGGACTTTACCCAGACTCATAATTTGCTTCTCAGTCGAGCTTATTAGCCTATAGAAAGTGTTGAATCAATGCAAAGAGTATTTCATTCCACAGTAAGTTATTTAGATTTCACTTTCCCTTTTTTGGGGCATCACATCCTGTTCACCATATTCTCCAAAAGTGGCTGGAAGGAAAAAAAAAACATCTGTGTGTGAGAGGTGATTCATACAATATAAATTAAATTCACTGCATCCTCCACGGAAGGTGTCAACAAACAGGAACGCCAAATGCAATTATTTACTGTTGATCCTGATTGTGGTGATTATCTTCCAAGAAGCAGGCAGATTAATGTGCAGTGAGGAGGAGGGAAGTGTTTCTAGTGTGGTTGAGTAGGTTAGCCACAGGCCTAGTGATCTGATCTAAGGCACTTGGGCTGAAGTTTTCAAATGCCTCTGCCTTCCCACTTGTGCACTTTAACACAGTGAGAAGCAAGTTTTTCCAAAGCACATATGAATCTGATTCCAGGCTATGTCTGAAAATTTAAAATAAATGTTTAGATCTTCCTGGAATGTACCTAGAATGAACAGTATGTACTATAATTCACTCCACTTTGTGGTGATTTTTGTTATTCTGAGGGCAGTCTCCCCATATCATACAGCCTATGATTTCCAATAATAACAAAAGATTTTTTTATTTTTTTGTGGCAAGTGCCCGGCTGTTTTATCTGTACAATGATAACTGCAATTTCAATTTAAAAAATCACTCCCTTGGCAAGAGCCAGGAATTTAGTTCACCACATATGTCTGGATTCCTTTACATTATCCTAACACACACACAATTGTCAAGCTAGACTTTGACAATGAAATTAGTGTCATGGACAAAAAAAAAAAAAGGGCTTTAGCCTCTAGGTGCACCTGTTTACAGCAACTAGGCAGGCTCAGTCAGGGTGTGTGTGTCAGTCTGCCACTGCAGCTGTTCCATTACCATAAAACCCATAGTATTTATTAAGTTTTAAGCCTTTCTGAACTCCGTAACTTTGGCTTACAAAGGGAGGCTGTAATGCTATGTCTGGACTGTGATAATAGTTCAGATAAAGATCCAGCATGTGACTCCTAATGAAAGCATTAAGTCTATTGGAAGGAACTATATCAAAATATATGCAGTAAAGCAGACAGCAAATATGAACCATGAAGAATTAATGATTAACTATTCACTGCATGCTTCACTTAGAACAGCACTGCCATTGAAAGAGTCTGCAAACTCTGTGGAAGAAGTTAATTCACAAAATCATATTACACAACAAGGTAAAAATCACAAATGCATTGCTCAAACTTTTGGTGGCTGTTTTTTAGTGCAAGAAAATTATTTCTTTGGCAAATAAATGTTGGGTTCTATTCATGTCCGCAGCTGATTGTACACAGACAGGACACTCCACACAGACTACCCAGGCACACTGAATTTATTGGTAGTCCCAGGCATGTCCACATGGATTCAGCTAAGGCATAGAAACCTCAGTCATGATAAACATCCAACTCTTAGATGCTGAATTACATCCTTATTATTCTTTAAAACTGCTTGTGGTTTTTTCTTTTCCTAGGAGAAAGTTGTGTGGGATTTCACTCGTTAATCTTTGTGCATTCTGTTCTTTCAGCAAACCATAGCATTTGAAAGCCAAATTCTGAGATGCCATCATTTAAATGACTTATATGTTAACATCCACAACTTCAGATTAACATCACTGGCAGAACTGGAGGAAAACCCTGGAGAACCCAATGCCACAGCTACTGACAGGCTGTGAGGACGACATCTGTCTCCCTCTGTTCCTGGCAGCAAGGAATTGCGGTCTCTTACTTCTATGAGAGGTACAAATCTTGGCTCCCAGTACTCCAGTGGGAGGAAAAACTGCCCACTCCAGGAGCACTGCCTACTTCAGGGGCAGTGCTCCTGCAGGTCCCAGAGTTTAAATCCTGCTGTCAGCTGGGGTGTTGCGGTTCACCACTGTCCATGTCAACAGTGTGTGAGCTAGCCAGCTCTGCTGCTGTGGTGAGCTGGGGATCTGCTTGGCCTGAGAGGCCCTGGGTGTGCCCCAAGGGCACATTGCAGCTGAAATCCTGACCTGGCTCCCCACCCTGAGTGCCAGAGCGGTTACCTTGTGCAAACCTCATCCTGTAATTGGTGCAGGAAAGCAGACAACCCCAGCAGTTAATTCAGGTCCGCCTCAGATTTAAATTGCTTAACTATTGAAGATGCCATTGACAGTGTGAAATCATGAGTCTTCAAACTTAAGGCTCACTTGAAGTGCATGGCTGTTTACCTAAGTCAAGTGGCGAGTACAAAAATTATGTTTAGGCCAACACAGTTCTATTTATGGTACTTCTATTTATCTTGTGATCATGAATGGGCCTAATGAAAATGAGGATGAGCTACAGCATATTGAGGAAAGTAGGTTATCATATTCCTAAAACTACAGAAAAATTTCAGCGTTAAACAAGAAGTACTTAATGGTTTGGGCCAGTGTTTTAGTGCAGACTGATGCAACTCTTGATTTCTCCACCTCCTGGCACTGTATTCCCATCACTTTATAATCAGCATAGCACATACTAATTCCATCTATGTTCTTACAGGGACTTTTACATTTATTTTCTGCTGCTAGATCAGTGGGAATTTGAAGGACTCTGAATTAGTTATGTTTTATGACAGATATAAAAACTTTAACTTCAGGTGGTAGGCTGACCTACCCAACACTGACCCAGCCTCTCTCTCATTCCCCCTCCTCAACAGGACGGGGGGGAGAAGATAGGATGGAAAAGTTCATGGTCTCAAACAAGGGCAGGGAGATCACTCACCAGTTACTTTTATGCGCAAAACAGACTCAGCATGGAGAAAATTAATTTTATTTATTGCCAGTTTGAAATAATAGAATGGTGAGAAAGGCTGAAACTAATACACCTTCCCCCTCCTCTCAGGTTCAATTTCAGTCCTCTGTTCCCAGCTCCTCTACCTCCTCTCCCAGGAGTTTTACAAGGGGATGGGGGCAGCTCCTTCCTGCCATTCTTTACTCCTCAGACTTTTTCCTTCATCCAGCATGGGTCTTTGCCAAGGGCTGCAGTTCCTTTCAGGAGCCTGTTCAAGAGTGTAGCTTGAAAATACTTTCCATACCATGGTCTCCTTGGGAAATGAACTGCAGGGAAATCTCCGGGGAATGTCCTATCCTCCTCTGACCTTGTCCTTGTCCTCTGACCTCTGTTTGTCACTACTTTCATTTCATTCTTTGCTCTCTGGAGTTCTGTGGTTTCTTCCCCATTCTTAAATATGTTTTCCTTGAGGTGCCCCCACTTTCTCTACACAGGGTTCAGCTGTGCCCTGTTGTTGGTTGGTTGTTTGGAGCTGTCTGGAACCATCTGTACTCAGCATGGGTCAGCCTTGGCCACTCCTCACCCAGTGCAGCTCCACAAAGGCGCAGATCCACAGGAATATTTGCTTCTCTCAGTCTCATCTGAACTAAACATTTCAGTCAATTTCATCAACAGACAAGTTTAATTACATGTGGGAACTCTTGTGCCAGTTTTATACATCCAAAAGTCAGGTGTCTGGTTTACAGTTACTGATTGGTGGGAGCCAGGCACCTTGAGGTGTGTGTTCATACTAAGCTATGGATGCATGCCAGGGCTGGACATCCCTTTAGCAGACTTGTCCCTCTCCACTGACTACAGAGGTAGATGAGGCAAGATGTTATTTTCCCTCCTCCTCTTTCCTGAAGTTTACTTCATGTCTACCCTAAAACAACACATTTCTCTGCCTTTCGGAGAGGAAATATCCCTTCTTTGAGGACAAAGAGATTTTACAGTTCTGTGGATCAAACAGCTTTAGAACTTCACCACTATGACAGACCAGAATTTTATTATGGAGATATCACAACCCCATACTGCAGTAGGACTTCATGAAGCTTCACTCGAGTTTTGAAGCCTTTGGGTCTTTTGTGTGTGTGTGTGTGTGTGTGTGTGCGCTTACACTGCCCCAGTGGACAGGTTAGGGAGGGGGTTTGAGTGCAGGACCTGTTATGGTCCACCCTGTTAAATGACTTCCTCTTTGACTGTGTTTTGGACTACCCCAGCTACCTGTCTCCAAGACAAATTTGCTCAGGAGGGCCCAACTAATCAGTGTCAAATGGTTTTTGATTCATCAGCAGAGACACAGCTGTTACTTGTGCTATCATAACATTAGAATATTGTGTGCTTAATGGGCCTGAGGTGCAAACAAAATACTGGGTTTCAAGGAAGAAGTGCTTTCAAAAATAAGGATGGGGAATGATGGCCCTGTGGAAGAGGTCCAGTTTCAAACAAAGGCATTTGGAGCTATTTGAGGTGCCCTGAGGTACCAAACATATCCACTTGGTGCTGGGAAACACAGCCCAGGATCCATGGGCAGTTTGTTTCTGACATGGAAGCCAGGGACCCACTGGGTTATCCTGTGGTGACTACAACCACAACAGGGCTGTGTTTTTAGAAAAGCCTATCATACACTCATTCATTAATCACAGGTTTATATATTTTCTTTCATGAATTGATTTCAAAATCTGTTTTCTTCTTTGGTTTTTTTTCTAGGTACCTATTTAGGGAATTATCCCTACTGAAAATGAGCAGCACTTTACATTATGAATAGACATCTGTTTCAGTGTTATTTGCCTCACTGATAACTTTGCTGATGAATGTGAAAAAGGCAAAACCAGTCAAAAAATGAATATATGAGAAAGAGAAACTGTTCCTAAGAATTACTATTAATTTGAATTCTTTTAATTTGGAAAGGAATTACTTCCTTATTTCTTTTTTCCTCTTTTCTTTGAAATAATTTGGAATCAGCTAAATCTTTCTCCAACCTGGTTTTTAAATTAGTCATTTCTTTGGGTTCTCCAGCTTTATAATTTAGAGAAAAAAAATCTTCCTTGCATTACAAAACCACATTTCCTTTTAATTTAGTGGCTGCTTTCCAAAGCAGGAAGTTAAGAAAATAAAGTAACTTTATACCCAGAGTAAGATAAATAATACTGTCCTAAGAGGCAATGCTATTTATACTGTCTTTGTATTTTTATTTCCTACTCTGCCCTCTTCCCCATTCCAGTGACTGTAATTAAAATCATAGCTTCTGAAGTAATTTTACATTTCCTTTACAGTGCTAATGCTGTTCTATCCCCTGCAGTAATTATAATGGTGTGGTTGCTAGTGTAGGCAAGCTAGAAAGGACAACTGGCACTTTAATCTGTTCTATTTTAACTTTCTCTTTATAGCTGGGTCATTATGATGATATAGGGGGTGCTTTCACAAATGTTTTATCGTGAGTAGAGTCTTGATACTGCACATGTTCTAACAATTCCACTGCCGTGCAAAAATACCCATCCTTCTGAATGTGGGTCCTCTTCTTGGAAGAACGGGAGATGACCTGTGTTTCAGTAGGGAAGGAGTCACAAAGTATTTACAATGTTCAGTCTTGTTCAGTCTGTACAGAGAAATACTTGCCTAGGGTGCTTGGTTTGTCTTCTGGAGCTCTTCAAAGACACACATACCTCTCCACTGAGAGAAGAGGGAGCATGTTGCATCATTTAGCAGGACTGTGTTGCTCAGGGATGGGGATACACACCAGGTGCCCTTGAGCTGGATGCTTAAATTAGCCACCCTAGACCTGGATATAGGCTGTTATATAAAAGTGGTACTGTTATCAGCAGCAGAAGCTTAGTAAAGGAAAAGCTAGAAATAATTCTGGCTCACAGACTCCAAGTAGATGGTTTTGGATAAGGAACAAAGAGAGGAAATGTTTCAGGCACACCTTTGTCCTCAGAGTCTGTGTCTACACAGCAAAAGGCATTTGTTCTGGCTGGTGCAAAACAGCTATGTCACTGCAGAGGTGGTGGGCTGGTGGGAGTGATGCTTGGGTTGTGTCTGCCCAGGTTGGCTCACAAGTCTGATGTTACAGAGGACCTGTTGTTTCATTTCAAAAGAAAGCCAGAGAGCTTTTTGATGCTTATGAATTATCGTGCTTATGGTAATTGGGAGTGTATAGGAGAGTGACAAGATTGTCTGGCAGAGCAAGAATTTTAATTTTTTTCCCTAAATTATTATATATTATTTCCTAAATTGTTTCCCTGTATGAATAATACACTAGCCGTGCTGGAGTCCTCCTAAGACACCCCTCCTTGACTAAGTTAACTGGATTTAACTGTAGGTGCACTTCTGGCACGGTAGTCCTTTAACAAATTTGATTATAAGAGCATTCAAAATGTGCTACTGGGACTGAAACCTGTTAATACAAAATACACTGCTAGAAAACAGAGACAGAATTATCCCGCTATCTTAAATTCATATTGTTTGGGACTTAAGAGTCACTATAAGCAAATGGCAAAAACAAACTAAAACAACACAGAGTTAGTTGTCAAGACTTTTTTAGGATGCATAAATGTCCTGTCATAGAAATGCAAACAAATGGCAACCACAGTGAAGGCTGATCCCTATTTAGGATTGACAGGCAATATGGGAAAACTGAACAGTGTGAGGCTGCCTCGTCATGCTCCTTCAGAGGTGAAATAGAGGTGCTAGAGTTAAATCACTCAGAATACCAGGGCTCCAGTAAGAAAAAGCTCTGTCCAGTGTTGAGTGACATAAATAAAAGC
Organism: Poecile atricapillus; assembly: GCF_030490865.1. Lineage (NCBI taxonomy): Eukaryota > Metazoa > Chordata > Aves > Passeriformes > Paridae > Poecile > Poecile atricapillus. The sequence goes on along the minus strand of NC_081249.1, from coordinate 47,831,309 downwards.
TGATTTAAACCAGTGAAACATACCTCTCTCCATCCCTCCTCTAAAGGCAGTGAGTGGTTTGACTAAAGCCCAGCCATACCTAGAGCTTTTCCAAATCAGAGATGTATGTAAGGGGTGTCTGGCAGAAGTGGAATAAGTCCAAGATAAATGCAGGACCTTCTGGACGGGCTGCACGTGCAGCTCAAGGGGCAGTGTTCAGGCTGCCTGTCTGCTGCTGCTCTGTGGAAATGTCAGGGGAAGCTGGGTGGCCAGACAGGACACCTCGGAGGAGACTTGACCGACCTGTCATATGGCTAAGAAAGGTATAAAACTTTTGACCTGTGCCAGGGCTACCAGACATCCAGAAGTCACAAGTAAAACTATAACTGTATCAAAATATGCCTAGAGGGAGCCTCTCAGCAGGAAGGAGGAGGGGTGGTGGGGGTGCATGTTCAGAAAAATTTGGAAAAGCCTGCTACGTGCTAGACTACGTGCATGAAACAGATCTCATCTCTTGGTGTTTTTGAGAACATTCTTTTTCAAGTATTGTTAGGGATTTTATTTTTAGCATCTACATATTAAAATGTGATCAAAGTAACAGTTTGCTTGTTAATGATGTGCTCTAGAATGGGGCAGTGATTCCTAATTGCAAAATGGGTAGTACTCAGCCTGGCTTTCTGATTGGCTTCAGAGAGCTTGAATGCATGGCCTTATTTCGCTGCAAAGCCCTGGCAGACTTTGCACATTAAAATTCTAAACTGTCTAAGTAGGTGTGAAACTAATTTTATGTTTATTTTTTAAAAACCACCTATGATCATTTAGGGCCATCCACTTCACTTTGGGAGGCCCTTACCTAGCTGCAGGTGGGCCCTAGGAGACAATAAAGCCCACCTCAGAGAGGATAATTTCTTGAATATCATAAGCTGAATATTTATAGCTTCTGGAATCGTTGTAGCTACTTATCCATGTTTCCAGCCACAACTTTTCTTAATAAGAAGGGCTTTGAAAAACCTGCTAAATCAGGACATAAAAGGAAACAGAAATTTTCCTAGTGCAGTGGAATTTTTTAAAAGTCACATAGTAACTTTATTGATGAAACAAGGAAGAAAGCACTTTTCCACCAGACTTTGCAGTGCTTATTTACAAAACACAAGATTTTTTCATTAATGTGTAGGCACGGCAAAGTCATGGCGAGGTTTCCTGCAGAGCGAGGGTGCTTATGTGGCAAGTCATTTCATCAGTGAGTTATCTTATTTGTTTGCTTGTGGTGTTTTAATATGTTTATGAGAGATGAACCTTGGGGGGAAAAAAGGCTTTCAAAGGGAGATGAAAGAACTCAAAGACATTTTTGAGTTTTAAAGTATTATTTTACATGTAAATGTGTGCTATGTCCTATTTACACAATTGCAAAAATGTCTGCTAATCACATTTTGCATCTATAATTCCTATGATCACCAACTCTCCTTCTAAGCTCACTCAGTCACTGACAGGGACAAGCTTTAATATTGGCCAGCAAAGTTCAGTGAGGGTTGAAATCACACTGGCTGACTAAGGTTCACCTGCAAAATAAGACACATAATTTTGAGTATCTAATTAAAAGTTTCTCCATGTAAACTAGAGAACCAAGATTCTTTTCCTCCCAGTGGGGAAGTGAAGAGCTGGAACAGGATTCAATTACCTGGGAGTGGGTATTTGTTGTCACATGAGATGCCCAAGTATCTTCCATCAAGCTCCTTCTGATGCCTAAAAGAGGTTCAGGTGTAGCATATTAATGGTAAGAGTGTAGTTAGGTCAATGTGCAAGCATAAACGCACACATACACGTGGCACATCTTCCTGGCACACATTGAAGGAGCTGTGGCTGATAAATAATTTAATTTTTAGTATTTATTTTTACATTTCTCAGAGTCCAAATTTCTGAGTGTGAAGGTACAGTTGGGATGTAAGTGCGAAGCATGTCCCCTCTCCACCTAGGAGAGTGACACTAGAACTACAGCTAAGACTGCAGATAGAAGTCAGTGTCACTAACTAAACTTTCAGAAACAGAATCAGATTTTCAGTGATCCTAAAGACAATACCTTCTGTGTCTTCTGCAGGGATGGTAGGCTGAAAAAAGCTTTTGCAAATGTTCCCCTCTAGTTGTATGGTGCAAAAAGGTACCCCTGCTACCAAATGGGGTAACTAGCTGCTGTACGAGGTTTCAAACTTAGTGTTGGCAGGGTATAAATCATTTGTGGAAGCTTTAATGCCTTATTGCAAATGATGGGAGCTATCAAGCATTGCAGTTATGTGAAAGTGTTATTACTACATGTGCTTAATTAGCTTTTATGTATGCTTATGTTTATATGACTATGCATGCTTGTCTTTTTACTATGTTTATAATAGGGAATAAAATAGGGAATAAATGCTGAAGTATCATTTCTCCACTATTTTCCCCATATATAGTCTCTAAATCAGGACTTCTCAGTGTAAATGCCTTAAAACAGTTAATGTCAGCAATGCCATTCTCTGTCTTGTGAGTAACTTATTGGTCTGGAGATTATTTCTTCAACAGTTTTTACCATAAGATACTAAAACCACAAGAAACTGTTTTTTCCAACCATAAAGACTTCCCTCCTTTAAGACAAATCTTGCAAATAATTGACTGTGAGTCACAACCCGCTGCCTTGTATCCAGAAGGAAGAGGCTTTGGTTCTTTAATTAAGCAGTCCAAGTCCTTTTATTTTTTCTCCAGTGTTGGAAAAATAAAATAAAAAGACTGATTGATTATAACAACAAGCTGAACACCAGATGTTTTATGAATATATAGCTTCCCCAGCTGACACCCTTGTGCATGTAAGAGAAAAAGAAAAACAAAGGAGTGTTTATAATTGTCAGAATATTAAAACCTTTGCTTATTCAATGTTCTTTCTTTGCTGGCCTGTTCATCCAGCCAAAAAATTCATTTATGACATAGACCATTCATTGCTTGAGTTTTGCTTTCCAAACTTGGTAGAAGTATTTCATGGCCATAGTCAGATGTCTTTCTTTATGTAAATTTTGATAATTTGGAGGCTATCTTTAAACCAGTTCCTGAAACCGCAGGCTGCAATAACTCACTTGGTTTCATGCACTCTGCTCAGTCCCATCAAGACAAATTGCTGGGTTCAGTGTCCTTTGCCAAAAGAGAGGAACATTCCCTTCTCCTGTTACATAACACTGAGACACTTGAGTGGGAGAGACGGGAACCAAGGCTTGCTGACTAGCAGGTATTCTGCAGCCTTGGGGCTTTCTGCCACTCTTTAGAGTATCTTTTATGGAAATCTAAATACTGTTCTACTGAAAATTTGTGAATGTAGCTAAAACTAGTGCATCAGCCTTTTCCTGAAAGACAGGCAGTGGACCAATGCTTTCCTGCAGTTCCCGTACAAAAGCTTCTGTTTGCTTTTAAAGGATTTTTTGTTACAGCAATGCAAGTGTTGGTCCAAGAACACCTAAAAAAATAGTTCATCATACTGTTTTATGGTTTCTATAAAAATCTGTGGTTATTTTTCCAGAGCTAACAAAAAGCAAAATCCTGCTTGGATTCATGGCTATCTTTAACTCCTTGGATGACAAGGTACCTGAAACTGACTTTTTAATGGCATTACTGCTTTCAGGAGTTTATTGTTTCACATCATTTGACAGAGTTACAAAACACACTTCAGGCTTCACATGCTGGTTTAAACCTGCTGCAGACACACTTTAAAGACACAGAGTAAAACTGGGTAGCAAGCATTACCCTCCCTCCACAAGGTTACTCTTAGCTTGAGTTAGGATCTTCAGCTGCTGAATCTATGCTTTGCATGTGCTACATGTTGATGTAACTGAAATGAGAAGTGCCCTGACTGCTTTGTTTAAACTATGAAATAGCTAAAAACGTATCACATAAAGTCCCTTGGTTTTCTGTTTGAACTGTTCTTCAGCAGTTTTTACAATCTGTATATTTAAAACGAGATAATGGCGTTAGTATTTTCCCTGACTTAAATATATACACATATGTGCATGAGTTTAGTTTGGTTTCTGAGAGGAATGAGGCTTAGGCCATCACATGGTGAGGGGCATGTCCATATGTCTTGCTCATTCCTCCTCTGCAATAATTTTTTTTGTCACTGCTATGTGACAACCAAAACTAACAAGCCAGACAACCCAGGACCTCAAACTTCCTACACATTTTGCAGAAAGTGATGGCTGTGAAGGCAAGAGAGACCCAAATAAGGGCCACTATCAGAAGAAAAGCCATTATAATCCATCTCTGTAATGTCTGAAGGGATTGCAGGTGACCAGTTTGCACACACTGCTGGCTGCAGGACAACGCATGCTACTGCTTTTCTGAAGGGATGTGTGGAGTGGAAATGCATGAGAAAAACCATCCAGTTCATCTCACTGCACATTGAACAATTTATGGGTATATCTGTATATATATAATGTGATTAAAAGACAGAATAAGTTTTATATGTACCACTGAGGGCAGTGAGAACTGATCTCTCCTGCTATCAAGTTGCCAACAGCCAGCTGGGATTCTCAGGGTTTTCTTAGACAGTATTTAACCAAAGAAGGAGAAAAAAGGGAAAATAGAGGATATAAATCCCAAGTTAGTTATTTCTGGAACTCAAATGTATTTTGTTAGTTTACTAGACTTCCCAGACCACAATATAATTCTTCATTCTAATGGATCAGCAGATGTTTTTTGGGTGCAAAGACAATATTCTGTCAGCATGTTTATTCTCTGTAAGATGGTCAAATAGACTCCAAAATTTTTCTTCCGTCTATAAGTAAATATGCCTGGTAATAAATGTTTATCACTTTGCCACTTAAAAAAGAAATGAAAGGATTGCCTTTGGCAAGTAAAATTTTATAATTCTTGATACTAAATATCTAAAAGAGGAATCAGATTATGCTATAGTCTAGAGAAAATACAGTGCATATTTAGCCCTTTAGAACAGTTTTGATTTCTTGATGAAATTTTATTTCCATTGAAGAAAGGGTTGCTGAAAGACTATCAAAATTAGCACATGAATTTTAGTGAAAGGCTTGTGAGAATCCTGACTATCCCTAGTAATATTAATTTTCCTCTTTTTTTTCTTCTGTATTTTCCCACCTAGCATGAGGTCATGTATTGAAAAAAAGGCATCCTGTGAACTAATATGCAGATTCATTTTGAGCACCTGATGGCAGTGCACATGGTCTTTCTATAAAGCTCTGTATTGTCCAAGTCTATAGATAGTTATAGTGCTCTGTAACATTGTCACTGAAAGTGAGATTCAATTCTTCAGGAGCTGATATATGCTAGGTGGTTAGCACAGACCCAATTCTTCACTATCACCTCTGATGAAAGTTGCTATCTCCTCTGTTCTAGTTTAAACATTCACTTAACTGTGGTCCAAACCAAATTTTTGTAAGTATCTTGCTTTAAATATATATATATACATTTTTATATGTATAATTTTTGGTGCTGAGAACAGAAATAAGAAAACGCCGAAGACTTGGAGCACCTCCCTATGGGCTCTCTCACATCCTTCTGGTTTCAGTGGGGGCTGCTCATGAAACTGCTTCTAAAATGTCCACAAAATCTTTACAGGAATTCTCTTTTCTCAAAATCCTGAAACATATTCAGTTATCAAGCACTCAGTACTTAAGAGTATGTTCCTTGCGTTCCTTTGTACAATGGAGTGTCTCAGAGCTCTGCCACACATTGTTGGAGTTATGTAGCAATGCCCTGTGGCTCCAGGGAGCAGGTGTACTATAGCTCCGCATTTCAGCTTGTCTACCTCAGTCTCACATCAGAAAATCTGCTTTACAAAGAGCTACATTTCCATATTTTATACCTGATTTCATTTGAGCTTACATTGAAATATACCAATATTCCTAAAGATTTCTTTTTGTGTAAGTCAAAAACTGCTCTCAGTAAATAAATGTGGATTTTGAGAAACTGTTTATAGTAACATCTCAAAAACTGGAGCTGAATCAATCACAATCAAAAAATATTCTGTGTAGCATTTCAACTTGTAACAAGACTGAGGAGTGGACAATGTAACTTTGAAGAGCTGAAATGTATTTTTTTTAGAGAATAATGGAAAATACATGAAATATTGGACAGTTTGGCATTTAAAACAGACAGGACACAGACGAATTGTGATATGATAAATATACAAGGGAAAGAAATAATTCTTACTTTTTTTCCACACACAGGAACACTTAGATGCAACTTCCTTTTTAAAATCCGCCTATGTCAAATGCATGAGGAACCTGATAATGACATTAATACTAACAAAAGAGGACATTTGATTTCCTAAACTATGCACACTGTAATATCAGGTTTATTTTACACAAAACAGATAGTATCAGCCAAAGACAACCCCTGCCACAGAACAGAGACAGTGTATCTCTTTCAAATACAACTCTGCTATATATAGCTGACTTCAGTATAAACTTTCTCCTTCAGAGATGAAATTATTTAGCTTCTTATGAGGTCTAATAGCCAAAAGCACCTTTCAAAGTGGATTACTTTCATTAAGGTGCATTTCCCTTTCATTAAAGTGCATTTCACTATTCTCAGTTTCTAAGCTGGTAGGATAACATGACAACTATTTATACTTCATTCATTAAAGGAAAACAAGAGAGAAAAGAAGTTGGAGAGCAATCTTTTTGGGAGCTGGCCCTACAGTGCTCTGGTTTTTAGACCCACACAGTGCAAAGCAGACACATCCTCTTCTATTCAGGAGCAGTGCCCGTTGAGGTGCCCACCTTTTGTGCAGCAACGCGGAGCTCAGGGAACGGGGAGATTCAAGTGCAGTTGCATGAGCCATGTCTGAATGGAGGAAACTTCTGTCACTCCTATGGAAGCTGAGCTGACAATCAGACAAAGGGGAAGAAATTCCATAGATCAGAGGGAGAATAGTTTACTTCCCTTTAGATAGAAGTGTTGGGGTTAAATGTATTAGCTGGTGGTGAAGGAGGCACACCATGCCTCCTTCAAATTGCATCTAGCTCATCAGATCTAGGCTCTGGGTTTTCCACTAGCAAATTAAATTCTAATAACTAAATACTAGGAACCTTGAGAGAGGCCCTACTTTACTGCCCTACTGAACTCTGCACTTGAAATAAATATGAATTGGGGGAAGAAAAAAACTAGGGGTTTATAATGCAGAGATTTGAGAGAGAAAGGTCACTGACTGCAGACCTGGTGGCTCCCATTTGTCATGCAAAGCAGAACAGCTTTCCACAGAAAAATCCATATGTTTGCTAGGTTGGTTATGTGCTCTGCAAGTCAAAGGACACATTTTAAGCTCACACACTGAATGAGGCAAAGGGAAGATTTGAATATCAGCTTCACATGTTGGATAATATTATCTGAACCTGTAAGGCATATGCCTCCTCTGATTTGTGAATTGTTCCAAATCTCCTTCATAAATTTTGCCTCTCTTTTCTTTCAGAAATACTTAGATGACAGAAGTTGTAATTTTTAAAATTTTTTGTTATTATTTTTGCTCTAGTGCAAATTTGCCAAATCAGATTCGCATTGTAGAACCACTTTCAGTTGAAATAGTCTTTTTATTTCCCCAAAAATGAATTATTTATTGAAAATAATTCACTTGACCAGCATATGGTACAACATTCCTGGCTATATTATAAGAGAGCAAAGTATTCTTCTCGGTGCCTGGCCCCCTAGTTTGGTGCATTTTCTGAGATAAACTTGGCAGATTAATTCCATGTTAGCAAAATGATCAGAGGGCCAAACACAGTGGAATATAAACTGTATAAGTCCCTGCAGTGGGAGGTGTGAGCAAGCTGGAATCTTCTAACCCTACAGGGTACAAAAATGTGGAGGAAGAAATTCAGCCAGGCTGCAGCATGAGCTGCCAAGCATTCGGGCAGGAATAAGAGAGGAATCTCTGGCTGCTGGCAATAATCTTCCCAGATCTAGAGTTTGTTGATGGCACTGCCAATCATTCTGATTCTTTTAGTGTACTGCTTTCACATATGATTTTATTTATCTATTTGCCTATTATTTATTTCCTAGAGGATTATTTATTAATTTCATGTAGGATTTAAATAATTTAGAATTGCTTTTGAGGACATGGATCTTCCTGTCGAAGCATTGTGATGTCCAACCCTATAAAAGTGTTTGACCCAAAGTTACTGTATCACTGAGTTGATATTTACCTAATGCCAAATAAGAATAATCCTTTTGAGGCAGTTTGTTCAACGATGGGAAATGTGGGAGATTTCTAATCCTGTCAGAACGAATGAGTGAGAAAGATGGTGTAACAAGTCTTTTTGTAGATGTTTTCTCCTCCTGCGTTTTAGAGCAATGCAGGATACATGGAACCATGGAGGTTCCCAGAATTTTGCTTAAAACAAAACAAAGGTCCCTGTTTCTTTTCAGCTTGAAACCACCTGATCCTCATCTAAACCTGGAGAGTTGACATTCTCTTTGTTCTCCTCTTCAATCAATCAAGCGTACGTGCACAGCTTTTTCGAATCTGCTTACTGCTTACTTCTGACACCAGAAGGATGTTCCAAGCTGGTGGTCACTGAATTCTTTTGCTTAAATCAAAACATTCTGTGGAAATCTAAATTTAACCATCTTTTCTTTCCCAAAGCCTGATAATAAGCAGACTCAAACTAAAGGGGTACAGTATCTTTCCAATACAGTGTAAAGGCAGAACTGCATCCTAGACAGAGGCCAAATTCAGTCCTCTGCTGCATTCTTTGGGATCATGTTGAATTCAATGAGAAACACCTGCACACAAAATTTGACTCCCAAAATGAAAGCCTGGTCACAGATTTGATTTGAATTGCTTGACATAGAAGTGAGGTAGGTTTTATTCCCCCCAGTATTTTTGAGTAGTTGTCATAGTAATAATATAGATAGGACACTTTATGGGATAGGCAAGAAAATATTTAGAAATTCTACTAAAAAATAGTGATGATCTGCTGTATCTGTAGCATCTATTAAAAAGTGCCATTTTCCTGTGATGCATTGGAGGTGTTATGTTTGAGATAGTATGGCTATGTGGTGCCAGATGACTCAAAAATTCAGGTGAACAGGAGTTTGCAAGTGGGTTGAGTTTTATTAACTATCAGAGCCATCTGGACTGCTTCAATTTAAGCAGTCTTATAAACCCACTACACATTGTGGTTAACTCCCTGAACTGGAACACAGGGTAGGAAACAGAATGAAACTCCCATAAATCCAAGTGGAAATGGTCAGTGACCCTGCTGCACCGGTTAGACGCACACAGGTCTACGGGGCTGGGTGGGATCCACCAAAGAGTACTGCAGGAGCTGGCAGAAGTGCTCACTGAACCACTTTCCATTCTCACTCACCAGCAGCTCTGCCCAACCAGGGAGGTTCCACTTGACTGAGAATGTGCCACCCAATCACAACCAAGGCCAGAAGGAAAACTCAGGCAACTACAGCCCAGTGAGCCTGACCTCAGTGATGGGAAAGGTCATGGAGCAGATCATCCTGAGTGCAATCACATGGCACATACAGGACAACCAAGGGACCAAGGCTGTCAACATGGGTTTATGAAAAGTAGGTCCTGCTTGACCAACCTGATCTCCTTCTATGACCAGGTGTCCTACTCAGTGGATGAGGGAAAGGCTGTGGATGTTGTCTACCTGGCCTTTATAAAGCCTTTAGACATTGCTCCTCACAGCATTTCCTTGAAGAAACTGGTGGCTCATGGCTTAGGAGGGGACTCTTTGCTGGGCTGAGGCCAAATGTGTGAGGTTCAACAAGGACAAATGCCAGAGCCTGCACTTGGGTCTTGACAACCACTTGCAGCACTAGAGGCTGGGAGAAGGGCTGGAAAGCTGCCCATCAGAAAAGGATCTGGGGGTGCTGGTTGACAGCTATTGAACATGAGCCAGCAGAGTGCCCAGGTGGCCAAGAAGGCAAATGATATCTTGGCCTGTATCAGAAATAGTGCGGCCAGCAGGGCCAGGGCAGTGAGTTTCCCCGCACTAATGCAGCCATACCTTGGATCCTGTGTTTAGTTTGGGGCCCCTCACTAAAAATAAGGCAATGAAGTGCTTGAGCAGGTCCAGAGAAGAGAAAGGTCTGGAACACAAGTCTTATGAGGATCAGCTGGGGATTTTTAGCCTGGAGAAAATGAGGCTCAGGGGAGACCTTATCACTCTCTAGAACTCCCTGAAAGGAGGTACTAGCAAGGCGGGGATTGGTCTCTTCTCCGAGGGAACAAATGACAAAATGAGAGGAAATGGCCTCAAGTTAGACCAGGGGAGTTTTAGATTGTGTAGTAGGAAAAATTTATTTTCTGAAAGGATTGTCAATCACTGGAACAGTAGTCAGCATCCCTGGAGGTATTTAAAAGGTGTTTGGATGTGGCACTGGTGAACATGGCAGTTCTAGGATAATGATTGGACTAGATGATCTTGGAGGTGTTTTATGACCTAAATGATCCTATGATTCTAACTTGTTTTTAATGTCTTTTAAAATGTCAAAACATATCAGGCAAGGAATTTGTTTTCTACTTTGTTTACAGGTAAGAAGATAAAAATAATGGCAATCCTTTAATAAGGATTCTCAGAAAAAGAAAAAGAGAAAACATTTCTCACTGACTTCACTGTAGTGTACTTCTGTTAGCTATACTGCAGCTAAAAGGATGACTGGAAAATTTTGGCTAGCATTTCTTGAGTTTCCCTTAATTTCCTCAATTAATCATGGCAATGATGAAAAATAAGCATTCCATTATTTAAGGTACACTTAACTACGTGCCTGTCAGTAAAGCAAACTAACTGCTGAGGTCAGAATATCTCTGGTTCATGTTCCTTCTAAATAATAGTCCAGTGGTGGCAGCAACGTCTAGTTGTTAAAAAAGCTAAAAGAAAGTGCTCTTGAAATATTTCAAATACTCTCATGTACTTGAAAGTGAAACACTCATTTAATAAAAGTGTAATCTTGAACAACAGAAAGTATTAGTGATTAAAACGTAATCTTTTGAAACATATTTTCTCCTTCTCTTTCTTTGTACCCTTTGTAACTAGAAAAAACTCCACAACATGAGTGAATTGTACAGGCACCTCTGAGATCTGTACTTAAAATTCAGTGGCTGGATACGTATGGTATTTTCAAGGAGATGGGAGACATTGACTTAAACCAAGGGCTGAAACCACTAGAACAGGTTCTTAGGCATATTCTCACTCCCCTTCTTCTCTTCTGCTCCTTCAGTTTCTCCTTTTCTCTAGAAAAGTGTTTGATTAAATAGAAGAGCTCTTTTTGAGCAGTTACCTGTTTAGGTCAGATCAGATACCTTTTTTTAGAACAAGTAGTACCCTTCTCCATGAGAGTCCTTAAGACTGCAGTAGGAACTAATGGCACTGTGCAGTGTTCCTTAAACTAACCATATCCTGGTTATTTAAAAGCAAAAGGGTCACCTATACAAGATGTTTCCATTATGTATTGAAGGCGTACAATTACCAAGGGCAGCCTGGACATCCAAAGCAGTGTCACTGAAATGACAAGGAGGTAGCATGAGCTGAGCAAACTTTTCCAGGATCCTGGACACGGGTGTGAGTAACCAGACTATGTAGAAACATGTGTGCTAGAGTGGTATGAGAACCAAAGAGCCTCACTGGAGCTACTTTGTCTTGGGAGCTGCTTTTAAGCTTCTAAAAAAATTTTTTCTAGACTCAAAAATGAGTCTAGAATTAGTCCATCAAAAAAGCTTACATGGTGTATCTTTTGAAATTTGGACAGATGGGACCCTACTCATTAAAATTGTTATTTGTTCCTGTCTCTGACCAGCTGTTGGTAAGATTCTTTGATACCTATGTTGTACTCTGAAAATTTTGGGTCTTTTATATTTTGGCATAAATGATCTCTTAACTATCTGGCTCTGTAGATCAGAACACAACACAGTACCCCACAACCTGGACATTACTACTGTAATAAAAATAATAATTTCAGCATTACATTAAATAAAACCCCTCTATCTCTCTGTGGCTAAAATTATGCCAAAGTCAAAACCTAATGTCAGAAGAACAATACAGCTTAGTAAAAATTGGAGCTAATACCTCCCCCGCTCCACTACATGCACACTTGAGATATAGAAGCACTTTGTGCATTCATACCAAATTTGACAAATCTATTTCCACGGGGTTTAGAATGATAGGGAAGAGCTTTTTTTGCTGAACCAAAGAATCTGTGACTGTCAGTTCTAGCAATAGTTATTAATATATTTTTATTTTCTGAAAACTCCTCAGCCTCTTTATGTTCAGCAAACCTGTTACTCCCCCAAGAGAAAATGATATTAGCATAACCACCACTGTCTCACCTCTGAGGTGACAATGCTTTCTGCTGTGGGCAGTCTTATTTCTACATCTGAAGGTGCTACTGCCTAGACATCTTTGGTCAATATGTCACCCCCTTTGTGTTTACAGCACTTGGTGACCTGATTTTGCCTGCTTGAGATATTCGTTAAACAAAGAGTTCAGAATTTTTAAAAGTAGAGTTGCAAGGTTAGTTCATTGCAAGAAGCAGCCTGATTCTGGAAATTTCTGAGAGCATAACAGCTTCCATATATTTAAGCTACAGTCAGCTTCTTCTCAGTGAACCAACGTACCTATTGAGCTGTGTTTGATTTTATGCCCTGGGAGTTCATAGGTTTCCTTTACAAACAGGTTTTTATTTTTTTTTTATGTTTCTGGAATATGAGCATGGATCCTAAAACCCCTGTTTGGCTAAAAATGTGTCTGATACTCAGCTAATAGGGGCCTGTGGTGTGTTTCTCTGCTTGCTAGCCACAACCAGCAAGTGGGTACAATTTTGCGCTTTGAAAGTTCTGCACATGAATTAATGAATTAATCTAAATTAGGGAACACATTGGCAGAATTGCCTACCTCTTGTTAGCCTGAGAGTTGGGAGCACATGAAGGCTCTCAAATCTGCATCTCCCACATGGCATCCCACTGCTGTGCCCACTTGAATCAAAAGGCAAGAAGCAAGTACTCCTTTGAAGTACTACCTTAAACAGAGATAAGGAATAGTAAACTTAACTGAAGCCTAACTGATGGCAAACAATTCTGTCTTCTCATGCACAATAAGCAATTGCTGAAACTATCTTTCAACCTGTGTAACGTAATCATGACAGCAATCAACCAAGCCCAGTCTCTTTTTTTGCTCTTCCCATGTTATTCTTTTACTTCAGCAGATCTTCCCTATAAAGCTGAGTGATAAGACTTTGCAATTGCATCCATGTTTCAGAAGAAACAGTGCACAAGGTAATGACAGGTCTTGTCACTGGTGGTGGTGGTGGCTGTAAACAGCTCCCAAGCTTCCTGTTCCTGAATGATATTGCACTGGCTTCCTGCAATTACACAATACATTGTCATGCAGATTTGCCACGGGTCACTGGGTAGGGATAGGAAATTTCAGAGGTTTCTGTTGAACCTGTCAGGTTGGCAGATCTAACATAACATTGGGATCCCCTCCAGCATTCCTCCCCATAGTCCACACAGCTTATTGAAGGCTCGCTCTGAGAAGGGGGTGTAAAAGAAGTTCCCCTGAGGAAATACCCCAAATGCCTGTTTTAGACGCAGGCATTCAGAGTCTTCAGTTCTTTGAGAGAATGATTAGGGCTGAATTCTTGCAGGAAAGCAAGCTGAAGGAAACTGCAGGGATACTGAGGAGTTTATTTAAGGAGCACAGGAGAGTTTGAGATCCTTATGGGCTCAGTCTGTCTTTCCCTGAAACAGGGGCATTACAAACATGCACAAATGCAGCTACACTCCTTGGAATGAAAGGAGAAGGACAGTGAATGTGTGTGCAGCTTTTTCATTAAGGTGTGGCCTTTTCATTAAGTTGCCAAGGACAAATCTGGGGAAGGGATGTCCTTTCTCATGCTCAGGAGCTGGCATTTAACAGTGGTCTTGTTATGTATCTAAAGTCAGAGGAAATATCCAATAAACCAAAGAGATGAGGAAGAGATATCAGAAATAACATTTAAGTTAAGTTCAGAAAGGGTAAGCTGAGAACAGGATCCAGGCTAACATAAGCAAGTAAGAAACCAGTCAGAGTCTGTCTGTCTGCAATTTAGAAAACCTCATTCATCCAAAGGAAATGACAATGCTTTTGGAGCACAAATCTTATGCTGGTACTGTAATATAAGCCATATATATTCAGAAGTGCAAATACAGATTGCATTTAATATGGAAAAAGTCATGATTTTGAGATTTTATTACAAAGCTAAGCTTAGGAACTAAGCCTAGGTTTAGGAACAGATGTATCCTGAGTTTTATCAGAAAGCACAGTGGTGTGCTATGACAAAATTAGACAGTATTTTGGGACTGTATAAAAGCTGCTTGCCCTTACCTCCCATCCCTTACTGTGATATTTTTGTACATATATAAAATCAATTAAATTGTGTAACAAATTCAAGTGATTCCAAAGGACAGTAGCCATGTTTCATGATGTTCTTTTCAGAGGACCTTAAAATGTTTTCTCCTATTTTACGGGGTTGTCTCTGAAAAGAGTTTACACTCTCCCTACCTTTGCAATTGACAAACTCATTGTCTATGACAACATCAGCAATTATCTCTGTTAACCTTTCCCTTGCTTTTCAGGGATACTGAGTCACAGGTTTGGTAGCTTCATGAACATTTAAAAAACAGACAGAAAAAGGTAAAAAGACAGCCAACAGAAATATTTTGGTTTCTCTTTCACCTCTTTTCACTTAAATATTCTGCTAAAGGCAGGAGCTTTGGTCTGGGTAACCTAGAAGTCTCACCTGTGAGGTTACTGTTGTGCAAGAAGAAAGCATATATTTGTATTCCTGCCTTGTTTTAAGCACTCAGTAAAGCTGCTGACATGAAAATCATTCCCCCCTCCCCCACTTTTTCTCTGTTAAGTAGGTGAACCTACAGAAACGGTTTTTAAAACATGATTTCCACTATCAGTCTACAGATGTGTTTCCCTCCTTTCTGTGTTCCCACTGCTGCAATTATCTTCTTGAAGCTATACGGGGAGAAGCACAGGCCAGACATTCACTGAATTGACTCATTTATTAATCATTCATTATCTTTTGTAAGAATGAGCAAATTTACAGGCTTGTGTCTGAACAAGAGTTTTCTGAGCAGATTCTACAAGTCAGCATTTTCTGAGGTTGAAAAGATCCTGAAGATGAGAAAAGCGCTGTCTTCCTCCATTAACAGCGCTTCTCCACTAATCTGCTGATTACCCTGGGTAGCCAGAGTAGCCAAAATGTGGATTATGCCCTGGCACAGGCTTTGTGCATGCAGAACATCTTAACTTCTGTCATGGTAGAGGACTGTGTTCTAACAAGCTGGTTGAAACTTATGCTTCAGCTTGCCATGGTATGTTTATTTAAAGGCTTAACAGCTTGCCATGGTTACACTTGATGTTATTATTAATAGGAAGTGTTTTGTTTTGACTCTCTTTCCTGCCTGACTTAGGGTCCTTTTTTACATCATGGCCATCCCAGACATCTACCTTCAATGCCTTTCCACACCTGCAGCCACAGAAGTCTGCGTGACAAGGTAGGCAGCGCAGGAATCACAACAGATAAAATCTAGTCCAAAATGGTCACAGTGTCTGTGTCAGGCTAGCCTGATTTGAAATCTTCTATTTGGAACAATTTTTC
Organism: Poecile atricapillus; assembly: GCF_030490865.1. NCBI lineage: Eukaryota > Metazoa > Chordata > Aves > Passeriformes > Paridae > Poecile > Poecile atricapillus. Next base: position 47,815,682 of record NC_081249.1, on the reverse strand, counting down.
ACATATAAAAATATCCTTTAAGCCTCAGTGCTCTTTCTCTCCCACAAAAGAGACAGAGTCTGGTAGAAAATCTTTTTTGGGAGTTTTACAGGGAAATTCAGGTTTCATCTCTCATTTCAGATAGAAGAATGTGATAGATGACTGCCTTCAAATAAAACTTTTTACAGGAAAATATAAATTAAATGCCTACATTTCTGTGAAGAAAACCAAGCCCACCCCAAACCTTTATATTTCACTGGAATTAAATTTTAGAGTGAAAGAATATGCCTGAACCAAAGTTAAGTTCTGTGAAGGTGAATAACATGACTCTTTTTGACCCCAACAGAAGCTTCTGGGTCAGGGTGAACCTGACTTAGTTTACCCCAAAGAGGGCCAGTTAGTAGGTAGTTCATTGGTGTAGCTAAATTCCAAAAACAAGTACAGTAACTGCGGTGGGCTGATGAATATAGCTAAACTGCTGTTCTCTAAACAGTCACATAGCTAAATATCACTTAAGCAGCTTGGCTTAAATTGCCTTGGAACAAGTTACTGTGAAAGGGAAATGAAAGCATATAAACGAGTCTGAGACACTTGTATTCATTTGAGGAGAAGTGAGGGAAACAATTAAGATAAACCAGAAAATGGCAGGCCTGTCGAGCCATATGGCCCTTTCCTGTTCCTAACACTTCTTTTGTTTAACTTTTCCAAAGCAATTTTGTCACTATTACTACTGTGGCTGTTTCAGTTTTAAACATGTTTTCCTAGCATTCAATCTTTTCCCCAGCTGCCCCTACATAAAAAAAAAAAAAAAAAAAAAAAAAAAAAAAAAAAAATAAAAAAAAGGAAATTTAAAATGTCTCTACCGAATTAAAAATAAATGCTAGAAAGATCTTTAAGGTGTTCTTTGGCTCATGTTGCCTTTAAAACTTTGCACTGTATGCTAGTTTCTTTTGTTTTTTTGCTTTCTGCCTGTTTTGCCCAGCTGTTGGGCACGCCTATGTTCTGCTATAGCAAAACAGATGCAGACTACAGATCACATGGACTGCTTCAGTTGAATGAAAGCAGCTTTGGTCATTAATCCTGTCTATAGGGCTCTTTGGATTTTTTTTTTTTTTTAACAATTTTTTATTTTTTTATTTTTTTATTCTAGCTTTTAATCACAATTTTCAAAAAATTAAGAGACGGGTCTAAAAAAAATGTGGGAGATGGAGATCAAGCAGGCTGCTGTGAGCTTTGAAGCATAAAAATAAAGGAAAAGAAAAGAAGCTTTTATTGTCAGGAAATGGCAAATACCTAGCTCAGTTTAACAATTCTGTCTGGCTGTAAGATAGGGAAGTAATGCCTTTGGCAGTACATAAACTCTTGTTTTCTGGCCCTTTGTCTTCCGGTGTAAAACACTGCTGAAAAAATCACCTGTCCATAGCAAAGTTAAACTCCTGCCTTTAACACAGTTGCATGGGAACTTTGGTTTATTAATGAATACAACGTACCCTCTTTGATTTGAATGCTTTCAGAGCGCTGAAAAGATTCAAAAGGCATCGCTTCCTGCACCAGCGGCGTGCCTTTATACATCTCAGTGGTTCACCCCTACCCAGCTGCTATATCTCATTAACAAGCGTTTGGCCATCGCAGCGAACTTCGCAGTGTTGACACTTGAAAGGCCCAGGCAGGCGCTGGCAGGCTATCAGCTATGGCAACAGGAAACTGCCCCAAGACAACACTGAGAAAACAGCAGCTGCAAAAGCCAAAAGCAAAAGGGGACAGGGAGAGCTAGGTGTTTCCAGGCTGTGCTGCTTTCCATATGGGCTGTTTGTGCAGCAGAGCAATGCCAAGGGAGGGGAGGAGAAGAAAAAGGAAAGAAAGGTCTAATAAGGAGGTTGATATAAGCTCGGTAGGCGCTGGGGCATTAAATACTTTTTTGTTACATTTTAATGGCTTCCTGAAGTCTATTTGCATGCAAATAAAAGCCTGTCTGTGTAAGGAGTTCACAAAAGCCAGGCCCGGGGCCGGTTCCCTGAAGCATCTCTGGCCTGGAGTGGCTGCAACCTGCCACCCTTCCCTAAGGGACTTGCTGTCCTTGTCCCCTTGCTTGCAGCCCCTTCCCTCCGCAGACATGCTGGACACTTAATTCCCACTGCTTGGCATCATTACACCCTGAAGAGCCGTGGCTGCAGCCTTCAGCCCAAACGAGCTGTGCTTCCCACTGGAGTGCTGAGGACCAAGGCTGTCAGCCAAAGAGGGGCACCTGCTCTGCTGCTGCCCCGTCCCAGGCAGAAGGTGCTTTCCAGCAGCTTTGTGTCACACAGAGAGCTACAGAGCTTAGAGTGGAGGCTGGAGGGGGAATCCTACAGGAGGCAGCACAGTGGGTGCCTTTATCGCTGGGCTTTTGGACAGAGGAAGCTAGGTGTCAACTGATGGCAAAGGGATGAATAAGGAAAGGAACATTGAAATGTGGAGCATTGAAATTAGGATCCTTACGTAACCATATTGTGCTTCTATTTTACATAGGTATAGGAAAAGTAAACCCTGGATGCAGTTTATCCTACCTCACTCTGTGCTTCCACTGGCATACCTGGTGTACCAGGTTAACTACAGCTCATTCTGCAAACATTTGCAGCAAATCTTGAAGTAGCAGTGGTCAAATTCATATAACAGTATTTAAAGCAGCAGCAGCAGCAGAAAGCAAACTGACATGATCTCAAGACTCACCACCACCACCACCACCACCTTAACATTTTCAATGGCCTGGAAAAAACCTCTCAAAAAGTTTTAAGTTTGTAATAAGGATCAGTCTTTATTTTTCCAGTGGTTCAAATGTAGCGCTAACCATTGCCATGTTTCTTCCTTCGGCTGCTTCAGGGGTTTTGCAGCTGTGAGAGGCTTAAGGGCGGATGTTTAGATAATTCAAGCTTGTATTTTACATTTACAGGTAGAAGTTGTATACACTATCACTATTACAGAAAATGGAAACTATTTTCTCAAGCCTCATGCACGTCAAGCTCTGTGGTTTATACTAAAAGTGGATTTTATAGCCTGTTGTGTACACTTCATGTTTCCTGTGCCAAGGAACCACAAGACAGAAAACCTGAAACCTGTGAAATTTCCCTGCCTTAGACCTTGGTGTAGCATCGTCACCAATGGTTTCCAGCACAGCAGCACACACTTCCAGTTCTGTAATCTGTGGTTTAGCTGCAGGGTGACTCAGGTGGTGATTCAGTAGGTGGCAAGCTTCCCTCTGTCAATATTGAACTCATGTCCCACTATCCAGGTACACAGTACTGTTTAAAGGACCAGCCTTCTGCTGGGATACAAGAAAAATGCACTGACCGATGGCTGTTATTCAAGATCCCACGGCATGAGTGGAAATATTAACTCTTGGGCACACACAGCTTTCAGTTTGATGCAGTACATTCTGCTTAGATTTTCCTTTCTCACCCTTATGCTGGTTTGTAATCTTGTTCTTCCTGGTGGCCTCTTTCCACATGAGAGAAGGCTGCATTATTTATTATGGGAGATGACTTCTGGATCCAAGGGTGAGGGGGTGGTGCTGGTATCCTGAGTAAATCAGAAATAAATCATAGCAGGAATAATGGTAATCCTCATTATTAAAAGACTTCACACCCCCTTTGTTCAAAAGTTCAAGAATGTAGAGATATTTGAGATTAATCCTGGATCCTCACATGATATCTGTTGATAAAATAACATGCATGTGAGAGAGTAAGTGCAAATGCCAGCTTACCATGCTGCTTATTAACACTGTGCAGGCCGCTGGGAAATAGCACTTAATTCTAAGAAAGACATTTTTCTAGCAAGAGTTGTATGCTGCAAGAAGTACATAAACTCATACTATTTCTATTTTATCTAATTAAATAATAATCTATTATTATTACAATTATTATTTTTTTATTATTATTTTACATTTCTGGTAAAAGATTACTGATATTCCTAAAAACCTCCCATACTTCAGATGTTTGCCAGTTGAAAGTGGCTCCTGGCAATTGAAATGCTTGTTTTGTGGCTGGCACATTGCTGGAACAGAGCAGTCAGTTAGCACACTTTCATGCCAGGAGGACGTGCATGTGCTTGCCTCAGTGTGTAACTCCCTTTTGCTCATTTGTGCAGCTTCACAGGGATTTCTTCCCTGCTCCTGATCAGATATTTTCATGTTTTGGTATGAGTTATCTCTTGTTACATAGATACAGCCTCTTCTCTCTTCTTGAGAAAGAATTGCAGTATTCCCCCTGCGACTTGCAAAACCATATCTAGAATATATAGGGGTGTTTAGTGATTTGTCATATGTGTCACCCAAATAGGGAATTACTGATCTGCTGAAAGAAAAAGTAGAGAATTTGGAGACACAGTGTTATTTCCCCTGGGTGCTACGTTAAGACAATAAAACATTTATTGATATTGGAGTTGGTTCTTCAATATTATGAAAAATAAAAACAATTTCCAGCCAAAGGAGGCTTATAGAAATAAAACAGTATTTTCTGAGTCTATATTAAGAACTACTTATTGCTGATTTTGAGAAGCAGCAGAATATATGACAGAATATATCCTAGCTCTAGAAGTGTACAAAAAAACTTGTATATCGGTCCTGGTAGACAAAACTAGTGTTCTGTCTTGCTCATGAAACAGCATCATTTTAAATGTACAAAGACACATGAAGACAAACATATGAGAAGCAATTACCAGGTGAGAAGATCACCAAATAACTACTTATTGTATAATTGTGATAAACTATGGCTATGTCAGAAAGGAAGAAAAAACCAACCACTGCAAAATACAGAGCAAATCTATGCTCTTTTTAAGAAGTCAGTTTTTTCATTTAACTTTATGAATTAAAAGTCCCTTCCTTTATGAAATCCTATATACCTCAGACAACATGAAACATAATGTATGCAGTTCAGACTAAATTGATTAATTGTGATGTCCTGCAAGTATTCATACTAGCGTATCTCTTTTACCCCCTCATTGAACCTGAACAAAGTTCATCTGACCTTGCATGTTGAAAATGAAGATGCAAATTAGTTCTTCCATATTATAACTTAGATGCCTATGCAGAATTGTTTTTATATATAGGAAGGCTAGGAGGGGATTAGAATTTCTAAATTTAAATTCTATCTCTTCAATTTTACCAGACTTTCAGGAACATGGACTACACAAAACAAAACTATGTACCCATCAAGTAAAACTTATATTAATTTATTTCTGGAATAATATTTTAAATAGTTTTGTTCCGTGGCATTTTTTTTTTTCTCTTTCATAAACCTCATAAACAATATATATAACAAAATGTAAACATTTCCTGAATTCCAAGAATTTTACTGGACATTTAAGGAAGCCCTCATCTCTCAAATGTCTTTTAAGGGAATTTAGTTTTGAGGTAGTATCTTGGCCATATAGATTGTTTAGGAGTTTTTTGTGTCTGTTTTTTCATGTGAGAATCTAAGATTATTTCTGGTAGACAAAGCAGCTAAGCTCCAATCCACAAAGCCCACAAACATTTACACATTTTCCAGTTCATAAAATGTGCCATGAAAAAGAGGTCATTATAGGCATATTTATTTGAAAGATTTCTTGGTGTTCTGCTTCAAGAAATTATGGCTGATTTGAAACTGAGAGAAGTGCCATAAAATGGGTTTCTTCAGCTTGATCAGGTTCAGTGCAGATTGTAAAGGACTGTAAAAACCTGGTTTCATTCAGTCTTGTGCCTTTCCAAAGCTCCTGTGAATGTTTTGTATCATTGCTGTCAGATGTGATTTTCTCTGCTGCTGCAGATGTGCACAACAGATTTACTGTTACAAGTAATAGATAGTAAATTCCTGACATAGAGGCATTTAGGGCCACTGCCAGATGTCTCATTTTAATAATACATTTGTATATCCTAGTTCCAGAGGGACAATTAAACTGTGAACAATAAAGATAAAATCATTGGGGGACAGGTATTACCACTTTATTGTTGTAGTCAATCTATGGCGCTCAATAAAATGGATGAATTTAGTTTTGGTTTTGTGTTGTTACAACAGGATTACTATTGCTTAGATCTCATTCAAAAAATAGTGGATAAGGACTTGTCTTCATTACAGCTGTCTGCATGGGGAGAAGATGGTCTGTTGCTCCAACTTTCCTCTGACAGTTTGGATGCAGAATTAACTCCATCAAACTCCAGAATGCATTAGCCAAATGGAGTCTCATTCCAATCCTCAGCAAATTAGGGATGTTGAGAGATCCACTTTCTGTGTACTGACAATTTGTTATCTGTGCAATTGAATTGCCTGGGAAACAGTGTCCAACCTTGTGACGGGCTTATCTATTTGCTGCAGGTGCAGGAAAACTGTGCAAGGAACTTTCAATAATTACCTTCTTTCTGGCTTTCCCTTGGGCAGAGTTTTGAACTAGTTTTGTTTAGTTGGTACAAATAACAAGGGTTACTTCCACAACTAAAGGGTGTCTGGGATTTGCTTAATGAAAAACCTCAATCACAGAGAGAAAGAGAGGGACAGTGAAGGTCTAAATCATACCTTTACTTAAAATTGGTAGGATCATGAACGCATTTTTAAAAGAAACAGTAAAAAGCCTGAAAAATCAACTGTAACATTAGGTGAGTCAAGACCTGACCTTTCCAGAAATTCAATATTGTTTGAATTGAATGAGCAATTCTGATATTGTTACTCGTTGCTCTCTTTCCCAGTTCAAGATACACTCTATTTGGGTGTTAGTGTTAAGAGGTAGATGGATTATAACAATCAGAACAGAGGAGAAATAAAGGGATTGCTGAAGCAAGTCTTCTCTAAAAACTTGTTGTTTTACAGTGAATCTTACCCCACCTAAAGGTGCCATAATTCCTTCCAGTCCACTCCTACACTTTGATCAGCTTTGACTATTGGCCTTCCTTTCTCATAATGCCTAAATGAGCAGCTGCATAGGCCCAAACTGCCCTTGTCCTGACTTTCAGGGGTCTAGAAAATGGTAACAAAACATGGCTGTGGGCAGTGAGCCTTCTGGACTGTTGTTTCCAGTGATGGCTGCTGTCTGAAATTGGCAGTCACAGAATATGGCACAGTCCCTGTTCCTGTCTCCCATTTTTGGGGTCTTTCCATGGCTGAATCTGTCCTTTAGAATGGTGTCCTGTCTCTCTAGGTCACCTGAGTGATCCCCCCGCTGAAGGCTAAGCAAGGTGGGCAGTATGTCCCATATTCATGTACCCCAGTACCTCTGGGATGCACATTAGGGTCAGAAGTGGCCATGTTCTATCCTCACATTTTGGGGGAAAACCATTTGCAGAGATGAAGAATTAACTGTTAAATCTTCCAGTACATCCATCAAACTAGAGTGCAGGGAAAACAGCATGTAGGCCTCTATTTGCCTTCAGTTTAAACACATCCTTTGTGATGCAGAAGAGACAGGAAAGGGGAATAAAAATACACTTTTGAAAGGTTTGTTTTGAGGATGACAGCTGGAGAATCCCTCTCCTTTCTCCTCTGAAGTCATAGGAACTTCATTTAGTGTACCTTAAAGCTTCCCACCATAGGGTCACCCTAAACTCTGGTTTGAAGGAAACATGCTTGATTACAATCAGTCTGGATCACATACTTCAGTATATTCGATTTACAAGTGTCTTCTTCAAACTATCCTTCCCCTTCTAGTAAAAATGAGACAGCTTTAGACAGACAGTTTTAAGAATTATCCCGTGGGTACTGTTAAAGAAACCTATTCATAGATACTCATGTGTTAACCACGTGTGTGTCACTGACAGCAAGCACTCAGAATCTAATGGTGATGCGGTAATGAAAATAATGGAAAATCATGAAAAAACTGTGCAAATTTCTTTAAAGAAAAATAAATTAACAAGCCACTGGGCTATTGACATGGAATATCAGAATAAGAAGGAAAGCTACTAACAGTCCTGCCAAGCCGTCATTAGCAATTCTTAGCTTTCTTCTGACACATCCTACTACTCTCCCTCCTGATTGCCTTACATTTTCCTTTGTAAATAGAATAAACTGAGTGCCAAATTGCTTCCCTGGTTTCAGCAGTCCAGAAAGTCTCCCTGGCATAAATCAACCTACTTTGGAGATATCTCCCTTCAGCTTGGTCTGGCAGATTAACAATGAAAAGGGAAGAGACAATGGTACAGTCAGACAGCTCTCCAAAAAACACATTAGTTGAGAGCTAATAGCTGATTAGTAAAATCTTCCCATCATTTAAAGATGCATTTTCTTTAGTGATGAAAACCAGGTCTCCTTAGGCCTTGAGTTAGTGTCTGGTCTTCTAGGTCAGTTCCAGGGTAGGTTTATGTTGTGATTAGAATGGGGTCTGCAGTTTGGGTAGGCATATGTGCAAGTTAGCTTTTAATGTCAGAGTCTGGACAAGATTTGGGGCTGTAGCTGCAGCAACACCAGAGAAACACACCCAAACTGAATTGTGTGCTGCTATTGGGGTCCAGTCAAGCTAATGAAGGGCATGAGGCCTTGAGAGAGGTGGAAGCAGAGCACACACTTCGCTGCTATCCTTTGCGGTGATTTCAGCATTACCTCTGCATGGAAAGGGAAGTAATGTCATCTTCCTTGGTGCTGAAGAGTACATTGATGCTTTACCTTGCTTTTCCTCTGTAGGACAAAACACATCCTTGTGGAATTTGCAGCATGTGAGCTGTGATTATCTCTAGTTATCAAAACTATGTTTGTGTAATTAATTACTGGAAACTACTGCATCCAATCTACTTTAAATTCTGACTAATGATTCTGTGAGTAGCTTTCCTTCTTTGTCTGCTGTTGCATGACCCCAAATTTTAAAGATGCTGGAATGCAAGGATATATGAACATAAAAGAAGTTGTAACTAGGTGAATGTATTGGTGAATATTCAGAATCAATTATATATATTTCAAAGAATTTATAAATAACATAATGATTTATAAATAATAGCTTTCTGTATTTAATCCCATTTTATCATCAGATTGTAAATCCCTTATAAAATGGAAAATAGGATTTTGCAGCAGAAACACTTTTCTGTGAAAGAGCTCACATACAAAAATGTTTTTTGAAACATCTATGACTCTGTGGTCTTGCTTAATTTTTACTGTTATTGTTTCAATAAAATGAGATAATTATAGATAATATTTTAAACACTTTCAAAATATATAAAAATCTATTATTGTTGGAAAATATTTTAATATTTTTTGGAGCATCTACTAAATAGATCAAGAATAAATCAATTGAAATAAGTAAAGATGCAATTTAACCTGAGTTTAGCAGGACTAGATATATATCTTTATCTATCTATCTATACATCTACATAAACTATATCTATATCTATATTCATGTATATAGAAAAAAAGAAAATAGAGCTATACAAGACACGTTAACATCACTCCTTTTCCCAGAATCACCTATAGTAATGTCTGCCGGATAAAATTTTCATGTAGCGTGCCTTACAACATTAATGTTTCTAAGTGTTGTGATACAGACCTTTTTACTTTTTTCTCAAAAGCTTTAATTTGTCAGAGTAAGGGGACAAAGAAGAATCCTTGTCTTTCTTTAAAAATCTTAACATTGTCTCCTATCTGACAGCTTGTACAAATATATTGACTTATTCTGTTTGACTTTTGTTGTCACCTGGACCCTGAGAGGCATATTTGCAAAAGCTGAAACAGCATCTTCTCAATATTTGGGTAACTGAATGTCTCCCCTCATTGCCAAGGCATTCTCAGATTGTACAACTACCACAACAAGCAGCAGAAAGAACACAATCCTCTCCTCAAGCCCTGGATCCCTGATTTTCCTCACGGCTTAACGACTATTTCATTCCCTGACTCGGTTTTGGACTGCCCCAGTTAGCTGCCAGTGTGACAAAGCTCAGGAGTGGCTAAATAGGGTTCATTTCAGATAACATGACTGTATCAATCTGACCTCAGTCAATCCTAAACCACCCTCTGACAGCATCCCAAGCTTTAAACACCCATGTAGGCCTTTACAACACTCACTAAGGAAGGCAATAAATAACTTCAGTCCTCCCTGGCATCTGTGACACACTCCCTTTGCTATTTTGGGCACTTTTAACTGGAACAAAACATAGAATGAGTAATAAGAACATCTCAGGGACTCACGGTACTGAGGACCACTCTGGACAAACTGCTATACGGGGTGGGCATGGTTTTCTTGTTCTAGATGTAGATTCTTGTTCTAGATTCTTGTTCTAGCCCTTGGATGCCAAAGCTGGGAAACCTCGGGATCAGTGCCAGTGTCCAAACAGTACGGTGGATTTTGGCAAACGAGGCTTCTGCGTTTGTATGCAAGTCTAATTAGTACATAATTATTCATCATTCCAATTTTCCTCATCAGTGACGCCAGTTTGCCATTTACCAGGTCATCATACCAGGAATTGTGTGATAATCAAATTTAAGTTGATCTTAACTGTTTGTTTTAAATCCCTGGGGATTAGAATACCTGGATGTTTTAATACTATTGGGCACCATTGAAAATCCAACTAAGTAATGCTTTGTATGTTTCTTCAGTTACTCCTTACAGCTCAAACTTGTTCCTATTCATTTTGTACCCAGATGACTGTCTGAACTTTCCTGTGCATTCTAATAATTTTGTGTACAGACCTTTACAGCTTGCTTTAGACCAGAGGAAAACAGAGCAATCTGAATCCCACCTATGTGTTAATTCTTATGTAACATTTCTCTGGGCACTAGGAGAGAACCCTGCATGGTTTATCCTACGCAGAAAGCATTTATGTCTGAGCTTAGCTTCAGCACATGAAGGGCTGTAATGGAACTGGTATGCTTAAAACTCAGACTATATAACTGGGCTGTCTGAGTCAAACCTCATTTCCTCAAGGCAGGGCCCTTAGTCATTTCTGCTGGGACACTTAAAAAGGAAGCATTTACCTATTGCCCATTTTCCCTCCAAGTCTGGTTTGCAGCATGCAGAAATTGCTGCTCAGAAGTGTTTTGATAGGAACCTCCATGTTCTTTGGGGCCTGCTCAGGTTAGGCACAGCCCCACAGCAGAAGCAGAGACATCCAAGCTCCACTATTTACAGGGATGTCGTGGACTATCTTTTGGGCATGAGCTGTTCAAATGCCCAACTTCCAGAAAAGATTCTTCACAACCTGCACCCTCTCTGCTGCTCTTAGGAGCTGTGGGATGCTCTGGAAGTGGTGAAGTGTTGTCATTCACAGGAGAGATGGAGGGGAACTGCACCATCTGCACTGCTACCAGCCCTCATGCTGAGCCATTCTGAGATTATGTAATTTCAAATTCACAGGCTGTTACACAGTAGACATAGTTTAGTCCTTTAAGTCAAGAGTTCATAATATAGCAGCCTGACAGACCTTTAAGCAAAAGATTTCTTTTAGGAAAGGATGAGGTTTTAGTCAATGCCAAGTATAACCAAGACTTCATCTGCTCCCCTTGCATAAGATCAACTGTTTTAGCCACTCAGCATGCAGTTTGTCCTGCTCCTACTTGTTCACAGAGACAGAAATGGACCCTGTTCACTAGTCCCCCTTTCCAGGGAGGGAGGAAACTCCTCCAAAACTGATGCAAGCTTCTTATACACTGCATCTCTCCAGCAAATCACCTGTTCAAAAAGGTGTATTAGTATGTGTGACTTCACTGGCTGGCTGGTGACCTGGTGTCTGGTGATGAAGCTGGGGCTGCCTGAAGAGCTCAGGGTCTGGCAGCCAAGAGGAGGCTTAGAGGAACTGCCTTGGAGGAACTATTAAACTGGGCAGTGCCATATTATGAAAGAAAGGGCAATATGTCATACTAGAGTCAGTGATTTGGAGGGGAATACTGTCTAGAAGTGTGTCTCCAGGTCATGCATGATTTTAGTGACCTGTAGAAATGTGTCAGTAGGTCGTCAGGCCACCTGGAAAAGCCCACTGGAGGGTATTGGGAGGTGTGGGTGCACCTGGGGTATTGTTTACTTTCAGATTGCCTTGAAAAGTCACAGTGTAAAGTGCATAATAGGGAACTCCATTCACAGCAGGAGACAATATCCTGAGACAATTTGTGCCAGCAGCGCTGAGAACAAGGAAGGGGTCCATATTCCCTCTCAGAAACAGAGACAGCTTCTAGAGGCAAAGAAGGATGAATCGACACGTGTGATCGACACGAGTGGCCGCAGGCAGTGAGCACTGACTGCCGTGTCCCTGGGGATAGACAGCTCTCTCTTGCCTTCTCTCCCCCGGAGCAAGAAAATAAGACAGTGTTTTTTTGTTGACGGCTGCAAGAAAAACAAAAGGCTGGGGGAAAGCTCACTGCCAGCCCTCCTTACCTTCTTCCCAGAGGGAGGTCTGGAGCAGGGAGAGCTCAGCAGGGGTGAGGCCAGCGTTTGGGCAGTGATGGTGGGGCTGGGGGGAGACAACAAGAAGCAAGAACCCACTGTCTCCCTGCCTGATGCAAACACACTCAGACTTAACCTACAGCTGAACTTTTGCCCTTGAGTGACCAGTGCCATTAGGACGCAGGTCAAAAGGTTGCAGGGTGACAGAAAATGGAACTTTATTGAATGAAAGAGAAAATGAAAAAATTCCTTTGTTTGCTTAACTCCGTGTGGTTTGTATAGCCACTGTGATCCCATAATGGAGTCCAGAGTGGAAAAGTAACTTGATTTATCACATGCAAAGAAGAAAAAAAAAAACAAAACAAGGAGGAATTTTACTAAGGGAATAACTAAGAAAACCAGAGAAAGGCTAAAACCCGCAAATCCCTAAAACATTACAATAAATGGGACTTTAATCAGTAAAAGCCCTTTTATAGATATGAGGCAGAGGGAGATTTTTCATTCTTTAGGAACAAGCATATACTAAGAACAGCAGTGTATATATCAGTGTACATGAAGGATACCAGCCAGGCATATTAAAAGAATATTCTTCCTGTATGAGTCAGGAAAAATGTGCACATATATGAGCCTCTGGCTTAAAAATATTTTGTTTTGACATGTTTGAGTATCAGGCTCATAGCTCTATATGCATAATCCACCTGCATTTATGTGCAAATGCAAAACCTAGATATTTAAAATCCACTTGAGGAAAGGAAACATCTCTGGATAAGAAGACAGAAAAACAGTAGGACTGGTAGGACTCTGTCTAAAATTGGAGGTTCCAAATGAACTTAGCTAAATGCAACCTGAAATTTCAGCATGCTTGGCATGCTTAAAATGCATTGGGTTTTTTCCTTTCTTGATGTAATATCAATAAAGATAGAGCTGGTTAAATTCAGATGTGATAAAATGCTGGATTTTTAATGGAGTGACATATTCTGAATGAGATCCAAAGAATTTTAAGGGTTAATATACTAATTCTGAGCTGTCTCAACAATGAGATAGAAATCAGTGGAGCTAGAGCACAAGAAATTGAATGAAGTCCAAAGCTATGCCAGGAAGTAATACTCAGGATATATAGATACTCCCAGAAACACTTAAATTAAAAAAAATATATATATATATAAAAAAAGTTTTGAGGTGAATTAAACATTTCATGGTCTGTCTTTCAGAGTATGGAGGATCAGATTTTGCCACCTGTGTGCATATGTAAGTGCTGTGGATGAGATCAGGGGTACTGCACCCAGTCTGTGCATAAATACCACTTGAGAGGCATGAGGCTGAAATTCTGCTTGGCATGAACAGGGTGTCAAAATCTGCCTTCCAGCTGGGATTCTCACCTCTCAGTTAGTCTTCCCTCTTCCTTTGCATTGTGTCCTTTGCATTGCATTGCATTCCTTTGCATTGTCTCCTTCTCTCTCCCTTTCCTTTTCATCAGTCAGTCCACAACCTGCAGAGCTACAGCAATTACACCTACATTTCCAGTGTTCCCCACAGCCTCTTCCTTTTGATCCCAGTGAACAACCAAACTTCCTGGCCTGACATTTATCTCTAGAGAGTGACATCCTCTGTAGGGTGTGTCTCTAAGGGTCCTCATTTCCAGAATATATTTATGTCTTGCTAATTCTTTTTTGCATTGTGTCACAAGCACAGGCCTTTTTTTCTCATCCATATAGCTAAAACTCATATCCAGACTAGTTTTGGTGTTGCAGTCACTTACGGCAGTATCCTCTGCTTTTGTTCCTGACAACAGCGACCATGCCCTCATCATTTCTATTTGGACTGCTGATGTCAAGATCATTATCTCCATCTGTTGCCCTGAGTCTGTCATAATTCTGTTTGTCTCTTTGTACTGTCTCCTCCTTCTCTACTATAACAAATACACTGCCTTTCCCTATTCCCACTTAAATGACACTGTAAGCCGTACTAAAAGGCTGACTGCTACCTCCATTAGTATTGTGTTATCAATTTCCATCATCTCCTTTCCAATTTTCAGCCATACATTTTTAATTTTTTGTCTTTCTCTCCACCTAGGAGTGGGAGGAAACTCATGCAAACCTATTTTGTTTCCTGACTTCAAAAAGTGCTGTTGCAGTTTCCTTCAGCTCTCCCATCAGGCTGTCTGATTCCATCTAGTGTAAGCACTCAGACTCCTGAAATCTTCCCTTTTTTGCCTAAAGCAATGTGGTCCTCATTCCTGACTAAGCATTCCAGTTTGCTTCAGTAATACAAATAATATTTGCTTGCAATAACTTTCTTGGTCAAATAAAGCTAAATAAAGAGTAACTCCATTGACTCCAAGCACAGAGAGCCCATGTTATAATGGGTATAATGGATAAAAAAAAATATATTTCTCTCTATTTTAGTTTTTCTATTCACCTACAGAGCCTAATAATCACCATACAACTCCCCTTACACCCCCAAGATTGTAAAAAGTGTGCCTTTAAGAAAAATAGAAAATCCAAAATATATAATGAAGTGTATTTCATGTGCAATATCTTAAATGAACTCTGACGCTGTGAAATAAATGCCTATGAAATTCCTTAAAATGCTACTTAAACATAAACTTGTTTGTACATGAAATCTTGAAGTCACTGTAAGTTTCTCTTTTCATTCCCAATTTTTTCTTCTCACAAGCATAGTTAAGACACATCATAGTTTACAGGCTTGCAACTTTTCTCTTTTAAAACATTTAAAGTTGCTTTTTAGATCATGGGAAGAATCTGAAAGAATTAAATATTTTGTGAAGAAAACTTGGTTCTGATCTAAAATCCTTTATGCCAAGTTTCAGTGAATTTTTACAGCCAAGTTATACATTTCCCCTGACAATTTTTAATGTTACCAGACAATTTGGCTACATGGTATTGTTATCAAAATGCTAAAAGAAAAACTCAACAACTCATTATATTGAGGAACTAGTGTCAGTAGACAGCTATTATGACTTTCAGTGTTTCTGTTCAGCAGGTATTAACATGTTTGGAGAAAGGGAAAAAAGGATGGTAATAAAGGCTAGAATTTTTTTTTTGTGGGTGAGTGAATGATTATTCTTCCACACATAGCCAGAGACAGAAAGTAATTTGTGGAAGGCACTGTTTAAAGCAGAGATATTTTGGGAAAAAAAAGTATTGCGCTGTGCATGCGTTACGTCAATCTTTTGGGAGGTTGTGTCAGAGTGCTTGGAGAAGTTTTGGGGGAAAAAACAGCAACAAGACCCACTGCATTTCATTATCTCCAACAATTCACCAGGAATCTGGTACCTGGAAAGTAAGAATATAGCAATTAAACTTGTCTTTCTCAACCATAATATCTGCTAGACAATATATATGGATCCTTAAAAACAAAGCTGATTTATTCTGTACAGTAATAGAGGGTTTCTGCAGCTGCAACAGAAGGGAGTGTAAAAAGTGTTTAAGGTGGGATTGTGAAAGAAACTAACACCTCTGCTTGGCATAGACAAAGCCTCTGTAGATGTATTTTTTAAAGAAGAGATTTGGAGTACAGTGATATATCTAGATGATCCATTTAGGCCAAACAGATGACATGTAGATAGTTGAAGTTAAAGGCTACGAATCACACTCACAGAAACTACCTACATTTGTTTTGGCACTCCTCATTGTGCATGTAAAGAATCAACCTCTGACCACTGCTGGGAGCATTGCAACAGCAGTCATGGTGTTGAATGCAGTCAGAGTGCATTTATACAAAAGCAGCAAGGTTATCCTATTTAATATTTAAAAAGCTTACCACAAGAAGCTATAGCTTACTTGGAAAAAAAAAATACATGCCTTACAAAATAGAGCAAAAATAGGTTAATCACTTTTTGGATATTTGCAAGTGCCATGTGCAATCAGGCCATAGCATCTCTGTAAAAACTGCCAGCTTGTTCTGGTACTGAGAGAGAGGGGCTACTGCTGGGAAATAACTAAGATGTCCCCTCATTTAACACAGACCACAGAACAGCTGCCGGATATGAATGCCTTTCAGTCACCATTGATCAGGAATCGATTCAAATTAGTGACCTAGAAATAAAAGGCTGCATATTAAAGAACAAATTTCCTATACCATTCTGTCTTTGGTAATGAGAAATGCAACTGTCTGCCACATTTAACATTCAGCTGTCAAATACAGAAGAAATAGATAACTTCAAAGCACGACAATATGAGAAAAGACTCTAAAACTTCAGGCATTTTCCCTTTTAAGTGATTTTTTTTTTGTTTTGTTTGTTTTGCAGCTTCCTCACTGAAGTTGGCAGTTAGGTGTTTACAATATTAGGCAAACGTTGGAAACTAATATTTTGTTTTCCACACTTTCTCATAAAACCTGGCTTTAGAAATGGCTTTTCAATCTTAAGCTTCTTGTATTACATTAAAACCCACAGGGAGGGTGTGCTTTTAAGTGCTAGACTAAAGCACTCACAATTTGGATTCCAGTCCTTGGCTTTGCAAGGACTACATCCATGGCCTTGGCAAGCTGCTCATATTTTTTTCCATCTCAGATTCCCATTTAGAAATGGGGAAAACTAATGTTTCCCCATCCTGGGAATATTTTGAAACTAAAGTCACAGGTAACTGAAAGACACTCTGCTATGCATATACAAATGACCAATCTGACAATCTTGCTTGGCTCTTTGGACTAGCTAATGTTTCCTTTGAAGGCTGAGTTGGAAATGCAAAGCTGAAATGTGAGATTTACGGATATCATTTTCATGCTTATGGTCCTTAGAGATAAAAACAAACAACATTCCCCTCTCCCCAACCACTGAAGAAAATGGGTCAATCGAAAATTATCACAGTGACAGGTTTTTCCTTTCATTAGGATTACAAAACACTCAGCGTTAGTAAGAATTGTAGAGATTTTTCTGACAGAATTAATTATTCTGAATGATTAGTTTGTTATGCTCCTTGCAGGGACCAAGTTTGGAAGAGGAAGTGCTTTGTCTTTCGATTAAAAATATCCAAACAGCTCTGTGGAGTCATGATCTGAGAAACCAAAACAAGTCCTTAACCACAGATAAATGAAGGTTGGCTGATCCCAGTTTGTAGAAAGCCAGAGGAAGCCCTCTGCTCTGACCCCATGCCCTCTGGCATCACAGCTGGTGCAAGAGCACAAAGACAGCTTCGATGTAGATGCTGCTGTGGGCACTTCACACAGGCTAGATTGTAAATTTGTCCATTTATGAGTGTCCTGTGGGGGTTCCCAAGTTGGAAGACAAAGCAAGAGCTGAAGCGAACAAAGCATAAAAGTTCCTCTGATTGCCACTATTAATAAAATGGAGGCCATAAACAAATTTGCTGTTTACTGTTTCTTAAGTCTTCCCTGGGACTGAAGGAGGTGGTGTGCTGCTCAGGGTAAGAGTGCAGGTAAGGTACAAATGTGCTGTGAAAAGTAAGTGTGCCCACTGGAAATGTTTTCCTTTACCCTTTCTTACTACTGGGCTGGGGACAGGAATTTCATACCACTTGAAATCCCAAATTGCCTTGGCAGAAGTTTGAGCAGCATACATAAAACAGATACGTTTGGATTTCTGTTTTGTTTTGTTTTGTTTGTTCCTTATATAAATTCAGAAATGGAAGAGTAGTTTTAAACTGTCCTGGAATGTATTGGAATACTCCAATGCACATGAAGGTCCATGTCCAATCTGCATATTTTTAATTTTCATTCACCTGTTCTAGCAATAAGGACAATGTGCTTATTTTTGATGCCAAAGGCTATTATGAAGCATAAGATATGGTTCAAAAATCACAGCAGTTTCATACAAGTGACTCAATTTTGAAGGAATAATTGACAGAAAAAGCTACATTTCTTCCAAAATGCCAGGCCCAGTGGTTCTTTTCAGCCCTGTGTACAGAGATGGGTTCAGACAATGGTCTCACTTCTAAGCTGTATGCGTTCTTGCCTTTTCCAGGACTCTGCTGTGGTTTGCTGCTCATATCAAGGAGTTCTGCAAAGCACTGACGTGGCTGGCAAAGTGGGGAACAAAGCTTGGGTAGAGGAGATAACACAGCAGCCTTTCAGTTGTCCTGAAGGAACCAGTTTTGGCCTGACTGTGTGTCAGTTGGGTGCCTGCTGTAGACTGCCTTGCACTGCAGGTATCCATCCAGAAATCTTCGCTGCTTCCCAAAGCTGCTGCTGTGATGTTAAATACATTGGTTTCTGACTTGGCAATGTCCTAACTTCCAAAAGTGAAAACCAGTGCATATCCCCAGTGTGTCTTCAATTCAAGCAGGGCATAAGGAACATCTCTGTAGCCCAGCAGTGGGATCTTCCATAGGAAGCACAGCCTTTTAGCACACCTGGGGTCAGTCCCTGAAAGCTTGACCCACTGAGGTGTGCAGCAAATGCCCAAGTTACACAGTATTGGAACATGAGGACACTACTTGTGCTGTAGCTTTCTGCATTGCACTTGGATCCTTTTTCAGATAATAGCATTTAGGACATAGAAGAATGTACTAAAGGAAACCTGATAACCAGCATGGCACTTAAGCTTCTCCCTAGGATACCAAGCATCAAACGTAACCAAGAGATACAGGTGGAATTTTTTATTTTTTTTTCTTAACTTTAATTAGTGCCAGGTAAATTCTGGGCAGAAAGTGAACACCTAGCTTAGCTGGAATTCATGGTCTGGAATCCATTAAGAAAAGCCTTGTTCCTGTGCTCTACATCCCAAGCCCAACATCACGTGGTCACACTGTCATGCAGTAGCACTGACAGCAACACAGGAAATAGCTTGGAGAAACACCCTCATTCTGTTTCATTTGGAACCCATTTTTTCTGAAACTTCCAATGGCAAAATTATGGTGCAGTTTTAATAGGAGTATGTGTCTAAACTCATACTCGTGTTTTTTCTGCAAATGTGGGTTAGAAGATCTCATTTTTCTCCTCCCACACATGCACTCACTGCCAGCTTCACAAACAATGACCTGTATTCATCCACACTGTAACACTGTTGACATCACCAGGCTACAACAGAGATAAATTTGGTCCAGAAAGGCAAAGTGCTGTGAAATGGTTGTATTTTTCTCTTTTACCCAAGGAAAACGCATCTGGAAACATATCATACTTTCATGCTGACACACAGGAATGTCTTCACTGTTATCAGGTTGATTGATTTTCCTGTAGATTCATGAGAGGTATTTTATTTAACAGATCCTTAAACTGCAAATTTAGTACATGATATTTTATTTTTTATTGCAATGCAAACAATTCATAAATTTGTTATTATTCCACTTATAAACAACTTTTTAGAATTAGCAGCATGATTTTTTTTTTTTTTTCTTTCCAAAATGTTAGGTGTTTCTGGCCTTTATTCTTGCTTTTCAGAACATTTGATTTCACTTCCACAGGACCCATGATCTAAAGATGGAGTATTCAAGAGCACCTAAGGATTTCTGGAGACTAGTTGGCATTTCCAAAAGTGTCTTGAATCATTATATCAACAAGGTTTAGGAACATGGAGTCAGAAAGAGCTCAAAAATGGTGTCACTCAGTGCAATAGCGTCATTGGTTAAATGAGAGGGGTGCACACAGCCCTAAGTTAGGAACCTAAGTTTTGTGGACCATAAAGAAGAAGCAGTAATGCCAAAGATTAGGATTTGCAGAACACAGCACACTGAACAGAGGTACAGCTAAACAACAGAGAAGTAAAAGCCATGAGAAAGATATATCTGAGACTGTGACTGTAACCCAGAGAAAAATAAAAAGAAAAACCAAAAATTGCTACACCCTGGAGACAGGTGCCTCTACAATGATGATCTAGAGCCAAAAGTTGCCTTTGGATTCAAATGACTGGATTACTGCATGGATTACTGCTGCTTTCCTTTAAATGAAATTGCTTAAGAACAAAGCGTCCTTTGTTTAAAGGAATATGGACATCCTTTCTATACAGTACAGTGGAACTGGAGAAAGAGACATTTCCTTAGGATCAATTTTATTTTTTAATTTCAGATTTATAGCTGAGTAATCAAAGGTGTTCCTCACAGAGTAAAAAGCTGCTGCATAGTCTGTCTAATATAAACAAGAAAGCATATGGCAAATAAAAACAGTTTTCTGGATGATCCCAATGAAATCTGAATCACCAGTTCCTGATACTGACAGGTTTTTTCCCAGAGCTCCTGAAAATATGAAATACTTTAAAATGTGTTTCAAGTCTGACATTTCAAATTCACCTGTAAACTACTAATTACAAGTGGGATTTAGAAATTGCCATATCTCAGGGTTTTGAGTTCTGTTTGGCTTTGGCATGATCAAAGTCAGATTGTCTTCCAGAAAAATTGCTATAACAATATTTAAACACATAAAAGGGACTTAATTAATTTATGCAGTCACCAGAGATTCTTTTCTGTAAGATATCATGGCTAATTTTACTACAAGGAATTTCACTGAAAATTTAATTAAAAAATATAGCACAAGGATTTAAATTCCTTACCATATTTGAATTTATGTATTTAATCTTTTTATATTTTTATGCAAAGTTTAATATCAAATAACCTGCATTCCTCCCCCCCAACAATCCCCAAACATCAGGGAGTCAAGACATGAAGGGTGTGGGAGCAGGAAGATTTTGTAGTAAATAAAGAATCATCCAATGATTTTGGAAAGGAACCAGATCTTTCACCTATGTCCTGTGATGCTGATTTCCATCTTCCTGCCTGGTTTGACAATACCACAAATAAATTCTTTGCAGAGGACAGTTCTGTGTGATGGGAATTCAGGCCCTGGTACCAATCCTCCAAAATAGCACCTAGAATACTGGAGAGAAGGGAAAACCACTGGCTGCCTCAAAGTGAAGGACAACTTGCTCTCTGCTCAGATAATGTTTTGCAACTGTTTGCTTTCACACATGTGCAGTTGGCTGTGAGGTTCATATTGTGGCAGGACTGTCACATTAGTGGCTAGCCAGTCTGGGGAGCAAATGAAGCACAGATAAAGCCCATGCCCTCTAGACAAACTGAGCTTCATGAAACTAAATATGTCATATGGTAAATTAAAAGTGGAAATAGGGGTGATTGCCTTTTGCCCATATGTACTGGAGAAGATGTTGAGAAGAAGCCCATTATACCCAGGCAAATAGAAAATGGGATCACCTAGAATAAAAGAAAGTTTGAGGCTGTTTTGAAACACTGGCAATGTTCTAATGCAACCCAGTAGACTGTTTGCCTTGGTTTTTTTTGGTTTTGGTTTTATTTTTTTTTTGCAAGGGCAGATTCCTGACTCACTGGTGAAGATTATAGGCTTATCACCATATTGGATGTCCCTAAAGGAGCCAGTATATTCACACTATCAGCTGTGTGACAGTGAATACTCTCTGTTTGGATGGTAGAATAGCTTTTGTTTAAGTTGTGTGGTATAAGCAATCAATGGGCTGAGCTGTCTATCAGATTTATTTCCTGCCTGGGAAGCGAGTCTCAAGTGAGTTGTTGGTGCCCCTCTACACAGAATGAAATTTGCGCATGATATTCAAGTCTAGGCATGTGTGGAACATACTAGGAAAAACTAAATTGTATTCCTTTTTGGAAAATTCAGCCTTAAGGTGTACTTTATTCCAGCATAAAACCTGTTTAGTGACAAAGGAATCCTGGTTAGCTACCCAAAGTCTGTCATTTTTCTCCACAAAACAGATAATTCTCAATGTTTCATACATTGTGAGATCAGCTCTTAGAGCCCTGAGTTGGATGATCTGAAACCTCAATAAACCTTTCAGATACATAAAAAGGCCCCTGGGCTCCCTGGCGCTTCCTCCATGGACTGGTCCTTCAGGAGTGGGCATGAGAACGAGACTGCCATAAGGAAATAATGGGGAAGAAGACCGTGTCCTCCTCATGGCTAGAAGCCATCCCTGGCAGATAGGAACTTCAGCTTGTAAAAGACAACTGTGCTCTGAAAAAGAGTGATGTCTCTTAAGCTAGACAAGTACTATGGAAAACATCAACCTCTTATTCGAGTAATAATCAACCTCTTCAGTAATCTTTCTGCTGCACTTTTTGGCTGGTAGAAAATGAAGGTACTTCCACTTCCAGGGCTTTGCATGCCATCTCAAAGGGATGCTGAGTGATGCAATATACAAATCCCACTGCTACAGAGATGATGAATGCTTGAAAGATAAATATGCTGCCTATCAATACGTTCGAGAAATGCCAGACTTGGAAGGAAAGCTCCAAAGGGGAAAAAATTACCCACATGCTGACAGATCAGGCTTTCATTTCCCATCTGCTAATGAGAAATGAGATGAAGGTGATAACTACTTGAGAGATGGTTGCATTTTGATCCCTTTCCTGAGGAAAGGGAGATGTAATGCATTATAGTTCCTTACCTTAGCTTGCACTTCCTAAGTCCTGGGAGTGTTAAGCAAGTTTTCCACATGAACTGCACTGTAGTTCTAGCACATTGTGGCTCTATGACAGATACCTCTGTGTATCCACTCAAGGATGGATTTAGATCACCTCTTTCAATCCTACAAACCTATCCAAGTCCATGGTGCCAGCTTCTGTGCCCCAATCTTTTGTATTCACAGTGCAACTCAACGGTTTCCTGCTTGAGGGACAACTCAGTATGGTGTTTTCTGAAACTGAGGAAGAAGCTTTGGTGTTACCCTGGACTTTTCTGGAAGGTGCATTTCTTTGGTAGTAGCCTGACATCAATCTCCTCCATGACATTCTTCTTGGTTTTTTTTTCAAACCATTCCAAAAACCTCAGCTGCATGACTTGGACATTGTCAAATGGCTCTCATGTTAATAAGCCAGGAGGTTTGTCAAGCATATAAGTAAATTACATTTTTGCCAGTCTTGGTTCTGTAAAAATGTTTCAGTTTTCTGTTTCCTAGCTCAAAATCTGCTCATAAAATTTCTTCATGAAAACCACATTATCACGATTCAGAAAGGAGGTATTTATTTAAAAGGTATTTCTTATAATGCTATTAAGCTAGAATAGGCCAAAGTTAGAATGAAATTATTAATCAGGCTCTATTTTACTAATACATATGGTCCCATTGATTTTAATAGAATTACATGACTTATTGAAATAAGCTAATTCTCCCTGAGGTAAACCTTTAAATTAAAAGTTGATTGAAATTTTGATATGGGGAACTCTTGATTGAGTTAGAAAGATGTATCTCTGATTCTGGACTCATTTTTTTCTCTAAGGCTTTTTATGCTTGTCTACATGTATTCTACCCAACAGAGCAGAAAGAGTATCTCATTAGAAAAATGAAATGTCAGTATATTTTTATATTTCTTCTCTTTACTGTTTATGTGAAATAAATTGTTTTAATGTGGTTTTTTTTTAATTGAAATTACTGTAGAAAGCTAAGTCAAAATGTTTGCCTTATTCTTTTGAATTCAGTCAGTTATATTCTTATCTGCTTTGTGTTATTTATTGTTTGATATATTTAATTCATTTCATGAATTACATTTCATGGCCCCTCCCAACATCTATTATATGCACAAATGTAAAGAGGTACATTCCACGAGTGTAGGGCTATTCCTATGCACGTGGATGTGAGTGTGTGCTTGCACACTTGCCCTTTCTCGTGTGCATTTTGCCCTTGCTGTGAGATGTGCAGTGAGAGAATTTTAATCCCATTCTTTGATCTTTCTGAGAAGTGAAGGTAAAGAGGGGAGGGGGAAGCATACACACCTGCAGTTTATTTCTTTTAAGGAGAGGACTTGAAGATGATAGAGATGAGACAGAAGAAGAATACTGCCCCTTGCCAGGAGCTTTGTTCACAATGCATACAATGCATGGTCTGAGAAGCCAAGTGGGAACTGTTGCTGTTGGAAGGAAGAGCAGTATTGCCAGGGGTCATGGAGCAGGGAGTGCAATCGATTAGAGGTATAAGTCTTAAGATGGCAGCAGGGAAAACGTTCAGTGACCAAATCAATCTGCTAAATTACCTTTCCTCAAGATGTGTATAATGTTATTCTTTTAAAGCTGAATTTGTATTCAGGTGCTTTAGCTTAGCTGGTTTTGAAGCAGGGTGACTGTCTGTGAGAAGATAATTTAGAACAAAGGATTCATAAGAACACTTATTTTGCATGAAAAATACCTGCCTGGTATTTGAAAATGTAACTACAAGGGAATCCAGAAATAAGGTGCAAGAAGCAGAATTTAGTGACTTAGTTGGTGATAGGTAATTGATTATTATTTAAAGGGCATCCCAAGTCCACTGATGTCAGTGGTAGCTTTTCAGGAGAAATTTTACTGGATCTTTGGTTAACATCATCCCCAATGTGTGGGAATAATTTTGACAATGTCATTGGATGCTATTTAAGGCACTGGACTCCTAAATAATTACACTGTTTATGAAAATACTCATTTATGCCCACTATAGAATGATATATTCTGAATTTCTCTTATGTACTTCATGACAGTTTTAGTATGTAAAAACTCAGACTAGGCTATTTTAACCATGTAAGAAAAAGATGCCTCTTTGGCCTTACTTCCTTCTGTCTTTTGTTTACTCTGTAGGGAGAAGAAAGTATACACATTGAAGTATGCTTAAATTTAATCCATTCACTTATTCTTGTCACATATTTCTTTATACTGTCATTCAATTCTGAAAAAAAATCAAATAAAAAACAACTCTCTTTTGATAATGAAATCTTTTTCAACAGCAGAAATCCTTTCTTCTTCAAATTCTGCTTATGCTATACTGTGACCTGATTCTTACTAGTGTGGAGAAATTCACAGCTCTTTTATGATCTAAAGCAGATCTGAACATTACATTCCAAAGATGAAAGATGCATGAACAGCATCGTGGAGTTCCTGGCAGAAATCTCTGTCCTCAATACCCTCTGTCAGGAGAAATGTTTTCAGCTACAAGACCAATTTATGCTCATCACAAGTGAGGAGTGAAAGCGCTTGCTCCCAGATGAACTGCAGCATTCACTGCAGAAAGATTCACTGGTCATGTTGGTACTGTGCATTTACACTAAAAGTTTCAACCACAAAGACAAGTTATAGTGTTGAGTTTCAAATGCTCTTTGGTGGATCAGTGCATATGTGTTAATTCTGTCATGATTTTTAATAGAATTCACTCTGCTAAAAGCTATTAAATCAGACTGAGTGAAAAGTAGTATAAAAACATAATACAATGTTACATCACGTTTTTTGACATATTGCATGATTTCAAGATCACTTTGCAAGACAGATTTCAATTCCTTTTAAGTCTAACTGCTGAATATATTCTTTGTTATGACAAGAGCACTAATGCTTATGTCAAAGAAAGATACAAATGTGATGGAAAATGTCAGAAAAGATTTCTGTTCCTGTACTCTAAAGGTTACACTACAGGATCTGCTGTGATCAAATGTAAAAGTAGTACTTACTGAAATGCCTTGAACTTACACATTTACTTCTTTTTTTATCAAAAGAATTCTTACATGAGAATACCAGCTGAACTTATCTTTGAATTTGTTGAATTTGTGGAAGATTTGATCATTCTGATAATGATGGATTTCCTTCACTGTAAGTATCCATATGCAAGAGAAATTTTGTTGCTCTCACATCCTGTTTTGTAGTATCCTACAGCTGACATCTGAGCAGCACAGTAAGTAACCGATATAAGAAATTGTTAACATTTTGCTGTCTTTAGCAACTATCCACAGGTGTTACTCTTATATAACCTCTGCAGTCAGCTATGATATACAGAGTTAAATCTCCCTGTTGCTGTAGCCAGGAAAGAAAAATGTGCTCAAAGCTTTTTTTTTTTTTTTTTTTTTTTTTTTTTAAAGAGTAACACACTTCAACAATCAAAGGACTAAACCAGCTAAACAGTCACATAGAACTGTATTTAAAATCATTGGTTTGGGAGTATGGGGTGTGTGTGAGCGGTTTATGTATGGGAGAAATCCCCTTAACTAAAAGCATTAGAAAAATTGAATGAATGTAAAATTCAACAGTTTAATTGGATCTTGAGGAATTATCTTGGAACCTGCAAACTGGCTTCCAAGCCCTGCTAACTAACTTACCTTCATCAAATGCTTAAAGGCTTTCCTCACATTGTCAAAAGCATTTTAAGCAAGCACAGCACTCAGCTACATACCATGACAAATTTTGCCTGTAGGCTATTAAAATGGCTTTAAACTAGTGAGGCATGCTCTTAAATATATATATATCTATATATATATAGATATATATGTATACTTTGTACATATTTCATCCTGAGCTGGCTCTCTCCTACCAAGCTGCTTTCTTTGTGGGACTGGGGTTTTATCGGGGCTTTTTTTGGCTTTTTTTGTTGGTATTTTTTTGTGGGTGTTTTGACTTATTTTTTGTTAGGGTTTTTTATTGTTTTTTTTTTTTCTTTTAGCCTTTACATCTTCGGAGTCTAGTGGGGTTATTAATTAATGAACTTGTGTATTTCTGTCTTTAGATGCTGAAGAGTGAGGAACTGTCAATCAGCAGGGACCCTCCTGAATTAGGTGAATGCTAACATTTGGCAAGTGTCATCACAGTTGCTTGCCCATGCCCTTGTAATGCTCTAAACCAGTGACCCTTCCCTCTTTGTCACACATTTCAGGTAGCACTCAGAGCTCATTGTGTGCAACTGAGGTCAACTGCCAACCAACCAAGTGTTCTGTCCTGCTCTCACAAAGCTTTCCCTGAAGGCAAGAGAAAAGAATAATAAAAGGGGGAAATGGCCTGCTGAGCAAAGACTCTGAGTCCTTTATAACAGGAGGTCGTTTTTGATTATAGGAAGGAACCTTCAGTGGCCATGGAAACCAAAATGCCACACAAAAGCCAGAGGGTGCTTGGGAGGTAAACAAGATAGATGAAAGGTGATGGTGCTTTTAATCTCCACAATCAATGTGTTTAGGTGGGTGACTTTAATTTAATCCATGTCTGATTAACCCACTCCCTTTGTTTACACCATTATAGGAGTTTTTCTCCTATAAAATTTTTAAACAAATGTTAAAAGATTCCAGGAGAGGGCTGGTCGCCACAGTGTTTTCATCCTATTCACCCCACTGATGTAATCATGGATGTTCTCATTATCCACATAAATGCCTAATCCTTCTTATTCCTGCTAAGCTTATCCTCAGTGCTATATTTTTGAATGAGAGAGTGAAAGTTCTTATACAAATACAAATTCTTGTGACTTTCTCTTTTAGACACCTAGCAGGATGAAACAACTGGAAACAATGGCATTCAGTAAGGAAACCTTTTCCATCAAGAAGCCTTGGAGCAGTTATGTGAAAACTGGTTTTGATTTGGGTGAGTTATGAGTCCTTGAAAGCTGCCCATCGTACAAGCTTAGACGTTTTTTAAATAGCAGCAGAGGTTTTAATGACAGCTGAATGTTCAGAAGGAAGTTGTGCCGTGCATGCGTGTGCGGCTAATTTACCTACTTACTGAAAAATATACTCAGGGGTAGTGCTCTGAATGAACCCTGCCACATTCAGTTTGGATTGGCTTACACCACTGAAAACTCTCTCCGATGGCTGTGCAAAGTTTTCCACAATAATGAGCATTTTATGGAAGAAATTTTCAAAAAGCCAGTCCCCCTTTAGGAGAACGGATCCCATTCAGACTGGAAAGGGAATTTAAAAAAAAGACCCAGAGGAATTTGTGTTCCTACAACCCTTGGGGTTAAGGGGTGCATTCAATAAAGACAGGTATTTAAGGAATTATCTTATTCTCGGTGTCATTAGAGAATGAGGTTTAAAACTTCTCTGAATCTTGTCTGGTTTCTGAATGAAAATAAAATCATCACTCATTGAGTTAGGTTTCCTAAGCACTCTGGAGGGATAGATGCCTCAAAATAGCATTTGCAGGAGGAAATGTCTAAGCGCACTGACTTCAAGTTATCATAGCCCTTTTTATAGCTAAGATGTCTTTGCCATGGTATTCAACAGCTGCCTGTATCCAGCCAAACACTAGGTCCTTTCTTAAAAGCAGCTGCCTATCTCAAGTCTTTGAAAAAGTAAAGAGCTTAGTGTGTCCTTTTACAATACAGGCAGAGGAGGCACTGCAAGTGATGCTGCCCACTCTCTGTGTAATTACCCAGCAGTAGGAGTGCTTGGGAGCAAGAGACCTGGGCACCATGCCTTCCTCAATGCTGGGGTGACTGAACCTGTTTTTCTGCTGCCTAGGCAAGCAGGTCAAGCCTGGGGAGGAGGACAGTTCTAGAGCTGAGAAGCTCCTCAAAAACAAACAGGATGATTGAGGCCCAGAAAGAAAAGAAAATGCCTGTGAGCTCCTAACTGTAATCCTGTCAAAAAGAGATGGTCTGTTTGAGGAGATATTGCCTAGGTGAAACAAGGAACAGTGTGCCTGGATGTCACAGCTGTAGAGTTTGACACTCTGAGGAAAAACACTGATGCTGTTAGTTGCCTTCTGCTAACAGTGAGCACTCACATGCCCATTGAAGTATTCAAATTCTGATCTTCCATTCAGCCTGGAGCTCGCTTCTTCCTTCACAGCTCCCTGTTGGGGTCTCTATCCACTAAACTGTAAGATATTCTGAGACAGACATCAGAGACAGCCTAAGACAAAGTCTTGTAAAGAAAGTGAGAGATATTTTGCTTTTCATTGAATCTATGGCTATTTCATATTGAAGACTGAATCCAAGAGTCTTACATGTGCTAAATTAGTGCAATTATCTCTCACTCAACTGGTATTTAAATCCTTTCTAGAGAATGGAGCAGCATAAACAAGCATGAAGTGAAAGGGGAAAACACAAGCATCTTTCAGTACCTTTCTCTCTGACAATAGAAATTTTAGGTTCCCATATCTAAATCTCCACCACAGAGCTGTGCAGTGCCAGGAGTTTGAAAACTATGTATAAAATCAAAATGATAAATGACAATAAATGGGGCCTTCAGGATGACAAATCAGCAACTATGGACTGGAGATGCTTCTAGGATTAGCTATTAAATGATCAATTGTTTTCCAGAGCCTTTGTTATGAATAAGTTTTATGAATCTTTCCATGACTGAAGCTTTTCAGCATTTTCAAAAGGCCCAATAATAAATTGTTCTGTATCTATTATTTTGAAAGGTTCAAGGCCACTCTGTTGGCATAAGTATTGGTGTTGTGCATGTTACACATATATGAATGTAGTGGGAAGCAAAAAACTTTCCTTCCTCCTTTCCTCCTTTTATCAGCATAAAGGTTGCTTAGAGCTGAAATGATCAGTGCTATGAGGATTCTAATTTGAATCAAACTTGTTTTGACTTCACACAAGTCAGTAGGCATCTTTCAAGGAGTAGTTACCTCTGGTAATATATTTTTTGTCTTAACTATGCTCAGGAAATTTTTTTGATATTCTCTTCAGTGAGCAAAATTTGTGTTGGTCACCTAACCAACCCAAGGATTATTGTTGGCCATGTATTGTGCCACAGTAACACATTCACAGCACCATTCTCACAAAGGAACACAGAAAAACTTGCTGATGCTGCAATCCTTCCCTAATTTTGCTCAAGCAAGGCTCAGCTTAGTATGCTAGTCTATTTAATGAGGAACCTGTGATCGGTAATACCAGTTGCATTTGTAGAATTCAGGCTTTTGACAAAAGTACACTGAATCAAAGAGCTTGTGAAATATTTCTCGGATAGCTACATGGCAGTAGAATAGAAAAGGGAAGAAAAAAGATTTTACAGGATTTTGGCAGGTTTTAAAGGGCTTTCCACTCACCAGTCAGATGATTACATTCTCATTTTCACTCTGAAATTTTGTTTGGTCTCTTTAAGAAGGTAAAGAATGAACAGAAAAATCAAAGAAAGTAAGTAGTGGAAATATACCATATAATGAGAGCTGTGTTTCACTCTGTAAAGATAAAGTTATATAATGTCATTTAGACAGCAGGTCATAGAACTACTGAAGAAATAGAGGATAATGACTGAATGGAAGGGAAAGTGCATTCTACTGACTTGAACGGAGTGTCAACAATACCAAGTCTGAAGACTGAGAACATTGCTATGAGGGTGAGGAACTGAAGAGAAAGGTGATTAAGTGATATTTAAGATTTTGCTTGTGGACCTGGACTTCTGGGCTATTCATGACTCTTTGCAGCTGTTTCCACTTGTCTCCTCTGACTGCTTTAGCAACAACATTCAACCTCTCCACATTCAATACTTTGAACACCTCTGAATGAATACATTATTTATTACATGCTCCACTTTGCTGAATGAGTCCCTGAGTTGCAGTGGGATAAATCTAGAATTCTGAAAAAGACCATTTATCTCTGCTCTGTATGATTGGCTTGTGACAGGCACAGCATCTGAGCCCAGACAAATTGCTAGGGTCCTAGAAATAACAATCATGCTGCTTACTGCCCAGTAAAAGAAACGTTATATGGCCAAATTAGGCAACCCAGTGACCACCATGAAATCTGTTGAAGCTTTCCTTAGAGTTGGTGTGGATACTTAGCCAAACCTCTTTGGCTGTGCAATTGAGCTTTATCATACTCTTCTTCCAGCTAAAATTATAAATACCCTTATATTTATGGTAGTGCAACACCACCTACTAGGAGGCAAGGGTAAGAAAGCTGGCTCTTTTAAAAATTAATGAGCCTTGGAAGGAAATGAAGCTGAGACAGTATGAAAGCATATGAATTTCTCCTATACAGAAGAACTAGCATTCATTAAGCTGTAACTCTACACTGTTCAAAGCTCAGTCCACTTCAGCAGTAGACTAGTATGAGTAAGGACTGTAGAGTTCAGGGTATGTGTTTTTCTATTGCCTGGAAAAATATATTACTGCATCGTGGGTAACAAGATTAGCAAAGACATTTGCTTTGTCACAGAGACATGTGCCTACCTGTACATTTGATGCAATAAAACTGATTTTGCAATGATCTGAGAAAATAGGAGGTTTATGTCCAGTGTTAAATTTGGGGCCCTTTGCAATGGTAGCATCTGTAACATAATCCTATTTTTACACTGTCAGATGATGGGAATTGCATAACTAAGTATGTTAAAAATGGCAGTCTGAAGGTTTTGGTAGTAGTTAATATTAGAACTTAGAAGAAGTGAAAATGAATGTTCTTACAAATAATTCGATTAAGCAAGCTACCTTTTAATTGTTCTTTTGTTTTACTCTTTACCTAAAAGTCTTTAAAAATTAACCCTTTAAAGCTCTTTCTTTCGTGCAAGGAAGTGGAAATTATTGGAAACTTATAGATTGGATTATTCACAATTTTTTTTTCCCAGCTATGCCCACATAAATTCGAATTTATATATGGAAGGGTTGTGTTACTTATTCTTTCTCATCTGCCAAGAAATAGTCTCAAGGAACTCATGTTCCAGGTCAGAAAGTTAAAGAAGGCATATTGACCTGGATTCCTCTTGTTCTGTATATTTCAGACTTTTTCTCATATTCAGTCTTCTGCTGAGAGTCTTTTCTGTACAGAGCATTTCTACTAATATGTCTGCATCAAATCAAAGTTCATCGTTATTGAACATACTGTATTCACAGTTATGCAGCTGTGAATGTTATTACTTAATATCATCTTGGAATAAGCTACACAAAGGCAACACAGATCATACGGAAATGACTGTGCCTATGCTAATGGGCCATTATACCTTCATCACCAAGTGTAAATAAAGGAATACAACCTTGCAACTCTGAAAGGAAATTGCTGTCAGATACAATGGATTGTATTTCCTTGCTCTGTGGTTGGTAAATTTATATTTAGTCTTTGTTTGATTACTGGTCACTGTATTGTGCTTATTGCATAATAAATCACTGAAGAGTGATCAAATAATTTTCATGAAGACACAGATTCAGCATTAGAAATAAAGACTTTTGGGGAGACACTCTTTCATTTTGAAAAAGCAGCTATGCAAAGGGCGAGCTACCAAAAATGAGGAAGATTAATTCTGTATTCTTTCCAGATAGCCTCTGTTGCCATTTTAAAAGAACATTACAGTAGGGATGATCTGATGGAATCCAGTATCTGAAAAGTTCTGCTTCTCTCAAGAGTGATGTGTAGTCCCAAAATTGGAATAATGTTCAGGTGCTAGTCACAAGAGGGAGCTCAGTGCTTCAGACCTATAATAGAAATAGAAATAGATCCAGACTGAGAAGCAAAATTTGAATTGTATGTAAAGGATATAGGGTTGGTAAATGAATAGTAATTTTCAGCACTTGGACTGTGTTACTTCAACTTGGATTTATCCTAGGACATCAATCTTTGGCATTAAAAAAGAAGAATGTTTCTCACTCAGCTTACTTTCTCTGGCTTTCATCTCTATAGTTTCTCATATTTCTATTTCTTTATCAAAAATAAGGTGAAAATGGAATGGAACTTGACAGCTTATAGCAGCATTTTAAGGCCAAAAGAAACTCCCAAGCCAGTAATATTTTATTTACTATAAGTCTTAGGAATGGACTGGATACAAACTTATTATCATGGTTAAAAACATTCAGAACTATAGGTCTGAAATATTATAATATTTGAAATTATATGATAAATGAAATGTAGACAAATCAAAATCATTGTAGATAAAATGCAGAACATCACAGCTGGGGGCACGGTGTTGATTTGCACCCAAATGGGCCCTGACACCAACAGCCCAGGAAGCAGAGAGTAGATGAGCTGCCACAGAACCAACCTGATTATTCAGGCAATTAACGTACTTTCCTGGAATACTTCTGTTTTTAAAAATGTCATTTTTGAACTAAAGAACCATCGATTGATAAAATTGTGGCCAGGTGATCCTGAAAGTAAGGGTATTAAAGCTAGAAATTGTGACAATTAACATGAAATTTTCAAGAAATCCAAACTTATTTTAATCTTTGGAGGTGAATAATTTTAAAATTATGTTAATTCCCACTCACGAGTTATATCATGGAAAAAAAAGTATGATTTGTGCATTCCAGAGTTAGTTGTTCCAGATTAAACTAGGCCGATTCTTTAACAATGGCTCATTCTTATTTGCCTTACCCACTCCTGGTGTTGCCTGGGTGATGTAGTTGTTCAGATGCTGTGGGCTTCTTCAAGTGTTTACTTATCAGCAGTGCAAAGCCTGTGGAAAGGATTGGCATGCTGCATTGGATTTACAACAGTTGTTCTTCCCCAGAGCAGTGGAAAGTAACTGAAATGGTCATATTTCTCCTTCTTGCTGTAGATTCCCTTATCTTCATGTGTCTTAACCTACATTATCTTTGACAGCCTCTCCTTTTCTCATGCTCTACATTTTCTGGCTTGTTTCACACTCCTTTTTGCAAAACCTCATCTTTTCTTGGCCATCTGTTTTGAAAACATCTGGTGAAGCAGGTAATTTAAAAAGTAGAGTCTGCACATACCTCACCAGAAAAAGATTTGTCATGGTTACAAATTAGACACTGAAGAAAATAACCTCTGCTACACTCTTTCTAGGAAGTTCTGTGGCAGTTATAGTGCTTAAATCAAGTTTAGGTCTAAAATGTACACTTTCAGACTACAGTAATGGACTTAATGACAAAAGCACTTGTCTAAATTCCATACTCTGTGTTATGCAGTTGTGCAACATAAATCAGCCTAGTGATCCCTTCTGGCCATACAAGGTTTTGCTTTTTTACTTTGAAAGGGCCACTGTGTCCCTTTGGTGAGCACCAAATCAAGTACTAGGGTGTTACTAAGGTAATTTATTCAGAAAAAATCCTAAACATTAAATATAATAGTATATTTCTTAAAATGTATATTTTAAATCAATCACTTTATGAATTAAGTTTATTTTTAAATTTTAAAAAGTTGTTTTCTAAACATAATAAACCATAATTTTGGATAGCATAAGTTTGTGCTTGCAAATAGTCAAATCCTTGAAGTAAAAAAACCCCAGCTTCAGTTTTGAAAGCTATCAGTGATTCTATCATAGACTTGCACACAGTGTGATTCAGAATTTATATTTCCTTGTATAAATAATGGATATAATGTATAAAAAAAAAAAGACTTGATTAAAATTTTCCACTTTTATTTTCTGTCAGAAGACACAAGGATAAGTAACCTGCTTTTATTTTATATATTTTTTAAAATCTGAAATACCTTTTATCCATTAAAAGTTTTCTTCAAAAGTTTTTGGCCAGACTATGTGAATGTCTGGCTTTGGAACAATTTTCCCCCTTGTTTCCCAAAAAAAGCAAGGTGTGCCTTATTACATTGTCCAAATAGCCTTCCATTTCATTTTATTATCAGACCCCTCTAAAACTGTAAAAATTTGTTGCCCACTTTTTGATATAATTCCTATGAGTTTAATCAGCAGTAACCAACTTTTTGGGAAGGAGAGCTTTTAGGGTGCCATTTATGGAGAAGGTACAGACAGATCCCTTTTCTATCCCTTATGGACGTGCAAAAATCAAGATGCAACTACTATCTGACTGAGAAACACTTCAAAAATCAGACAACCAGCACATACATGGTTCAACCATAACAAATGATGCCCCTTCTTTTCAGCAGATCTGAAAGTTGAAGATTTGCAAAGTAAATAGGGATATTCCAGTGAATAGAACACAAGACACAAAACTGTAGAGAACCAGGCTTCACTACTTACTTTTTTTCAGTAGCAAATTCACAAAACAGAGGAGATACCTTCTCAGTTCACAAAACAGAGGAGACATCTTTTCATACGGCCATTAATTAAGTTCAAAAGAGGCTGAGTAACTTACCCTGAGAACAAAATCGGAGAAATCCTGCTTTTAACCATTTAGTTGCTCTTGCAGTCAAGGCAAAAAAGCAAGCTATAAATTAGCCCAGGACAATTTGAGGTAATTCCAATACCCCTTACAGGCAATGCCTTGGCAGCCAGATCTGATGGCTGTCAAACCCCTCAGCCACACCTTTCACCCAGAGACATCTCATCTCTGGAAGCTTCTAGCTGTATCCCACTGCTCTTCCCTGAAGAAATCTGAGGAGGTACAGATGGTCCAACTCTACAGCTGTAAAGGCTCAAAGAACATCAAAGTCAAGACTTCATTTCCCTCCAGCACAGCAGGTTTTAAAACAACAACAACAACAACAACAACAACAACAAAAACCTTCTAAACTGTCTCTAGCTCAGGAAGTCATCCCAGCACAAATTGGCAAGAACTTAGATAACCTCCAATTGGAAAATGTGCAATTAATTTGCTAAATACAGGGTGACATGCCTGAGAGGATGGTCTGTATTTGAAATCAAGGACAGTTGATTAAAAATTGTGCTCTCTACTAAGAAGGAAATAGTCATGCCTAATCCATGATTTAGAGCATGATTTTATTGTAATCTCATTCAAGTTTGCAGTGTCTGATTGAAAAGTAAGCAAATCTAATTAATTAATATTGGCCTCTCATTATCGTGTATCTGCCCTGCGCTTCCTGAATGACAATCCTAAACATCAGAAAAAGACAGATCTCTTTATAATCAAGGATCTTACCAAAAAAAATTAGAAATAAATAATAAAAAAAGAGAAATCCACGACTGCCCGAACTGTATCCTATTGCTAAGAATAATCCAATGGCATTTCAGCTGCCCCACTGAACAGACAGTCCTTACATCGTGCTCCGAGTTTCGCCAAACCGGGGCCCTGGCGGAGGGCCAAGGGAAGCAGATTTCAGCGGCGCGAGCCCTCCGCTGAGAACACCCTACTGCCGCTCCCCCCCCGGCCGGGGCACCACGCATTCATTTTATGTGTAGTGCTCCTGTGCCTCACAACTGCTATGTCTGATATTTTCTTTATGACTTCAGCTTATTTGAAGATTTGGCCGCAAGATGTATTTTCACACAGTGCTCAATACAAAGTCTAAAACTCGAGCTCAGAAAGGCAGTCTACAAAATTGAAAGGAGCTGACTTGATCTCTACATATAAATAACTGGAAAGACAGGGGGATCTACTCTTATGCAGTTTTGATAATTTCTGGCATGTGTGATGACACCAAAAAATGTTATACCAAAAGTACATGAAACCTTAGCTGTCAGTTGGGTGAAATTCTTCACAGATACCTGACAGAAACATAGAGAAGTCAGAAAAGTAACATTAAGTCACTAGTGGCAGACAACAACCACAAATACTCACCACCACCTTTGTACTCTACACCCTAGACTGGCATTCCAACTTTTCTAACTCTTCTGACTACAATTTCTCTCTAGAAAACTAGCAATCACCAGTATATGGGTTTTTATGGATCCTTGTGCCTGAAGGACTAAGATGGAGTTGAGGAGGGGAGGAGAGTGGTAGAGAGGGGAGATATGAGGACGTGAGGGGAGGAAAAGAAAAAAATATTGGATGTGTAAGCAGAGTCACAAGCGCACGAAGTGCAGGTACAGTGTCACAGAATCACAGAAGTTTCTGCATCGTGAGAGACTCAAAGTATGTTTGAGTCCAGCTTCCAGTCCTGCAGAGGATGATCCCCATGTGCTTGAGAGTATGGTCCAAAAACTTCTTTTACTCAGACAGGCTTCATGCTGTGGCCACTTTCTTGTGGAGCTCATCCTAGTGCTCAACAACCCTCTGGGTGAAGAACCTCGTTTCCAGTACCCAATCTAAAACCCTAAACCTTCCCTGACACAACCTCAGGCCATTCCCTCTGGTCCTGTCACTGGCAACAAGAAAGAAGAATTGGTGTCTGTCCCTCCCCTTCACAAGGAAGTTTTCTGTGGTCTTTTTAAAGTTAAGGATTGGTGAATGGAAGAAGGGATATCTGCTAACCAGACATGGATTTCCTTTTCCTTTCTCTTTGGGTTTCCAGACTCTGTTTTGTATTGTACTCTAAATGTTATATTCTAGCCTTTGCAGAAATAAAATAAAAGTCAGCCTGCTGACAAATATGCTGTTTCAGATGTTTATCTTCCCAATTGTTGATGAAAACCATTTCCAATTTGTTCATAGACTTCCATTAGAAATTTATTTTCATAAATACAAAACACTTGTTTCAACAGCTTTTCTCTCAGTATTTCAAAAGGCTGAATAACATTGAATGAACAAAAATAGAGATGTTGTCTGCTGCAGAACAAAATCTTTGAGCTATTAGGAGACTGCTGTGGCTGGATTCTTCTCTGTCTGTGCTATTAGGATTTAAGGGTTAAAAAGAAAAACCATATTTGTATTTCTCCTCAGAAAAGTATGCCAGTGATCTGACCTCAAACAATGAGCTCTTAAGATGCAGCAAGGTGCTAGAGATGGCTAAGAAGAGATAGTTGGAGAAACATACTGATTATTTTTATTGTCCACTACACATTGTCACTTGACTGATTAATCTGAAACACCTAACTCTTTCCAGCAGCTGGAAAAGAGGTTGATTTTTGTCTCATCCTCAGCATTCTCATCAAGTGACGAACTATTAAATTTTTGCCTGCAAACTCAAATCTGAAAAAAGGTTAGACAGAATCAATATTTTTTCACACACTAAAACTTTAAAAACTGTCCAACTGGATATTTTCAGGTCTGCTGTTAATATATAGAGTGTGTTCTATGGATGATACTATGGTTTGCCAAAATACTTAGGCATATGTTTGATTTTAAATTCTGAATAATCCCATTTGCAACAGAATTTAAGCAGGCACGCCAAACTAAGGATGGAGGTGGAGACAGATAGAAGTACTCCTACACTTCTCAATCATCACCTCTAGGAGTTTTGCTATTTGGATGCAGGTGGCCTAGTTATTTTGCAGGAATTTAGGTTTGGCAAGCATTTACCTGGAAGCTAGGATAAAAATGCATGTAAGAATTAACCAAATAATATGATAAAGAAACAGCAAAAATTTTATTATGGAAAATAGGCAGGAAGAAAAAGATGATATTTGTGAGCTTGAAGATTTATTTATGCTTTCAGTTGCTTCAAGATCATCATGATTACAAAGAAGTCTGCAATTAATATTTCCTGTAATATTTCACAGCCAAATTATGATAATAATTTTATATTTGACCAAGTGTGTAGCAGCTATTAACTGCATTCAAAAGAAGCAATCTGGAGACAAAATAGTTTCTGAACATATAATGGTATGGGTGAAATGGTATCAAATTCTGCTGGACTCCATTTTCTCATGTACAGCAGCAAGAGTAGGTCTAAATATAGTCACCACAGAGGCTGAATGCCTCATTTCTCTGTCATTCTCGCAGTCATTCTTCTGTCAGTAAAGACAAGTTAAAATTATTAATACCTCTACTTCCATGAAAATCTAGACGTTGTTTGAATATATTTTTGTATTTCAAAATATTCAAACATGGAGTTCCATCTTTAGTGTGTATGGATACAATATCTCCATATTGGAAAGCAACAATGAAATAACAATAGCTGCAATACCAACGTCAGTCTTGCAAGTTATTTTATGTGCAAAATGAAGGGACACTTAAAATAACCTTGTGTGTGGCTTTAAAGGCCTAATTTACTAAAAAATGCTATTGTCTAGTTACATAAGAGAGCAACTGGTTTTGTTATGCTGTATTAAATTCTGGAGCTTTTAAATTCTCTAATCACTATTGTGGGTGAATCTGTCCTGAAGATTTCTGTGTCACTTGTCACTAAGCATTTTCCCCTTGCCTTCACAGTGATGGGAAAAACCTAATCAGTCTGGGTTCATCATGCTAAAGGGAATTTGCTGAAAATTCATCACATGTGGTCAGTGCAGATTGGTGAGTGCCAGATTTTGTTAGCAAACTCTATCTACTAATTTTACCGCCAAAGTTGAAACTGTCAGAGACCCCTTTCCCTGATGGCTCTACTGACAGAGTCTTTGTCAAATCTGGAATGGGCAAACAAGTTTAAAGAAAAGAAGGACTGACTTAAACAACTGTGCAAAACTCAAAGTGTGTTTCCAATGAATCAATACTTTGGTTTTGAAAAAAGCTGACATAAAGTTTCTTGTCTGGTTTTTGTTCTGTAGTCACTTTTAAAATTCCTGATTCAAGCCAGACCAGTAAGTAGAAACAGAAAATGCTACAGACCTACCTTTGTTGTGGAGTATTTTAGAAAAAAAAAAAAATTAAATAAAAATATTAATAAGTAATACACACACACACACATGTATAAATTTCTCAAGAATGTCTGATTTTGCAACACCAAGTTTTGAAAATCCAAGTTTAAGCCAATTTAAACCCAACTTCCCACCTGCCAAACAAACCTAAAAGTAGTTATTGGTATTGATAGTTTATGTCAGAAATCTGATGTGACTCCAGACTGGATTTATACATGGATACAAGTTTCCTTAATGATTTAAGAGATAAAAATATCATCATAATTGTGTTATTATGGGAAACTTACTTTCACATAAATACTCTAAAAAATATTTGTATTTTATAATGATAACATCCTGATATAACTGGATTTGAATGCTCAAACTTTTCTTCCCAAGTCACAGAAACAACAGGAGGTAATGCTTTTATCAGTTTTGTTTTGGCACATGGTAAAGAGATAATGGAAGTTCTAACTACAACAGATATTTTGAATCCAGATATGATTTATTTTAAATTAAATATGAGAGCAAACACAGGCTAGACAGTCTCTGTTTCAAAAAAAATAGTAGGTCTGGAGAACCTTATGAAAATTATTCCGTAAGATTTAGCAAGAGTAAAGTTACATGTGGGTTCTCAATGGTGAGAACAGGACTCAGACTGAACAAAAATGAATTTGACAGAACGAGGATAGTGCTTTGTGTCATCCAGAAGCAGTGACATTGGCACTATGACAAATAAATTAAGGTAAACTTGGTAAATTAAGAAATATATATAGCAATTAAGGTTAATGCAGACAAAATATAGGCAAAACCAATCATATTCAGGAAAAGTTTAGATAGTCTTCATCTCATCCTGTTGAAGTTAATCTATGCACTTGCAAGGTCTTGTAGGTAGGACTAATGATGAGTTGGATGTGTTAATTCATCAAGTGGTGAAGCAGCTGAATAAACTTAAAGCATAAACATGTCACAGAATCTTAGAACTGTAGAATTGTTTGGGTAGGAGAAGACCTCTAAGATACAAGTCCAACCAATAACCTAACACTGCAAATTCACCACTAAACCATGTCCCCAGGTACCACATCTATGCATCACCAGGGATGGTGACTCCACCATTTTCCTGGTCAGTCTCTCCCAGTGTTTGATAAGTCTTTCTGTGAAGAAATTTTTCCTAATATACAATTTAAACCTCCTCTGACACAACTTGAGGCCACTTCCTCTCATCCTGTTACTTGTTCCGGGGGAAGAGACTGCCCCCAGCCTGGCTACACACTCCTTTCAGGTAGCTGTGGAGAGGGATAAGGACTCCTCTGAGCATCCTCTTCTCCAGGCTACACAACCTCAGCTCCCTCAGTTGCTCCTCATAAGACTTGTGTTCCAGACCCTTCACCAGCTTCAATGCCTTTCCTGACCTGCTCCAGTACCTTAATGTTCTTCCTGAATTCAGGGACCCAGAACTGGACACAGATATTAAACAGAATCAGCTCCCATACTGAGCTCTGGACTATATTATTTGTGCCCAGCCACCAAGGAGATGTTATTCCACTCCTCCTCAACTGCCTTTAAGGCACTGCACTGCAAGGACTGATGAATCTACTTTAAACTCCCCAGATTTAGGACAGAGAATAAGATTACCCAGGAGGAAATGACTCCATAGACTTCCAATGAGGATAACTGGACTGTTTGAAGTTCTGACTTTGTGTTTTGGTCAATAATATGTTCATGAATACTGAACACACATGGTATAGATAAAGAGAATCTAAAATATTTTTCTTTTCTGAAAGCACTGTGCTCATCACTAAATAAGAGAATCAGTTTTCTTCTTTCTTATAATCCCAATGACTCCATTTTGCTCTGCAGAGTGGAAAACTTTCAGCTTAAGGCTCTGTGGTGGTAAAGGTATTTTCCAAGGAGGTGGGACCTGTGGGACTGTTTTGGTATTTTTTTCTGAAAATGAGGGAAAAGGTCTTACACATCTGGTTCTCTAACTGCTAAACAACTTTGCAGAAGTCTAAGCACAACTTGTTTCTCTACCCATGCAATTAAAAAGAAACTTTCCAGATGCATAATGAGGAGGACCTTATTCTTATCTCCAAGTCTGGGAGATTTCAAGCTGTAAATCCCAGTTGCATATAGGTTTTTATCTCAATTGTAAAAAGATCCTTCTATGAATATGAGAGAGACAAGATTCAAACATGCTTCACTCCTAAGTGATGCTATTACTTGGTCTGGCAGTTTAAAGGCATTGGCACCTCTCAGGTCCAGAGTTTAATAAGGTAAGAACCTAGCTCAGGATTATAAATGCTGTTCT
Source organism: Poecile atricapillus (assembly GCF_030490865.1). Taxonomy (NCBI): domain Eukaryota; kingdom Metazoa; phylum Chordata; class Aves; order Passeriformes; family Paridae; genus Poecile; species Poecile atricapillus. The sequence continues at coordinate 47,774,213 of NC_081249.1, read as the reverse complement.
CACTACACTACAGGTTCTGTTATGCTTAGCTGGGTATTGTCTATATACTTCTGGAAAGTGTTTTATAAAGACCAAAACAAAGTAAACTTTCCATCATTATATTCCAGTCACTCCACCTTCTCTGTGAGCAAGCTGCCTTTCTTGCCTTTTGTACGTCTTTTTGACAGTTGAGAATGAAAATAAAATGTTGTATTTTACTGCACCTTAGTCCTTTTAGATTGCTCTTTTTCAGAAAGCAATTGCACTTTCTCTGTAGGTAGGATTTCAAGAAGTCCAGTCTGTGGGATCTCTTTCTCAATTATTCTGAAACCGTCAGTAGTATTCCTGGCTGTTAGAAAACATTAGGGATTTGATCCCTTAAAATTAAGCACTCAAAAATGGTTCTGTGAGGTAAAGCCCAAACCAATAGGCAATTTTAAACAGATTTTGTCCCATAGTTAAAAAACTTAACTGAAAAATGTATTACAACATTCTTTTGAGAAAAAAATACAAGAGGAAATGAATCCCATTTATATATTTTGTGAAAAGGTGATTTGGAGTTTATATAGTGAGAAAATAATTTTTTCTTTTCTTTTCCGTTTTTTTTTTTTCCCTTTGCTATTATATTACCACTCACATTTTTGTCTTGTGCTTTAATGACCTTCTTTCAAAAAATCTTATGAATGGAAAAACACAGCCTGAGTATTTTTTTGGACATCTTATGGTGCATGCAAGCAGGTGTATGCTTGACACCTATTAAAATTTAGAATAAGCAACTCCTCTAACTATATCCCTGAAAAAGTGGATAATCTCCTCACAAATCACACACAAAAGTACAGATTTTTATGTGTAAAGGTACAGGTTGATTACTGTAGCTTTTTTTTCTTTTTATTCCATTGAATTCTATGGATTTTACCGGACTTACAGAGATGTAGAGTTGAAATAACAGAGTGTTGAAACCAGCACACTAAAAACTATAAGGACATCTATTGCAGTATTCATCCAAATATCTTAACAGTTACATTCTCCTATTCCTTCCCAGACACTTTGTTTTTGTCTGCCTTTAATTTGGAAGCTTTTGGGGAAAGAAAACATCTATTTCTTTTTTTAAGTTTACATAAAACTGCACTCTTTACTGCAAGATAAATAATGAATAAAGTTTACTCATGCTGTTTGAACAAGTTTGAGAAGCCTTGCAAAAGATGAGCTGACAATGCAGACTTAATGGTTTGATCAGTCAAAGCATATTCCCAACAATAGAATCAGGTTGATTCCCAGCAGTCAGGTGCCCCTGAATGCTTTGTGACTTGGCATTGTCAGCTGGAAATTGATCGAATGGCATCCCTTGAGCTTTAATCTTTTTCCTAATTGCCTGTGATGTATTTCTCAGGAAGGCTGACAGCTTTGGAAGGGTCTGAGTTGCCCTGTTAACATATCTGGTTTCTCATCTTATGACATAGACTGGCTGGAAATCCAGGGATAGAGGGCTTTTGTGTAACTTCCAGACAGATTTAATTATTATTAATTACATAGCAAAACAAGCAAAAATACTTTCAAATATGTCATACTGCTGCCCAAAACATAAAGCAAGCATAAGCTTCTGAGAGAAAAGGAAGGGCTGAGAAGGAATCAGTGCTACCTCCTTGCAGTAAAAGTGGATTCTCTGGAAGGTCCCATGGAGACAAACACCTGATCTGTGGTGGACATCTACATTTGAACTAGTCACCTGAGTCCTCTTTAACATCAGGAAGGGGAAAAAAATGGTTAACTTCACTCTAATGCAGACAGTTAAATTATGTGAAATTAATTATTCTTTAGAAGTATATACTTTTTGGCTATGAAAGCAACACGGTTGCATTAACTCAAGTAAAGGCATCTGCACTGATAAACTGTACATCTAGGCTAGGTGTATTCTTCTTTGATGGTTTTGTGTCTAATGGTAAAATAAGTAATGTCAAAGAATGAACCTGGTTACTGGATACAGTCATCTGTAATATTATTATTTAAACAGCCTATGGTGTGATTTTGATCTACTCGACTTAGGACTACACCAAACAATTTCTTGGCATAGTTTGGGAGCAGACACAGCCATTCCTAGCAGATAGTGTGAATGTAGGCACCTTATCTTTGAAAGTAAAAGATTTTAGAAATACAAATGGAAAAAATTCTACAAGTGATATTTAATTTCCTGCTATAGATGTATCTAGAACATCTGAATTTGAGAGTAATGGTAGGGGCCAGTAAGCCTTCATAATGCAATATGTCACATATTTTCATCAATTTTTTGACAACAGCATCTTAGTTTATCTGGTAATGGCAAATGTGTAGACAAATGAAATGAGGATGAGAAGTCTTGGAGGATTTTCACAGTACACAATGAGAATCACAGTGAAACACCTTCCTGAATAATGTTGGTACACTGGAAAAACATAGTATGGCCTGCTGTATCTGTGAATGCATCAATTGGTCCAGTACAGCTTGTGCATGAGGCTCCTGATGTATTATATAAGCAAAATTATAAGAAAAACCAACATATTTTTTTGGTGCAGTTTGCTGTAATCTATCTGCCTCTTTTCCTTGTCTAAATAAAATAATAATATAGAAAATTCATGACGTTCATGGGATATATTTTAATTAAACAGGTACCATAACATCCATCCTCTACTATGAAAAGTTGTTTGACATAGTAGAATTTAATGACAGCTTATCATTCCCATTATAGCAAAACAATATTTTAGACTAGGCAAAAGATTTTCCTGATATAACAAGAACCTTCATATGTAATATGGATTATCTGCTTGGAAGCTAAATACATATGCAGACTTTCCATTGTCACCAGTACAGAACAATCACACAGGTTCCCTCTCTATTCTAGATTTTTATATTTGTGCTATTATCAACAATGTGATTAACATTGTGAATGCCTTTTGAAGGACAAAATGTCTAATAGTTGTTTTGAATTCTGGGTAAATTATTTCATGAAAATGACATCTGCAAAGCATATACTTTAAAATGAAACATATCAAGCAAATCATTTCTTTAAATACATTAAATTCCTAATATGGAATAGATACTATGCTCTCTGATTCAAATGAAAAATTACAGTCAATGAGAAATGAGAACAGGCTGTCTGCAATTTTCTGAGATATGGGAAACTGCTGAGCCAATTGGTAATTTCAATTCACATGCTTATTTCCCTATTAATGCTACTGTAAAATAAAGAATAAACAGGATTTACTGTGCCTGTTGCTTAATTAGCCATAACAAAACTTTCTGTAAGTGTGGTACCCCAGCAATTGAATGTATCATGGTTGTAGACAGTGGCCTGCCAACAATAATATGAAAGATCCTGAAACTTGCCAAGACTTCTACTCAGCAAGGCTGGGGCTTCTCCAAGTTATCTGAACCATTTCCGGCAGATGCATTGGGCTTTTTTGTTCAAACAATTTTCAGAAGTTATTTATTTATCATATTCTGGGTGTCTTCTCTTAACAATACTGTCTTGAGGTTGTTTTTGGAAAAACTTAGATAATTCGATCTGGGTTCCATGTAATAAGAGTTTTATTTCAGGACTTCATGTTTTAGTAAATTCCTACAGTTGTACTGCACAGTATTAACCATATTCCAATGACTGTCCTCAAGAACTTAAGGTACAGAAAATGTTTTCCATAATCTCCTTCACTACCTTGATGCTGGACAATGGTTTGGATTAACCAAAGGAAAGAGTTGGATGCAGCAGAACTGATGGCACTCAGTCAGTGATCTGCTGAGACCAGGTGGACAGAGAGCAAGTGGGATATGGTGGACTGGGAAAAAAGAGGCGCCATGGTCATTTCTTTCTTACTGACTAACTAGAGATCTGCTCTAGATGATCAGAGCATCTGAGCTGGAGATGACAGGGATGCAGCTCAATGCTGATGAAAGCCTACAGTAAATTAGTAGTGTTTGGGAGCAAAAAGGAAACAGGAAGGAAATGGTGCCACACCATCCCAGAAATGCTCTGCCTCCCAAGACTTCTTTTGGATATGTGCCACTGAAGATGCCACTCTTTGCTTTGGAGAGGAGCTAAGTTAAACCCTGGCTTTTGCTGAGTGCCTGCCAGCTTCAGGCAGGTGGGAGCTGCAGGGAGACCAGGCCAAAGGCATGCATGTATGCTCATGGTTTTCATGGAAGCTCTTTTGTGAGGAGAATTCTGAGACTGTGTCCCATTGCACAGCATAGATACAGTAAATTTGTGTGCATGGATATGCAAATAACCTCCCTGCTTGGAGTCCTGAGGTCATCTGCCTTGTCTGTAACCATGTCCTTTGACAGTTGTGCTATCCCAAACATACAGAAGAACACTAAGCATAACACCAGCTTGGCTCAGAAATGCTCCCTGTTTCTTAGATTAAACACCTTTTTATGGCTGCATCCATTTTAGGGTCTGAACAACTTTATAGTTGGCTCCTGTAAGGTTAATGGAATCTTGTGGAGAACACATAATTTGTACAGCAATGAAAAGGAGCAGAAACCGTCTTGAGTAAGAGATGCAGTTACTGTGGCATGCACAGTGACTTCTCTATGGGCATTTGGATAAAAATTACAAATCCTCTCAAGAAAGAGAAGGGGGAGAAAATGTTGCTGAGAAAAATTGCAAATCAAGCTATGATGACACAGTGTGAGACCTCTCCAGGCAAACACTGGCCAAGTGTCACTGTTCACAGAACCTTCTAAGTATGCTTTCCAAGTAGTCTAGATTTTTCTAGTATTTGTTCTTCATCTGGTTAGGACTGCTTGCTCACTTACTGAAGTCTAATATGTGTCATATGATTAAAGACATGCCCAAGAAGCCTACCATCTCCTTTATCAACCAGCAGTCTTGTCCACAACTTCCAAAACAGCTATCTAAATGCAGTTTATTCTCAGTTGGCAATAGAAATGTTCTGGGACAATAGAAATGAGGATGAGAGACATCTTCCTTAGCTCGCTCTTACTGTTAATGGCCCTTGGGGAGACTACCACTCATGAAAGCTCTCCTTTGGCTAGTTTTTCACTGGAAGGACAGCAGATCCCAATGCAAAATCTCTTTTAGTGTAAATAGAAGTCAGCTTGCATCCAGCAGCAGGATAGCCAGTATCAGAATGCACCCTCTTTCTCCATCCCCAGACCCAGCTGCTGCACTTTATGCCTGTACTGGCCTCACAGGTGGTCTGGTTTGTGAGTCTGTGGGAAGAGTCCCTTGGGGAGTGGGGTGTGCTCACCCATGGCCAAAAGAGTGTTATGGTGAAGGGAAGATGGGGACATAGGGGGAGTCTGGGCGAGAGTAATGTTTGTGAAGAAAACACTTGTGAAGTGACACCTTTATTGTTGCAAATCTATAGTTCTTTGTTCCTTTGGAAAGGTGGGTGCAAATTGGGTGCCAAATGGAAACCCAAAGAGGTGTCTGACTCTCATCTTGCAATTCCTTTGCTTAATTCTGAGTTAGCATGTGTAAAAGCAGGACAATGGATAATCAGGCTCCTCAAGTAGGCAGGTATGTATCTTCCACTTAGGAGCCAAGAAAAAAAAAAGTGTGATGTGGTTACTTTGAAGGTGTTTTATTTTGTTTTTCAGCTGGTTCTCTGAAAAATGGGAGTAGTGCCAAGTATCCTAAAACTGAGAATGAAGAAATACATCTTATGTTTTTCTAGGTGATGAGGAAAGGAAGAAAGGATTTCAGAGGTGAAAAAAAAGAATTACAATTCACAAAAGTATATTAACCTTTCAGATAGGTTTTCTTTTATAAAAAGACTAACTATTTAACTTTCCCTGTGCAATACATTCAATGTGTGCTTTCTGCTGTGTACCTAAGAAAAAAATTAACTTACAAGTTTATTTTTGGCACTTTATCATTGGAGATAATAAATTAATTTTAACTTTTATATAACATTTTGCCATTTTTAAGTGAAAAAAAATATTCTACTCTACATTCTACAGCTACTCCTCACTTCCTTTAAAACAATTCTCAAATAAGAAATTCCATTCTAACCTATAATTCTAAAGTTCTAATTTTCAGAAGGGCTTCACTGGGTGAGTGCCAGCTCTCTTTTCTGTTCTTATTTTCCTTCTTTAAGAAGTTAATCTCCCCTTTTCTTTCTGTTTTTTTAAATGTTTTTAATCCTTTTTGCAAGAGTCACATCTAAACTTTTCTGTTATCATTACCTTGTAGCAATGTTACTATTGCAGCCACAGTACCAGAGGCTATTGAATTTGATTTTCATGATTCCTTTTACTGTCCTACTGGATATATGGCATGTGAATGTTTTAATATTACATTTCTTTCTAATCATATTACATGTCTTTCTATCCCCTAAAACATGAGTAATGCTAGTTTCCCAGGTAAATCAAATCAGCGAGTCTGGATGACTTTTAACACTTCCCAGCAGACACAGGCTTTTGATAAGAACGGCAGCATGGGTTGATTGTACCTTCAAAGGAAGTATGTGGGTAAACCTGGGGAGCATGTAACAAAGGCTTCATCTCAAAAAGACAGAGCAGGAAATGGAGAATCAGGATCCCACCTCCAGGCAAAAGAATGCCTCTTGGCCAAGGAACTACAGATGCTTGCGGTAGGATGTGTCTTGATTCCTGAATTCTTCTGCCAAAACAGTCTTTCTCTGTGTTTGGGACCCAGGCCAGACTTCAGGCTGATACACCTTCTTTTGTTTCTCTTGAGTTCCTTACTAAGTTTGACACTGCTCTGCCAATAATTAACAAAATTTTTGGCCTAAAGCTTGAAAAAGATCACCATAAGCGTCTACTACAATAAATATTTCACTAATGTCAATGTCTGTCCTCCTCAATTTAAGTCTCATACATTTTATTTCATATCTTAAAATAATTTCATGTCATCTGCTGCAACTTTCAAGCAGTGATCTCAAAAAAATTGGCAGACTTCAGAAAATACGTCAGTTTCTGCAGTCCTTTGACTCCATCTTTTCAGTTAAATCTCACAACAAATTCAGTTGGATTTTCCTTGAGAAAGCTATGAGTAAGAGCTGATTCTGTCAGAGCTGACATTGCTAAAGTCAAAACTAAGAGCGAATCACCTTCGAGGAAAGGGCAAGGGCTGCATGCAAAATGGCAAGGACAAAACCAGGAAGCAGAAGCTTTACAGACATGTCTGAGACGTGGCAAACAGCTGAGAGCTCGTTACGGAGGATGGGAAGCCTGTCATACGCAGAAGAGCATTTCTGTCTATCCACAAAGACGCCGCCTGGGAATGCCCCTGGCCAAAAGCGGTCGGCAATTTTGGTCAGCAACCTCCTGGAAGTCTGTCCCCACAACAGGCTGCCATCTCCTGATTACATCATGTGTGAAATGACTGTTCCTCACTTGGTACAAATGTGTTCCTATGGTATGTTAGACCTAGCACAAATTCTCTAAATCCCAAATAAATGGGAATTGAAGCAAGTCCATGAAGTTCCACATGTTGTAAAAATAGTACTGCTTAAAAGCATTTAGTATTATTAGACTGGATTTCCCAAAAGAAGAAATATGTTCTGAATGTAAGATCACTTTATGTTTTTAGCCTCCTAAATCCATCTTCTTGTTACAAATTTCCTGAGTTTTTTTCCAATCTCTGTTTCTTCAACAGAGCTGAACAGTCTTCTGTGGATATTTCTGTCAATGTTATTACATATATTTTCTGGTCCAGGCAATCAGTACTTATCCAATTGCATATCTTTAGGTAGCTCACTAAAAATGGAGCTTAAAAACAATATAAAAAATGGTATTTCTGTGTGCAGGAGGATGTGAGTGAGAATGTAGCTCTTTCCCTTAGCCCTGGTGATTTACATGGAGTAGCATCATAAACCTGTCTTTATGTGGGAGACTCCATGAACATAGCATGAATCTGTCAAATTCCAGTCTTTCTCATATACTTGGTGCCAGTTTAAAATCTTCTAGACTGAAACAGGAATTTAAAAAATAATATCTCCCAGATATAAAAAATAGACACCACAAAATGCAGTGATAAGCATTTCATAAAGATATTAGTGGACATCTGCTTTCTTCTTTGGTAGTGTTTTGCTTCCTACAGGTTTTTTCTCTGATTATAAACCTGCCTACTTTATCTACCATGGGCTCTGCATCAATATTGTCACCTGCAGACTGCTGACTTCTCATAGAACTGTCTCCAACCGGAAAGAAACAATAAAACTTGTTTGATAAATAAAACTTTTATCTATGTGCTTGGTCAAATACAATTTGCCGAGACTTTGAAAATCAACATCTGTTCTGTATACAATTTGTATTCCCATTTGTTCCACAGATGTGTAACAAGACAAATACCTGCCCAGGCTTACATGTGATTCAGAAATGCATATGTTAATCATGCTGGTGGAAGGAGGTGAAGGAAAAGACAATAAATCAGCTTACAAATGGTTTCACTTGGAAAGGTCTAACAGAACAGGGTTATTTTTATCCTAGGATGCTTTTAATTTGAATCAAAAATGCTTTACCACATGTTCTGCCAGCAGTTCAAAAGAATTGGTAACAAACATTTAATCTTTTTTATTCTGGGATTGGCACTAAGCCCTCATCAAAAAGCGTATGCAGTCAAACAGCTTATCTCCACTGAGCTGTTTTCCTTAATGTGTTCCTAATTATAATCCTATATATTGCTCACTGTGGCCGATTGAACAATATGGCAATAATTTCTTTACAGACCTCTCTGTTCTTTGAACTGCAAGTACAGAGGGCTAGGACGGAACCAGATCAATGGGATTTGAGTGCAGAGGAATCCAGCCAGATGCAATTTCTAGAGAATGCATTTCCAGCTGTTCTCCAGAAAGGGACCTGAGCAGACAGCTGGTAACTGTGCAGCCCCTTTCAAACAGCCCCACAGATCTGTGCTGCAAGGTGTAGTCCTTATCTTTATTGCATTCCGTACCCCTGGGGAGGGATTCACGCAAATTCCAGACAAAAGGTGTTTTTTTAACGGCAGGGATTGGAGTAATAGCCTGCCCAACTCCTCCTCTCAAGATTTCATTAGACTATTAAAAAGTTTCTGAAGGGCTATTTGAACCAAACTTGGACAAATATTTCCATAAGCTGAAAGCTGTAAAATGGTGATGAGAGGAAGTAAAAGTATTTGTGCTATAGTGTTAGATATGTTTGTTTGTGGAAGGTTTTAGAATGTATAAAATCTGAAAAGTTATGCCTTTTATTCTTAAAGTGCCTGCAGCCTTAGAAATTGCAAGACTTTCTGCCTCCTTTTCCCTGTGTGAGCAACTGGTTCACAGAGAGCACTTATTGCCATAATGTGATAGATACCAATAAATGAAAATGGTTATAGCTGAAATAATGTTTATACCAAAACAACTGTTTGTGTTTCTCAGCTTCCACTTAGCTCTGATGCAGTGATAGTTAACAAGGAGAAGAAAGTAGTTGACTAAGAATTTGGGACTCCTGTGCTTTTGGTAAAGTTTCCCCTTACAGATCATATTCCTTCTTTCCTGATTGCTGTACACTTTCCCTTTACTGGGATGTGTTCCCATTGCCCATGTACCCCTCACATACAAGGGACCCAGGCAAAACAGAGCATAGTACTTTAAAACAAGCCAGATCAGAGGCAAACTCCTCAGACTAAGCCTGCATAATTCACAGGACAAACAGGATATTCTGGGGCTATTATTTGTTTTAATGGAAGAGGGCATTGTTCAAAGTCTTTCTACAGACCGCACAATTCCTCCAGAGGGTGTTTGGGCAGGTACTGCATCCCAAGCCTAGAAATCACAAAATAGTATATTTCATAAGTGAATGTTGCTGATGTTACAGAGACTGAAAGGCAGATAAACTCATTTCTGTCATCCCCAAAGGATCCAAATATGAAGTTTTTTATTCACTCACACACAGTGAACACTGTTCTGAATTTCTGACTTGAAGGTTTAATAAAACCCATTTTTTCTGAACTTGGGTCAAACTGCCTTTGTCAAGCAATGTTGAGAACTTCACAGTGCCCTACTCTCACTCTTAAAGGCCTGGTGTCTGTGAAGTCAAGGCGTGGAATAAGATCACTTGAAAAACAACATTACTTAATACAGCGTTCCACATATGAGTAATCAATCAAATAATTAAAATTACTGAGGATGTTCAGCTGGTCTGTGAGGCAGTTAAGGCTTGCTAAGGCTCTTCAAGTAATAAAGATTGTTTTCAGAAGATAGCACTACTCTTGGTTTTTTTACTTTCATGTCTTATGCCTCAAATTTTTGGATCATTGCCTGCAAGATATCTTAATTTTCCCCTTTCAGACAGGTGGAAAACATGTCACTGTTTCTGTGTGGCTCGCTTAAGGTGCCAGCTTCTTAAGATTTCCAGACATTGTACTGCTCACTACTTCTGTTCATGTTCATTTTCCCCCCAGTTACAGTGTTATTTTCACAAATTGTGGCCAGACACCAAACCATATTTTGTGATACAGGATATGTGTCTTTTGCCATTATTGCCTTTTATACACTGTCAAGTTACCAGTGATCTTCTTTCAATTTCACACAGAGATTGCACACTTTCAAATAAAGATATGGATAAGCAATTTTTTTGAGGAATCTTATCACTTCTGTTCAGTCCTCCAGAAAGGGTGCTGGTGATTGTCAGATTGCTGTGCAAGTCAGCCATTTTTAATTGAAAATATTCCCTTTAGGGTGGGTATTTCTGGGCCACATTCTAGCCTTGAGAACAACTTTACGGGCAGTTTAAGCTACTAGAACCTTCACCTGAACAAAAGCATGAAAATTTTTACCCCATTGATCAAGGCCAAAGATTTGAGCAGATGTTAGAACCTGTGATGAATAAAACACTGGTTGCCAGTTTCAGCTGTGCTCTTACATGAAGACCAAATCAATAACCCATTTGCAGCACCTTCTAAGAATTGAATGTTGCTCCTCATGTCTTGATATTTCAGGATCAGAGCTTCTTTGCTTCAGTTTCTCATGTCTGCTGGATAACTCTGCACTGTAACATTCCCAGGTAGTCAGTTTAGGCTGTTAGACTAAGAGTGTATACATTAATCATATTTTCAAATAATTTTGTATCAATTTCACATCTAGCAAAACATGCCTGCTATTGAAGGCCTCAACTCTGATGTGACCTATCACTTACTGTCTTACACACATATATTATTGTCTTCACATAGAAGCTGCATTTCTGCTTGTTCAGATTTATCTCAGCTGATCCATGTTTTCCAAAGCTTCTGGTTATGCAATGCAACTTTTTCTTGTCATAGTTAAACATCATGTTTATAGTATTTTGTATCCTCCCTACCAACAAAAACGTTATATTTTGCAGTTAAACCCCTCAGGGGCTGGAAAGAACCCAAGTGGTAGTCTGCAGAAACAATATTTCTCAAGGGGACTGTTGAGTGTGAACAAATACCTTCTGTTTTTCTTAGGGCATCCTGTTGAAAGCTATTTGGCATTATCCATGTTCCCCAATATGTCTCCTCTCATAGGCAAAGTTGTCACATTTTACAGATAGATAGCTAGATATCTTCATAACTTAAAACAGGCAGAGATTTGTCTCTTTTTTAATCTAAGTGGCTAGCAAATGAATACACACTAGTAGCTGTTCTTTGTTACTCCCAGAGCACTAAACATCATCGTCTGTTTTAGGGTTAGAGGATCTTTCATTTGTATATGGGCTGTTGATTTTTTGGCTCATTTAGCAATTTTCCTATTCTTCCTTTTCTTACAACGGTTTGAAACCTCTCACTAAGTGTCAGACAATGTCTTCAGGAAATTTCATTCTTAAGTTAAAGCTTTTGTTGCCTGTTGAATGCCAACTGTTTTGCTAATAATGATTTCTAGGTTCATCATATGGATCATGATTTTTTTGTTCTTCTCTCCCCTTTCCTCTGTGTTTCTGTGACCTGTTTCCTATCAGGAAGTTGCCAGCTAATACTGCAAGCTTTTCAGTCTCAGATCAGTCACAAATTGCTCTGTTGGTTTTTCCCTCCTCCTGGATCATCTCGTAGATGAGATACATGTTTCTGTGAATCTTAGGTTTCTAATTACCTTAGCTGACTGAAAAGCATTCAGAACCATCTGTTGTAAAAAAAGATTGTTTTCTGAATTTCATGGTCTTGACTGTCACTTGTATGTCAGGGACAGAATGAGTGGTCTGTTTCAACCTGATCCAGCTACATCCCAATTTTCCAGAGAGCTACATGTTTGACACAAGTTCTGACTGCTGCGCTATGCCAACATTCACATGGTGCTTTCTGATAAGTTCTTATTTCTTTAACATGTGATACCCATATGATAATCCGTGAGCAGATTTACAAGGGATGTAACATTTAACTCAAGTCAAGTCAAACATGAAAATTTCCATTTACATCTTCCAGGAATTTTAGTTTCCTAGTTTTATATCTAGGTAGTTAAGTCATGCTTAGGTACAAACCCTTTTGTTTCATCTTGCTGTTAATATAATGTATAACACATGAACAACAATTGCAGTGAATGCACAAGTCAGGACATCAGCACTTCCATTTCTACTAGAGACAGACTAATTTTCCATTAACGTCTCACTAAGTTTTAAAAAAGCATAATGAGCATGGTCAGCAAGGATGACAATTTACAACTTCCTTTATAGATTACTGTTGTAATCACAGAGCAACACAAGATAACTCCTTATTTTTCCTTCGACCTGTAAACATTAAACATTATAAACATCTTTGAACAATGACATAGCTTCATGAGGAAGAATATGTTGTGGTCTTATCCTGGCTTGCCATGGCCTTTACTGCAGTGGCTGAGATCATAATCGGAGAAACAAAAAGTAGAAACTTTTGAATCCCCTCAGGTAAAATTTTTTTATTCCTGTTCTCTCATTTTCCAGATAAATATTTTACTGTTGGTTACTGCATCATCTTTCTACTGTTTCCATATTTTTAGGTGATTTCATGTTGTACTGCAAACTCAGTCGTCTCCCACATTTCCTAATGAGGCAGCTTGAAAGCAAAAAGACCATTTATTTAGATTAGATTCAGTTTAGGATTGAGCTGGATTCATCCCACTGAACCTAAGAATTTAACTAAAGGCTACTTTGTCCTAAAATCCATCTCTATTCAATAAATCTCCCAATAGAGAGTAGGATGTCAAGGCTCCTATTTTAGGTATGTCTCTGCTAAGTGGTTGAAAGTAGGTAGATAAATCCAGGCTTGAGGGGTGTCCTCTTAGATCTTCAAGGGACTAGTTCAATTCTGAACTTAAGCACTTGCTTAAATATACTTCTATTTGGAAAAGCAAGTAAGCACACACTTGCAGTTAAACACCTAAAACTTGGGCATAGAACCCTGCGATAAATCATCTTTCTCATGACTATTGACTGTGACATATTTTTTAAAAGAGAAATGGCTCCTGCACTTCTGTTTTTCTGAAGCAATCTTAAACCTCCCTCTGGTAATAAGATATTTCCTACTAAGCTAAACCTTACTAACTTTCTCAGATTTCGATGTTGTATTTCCATCCTGTCTTTCTGGTTTGGAAAACTCCTGAAGTTTACAATTCCATTCACTTTAGTTTGGAAAGCTGACACTATATATTGTATTCAAAGTAATGGTTATAATTGAAGAGATAATCTGGCTGTACTTGGAAAGATAAACTCTAACAGTGATTATAGTAATTGCAGCAATATGAAAAACTCTTTTGCTTTCTGTTTTTGCAGATTGGGAAAACCAGCATATGAATTGAAGCATATTAAATATCTGCACTTACTTGATCTTTCGGTGGAACTACTCAGTCATCTTAGTACTAAGCACCTAGTAAAATCCATGTTCTTTGGCTAATGAAAGTCTAGCAGTCATGTTTGGGATTCTCTGAAACAACTAATCGAATTTTCCTAAACATAAATTACGTACAAGGTATAATAACTGCTGAGATTACATTTATAAAATGAAACCTGAGCTGGGAGCCATCTAGTCCCCAAATACAGAGAATCATGTACCAATTTAGACAGAAGGAAAAACCCCACTTCAAGTACTAGAAAAGCAGCCCCCTGTTTCTTAGGTTCTCTTTCATTGTCTTCCCCAGTTCTAAAAATCCAGCTTGTCTCCTTCTTGTCTTTCCCCACTCCACAGCAATCTTCCTTCCACCCTGTATTAGCATCTCTGTTAAGATCTTCTCCAGATCCTTTTTCCTTTAAGACAGCTTAGTAATTTTGTTTCTACAAAGAGACTAAAGTACTTCCCTAAGAATACAAATATTTAAGTGAATGTCTACTTTAGGGGTATGATCACTACTTGGATTATGGTAGAAACCAAACATAGTTAGATACCTCTCTGACAGACAACCATTGAGCTTGAAATAGTTTTATATATGAGGACAATTATCTTTCAATCTCTGCTATATCTAGAGATGGTCTCCACTGAAGTTGTCATGTTCATCTTGATAGAAATGTAACTAAATAAGATCAAAATGAAGCAGTTGAGGCACAGGGGTTTATAACTGGTGCCAAAACAAATCTATGGTACCAGATTTTTCCACCTAGATTGTTTCAGTCTAAACAGACTGAAAAGTTTTTCCCCTAGTAGGAGAGAAGCCATTAAATAAGCAATTTTAATAGTTCAGTCACCCTCAATTTATTTGGTGTCCCTTTGAGATTATCGAATGAAACAAAAATAGTACCTTTCTATATCTTTCTATAGTAGTAATGAATACAAAACATATTTTCACACTTTCCAGACTTTTTCTTCTTGCTGTTTAGCCTCATTTCCTTATTTTTAATGATAAATACAATTACATTAATTTTTGATGTTCACAGTACACAATACACATCAGCTGAAAAAGAAAAAGAAAAACTAATTTTTTTTAGTGGAATGCAACATGTGCTGCCCCTTCTGTGAACTCAACACTCATTCAGGAAATTGATTTGTAAAGATGTTAAAAAAAAAAATGCATCATTTCATCACACTTTTGGAAAATGTGGGTCCAATCTTATAATGTGCAAAGAAGGCTCAGCTCCTTTAAAGTGTTTCAATGGAAGTACTTAGCACCTCACAGTAACAGGCTGATTTTACATGTCATTTTAATGATCCTTTTAATAGTTAATTCCGAAACCAGCAACACTGAGCATTGCTGTGCCCAATGCCCTTTGTTGGGCCTGGCTCTGAGCCAGCTTTATGCTTTGCAGTTTATTTGTACCCAACAATCTCACCTTAAAAAGCATTTGTTTTCCCAGTATGCAGGTGTTGATATAGCTGCATTGTAGGTAAGATCCTTGGATCAGGTTATAAATCAGAGCATGGCGCTGAGTGGGGAACTGAGTTCAGGCCTTGGGGCGGATCTGAACTGCAGTGATCCTGTGCAGCCCAAGAGTGGTCCAAGAAAAGCAGCTTGTACAGGCACTACAACATCTGGAAAACCTTGCTAATATTGATTTTCAAGCAAGAGAGGTAGATATATCAGGCATGGCTTTCAACACTTTGCACAAGTTTTATACCAATGTAACTCAGCTTTACTGAAACTTTGCTGGCATAAAACTGGTACTACACAACTGACAGTGTGGCTCACTGCTGCTGCTATGCTTTTCTCAGCCATATGAGAAAGAATTATTAAATTTGCCACATTTTAGACTATGATCAATAACGACAGAATCGTTCATGGACTCCTGATCCCTCTGGTACTGCAACCTCAAAGACACGGGGTGTAACAACCCATTATTATTCTTCACTATTAATAATTAACATTTCTGGAAATGTATCATAGGGAGAAAATCTCTCTCTTGATCATATCTTTGATTTGTATTATTTTGCACCTTGAGCTTCAACCTTCCCCCCTGTTGATATCTCTCCAACGATTTCCATCAATCCCATCTACCAGATGTAAAGGTTTTGAGTTCATAAGTTTGTTCTTCAATATTAAGACAAAAACCTTCCTTTTTTTTTTTAATCTTCATCATCTTAATCCTCCTCTGTTTGCCCATCTTTCTCATGTGATGCCTGTATACCAGCCAGATGCTGGAGTCCAATCCACTACTTCCTTTAGTTTTTTGTCAACTGATTAATTTTCTGGAACTAAGTTAAATTAGAAAATGTCGGCAAGCCAATATCATCAAACACATAACATCTTCAGCAAGATGTGAGAGACGACCAAATATACTGAATGTGGCATTGGAAGAACAAACCCCTACCTGATCCTTTTTTCCCACCATTTCTCAAGTTGGATGATAGATTTTGTCTGGTGAGGAAAACAATGGATCTTCTGGTATGCCAAGCAAATCCTGGAGTTAGTAACTGGCAGCTGCTCTTTTCTCAAGCTGCAGGCCTTGATGAGCTGCCTGCAGCCCTCTGGGCTCCTGGTACTCACATATATACCAGAAGGTAAAGAAAACTCCACTTCCAGGAAGCCTGAGATTCTGAAAACAATTTTTGAACTTTCTTACCAAGTGCCTTTCACCAAAACTGCATATATCTGAAAAATGTTAACCTCTTCTATGTAGGGACATATGTAACCTCTTCTGGAGCAAAGTAACACAAAGAGGAAGGGAAAAATAAGTTAATAACTCCAGGAAAGCCCCGTGATTTTCATTCTTGTTTAAAATAAGCTGGCTAGCTCTTGTCCTTCCTAGGGAAATTATCTGAATTACACCTGAGTAAAATCTGACTAAGATCCTCAGAACTTGGTCCACAGTCACTCAGAATTCCCAAAAGTTATAGCCAAATATTTTTGGGAAAAGTAGCAGGCAGAGACAGAGTATGTTCTGTGGAACAGTTGTATAATTTTGAGATCAAAGATTATTAACGATTTCTAAGTATGGGCTTTCTGTGCTTCTGTAGTGAATGCAAGATTCAGAACATTGGGGTGATATTTTCATATATTGCCAGTTACCCAGATGAACATGTAAAAGAAGTCAAATTGATCCCTAAAAGTATGAAATTTTTTCATTTGTTGTTTTTTTTTTTCATGACTCTCTGCAACAGACAATCTATCCAGCAAAACAATATCAAAAAATTAAAAGGCAAACTGGGAGTGGAAATCCTGGTCACAGGATGCAAAAGTGGAACTACATGAATATTTCAGAGACATCTACAAATTGTACAGTCAGAATACCTCCACTACTATTCTATGAGGAATATGCAGCAAGAGATGACAGGTAATGTTTTATTTCAGAGTAGGTGGTGGTTGGTATAGGGCATTCAGGACATGGGATGATGATGGCTGTGGTGTGAGTTACGCTGTTAGAACAAGGCTGTGGTGTGGCGTTTGGCCAGTGGCTGAAGTGAAAACTGAAAAGCGACAACTGTATCCTGCCAAAATCTGGTATTGTCCCACAGGCTTTTCATTTCATTCCAAAGGTCATAATGTACTGTATTCAGCCAAATCTGCTTCACAAAACTCCCACTCTAGGAAAAACACTTCTTGACAGAATAAGTGCTATACTGAATATTTTATATTTTAAAATGAATTTTCTTTGTACAAAAATAGGTTCCTCTGTGTGCAAGGAGTTAAAATCCTGTGAAAAATGTGGCATAGTAAATGGATAAATCTTGTAGCTCAGCAATTTGTGTCAATGGTTTACATAGGAGGAAATCCTCTGTGACATGTATCAGATAATGGAATCATTTCCTATAAGGGTGCTTACTGCATGAGGGCTTTACTCTTTGCAGTGCCATACAATGGGGCACATTAGCAGCACAGCACCAGTTTAACACTGGACATTGAAGGCTGAGCCCTGCTTTTAGTTATTGCATCAGCAGGAGTTAAAGAAGCCTTGTTCTAAAAGTAAAGGCCAGAGAGGCAGGGTTGAGAATTAGCAAATACTGAAGAGTGAGGCTTTTTGCATAAGTTGGACTAGATTCCCTTTCCAGTGCTGTTTTTACATGCTGAGTTACCCTTCTTTCTTAGAAAAACACTCCTCACAAACCGCTGGTTTTGAAAATCAGATCTATTTTTCCATCTAGGTTCTTTCACTTCATTACCTAAGTGGCTCCATCACCCTAAGTACCTAATACCTCTCATTATCTTAGTGAGTCATTTAGGGGTTGGCTATTTAATATCATGAATTCATCATGAATAAATATTAGAGCTAAAATCTACATTTGCTCTGGAAGATGGAAAGCTTTTTTAAATTTCTGAGGTCTAGGTTACTTAACAGCATTTGAACCACTGGAAAGATTTTATAAAGAATGCTGAGAGTGACATTAACAGCAGCTTCCCAATGAGATATAATATTTTGCCTTATAATAAACAATATCATTTATTGTTAAACAAAGAGGTGCTTCTGAGCAGAAGACAAATTTAGCCCTGATGTGAGTTTCCTTCTACACTGAGCTTTCCAGCTCAATAAGAAAAACTTTGTCCTCAAAGGCTAGGAAGAATTCAGTCATGTTTCATCCTAGAAAAGTCCTCATGTGCTGAAAGAACCAGCAGGTTGGAGATATTGAAACAAGGTAAAATGTGGGGTTTTTTTCAATGCCCAGACTGGTTTTTTTCAGCCATACAAAATGGTCTCACTTTCCCTTGCTGTAGTTCTGATGGCTACCACCTAATGCTGTGCTATGATGAGGGAGCTCTCATTGCCAAAATTTCTTTTGTAGGATCACAAGGGTACATTTTACCTTCTCCAAGACTACAGTACCTATGTCTACATTGCTTTAGGGCTCTTCTGATCATTATTTAACTCTGTAATTTTTTAACTGCTTACAGTCCACACTTACATTACTGGGTGTGCTTTCTGCAAGACAAATTAGATGGACACTTCTACCTGTTCTACCTTAAAAGATGGTCCAAGCCCAAGGATGTGTCCATGTGCATGGACAGGGCATAACCACAACTAGGGTTGTTCAGCAAAGCCTTTCACCCTGTACTAGGTGATGTCAGATGGTCAGGGTCAGGCAAGCAAGTTGTATAAGTGTCTTACTAATAGGGGCTTATATTAAGTATTCTGAGAAGTGATCGGATATAGCAAAGTGCATTTGCAGTGGCTCATGCTTTGAATTAACTCTCTCTCACATTATTATGCTTTGCAAATATGATGTAGTCCCTTCATCCTTCATTCAATTTTTTCCAAAATTGAATCTCCTTTCAGTGTGAACTAGCACTGAAACCACTGAAAATACTGCTTTAAATTAGAGAGTTTGGAAGAAGAAAAGGCCAATTGCAGTTATTTAGAAAATAGCTATCTAGATTGAATAGAAATTTGAAAGACGGAGACATCCATGAGTTTGCATGTTGTCTTGCTATAAGTCTTGCCACTTGCTCAGAACAGTAACTAAAAGGAAAAGAAATTGTTCCCATTGGCTGTGAGAAACACTGCAGAGCTCAAACAGTGTGGTACTGTGCAGGAGCACAAGGCATGCTGCGTTCCAGCCTGAGCTCTCCTGATTCCCTTCTGACTGTGTAAATACCAGTCTTTCATATGTGTCTGATGCCTACTCTGTTCTCCCTACCAAATCTAAGCCCCCTCTCTTGATTAGGAAGGAGCAGGGAATTTCAGAAAGCAATTTTTTAAAGTTATCTACCTTGTTCCTCTAGCAGGCTACCTTTCAGGAAAGCTTCTCATCTGAATGTTGCCATGCCCTGCCTTCTTTTTCTCATCCTCCAGAAGATTGTTGCTTTTTTTTTGCTATATGAAGACCATTTCTTATAACTGCATTTCTATTTTTACTTTCATGATTTTTTTTGTGTTTCTTCTTTTTCTTCTCCCATTATTTCTATTTCTATTTCTATTTCTATTTCTATTTCTATTTCTATTTCTATTTCTATTTCTATTTCTATTTCTATTTCTATTTCTATTTCTATTTCTATTTCTATTTCTATTTCTATTTCTATTTCTATTTCTATTTCTATTTCTATTTCTATTTCTGTTTCCCTAATTCTTTTGGGCATTATTTCCTGCAAAATCCTGACCATCAGTATATATCTGTTTCTTTAGATCTCCTGATGCTCCACTCACAATGCCTCTTGCAATCAGCCTCAACAAAATTCAATAAAGTATTGCCTTAAAAATACAATGTTCACTCAAGTTTTCTAATGATCAGTGGATGATTAAGGGTCAAACGTTCCAGATAGTATAATATCTTTTCCTCCACTCAGTGCTTCCACCCATGAAAAAGCTATGAACTCCACAGTATCTGCTCTGGCATGCCAGCAGGCCTCTCCACACGTCTTCTGTCTCGCTCATCAGCACATGTAGAACAGAGATGTGTGTTGTCACCTGGGAAGGAGAAAGGGAGGAAAAGAAAAGAGATACTGGGAAATTCTGGTATGTTACCAATGGGCGACACCTCAGGTGGACCATGGTGTGAAAACTGATGGAAGAGGGGAAGATGTATAATCCAGCCATTTGTGCTGCTCAAGAAAGAACTGGTTTTCTGTGCCTAAAAGGATTTAAGAAGTTCCCTGCATGTTTTTCAGGATTTCTTTTTGCCATTCTGTTACTAGCACGGACATTTTATAGCTTTGATCTCAATTTTGATACACGTGTAATACAACGGGATGACTCTCACCTGATTTCTAGCCATGCTGTGTGGAAGAACCAGAATTTATTTTATCTGTCCTCTGTCCTACTTAATCATCTTTCCAAGAGGGATAAATACTCATAGGTCAAGAAGGAACCTGGACTTGAGGACTGAAGAAAAATAGCTTGTGAAAACTTAGTTTAAA
The DNA here is from genome assembly GCF_030490865.1 of Poecile atricapillus. NCBI lineage: Eukaryota > Metazoa > Chordata > Aves > Passeriformes > Paridae > Poecile > Poecile atricapillus. The sequence continues at coordinate 47,753,613 of NC_081249.1, read as the reverse complement.
GTCATGGGCATGGTTTTCTCTTTCAAGTTTTATTAATGTGATGGTTTTAAAATCTGTAACCCTACATCTGTGCAAGTCAATACAGTTTGGGAGCTTGGCAATGCAGTTTTGGTTATTACGTATGGAATAGAGATGCCAAAAATAAGTGCAGTGAACCTCTGTCCATATTATTTAATAAAAACACTTTTTATATCAGTGTGGTAAGGGAGTTTCTTTTAGATAAGAGGTAAAATTGCTGTTGCATGTTTCCAGGAAAATCCATCAGTTTTATTTCTTAACTAGAATCCTTTAGAAATGCTCCTTTAACCCGAATAATTTTCTTTCATACAGATGCAAAGATTTTAAAGCAATAAGCACAAACATGGACTCAGCATTTTGAGAATGCATTAAATACCCCTTCTGTCTCCTAATTTCCCTAGATGTGAATTCCTACCCTTTTGCTGGAAATCTCAAGGTAGGTGGGAAGCTGGATATCTTACTATCAGGAGCATGAGCCAAAGTATTCCTCCCAATATATGGCATCTGAAGTGTTCACTGGAAAATCACCTCCTCTTAGGTACTGCAGAGCACGACAGCCTTGCAGTACACATGTTAAAGAAAGCAACTCATATATCAAGCAGGCGGTAATCCCAATGAGGATGTCATATGCGAAGGGAGTCTGGGAAGACGGGATGTTTTTTTCTGCACACTGTGCCGAACAATGCCGAAATGTTTTTTTCCTTGTCCGTTTGCTCTAACAATGTGCCATTCTGTACCTCATAAGCACTTAATTTATTCCAACTCTTTGGCCTGACCTGTAATCCCCCCTCTCCTTACCCATCTGACCCATCTGTGTTTCATTTCCCACTCATCAGCATCCAAAGAGCCAGGCCCAGGCCCTGTTTGGAGCCATTAGACAGAGATTGGCACTGCTCCCTCTTCCTGCACCACATCCTCCGCTGAAAAAAATGACCATCAGATCAGAGAACAGAGCCTGCTTTGTCCCCGGCAACCAAGATCTGGAAGCACTTTCAATCATTTGCACTCTATACCCACTCAAATGCATTAATGTGATCAACATTGGGCCTGTTGTGGGCATTTTTTCCAGCAAATAGCTTGCTAACATTCCAGGCATGTACTTCCCTGAAAACAAGACCGAGACAGGGCCCTGAATATTCAATTGGAAAATCACCAAGAGCAAGAGCTTAGCTTGGCACGGCTGGTGTTGATTCTTAATAAGTGACTTCCTAAAGCTGAGGCATGGGGCTTACAGCTTCAATGACTTGTTTGAAAAATATTTTGTAGGTGCCTCATACCACTTTATTTCCTGTGGTATGCGTCATATTGTGAGCTATTCTGAGCCAGGCTGCTTAAGCACACTAACATTTTTTTCCAAGATTGCGGTGTTTAACTAAAAATGTGCTTATACAAGATGAGCTCATAGCTATTAGTGCTGATGTAGTTTTAACTACTTGGATACCAATACCCCAAGGCCTAAAACCTGCTGAAAAGGGGGGAAAACCTCAGCAAAAACCATCCTTCACAGTCATTGAAGGCTTTTTGTAGACAAGACAACTGGAAAAATATTTTAAAAGTTGGATTTTTGTTTCTATAGGGCATTTGGTGTGCAAAATGTCTTTCAACCGCATTATAAAAGTTTTCTATTAAAAGACTTACTGATGTAAATAGCTGAAGAGATTTCAGAAACCCACTGAAAAATAATTTCTTCAATGTCTTTTCATGTGCTACAAATATCACTTCCAGCAAAAGCAGTTTATGTGTGCTTCTCCAGTGCAGCTGGATGGACTAGGTACATCCTAATGTTTTATTCATTGGAATATATCTTTCATTGACGTGGCTACCATGACGAGGCAAGTTTGACTGTGCTGACGGGGGTCAGCGAAGATTTTTGTCATGGCACGCTGTTGTGGAGAGGGGTGTCTGGCTGTCACAGCACCATTGTTCAGTGATGTGCTCTTCTACCAGCCCCATTCTCCAAGCTGAGAGAAGATGGAAGCATTTTGCATGACACACTTGAAAAGTCAAGGGGTGGGATTTTTGGAGTTTACCTTGGTGCCTAAAGAGGGCTATGAACAATGGGAGGTACCTTAAGGAAACCTTGTTTTGAGGCCCATTTTAGAGGAACAGCACTTGCCTAGATTATATCAGGTCAGGTATAAAGGTATTACAAAAAGAAAATTAAAATGAAGGGGATGAATTTCTATATGAAGTTCTATGACTGCTAATTTCTAAGCCAGAATCTGCATCCTGGACATAATCTGCATCTAGAAGTTCCATGTAGAATAGATAAAATGGAAATAAATGCATGAAAAAAATGGAAATAATTAAAATTTCTCAAAAGATGATATGTATAGAGCAAGGGGAATGAGAAAGGAAACGATGTGAAAATAACACATACCATGGTCATTTTTTCTAACCCAAACCATTTAAGAGTCAGGGATTCAGCTGCAGAAGAACTTATATAAAAGGACATTTACATGTACACAATTTATTTTCCTCCAGACTCCTTTTCTGTATTTCAGTAAAAAATTACTGAGACAGGATTTACAGCTGAAAATGTCCACAAGAATGTTTTACTATTTGCATTAAAACATCTATTTAAAAATTTTGTTGGTGAGCTTATTTTTGTTACAAGTACACACATGAATTTAAGTTGAACCCTTTACTGACAGGGAGTATAATAGTTTTTTCCTGAATTACTGAAAAAAAAAAAAAAAAGGTTTTGTTCAATTCTAGAATCTCTGTTTATCATTTTCTGTGGATTCCATGGTAATTTATGGCACTTCGTTAAATTTGCAGTGCTTTTCAACAGGGTTCAAGTACCCATGTTTGTACTTGCACATCTGAGTCTTAACTATGCAGATACCTCACAGGAGACACAAACCCAGATTCTGTTAGAAATGTGTGCAAATCACTGATTATGATAAACATCACCTCGAATTTTTATAAAGAAATTCGCTCTGAAGTGTGTTAAGATCTCAGTGGAGTATAGTATAGTTTCAGTCCCCTACAAAGCAAATTCCAAAGCTTCAAATCCCTTTTATAATACACCATGCTTATTGCAAATTGTTTTACATTATAGAAAATAACTTCCCTATTTAGCAAAGTAATGGGAAGAGAATGAATGTAATAGAATGTCATGATAACAAACTTTGTGATCAATCACAACATTTCAGAGCAAATGCAGAAGTGCTAGTGGTGTCTGCTGCAGTGGTGCTGAAGTTTTGCCCTCGTGATGTTTGAGCTGATTTGAGTTTTCCCCTTATTTGGCCCCATAACAGAGCTTTAATGTTTAACATGGGCATAAATTCACTGTAGCCCTCAAGTGAAGACTATATTTAAAAACTGAATAGAATGCTTGAATTTACTCTCCAGATTTTTCTTCCATGATCAAGTAAAGTTCCATGTAACTTCCCAGCGTAGTGCACACAAAATCTCAGGAAACAGCAGGGCTTAATTAGGACCCTATTTTATAGTTTCACCTGAAAAAATACATTTTAAAAATCACATATGTTTGGCTGTGCAGATTTTTTAGCCAATAAATTCTCGTTAATTAATCACATTAACGGCACTCCTTAAAAGTTGAAACAAAATCACAAAACAAACCAAATATCCCATAAATATAATGTATAAAGAACCATTCACCAATGCATAAACTGCATGTCTAAAACATTCACAAATATTCTTTTTCTTTTTCTCTTTTTTTCTTTTTCTTTTTCTTTTTCTTTTTCTTTTTCTTTTTCTTTTTCTTTTTCTTTTTCTTTTTCTTTTTCTTTTTCTTTTTCTTTTTCTTTTTCCTTTTCTTTTTCCTTTTCTTTTTTTTCTCTCTTTTTTCCCCTTTCTTTTTCTTTTCTTCCCCCCTCCCCCCCCCCCTTTTACTTTCTTCTCTTTTTTACTTTCTATTTTTTCCCTCTCTTTTTCCTTATTACAGGCACAATGCCAAGACAACAGCTGCTATCAGAGGTAAGAGTTCAGTAGATAAAGACAAACACTTTTTGTTGGGGGGGAAATATGTGGTATTTGGTTAAATGATGTAACATGTTTCTCCTTCTATCTTGACTTTAAAGGCCTGGTTTAGAATTTTAAACAGAAGTGACTGCAGTCACCCTCCCTCAGACAAAAAGTAAAATGTAAAGAGAAGTCGCATTCATTGTTTTGTCCCAGGATACTGAAGGCGTTAATCCTCAGGGCAAACTCTGGCGCTGAATACTGCATTATGATCTATGATTGTCTGATGTAGAGTTGATGACACAAAGACAGGATTATATTGAGTCTAACTTATAAAAAATAAACAAGCAAACAGAAACAGTCTGGGTTTCCTGGATTATCACTTATGACATAACTACTTGTTTAACAACACCAGTGTAAAACCACAAAAACTTAACATCGTGGCAACTTATGAACTGGCAGACTCCTAAATCATGGAATATGGTTTTTTTTGTCAGTGTTTTGGATAAAGCGTGAGTGACAGTGAATACAACATGTCATTCTTTCCCTTACTAAGAAAATTATTCTTACTGTAAAATTATTCCCACAGTGTTTTGTCTTCAGTTAAAAGGCAATTTCTTCTTTCTATAAAGTTGCAGTTCTTTGAGATAGACTGAGAGACTATCGGGCTCTCTTATCATAGGTTACTTGTGTCCATAAATCATAGTGTATTATTAAATAAAAGTAAAAAATCACTTTTATTTTTGTTGTTATATTTAGAGGATTTATAATGTTTTCCTAATTCTGAGTTGTGCATATAGGAATGTTTCTGTGCAACTTCTAAATTAAAAAAATCTGAAAATGATCAGCCTAATTACTCTGGAAAACAAGAAACAGAACTTTTATTTTGGATGTTCGTACAATTCTGACTTGTCCCCACTTTTTTTTATTTCTGGATTGTTATAGTTTCCTCTTCAGGTTTCCTCAGTGTTTCTGTGTTCTTTCTTAGCATTATCACTTTGCTGACAACAGCCTGGCTCCAGGAAACCTGCAAGATGTTCACAGCAAGGGATCCTTCTATGGTCTTCTGCAATGACACTTTTTCAGGCTCTGCATATAAGACATGACTCAATCATCCAAAGTCATTACACAAAACCAATTATTTTTCCTTTGTATTTATTATTAAACATTTATTATTATTTTTGTTTATTAGAATTTTTTAACTCACTTGAGTACTTGTTTCAGTGGGACAGGCAAGAAACTGTTTTAACTTTTACCAGTCAGAATGTCCCTGTTGGATAACTAAATCAAACCAGAATCACTTGATAATGTTGCTGCATATTGTGTTCCCCACAGGCAGAAAGCTTTTCCAAAGAAAGTGAGGTCTGACTACAAGCAATTGGCCTAGCTGCAGCCTGATGGTGTTTATGTGGAAAAAAGCATCTCTGTTAATAAGAGGGCATGGGGCACAGAGCAAAATGGATTGAGTACAGCGACAAGATATTTGCTGCCTGCCCTGGAAACCAGGCCAGATGGAGAGAAATCTGATTCAAGACTGGGTCTGTGGAAGCATCTGTCTACTTTCTGGCTTCAGTTTATTTGTGATATGGTACAAATTATTTGGCATCTAGGACTGATTTTTCAAGGTTTGCATGCTTACCAAAACTTTCTACTGTCCTTCTTTTATCTAACTTCAACATTCACACACTTGTTAAAAATGGGTCAGGACTCTGGAGATAAGACAAAGCTTGAGTATAAAGTGAACAAAGGTTTGTCTGGTCAAACACAGCAGTTTGGAAATACTGAACGAGCAGAGTTGTAGGAAAGTAAGGTAATTTGTGCTTTGAAGGAAGCTGGTGGAAATGGTGGAAGGTTCTAACAGCTAGGAGTGGTTGGGCTGATAGAATATATTTCTTCTCTTGTTGATTATCAAGGCATGGGATATGAATTTTATCCTTTGTTACCTCTCCTGTAGCAGCATTAACAGTCTTTCAGCTTTCTTCCTCAGCATCTCTATATCCTTCTGAACAACATACTGAGATCAATTAACTGGCACATCTATACACTGCCCTTTCTCTATGGCTTCTGGGGGTCCTAAAGATCACACTTTCTATCACTTCATTTTTACATTTGTTATGGTTTAACCCCAGCCAACAATCAATTACCATTCATTCATTCCTCCTCCAGCAGGACTGGGGAGAGAATCAGCAGATTAAAGCTTGAGAGCCCATGGGTTGAGATAAAGATAGTTTAATTGGGAAAGCAAAATCTGTACATAAAAGCAAAGCAAGAGGAATAAATTCACTGTGTCCCATGGGCAGGAAGGTATTCAGCCATCTCCAGGAGAGCTGGGCATTTGGGAAGACAAATGCTGTCACTCCAAAAACCCACTCTTCTCCTCCTTCTTACCCCCACTTTATTTACTGAGCATGATGTCATATTGTCTAGAATATCCCTTTGGTCAGTTACCTGTCCTGGCTGTGTTTCCTCCCAACCTGCCATGCAACCCAAATTTCCTCATTAGTGTGGCAGTAAGAAAAGCTGCAGAAGCCTTGGCTCTATGTAAATCCTGCTCACAAATAACAAAACCAGTTCTGCATTGTCAACACTGTGTTCAGCACAAATCAAAAGCACAACCACTCTACCCCTGCCGAAACCAGAACAACACTAAAGGTGTTCAGATTGGTAGGCAGTGTGTAACAGTGTATAATCTGAAGATAAATATGGCCTGGGCTTATGTTTCTGTATAATACCAGGTTTGTATCATGGTGGGCACATCAGGAAGGCTGAACAGGGATATTAGCACATGGACATCTTTTCCATATATGTATTCAGAAAGCGGGACAGGATAGACATCAGGGACCAGGCCTCCTCCTGTCAGTCCCAGCTGGAGGACAGTGAGGCGGAACAAAGGCTTCTGTCTCCTGGGAAAGATCAAGAACAGCCATGCTATTTGTTCTCAAAATCCCACAATTTCTCCATTTGATGACTTCTAGATGCAGGCACAATACATGGGGTACACCATGGGTTCCATACATGCATACTCCTACACCTCCTACCAATCCACTGCCATGTGCTGACTGTATTGCATTTTGAAAAGAATTAGCAGAAGGTGAAAAGTTTTTATGATTAAAAATTAAGCACACTTGGCCATTTTTGAAGGAAGCAAGCATGAAAATTGCTTTTTTATTTTGATGTTGGACTTTCCATCTCTTTTGCCCTTCTGTTACTCAATTCATTGAAACAGTCAACTTTCTAGAAAAGAAGAGTGCTAGTTATTTTATCTAAGTGTCAATATGTTATTATTTTAATGAGAATAGTGGAAAATTTATTGGCTTAAATCTAAAATTAGACCATTAAAATGATAGTATATGAAATTATCCTGAATAAATGTCTCTTTTTCTGTTACCAAAATTTTTTTTTTGCTTTTGTCTTTAAGTTAGGCTATAGTCAGAATTGCCTTTGAATTGGTAGCACTAATAGGGTTGTTAAAATATTGAGTGTTGCAGACTGATTGGGTGTGACTCCACCAGAAAATATGATCTTCTGAGGCTTGACTGTACTCCAAATCCTCTTGATAGCTTAAGTTTTCTGCAGAGTTTAAGGAAACTGGATGATATTGGTGACATGCCACAAGATATCATAATGCAAAGCCAAGAAGAATTATCAAAGATTATGCAAACTTGATTTTTTTTAACTGCATGTTTTCAATAATGAAATGTCATTATGTTGATCCTGGAATAGAAGTAACATTATTAACCCCAAATTTAAGATATTTCCCTGGACTACAAGTCCCAGAGTTTTATTAATAATTATGGTCTTGGAAAAATATTCCTGAAACAGTAGAAAATATTCCTTCTTGTTCTCTGTTTTCCTTCCTCAGGTATCTACTAATAATCTGCACAGTGGAAAGCTACTAGACAACTGGCTGTCAACAGGCTGCAGTTGGTAGCTGTGGAAGATTTTTTTTTAAATCACGACTGTGGGAGTACTTAGAAGATTGTGTTGTTATTAAAAAATAACAGAAACTTGAAATTATCAGGAAAATGGGTTTCAAAATGCTTAGACTTTTTTCTTTTTCCTCATGCTCTTCTGAGAACGGTTTTCCACCATTGTGGTATCTGGGACAGAATGGAGATGTAAACTGCACATTGTCAGTACTTGGAGACTATCTGAATGCTTTTGGCAACAGCTTGCTTCGAGATGCATGATATTATGGGCTCCAGGAAAATACCAAGGGTCATCACACTAAGGAAAGGTAGAATGAATCAGCAATCTTTTAGTAATCCTATTCTATGCAGTGCTGTGTGCTGCTCATCAGCAGCAGGAAGGCAAAGGAGGAGGTGACTGCTAAGGAAATTTTCTCTTTAGGATCCATGAGGACAGGTTGGGAAAACACGTGTCAGGAATGACACTTCTTGTAATCTCTTCCAGTTCTGAAATATTGAAATTTACAATAATTTGTGGAAAAAAACCCGTCAGAACAACCTATGGATATATATAACTAATGCCTTGAAGTCACATTAGTGTAGTGAGAACAGAGCATTTTTCAAACTCATCTTTTATTTGACAGTTGTAAAGTAAGACTTCTAAAAATAAATTGCAAGAGGACAAACATAATGTCAGATTCATCAACAAGCTTATGCATTAATTATTTTGGGTAGGAGAGTTTTATAGTAATGTTAATGAAATTGAGTAGCATTAGTAATTAAGAGCAACAAATTATAAGTTTTTTTATTGCAAGTGATGAATTCTGTTGAAAGTTTATCTTAAAAGTACATATCAAACTGCACATTGCAAAATGTAAAAAAGATAGGTGTTTTCAAACTTTTAATCCTTATTATGAGTTTAAAAATAGTATTTTCCCAAGGTAATAAAATACCTTTGCCATACAAAGGATGTTCCAATGGAAAGTCTGAAGCTGCTTTGGGCCAGGTCTCATTTCTTTAGCAGCAAAAGGCATCCCATTCCTGGATTAATACACAATATGCACTTGGAATTATAGTTAGCTTATTGAAGTAGAATTGGAAAAAAACAAAAAATCCTTTTTACTCAGGTATGCATATTAAATGTAAGGAGAAATTAATAGTCAAGTCCTCTTTAGAGGAAACAACCAGAGAAAATAAAATTTAATGTTGCATATTAACCCTTGAGACAAAGTGAGGGTATATCCTTGCTAAAGTAACTGTCCAAGTGATGTTTGCATGCTACATAGCATAGGATATGGATAGTTTTATGTGAATGTATAATTAAAGTTAGATGAATGAATGGATAAATGTTATATGTGAATGCACAAATAGAAATTTGTAATAAAATGTTTTCTCTTCAGCTTTCTAATCAGGTACTTCATGAAAGTAAAAAGAAATTAATTTATTTTGATGAGACCTTTAAAATTTTGTAACAAAGTAGCTTTTATGAAATTAAGACTTTTGAAACAAGCATAAAGCAGAAAAAATAAACACATAAAGAAAAGTTTCAGTTCTTTATTTTGAACAAATGGTTTTTAAGATATGTAACTAGAAGATTACTTTATGTTGAAATATGTGATGATTGTAAAATGTTTATTAAGCAAGCAATTAAATTACAATTCAAGCTATTACACTATCACTGGTAGATTAAAGCTGACACCTGAAAATCACACTGAGAGGTGGTAATTGAGACATTTATCCATCATTTTCTCCCTTCAAATTTTAAGAATATAAAAAGCATTTAATCTTACTCCTGATTATCTATTTGGTTTTAAGATAAATCATCTATTGTAATATAGTTGTTATTAGGTGTTTGACATTTTCTAATTTCTTTAATGTAGCAAGTTATATTAATTCTTCAGCCAATAAAATGTATTGTATCTGCTAGCTTAATAAATTTGAAACCTATAAAATAGTTTCAATGAATTTATTGACATATTTTCTCTTCCCATGTAAATAACCACCTAAAATTATTTATTTGAAAATACCTGTCCTATAAAAATTTTCATAGCTGAGCCTTTTTGCTCTGAGAGTTGTGACAATGGGACTCTTGTCAAACACCCAAAGACATTGACCAATGTCCAGGGATGTAACATGTAAAGTAAACCCTTCTTCATATGCATGAGAGTAAGAGAGGACTAAAACCTTGCAAAAGAGTGGTGTAAACTGTGATATACTATAAAAATCACATTCAAGCTATTTTAAGAAAAAAATATTATCTTTGGATCACTGAATTATTCAGATGTAATTTTTATGGTCTTTTGCAGCTGTGCAAAACAGAAAAAAAAAAAAAAAAAAAAAAGAGATCCAGGTCGATTTGAGTTGAGACATGGCCAGATTCTGACAGGTGTAAACTGGCATAGTTTTGCGGAAGACTGGATCAGAAGGAGTCTCTGGCTTGGGCTATGCATAATTGAACATACAGACATCATGACTATTTGATTTAACCTTACTTAATGCATCTGAGCCTGCAGTACTGCTTAGGGGAACAAAATAAATGGCTTTGGATATAACCATTAGCTTTTTTCTTACTGATTATTCCATTATGTTTGAGCTTTGACTGAGCTAATTTTTTCTGCCCAGAAGCTTCATGAATTGAGAATGACATTTCACTAACGAAAAGAGTACAGGTAAGTATAAAGCACGTGGGTATATCAACCTGTCATAACTTTCTTTGATAAAAAGACATTAAAATGCTGGAAGATAACATGATTAATTACACATCATCTGTTCAGAAATATCTAGACTGAAAAAAATACCTAATTAGTCATTGCATGGAGGTGGCATAGTGGCACAATATTATACTGAAAGAACTTGTATGACTTTTTTACAGCAGAGATGCCAGGCTGAGTTCTGACTTACATTTTTGTAACCTTGGGGAAAATAATCTGGGATTTGTGGATTCAGAGAGGAAAAAAATGAATTTTCCAACATAGCAAATACTATGACTGTCTTTTGAGAGATTCTGCTTGCTTTTTTTTTTTTCCCATAGGAGATCTGTGATGGAAGCGGGATATGCCTCAGATTAATTTGACAAAGCATGTTGTCAGTCTTTGACTAATAAAATATACATGAGTTAGAAGGAACACACATTCTAGACAAGGCTTCTTCTAGTCTTCTATTTTTTGGAGGGAAGGAAGGCAAAAAAGAGCAAGAAATACATTGTTTGGAAAATTTTATTTTTGAGATTGACATATATAATATCAGAGTTCCTTGTCCTTTGTTTTTCTTCTGGAAAAAAAAACCCATTCTTGTATTTATGAAATATAAAAGTCATATTCTGTGGAATGTGGACAATTGGCTTGGACAGGCTCAAGAGGAAAAGAATTACAGAAGAATTAAAGGGAGAAAAGAAAAATTTATCTTTTACTTATCATAAATGGAAGCTTATGTTTCATTTGTATTACATATGAACTAACAACTTCCATATTTTTTCTGAAAAATAGAGTATTTTAAGTTAGCTGAAACTTTTTAGTTGTATATGCTGAGAAAGTCAACTCCTTCATCTAATCTTTTGATGACAGCTTTTGTTCCTCCTAACAAACAGGAAATCTGAAGTCTCCATTTTCAATGCCAAATTTCTTGCTTTTCTCTTTTACCGATGAATTAGAAAAAAAAAAGGAAAAAAAAAAAGATCCAAAAATAATTGGTTGCGTCCAATTCTTCTTTGTTATATTCCTGTTTTCCTGTTTACTGGACAATGGTGTAATCACTAGCACCTTCCCCAGGGAATATTATGTAATATATGCTGAGTTTTATTAATGCAATGTGATGATAAAATTAGCAGAAATAATCAACTTTTCACAGAGCAAATTAAGAATGGGAAAATGTTAACATAGAAATTAAGTCCTCCTTACACCAAACATGCATCAGGAATAAAGGCAAGCTTATAATTTCTCAAAACAAAATGTGTCTCTCTCCCATCTCCTTACAATCAACATACAGAGATTATAAGTATGTTTTTCTCTAAAATTTTCTCTGAAATAATCTTTGGAACTTTACCAAGCTGGATATAAACCAGAGCAATAGTACATGGCAAGAAAATAACAGATGTACTTGACTTAGGTCAACTTGTAGTTCTATCTTTCCCTTTCAATAGAAGATACGTAATCAAAGAGGAAGATAAATTACTTCCTGCCTTCCTTTTTTTTTTTTTAAGTGAAATTATTTAAGTTTATTATTTATTTATTATTTATTATTTAAGTGAAATTATTTAAATTTAATTATTTCACTTAAATTAATTTAAGTGAAATTTTTAAAATTAATTTACTCTGTGAATTTGGTAAAAAACATGCAAAGAATGATTGGCATTTTTTTTCCTCCCTGAACACAAAATCATATATTAGAGGTAAAATTCCGCATTTACTGTAGCAGCAGTTTGGAGATTTTTGACACAGCCAGGAAATTGTGACATGAGTTTCTCCTGGAACTTTTGCTTTGTCTTTAGTTCCAAAACTAAATTAGTAAACAAAACTAAAGATTTATGTTATTAAAAGGCTCTTCAAAATGGCTATTTAGAACCTTAGTTGGGATGATGCCTCATTCTTAAGACTTTTCAAGACTAAAGGAAGAGGACAAATGGTAGCTATGAACTATGCATATTGATCTTACAAATATTGATAGCAAGGACCAGGGTATGAAGATGACTGGGGAAAGGAAAGAGAAAATTACATAGATGGACAGACATCTGGGTGGGACAGGTGAAAAAGGTAAGAGTGGATGAATTTATTCTTTGCATATTCTTTTGCATATTTTACATGGCATTAATGTACTCATTGTTCTCCACCACCAGCCAGAAAATTTTTCTTCCTCAAGAGTCTTCTAAGAAATTACAGTGTCCTTGAAGCTAGCTTCCCCTTAAGTCACTGGGCATTCAGTTGATTCATCTGAGGCCTCTTCCAACCTCCTGAAGCTTCCATAAATTATTGCTCTCTGATCATAGTAATGGAAACCTGCAGCTGTAGTTGATAATCAGCAGGAACAACAGCATCAAAATGGTGAACTTGCTGCACATTTGCATCCACACTTGTCCCAGTCTCTTCGCTTTTTCTAGACATTTTTTTCTCCTTAGACTTTTAAGTCTCCCCTTGAAGCAGGTTCCTTTCTGCAAACATCTTATAGTTGTGGCTCATCATGGGTTGTGAAAAGATAGAAGAGATTTTTTGCTACAGAATCCTTTAAGGCTCTGTCCACAATTAATTCATTGAGAGTCCTGCCTGAAGGGTCTGGCCCCTCTATTGACTTAAGTGGAACTTGGAAATTCCTGTTCATAAGCCCTAAACACAACCATATGAGAATTGCACCTGACTTGGACATTGGCTGCAATTGCTCTGGATTTTTTTTCTGCTATCACAGAAGACATCCTGTCAAGATAAAATTTTTTCAAACTAGATCTATACCATGTGGCTGAAGGATACGGGCAGTGCACAATCCTGCACTTTGCAGGCCAGGACCTAGCCCTAATTTCCTGGTTTCACTGGCTGAGTTGTGGGTGCTGGAACTTAGTACTGAGTTTTCTTTAATTAAATTCCTCATTCACATATTCCTGGCATCTAATGACCTGTGGGGAAGAATGAGTTTTACTATTTGAAGCTACTGTCAATGGTTCTTCCACTAGGCTTAGATCACCAGTCATTACTTCCTAAGAGTAGGTGTCCAAAAATAAAATCAATTAAAGATGTTTTGGAAGGCAAGTATGGCTTCATGCTTAAGAACAATAGCCAGCCTCTAACTATGGGATTTTAAAATGAAACTTTCCCAGGACAATCATCACGTAAATTCCATTGTATATCACTCCTTTTGAAATTTCCCACCCACTTTTTTACCCAATCTGGACATGGAAAGGGATAAAAGCAAGACAGCAGACACTTGTTTACAAGTTGTGGTTGGATATTTTACATCTAAGCTCAGAGCACAAGCAGAAGTACTTGTCTTGGTCCACTGGCATCAATGAGAAATTCAATAGGACCTGATTTGGAAAGAAAATATCAGGCTTAGGAACGAACTTTTAAAGCTAGGATGAGTACTGAAATATACAACTTTGGAAAAGGTGGAAAGAAAAAACTTAGTTAGCAGAGATAAGTGTGTAAAGGAATGAAACAGACACTATGTAGTGTCATCCAGCTTGCCTTGTTTCAGTTCAGTAAGATTTCACAAAGCTGCCTGAATAACTTTAAAACTGAAACAAGAGCATTTTCTTGAAGCAACTTCAATATCACAGAACACCCCGGGAGGTCTGCAATATTGTTAAAATGTTAAGAAAGACATAGCTCTTAAAAGAGCAGCTCTTAAATCAGCTCCCAGGTGGAATATGAAAAAAAAGTTCCTAAGGTTTCAAAATAACACTGTTGCATTGAAAGCTGATGTTGCTCAGTTCATTTAGAAAATACTATAAACTACTTTACTGTGGGAAATTGGTAAAGGAATCTTTCATTAATAGGAAAGATTGGCCTGTGCACTGCAAATAAAGTGATGTTTACATAATTTTGAAAGATCTTTCAAAGCAATATCCTTTTGCTGCAGCTTACTGTAAGCACCATAATAAACTTGCCATTTTTAATAAAATTGAAATGCCATAATTAATTAATTAAATTGTGGGGAAAATGCTTGCACTTTGGACAGATACACAATTAGATTTTTAGTAATTCCTGAGGTTTTTTGTTGTAAACAAAAGCTTTCATACTAAAACGCTGCTCCAAGGGATATTTGTCAGCATGTGTCAGATTTGGTCTGAGACCAAATTCAATCAGGTTTATAAAACCTAAAATTTTAGGGCACTTAAAGATTTTGGTTAATTGGAAAAAAACCTCCTCATGTTCATTTAAGTCTACTAATTTCATATTAGGATAAAATACCAGTGCTCCTTTTCATGGTTCAGTTTTTTTAAAAAAGTTATAATAAATTATATTTACCTTTTTCACAACCCATTCAAGAATAGGTGAAATAGATTTCCTCACCATTTCCTCCATTGTCTGATGGGTTGTAGTTTTCTTTCCAGAAACACTCTTGAATTGACACCCCCTGTTCCACAACTAGGACAACAGGTGAGACACATGGACTTCAGTGCACGCCTTGGTTTTGTTCTGAGCCCATCATTTCAGAGACTTTAGCTGTCAGTTACGCCTTTCATGTTAAATTTGAGAGTGGGAATAACTCAAACCTTCATTAAGCACACAAAAGGAAACACAGATCCTTGAAGACCCTGTTGCCCTGTGAGATTCTGTCAGAGACTCAATAGGAGTGTGCATGATGAGGTGTGGGCTTGTTGAGTGTAGCCATTGCCTGGACAACTAGCACAGCCCATCTGACACAACTGGAAATAACATCAGTTTATATGCAATGCTGTAGAAATTCAGAGGGGTGTGTTTTATATCAGACTTTGTTAAAATTAAGTATTTAAGTTTAGACATACAATGCAAATATAAGGTACGTACAAGTATTTCCAGTTAGGCTGGGTAGTTTGGATTCTGTAGAGATTTCTGGTATATCTTAAAAACATGAAGAGTGTACAAGATAAAAATATGTGAATTCCTAATGGAATGAAAATTTTTATTTTTATTCAGCTGTAGGAGCAAGGCTTGATTGGCACCAACAAAACAGTACCCTGGAAATGGCAGAACAAATCTGGTTGGGAGAAAGGAGGGAGAAAATTTCAGAGAAGCAAAATGAAGGATGTATGTGCACCTGAATGTAAACAGTAATGGCCCTTACATTTAAGCTTCATTAGGGGAGATTTAAGATTCATTATTAGTATCTTTCACAGAGCTTTTAAGAGAGCATCCTTTGTGCACCATCACATAACAGTGTAATGAATAAATAAATTAACAAGATATATCAGAAATTGATTTAAAACAACCTTTATGGCCAGTCTAAGCTATTTTTAGTGCCTTAATTTCATCTAATATATGGGACTTGTATTATTTAGGATAATACACAGAGTAGCCTTGTTCACTTGTTTTGAGCAGAAAAAAAAATTAAAAGAGGTTTTTCTAACTTGAATGAATAGACATCTAAGGTTTCTTGTTTTTTAAGCTTTTGTACTGTTTACCAAAATCAAGAGAACAGATTTTGTCTTGAAATTTTGATATACACCTCACAATACAAGGGCTGCAGCTCATAAAGCAATCCTGATTGAAAGATTTATCTTCTGGAAGAAATCCATGTGGATAAAGTGGCTAGATAAGGGAGGATGGAATAGCATACAGTAGAAATAAGTTCTTATGCTTTTTGCAAATGGCATTCTTTTGTTCATTGTGTAAAATATTCCAATAGAAAGGTTCAGTGTACATATTAAGTGATGAGATTTAGAAGCACCAGAAGCCCACACACACTACCTCTGTCTCAGAAATCAAGTTTAATGGAGTATAACATAATAATAATATAAAGCTTGCTTTCTGTGTCATCTGAGAAACACCTGGACAGCAGTCAATTGGGAATATATGCAGAAAAATAACAGGCTTGCCTCTGTGGGTTGTTGTCTCAACAGGTAGCACAGTAAAAAGTAAGCCTGTTGTATAAGAAAAACAGGATTGGGTCCCATTGTTTTGGTGTTTTTTTTATACTTGCAGCAATAGTTTTTTACTATTAGTTAAAGAGCAGTTTGGCTTTTGGGGCAAAAAAGCCCAAACAACTAATATAATAAAATCCATTATTTCTTCCTACAAATCTTACTCACGGTCATGAAAACATTTCTTCTGTTCAAACATTGACTACACTTGATTCAGAAAAATTCTGAGGTTTGCATTGTTTCAGATTAACACCTAATGTCCTGATTTTAAGGACATGCTTACTATATTCTTTGATTTCACAAGGACAAACACACACTTCAAATTAAGCATCTGCTTCAGTGCTGTTCTGCAGAGAGATGTTTTCCAGGAGTGGAGCAATAATAATCAAAATTAGATCAAGCTGAACGTGGCTATCTTATGCATAAATTCTTTTATTACTCCATCTCTTTTATTACCAATAGTCCTAAAAAGTATTACAACTTTTTTCAGTGTGGCTTGTATTTCACATATACATAGAGCTTACCATGGCAGTCTTGATAATTCTTTTTAAGTCTGTGACAGATTTCTCTTTTGAAAGTTGGAGTAAACAAATTTGGTTAGTACAGGAAGGATAGGAAGAGTTTACATGGTCTGTAATTGTGGTCATCTGTATCCAGCCAAAGGGAAACCTCTAATTTTCTAGCTTATGTAACTGAATTTTTAACTTTAACACAGTGAAAAATCTTTTTTTAATTTTTTTTAAAATTTTTTATGAGAGAAACAAATTAGAATTATAATATATGAAGACTCCAACATTTAAATAAGCAAATAGTGGTCTATTCTTGACATTTCCTCTTCTGAAAACAAACAAGCAAACAAACCTCCAAAAAAGTGAACAAAACCAGACACACATACACACAACGAAACCTGGAGGAAAGACTTGAATGTTTTACAAATAAATTACGTCCTATAATCAAAATTGCCTTGCTATTTAATTGGGGAATTTGGGTGTAGCAGGAATACTAAGGATTTTAAAAGATAACCATATACATGCTTCATTTTATACTTTCTAATTTTTTCTGATTTCAGTAATAGCATATAAACACTTAGTGACTAGCAATGATCTGAGAAACTGAAAAGCAATAGCAGTCTTGGCTTGGAATACTGCCATGGAAAAGAAGTGACCCAGGTACATTTTCTTGTCTTAAACTACACTTTGTTGATGTGATCTCATTTAAACCAGAGGAGAAAGAAAAGCTACTTGTGGTAACACCTAAAAAGTATTAAGATCTCTTTGGATATTCACACAGCAGTGAATCATGCTTCAAGAACTCCAAAAACTAAAGACAACGACAGTTAAAGAAAACTGGTAGTTTTGGGGGTTAGTTCCTGTTCAGAGCTACATATAAACAAGGGCTCTAGAGGAAGCAACTTCAATAAGAAATTATATTTTACTTCTAATGTTAAAACTGAAACAATTGCCAAACTTCATTCTTTGAAGAAAACATAATCACTGTAATGTGAATTGAAGGATAGGAGGCATTTTTCTAGACTTTTTTTTTTTAAGGTGCTTTATTATAAACTAATTTTATAGCACCCAGACTTACTGTCCCTTAAACTGTGTTTAAGGGATCTCATCAAAAGCAAGGAGCCCTCCCAGGACTCCTAAGAGCCTTCTCCATTGATCTTTCAGGTCTATCTGTTTCAGAAAGTCAGGCTGTTACGAGATGCTCTCTGTTGCAGCAGTAATGCACAGAATGAGCCTCATGGGCATCAGTTAGAGTGTGATTTAGGGACTGGGATGTGAAATACTGTCTGTACTTTACTTCAAGCACAGTCTGGTTCAATATGAACTTTTTCAATTAGTAAACCTCAGTCAACCTGTCTGGGAGAAGCATGGCACAGATGTATTGCTTCCTCCCTCTCTGTGTCCTGCCATGCCTAGGTAAATTCCATACACAGCTTACCCCCTGATATTAGTGGGGAGGACCACTGGGATCTTGTCTTGGTCCGTAAGTGTTTGGACTTGTGGAGAAAGAAAACGACCATTTTGTTTGTACCCTCTCTTTAAATGATTTTGCAAATTTTCATAGAGAAGCTGCATTCAGTGAAACCAGAAGGTTTCTTTCTAACAACACACAGAATGATGCCACGAGGGGTGAATGAGATTATCAAGTGCATATAACCATGAACTAGTCTCTCATAAATGGTGTAGGGAACAAAAGAACAATAACTATCTAGACGTAGCTTACAGTAGAGAAACTCTGATAAGAGAAAATTATTTGAACCATAGAGTCTAAAATGTCACAGTATTCAATTGCAATATGTCAAACATAGGCATATTATCTTCCTGCAAATAAGGTGAATGTATCCGGATGCTTATCTCTATTTCATTATGTGCTGATATGACGTCTCCTGCAATTCACGTGGGGGTTGACCTGAAGTCTGCTAAAATCAAAAGGAGTCTTTGTATAGCATTCACTGATTCATGAATCAGACCTCCAAAGAACAATAACGAGCTGAATTTTTTAAGTTCTGAACTGTGGCTCATTTTGGACAAACATTTAAAAGCAAGAATTTTTCTCCCAGTTGGACCAAAGACTGTTTACTTGTGATTTCTAGAAATCATTCTAAGTTCCTTCAAGGAATGGTTTGAGATTCAGTTCATTTTCGTTCTGCCTGGACTGACCTGTATCACAGAGCCTGCCATTATTCTGCCTTTTATAGCATTTCTGTTTACAGGTTATCAAACATCCAATTCAAATTATCCTGGATTCACCGGAAAATTTCTCAAGCATTTGGTAAGCCTGACCCTGTGGGAATATCTGTCAAGTCTTTTGAATAATTTGCTGAAAAATTACCAGTACCATTTGCATCCTTGGGCTAATTTGCCTGCTGTTATAGATAAGAAAGGTTCTGCCATGTATTGATCAGGAAACAAAGGAGCTAGGAACAGCAAATGCATTAAAAAGTAATAGAAATAACAAGATAATTATTAAAATATAGAAATGGAAAATAGTATTCTTTGGCCTAGAGAATTAATGTAATTATGAGACACTCTCAAAGGCAAAATATGATTTAAAACAATCAGGTATAAATGAGAGCTGCACTCAGAGATACTTTAACATCTAATCCAACTGCCCTGTACTCTTTACCTACATATTTGCCTAGGATGTGTAATTTTTCCATTGATGTGCAGGTATAGTAGGATATTTGGGCTCCCTAAAGCCCAGAATTCCACCTTAAGCAAAGTCTCATTGATTCTGTGGCAAACCTCTTACAAAAAATGAAGTTTAATTAGTTGCAACCATTCCAAGGTCCTCTAAAAAGTGTAGATATCTATACAGTTTGGGTTCATTGCATGCTTCCCAAGTTTTCTTCTGTGATGAAGAAGGAAGGAAGGCTGAGGCTTCATCCATGCTGCTCCTCAAGGCCCTGATGTGATCTCCATCTCATCCCACACAGACCATTCTAGGTGCTGGACAGTTGTCCAAGTTTGGATTAAACATTTCACATTGTGTACACTTCAAAATACACATTGACACCCATTTCTCATCAATCAGCTGTTAAACTGTCAAACCCAAACATCCCTTTATTCTTTTCCATTTCATCCTGCTTAGCTGCCATTGGGCTATTTAACAGATGTCTAACCTCCACTTCTGCTGTTAGAGGGAATCCTGGCAATATAATAATCCAAGATATGACAGCAGAACCCTTGAGACTTAGCTATTGAAATGTCTACATGCTTTGAAGGAGCTCATCTGTGTGCATCTGTTACTTGAGATAATCATTTGGGAAAAAACAAACAAACAAACACACCAGAAAGTTTTCTCCCTTCAAAAAGGTACTAAGATATTAAATTGTTCAGCCATAAGGAAAGAAAGCATTGAGAATTTACAAAACTCATAGCTGCAGTTTCTGCTGCAGAAAACCAAGACAAATTAAATACAGTCTGAAAAAGACTGAATAAACACTGCTTGGTCTAATAGAAATTAATACATTTAGAGGTATTAACAGACAGAAATTAGATCATGAAGATCCTTTTTAGTTTATCATTTGGGTTAGTAGGGCAAAATCCATCAGGAAGTAATTTGGATATTTCCTGAACAAAAGCTGAGTGAGAAATGAGTAAAACCTGCAGGAAAACTTTATAAAAGCAGACTATAACTTACAACTGGAGGTCACTGTGACTTAAGATGGAAGAAATCTGTTTAATACAGGAAGACCTAATTTGTCTATCAAGATATATAAAGAATGCACAGCTGGAGACCAGCAAGAAGTTGTGTCTGCACACAGACCACCTTGTATGAATGATAGGTCTGTGGAAGCCATCATCATTACCATCCTGCTTGGTCTCACACTGGCCACTGACAGAGGCAGGATGTTAAAGGAGAGTTTGCTTCCCTAGGACATGACCTAATGGCTGTTGGGTTTGGTTGTTCCCTAGGAAAAGCAAAGAAGACTGTTTAACATACTAAGAAAGTGACTCTCTTGTGTGCCTAAGGCATACTTTTATTCCCTATCTCCAAAGCCAAAGTGTTATGTTAGTTAGCAGCACATTTCTGTGGTAAACAGTTCTAAAGAGTATGAGAGATTCAGCGGCAAAATTGGAAGCAGAAGGGAAAAAATGCTGGTGATACTGAAAGGCTGTTTCTACTTAAAACTATATCTTAGAATTCACCATCAAAAGTCATGGATGGCCTCAGATTTAGTAGTGTCTGTGCTGTGAACACCATTTAGGATGCATTTGGCTAGAGGAAGGGTTTAACCCATTACACTATCACACAGAGATATTTTTTGCTTGAGTGCTTGTTTATTTTCTTAAAGAAAAAATTGCTGTTGAAATGAAAACATGAAATTTTCATTGAAGGAATTGGCAATTCAGGAAAAATAAAGAAAATAAAAGGGAATATTAGTGCAATGTTTTATCCAGGCAGCAGCAAAAGGAAGTTGTTTTAAAGGCATAACTGTCAAAGTCACCTAATGCATGATCTGACTGAAATCAAAAGGGTTGCACCAGGTAACGTTCTGTCTTCCTATGCCCCTGACAAATGTCTCTGTATTTGAGACTCTGCTTCTTCTGCTGAATGTGATTACTGATGAGACTCCAGCAATATGATATGTTATATACCAAATGTGGGGCTTTTTCCACTGCTCTGTCAGAGTTTCTCTGATTTCCAGTGTCTGTTATAAAATAAGGTGCATTGATCAGCACTGTATACCTGTTGCTTATCTTAGCATCCTGAAGGAGATAAAAAAGTAAACAGAAGGAAAGAAAAAAGTCTGCTACTTTATCTTTGAAGTGGCTAGGCTGCAAGGGGAAGTAGTTAATTCCCCATGGGTAGGCACAAACATTCCTTCACTTGTGACATGTGTAAAGGTTGCTGTTCGGAGCAGACTCTTTTCAGGACCCATTTCTTCTGGGCACTTACATTTCTAAACCCCTCAAGAGGGCTGTACTTCTCAAAAAGAGAGTGGAAGCTCTGGTGTTCTGGGCTAAGATTACACCAGCATTTTTGTGAACAAACTTTGGATCAATCCAGAGTTGGAAGTGAGCATGAAAAGTGTCAGCACCTCTTTTATAAGTCTTTTTGTGGTGCATCTGATTGACCCGCATTACGATGTACAATAGCATGAAAGAGTGTTAGTAATCACTGCTAATGAATACATGTACCTACCTGATTCATATCCTGGGCATTACCCCTCACTAATGCTTTTGTTTTGCATTCATTAAAATTCCCATCATGACACAAAATGCTGAACATTTACTATTACAAAAACAAAAGCAAACAAAAAAATGAGACACATTTATTGCAAATTTCAGTCAAAAAAGATATAAATAAGGAAATACCATAGCACTGGGGTATTGTCCCAATCCTACTTTACTTAAGTTCATTAATTGTTTTTAGAAAAGATATTTACAGTGAGACCTCAGGCAAATACTCAGAGAGAACTTGTAGCATAATCCTTCTCTGTCTCCCTCTTTCCCCTTCCACCCCCTGCAACGGAGATTGGTTATTTGTTTTTTTTCTTTTTTTTTTTTTTTTTTTATTCCTTTAGAGTCCAGGAAGGACTTAGAGAAATTGTCTTCATAGTTTAGATTTTGATAGCTCTTCATCAATCTCCTACAACACATTTACTGAGAAAGAAGAGAGAAAAAGGGTTCATTTGGGGAAGGCACTGTGATATCACAAAAAGATTGGGGAATGTGAAATAGACTTGCACAGTGACAAGACAAAAAGGCTTCTCTGCATGTAAGCATGTAAGACACCATCAAAAGGAAGGCTAATAAACTGTTTTTCTTTACCTTTCTTTTTCTCTGCCTCTTACTGCCAAGAAGATGTACTTGATGTGATTATTTGTAGGTCAGGAATGGAGAAAGCTGGTGTATAAGGAAAGGTGTATGGCCAGCTGTGCTCAGAATGATTGTGCAGCTACAAGTCTCTCACAAATCTGGAGGTACAGGTACACTTTTGCAACCTGATAGGGAAAAATAGGGAATTTTTTTTTTTCTCACTGAAAAATAAAGACAAAAGAGAAGAACTCATATTCTACTCTTCTGCTCAGTGCTGTGGGAACATTAGCACTGGAGCTAATATACTCAGGTTAAAGTCAAACATAGAGGAGTTTTTTGTTCAGATATTATGAGGTTTATTTGCTGATATGAAGTTTATCATACTGAGCCCTCCAGGGCTTTAGATAAAAAAATTATTAGTTTGAAGATTAATCTGAGGATTCCTCATGGACGTAAATATGGAAACTGTTCTGTTCACACATTCCAAGGCAGCAGCTCCTGCAGAGGTGCACAAAAGAAGGCAAAAATTTACTGAAGAAGACACAAATATTAAACATAAAGAGTTTAAAGCATGAAGGAACAGTTTCTTGAGCATGGACTACAAAATTTGACTTACATGTCCCTTCAGGAAATTACATGGTAGTGTTCTTCAGGGACCACTTCTATTTCATATCTTCAGTACTGACATAGACAAAAGGATTGAGGGTACCTTCAGAAAATTTGCAGGTGATACCAAGCTGAGTGGTGCAGATGACACACTAGAAGGATGGGATGTTATCCAGAGGGACCTGGACAAGCTTGAGAAAGCTGGCAATGTCATGAGGTTTAACAACAACTACAAGGGTCTGTGCTTGGGTTGAGGCAATCTCTACTATCCATGCAAGCTGGAGAATGAATGGTTCTTCCAATAAGGGCTTGGGGGTGCTGTGGCTGAGAGGCTGGACATGACCCAGCCATGGGCACTCCCAGCCCAGAGAGCCAAAGGTGTCCTGAGCTGCATCCAGAGCAGCGTGGGCAGCAGGGCCAGGGAGGGGATTCTGCCCCTCTGCTCTGCTCTGCTGAGACCCCACCTGGAACCCTGCATCCAGCTCTGGGGTGCCAGCACAGGAAGGACATGGATGTGTTGGACAGAGTATGGACCACTTCTTCTATGAGGAAAGGCTGAGAGAATTGGGATTGTTTGGTTTGGAAAAGAGGCAGCTCTGGGGTGACATAATTACAGTCTTCCAGTACCTGAAAGCAGTCTGCAGAAAAGATCTAGAGAGAGTATTTATGGGTATGTAATGACAGGACACGGGGAGATGGATCCAAACTGAAAGAGAGTGGGTTTAGATTAGATACAAGGAACAAATTATTTTCTGTGAGGGTGGTGAGGCATTGCAAGAAGTTGCCCAGAGAAGCTGCAGATGCTCTGCTCTCAGAAGTGTTCAAGGCCGGGTTGGATGGGGCCCTGAGCAACCTGGTCTAGTGGAAGGTGGCCACTTATGGCGGGGAGTTTAGAACTACATGATCTTTAAGGTGCCTTACAATATACACCATTCTGTGATGATTCCATGAGGTAAATGTGGTTTCCTTTGCGGATTACAGATGTGAAATGCAAAAATTCTGCTTTACATATAGAAAGTTTCACAGTTTAACTAAAACCAGAATGTTTTCCATTCAGGCTATACTGGAATCTCCTCAACGACTTACCTGTATGCAGTTTTTTAGCTCATGAGATGACAGTCCTCTGACTGGGACTTTTTTTCTATAACGATTATTCCCATTCAGTCAACATAATTAATTCCATTCAAATCTCATTTTCCAGACAGTTCACTACCGTTAAAAGCAACTTATATTTGTTCCTTTGGAGGGAGGGGTGGTTTAGATTTTCTCTGTAATTCAAATGATCAGCCTTCTGTTCTAGCAATGCATGAGGCTCATGCAGCCCACTAAGACATTCTGATTTGTAGAATTCAGATGCAATCTTATTTGGCTGTGTCATTACATGTTATTCGGTATTTCAGATGTGCTTTTATGCTTCTCCTATGGTGGTATGAATACTTGCTACTCACTGTTGTCCTTCAGATTCCCCTGTTTAATAGGTGGGTGTAGAGGTTTAGATTTGCTAATTTCATTTTCCCGGCCAACGCACCAAATAAATGTCATGGTTTTAAAGCAGTGATGTGATTATTTGTAGGTCAAGAATGGAGAAAGCTAAACTAAAAAATTAATTATTTCTTGCTGCGAGATATGGATTAGAACAAGAGCAAAACAGGCTTAAAAGGAAATAAAGAAAGTTTATTAACAAAACTACAAGAATAAGAACACCAGAATAAACTTCCAGAAAACCCTTTTATCCCTCATTACTCACCATTCCCTTGTTCACATGACAACATAGAGACAAAAAAACTTTGGAACTTTGGTGTTTAAAACAGTCCCCATTCCTGCTAGAGTCTTTTCATCAGCCTTTGTAGAGAAACAGAAGTCTTCTTCTGCTAATCTATGGAGTTCTTCACAAGAAAGCTACTTCTGTTACAGCTTTCTATTTTTCTGATGCCAGCTGCCCAGAAATCTTGTCATCAGTTCACTCCTCCCATTTCACATCACTCTGAGGTGTGTATGGGTCAATGAGTCTAGGGATATTATTTTAAGGATGAGTTATTCAAAGGCAAAAGTTCTTTTCATCTGTCTCTGTGAGCTTCCCTGGAAAACAGAAGTTTTCTCTTTGCCTCAAGCGGCCCCAAATTTTCAACCATTCTCTCTTTCTGTTCCAGCACTTCACTGTATCATAATTACTCTACCTTTTGCTCAAAATCTAAACTTTGAACACTCTATTCCTCCCTATATACTCTGTCATGAATTAAAGGAGTTTTTTCAAGACCCTATTGTCCATCTCCATAGCTTTAACAGAAAAATATTTCAGCTTATAAAGCATCTCCTTATTCTCTACCTTTTCTGAAGCTTAATTCTTTACTGTCTCTGATAGTTTATAAAGTCTCTTTACATGTTGATTACTCTCTTTTTCTCTCTCTGGATAAAAGGATTAATCTGCAAGTCTCATCTGGGTAATGAAAAGGTTAAAATCTTGGCCAGGTTTTGTAGATGGTTCTGTGATCTCTGCCAGAGCAGCAGCTGGAGCTGTCTGCAATGGAAGATTCTTCATGGCTGCTCTGGAGAGTGTGGTCACTGTCTCAGCCTGCCACAGTCAAGAGCTTTTTTTTCCTTTCTTTACTCGGCAGTCTCTGGTGAATTCAGTCACAGCAAAAACTGCAGCCAAGCCAGGGACCGGCCTGGCCCGGCCAGAGCCCGGGGCAAGCCCCGCAGGCCCCATCTCCCGGCTGGGAGCCGCTGGGCCCAGCCCAGCCCCCGCCCGGGCCACATGGGCTGGGCAGGGAACGGGAGGCCAGCTGGAGCTCTGTTACCTTTCACAGCCAGGAAACAAAGAGAACAAGAGTGCTCTGACTTTACATCTTAAGGTGGTGTTCACAAGTTGATCTCACTTTTCAATGGTCAAAACTGCTGTCAGTTCTTAGAAATGACCGATAATTGGTCAGGAGAAAAGACTCCCATCAGCCACCAGCAGCTTCAACTTCCTTAGCTCCCAAAACCACCTTAAAGGTAAAGTCACCCCATGACAGTGGGGAAAGCAAAGTACAGAAAGCAATGCTTTCATTCAGTGAGACAAGGGAAATGCATAGAAGCCTTGTGTCAGATTTCCTAAATCAGAGTAGCAGAGTAATCACCTACTACTGAAAGCAACCCAATTCCAGATAAACACCTAACAATGTATTTTATTACGTATCTTTTCTAGAGGTACAAATATTGGATTCTGTTGTTTCAGCAGTAGTCAGAGGGAGTATTAGTGTCAAACCATGGCTGTTCTTCAGACTTTGCCAGCATTCTGTACAACTGGAGTTTCTTTGATGTTGCTAAAAGAAGGAAATTAAACAGAAACTCCAAACCAAGAAACCCCAAGCAAACAAACAAAAAGTTTCTTTCCTGCAGAAGAGCAAAAATAGACGGCAGCCAATCCCCACTAATTACCCTTTTTGAAAGCTTGGCTTTTTAAAGATGCTTAAAAAATAACTTTGCTGAGGGCAAACTCTATCACTCTCTGAGTGACTATGGGGAAGCCCAGATTTAGGCATGCTGTACTTTGGACCTCACCCAAATGATCTGTTTCTCATCCTTACTTCACTTCATGATATGACTCAACTCATGAAGTATTTCATACTCAGCTTAGGTCCAAGAGAAAGTGTTTCCATCCTGCCAAGGAGTTCTGAGATGGGGTTCTAGAATCTATCACGCTACTAAAGAGGGACTTCCTCCTACTCAATTCTGAGTAATAATTTAGAAGTGAGACCTCAGTATTCCCTCTGAATGACTGCTCTGTGGTTCAGGATGACTCACTTGTGCAGTAGGTAGATTATGGAGAGGAGAAACTCTGCTGTAATTGATTCTCATTTTGTAGCTGGGGTGGATATTTTTCACTCAGTTCATGTGCTTCATCAGCACCAATTCAGCCTTCCAACAAACCACACCCTTTTGAAAAATTATTGCAGGAAGGGGAGGCTGAGCAAGTATGGCCACATTTCCCTCTGGACAAATTGCCTCATATCATCCTTCAGGGGATGCACTCATAAAGAAAACTAGAGCTCTTATAATATTTTATTCCTTAGTGATAAAGCCACTGCACCTGCTGTATGATGGCAATCATACCAAGTTCATGTAGTTTCTCCCATCCTCCAAGTAATGTTTACACAGACCTTCTTTGGAACTTTTCCACTTGCCTCTCCTGGATTCTCTCTGTTTCCACATGGAAGATTAGTAACTCATGAGATCAATAACCTGGAGAAAACAGTAGCCCAGGAGGCTCCATTTCAAAAATTAAATTTTTCAGATTGAACCAGCTCAGAGCTGGTTGACATTCCTTCTGAATACAGTTTCCCCTATAAAGGCTGAACTGACTTTGGAACATACCTTCAAAGGCTGCATTATAAAATCTTATTACATCCTTTCTGTATTGCAAGGGCCATAGAGCAAGGATTTGGGCCAAAAACTATACTCATAAAATTTTCTTTAAATACTGTATCAGGTAACAAATAATTATAACAAGACTGGAAAGAAATCAATCACCATTGTCAAAAACCAGACACTTTTTCCTCTGTGAACAATCTGATTTTGCATGTTTCATGCATTTATTGGCTTACACAGACAAAAAAATGATGGTCACAATATTTGCAAGTAGACTAGAGCAGTGGAAAGCTGGTTCATGAGGCAAACAAGACTTTTAAAGGTTCAAACCTTGGGAAGCTGTCACAAATAGAAAAAAAAAAAAGAAAAAAAGAAATACCTCATATTTAAATGTACATGTATTTATTTAGGACCAGAAAGAAAAAGAGATTTACAAATTGGGATGTTGAACTGAGTGATGTCTACAAAATTCAAGGACAGAACAGAAATCATTGAACTAAGAACCATTATCAGCAGAGAATGAGGCTCCTAGAAGTAGGACCTAGAGTGATTATCTCTTCAAATATAAGACACCTCCTTCTGTGAGCAGGAACAGGTAATAGGGCATATCTGAACTGTAGAAGGAAATTTTAAGAACTCATGGAGTTTACACTGACCAAAAATAAAGATTCTGCAAGAGGTAATTCAGAGCATCTAATTTGGATTTGGATTTTCAGGCAATTGGCTCCCTTTTTTTCTATGAACATATGTGTGAAAGAGGCAAAACTCTGTCTCTCAGAGCAAGGAAATGAACTCTAGGAACACAAATTATGAACCCGCTGAGTGTATATACATTGCTAAATGAAAGAGGGTGAGGGAGAAAGTTTACCATTGAAATTCTGATTTTGTTTAATTACTATCTGTCTCTCTCTGGCTCTGTACTAGACTTCTCCATCTAGATTTTCTGCAATATCTATCTGCCTGAAGGAGTCTAGCTCTTGGAAGAAAGCCATCACCTTGGCATTCTCTTTTATTTACTAGTTAATCTGATGTGATTAGTGGAAGCTGTTTTAAGTGGCAGAGATCACCTCTGAAGGATTTTTGTATATGGTCTACTGACTTTTATCAGAGCTCAGGTGAGCATCTGGCCTAAAAAAAAAATTAGTTCATCTCTTCCTCATAAGAGATAAATGTCTAAAATATTTAAATATACCTGCATCCTATTTTGTCACACTAGATGCTAGATTTAAGTATTTATTTTCTGTTTTACACACTGAGCATGCAAACAAAAACAAAACAACCAGTAGGCAAAAGGGATCTGGATGCAATTGGTAGAGGATCATCAAAGGTAGGACAATAAGAAATGGGAGAAAGAGAAAAATATATCAGTGTTCTAGATCTATGAAGGAAAATATTTCCAGATATGTTCATGTACCTGAGATCCACTAGGATAGGTGTGAGACTGAGCAGTGAAACAAAGCTGAAACACGGAGACAGTCCTGGCCTGGGAGGCCTGAGGCCAGCTTTGTTCCAGCTCTGCCGACTTGCTACAGGGAAGTATATTCACAGATTAGTTCCCCACCTGCACAGAGGAAATGATAATGTCACCTTCATCTGCTCTGCACATTTGTTTAGAGCAGAGTCTAATGTCTGTGGACCAAGGTGGAGAGATGAATGCACTGTTTCAAGTCCTCCAAAGAAAACCAGTTTTCCAGCAAAAACTTGTCAACACAGCAGCACGTATTTCTTCATTCAGAGTCTATATCTGCAAGGAAAGTGAGGATCATCCTCTTTTCCCCTCTACCTGTTACCAGGAATGGAAAACTTGAGCATGTGCAGAGCTTTGAGGCAGCATATGGTAATTTGCAAGTTGCAACTTGTATCCTTTCTGCAGAAGACTTTTCATGGTGGATGCGACTGTAGCTACCAAACTCACAGTGTTCACATATCCTTGGTAAGAATATGCAGTAACAGGTGTCAGTAGAGTTCCTGTTATGCTGAAGCCAGCTGAAGCTGAAGGCTGCCATATACCACCAAAATGTCTGCAAAGCTACACAGAAAACTTCCCTTGACTGTGGTACGTCATTCATGTGAATCTTTCCAGGGTAAGCTGGGAAACACTTTTTCTACTTCATCTTAGTTTGCTCAAGGAACTGAAATCATCCAGTACTGAGTCACATGCCATTTGCAGAGCCCCTGACTATGGCAGATCAAATTCTAAGAAATGCTTTATTCAGTGTCCTCCGGTTCGGCAAGGCCCTGGAATTTGGGTGACCACAGGAAGCAGTTGAGAGGTTTTCCAGCCTGACCATATCAGCCGTCTCACCACAAGAACTTCCTATTTTGGCTGAATCCCTTCAATCAATTTCAGGCTGCTCTGTATGATCAATAGGAGGCAGGTTAAGGCTTGTTTGCCTTATGTTTGTGAAGTGGTTCTTGTTCCCTGCTTTCTTTATCATATGGCAGAGCTACTACTGTTTGCGTTAAGGCTTTAAATCACTGCTAAATTTTACAAAGAAAAGCAAAGAGTAAAAAGGCATATATTTTATACCAAATCTCTTTAAAAGTTAGCAGTAAAATAAACAACATGAAAGAGAAGTAGGAAAGACTTGGGATAAATTACATAGTAAGTATAAGGGGGAGGATGGCTTTACAGGTAAACTGTACCTAAATAACAACATGACATATAATATCCAAAATACATATATAAAAGTATTTGTAGACTCTATTGAAACTGAAATGAAAAATTCAACTTTAAAACTTATAACACAGATGGCTAATATAAATACGATAGAAGAAAAGTAGAAATGAAATAATAAACCACTAAGGACTCTGCTTTCATGCAACCCTTAAAAAGTTTCATAATCTTAGGGAGAAAACAACAGTCACAGTACAAAGCCATTAGTGTTTCATGAAAATAAGCTAGTGAAAGCTACTTCAGTGTGTGAAAGAAATTTGCACTCAGGTTTTTCTAGAGGTGTGGGTAAATGAATGATTTCAGTTACTGGAAAATAATATTTGCATTAGATAGCTTAACATTTGAATAGGGCAAAAGGAGTTCAACTTATCTGTATCAGATCACTGCATCCTATCTCAAAATGAACTATGAATTTGTTGTTTTTCTTTCACAGAGAAGCTCTTCTTTTTCAAGAAGGGATACGGTAGAACAAACGTTTAATTGTTTTCATAGTCCCTGATCTTTTAATCTCAAACTGGACACAGACATATAACACTGCTTACTGGGGGAAAACAGAGATTTATTTGATTGGAATAAATGTTTGATCCCTAACAGGACATATAAACTACCTGGAATACAGTGACTATCTTGTTCAAAAGTTATGCAAATTACAGTATAAGGCAATTTAGTTGATTTGCAAAGTTTTTCAGGTAGGAACTTTTTATCATTAGCTGCTCTTTAGGAAATCAAACACTAAAAAGCTTAAATACAAAACTGGTGAAAACTAAATTTTGTTTAGTTATTTTTTACATTAGAGAAGGCCATTAAACTGTGACAACTTCCTTCAGGCACAGAGGAAGGATAACATGGAGGACCAATGTTGGTTTATTTCTTTTAATATACCCACCCACATGTACAGTACTGGAAATAAAAATAAATTCCTTCCTTACTTGGTGACTGGTTTCCAAAATCTGGAATGAAGATTACTGTCCATGAAAGGATATTTGTTCGGAGGGTGTTCAGCTGATTATGGTGTATGAGCCAAAGTCTGCTCTATGAGATACATCTAATTTCCTGATAAAGGCCCAGAGGCAGAATCTGTAGCTAAGGGAATCCTAGTATGTTACTTTATGTAAAAAAAAAAAGAGACTTTCCAAATCTCAGAAGGGTGAAAAGCAGAAGTAACCATCAAGGTTAGCTTCCTGGTTTTACATTCACCAGATTATGGGCTGAACCAAGACAATTTCAACCAATATCATGAAACTATATCATAGATCATAAGAATTACTCTGAAAAATATAATTTAATCTTAAAAGCAACAGTGATGAACAGTGGATATACTGCTTTAGTGATTAAGGTTCCAAAATAGTTCAACCCTCTTCCACTACTATACTTGTGCAAAGTTCAGCTGTGAAATTTCACATGCACTCAAATGAAATAAGCAGGAGAAAGAGAATTTGCAAGGGGTGATAAGGTGTCTAAAAAGTATTTTAATTTTTTTTCTTTCTGTTTGACTCTCAGATGTGCTAATACCCCTTTGCTCAATGTTCATTTTATGCAGAATCTTTGAAATATATGTGTGAATAGTCCCATGATAATACTTCCAAAAGAGGATTCTCCTTGTACAACAAAAACTACATTATGAGGTATCTTCTTGTTCCGCTCCTCCCATAGAGCTTCCAAAACTGGTGGAACAAGAGCTGCTTTCTGTTATTCCCAGGACACACCTTGCTAGACAGCTTACTGCTCTCTCATGTGGCTCCCAGTGTCCACTTTTCCTTCAGGCCAGCCCTCTGGCACAGCCCTTTTGACTCTGCTACTTCTGTCCAAAAAAATTAAACTGATTTGCAGATTTCAGGCAGAACCATTTTGAAGCTTTGGCAAATGAAAAGAGAGAAAACAGAAAAAAAAAACCCTAATGTGAGATAATTTTGGACCCTCACATCTACAGAAATACTTTGCTTCATTTGCTTCAAACTTGATCAGATAATTTTTGTTCTGGCATATGGTCACACCTGTGGCATTTCAGAAGGATTTGCTTAGGTTTCACAATGTTACCACAGGTCAAAATCTGGTTTATAAAAGGAAGCTGAAAGAGAAAACTATGGAGTGGCTATTCTGTTTCCCATAACTATAGATAAAAGTTGTTGTCCAAACCCAGCTTTCTTTCTGGAAACACAGCTTGTCATCAAGAAAATAGCTGGTAAGAAATGCAGCATTAACATCTGAGTAATGGCATTTGCCATAGGTCTTCAGTGAAGTTCTTTACAAGATCACTGAGGTAGAGTCATAGCTAAAGCTGAAAGTGATAGAGAGATAAAACCAAAACTTCCTTACAGTGAGAAAAGGAAAAGAAACTCTGGAGACCCCATTAGCATAACACACATTGTTTATTTGCTAACCTTAAGAATATGGAAACTATGGAAACTGTGAAACCAGAACGAAGAAAACATTAGATTTCTAAAAAATTAGGTGGATATGACTTTTTAAATGATACTGACAGAAATTTGTTGCACTATAGAAGTGGGCCCTGGATCAGTATTTTACCTATGGTAAAGTTACAAAATTTATCCTTCAAAAGTTTGTGTTAATCTGCTATCAAATTTTATTAAAGTTCACAATTTCCTTACATATCATGGCTTAATATGGCTTCCTGAAACAAGGTCATTACGTCTTAACTGTTTAACACACCCTTCCTCCTTGATATGTGCACTCACTATTCCATGGGAAACACTTGGCTGTCCCTTCCAGCTTTGCAGAGCTGTCAGGAAGGAAGGCTTTCCCTACAGTTTAATTACACTTTTCTCACTTACACTTCAAGACTTCCACATGCTGCTATAGCATTTCCAGCTGAAATCAGACATATAGAATCCTCTCGTCTCCTGGACAGACCATAAGCCTCTTCCAGGGTGTTTCTGGCATTATGACTGCATTCCATTGTTTTAACGTGGAGGCAAAGTGGACCACAGCCAAGAAACAAAATTATACCAAAGTCCCTTCATTGCCGCCAGATCATCTAAGCCAATGACTGAAATACAATTAAAATTAATTCTCCTTCTTTCAGTGGAACTGCAGTGGACATGGAGTGCAGATGTTGTGATCTGGTTAATGTGCCATCATTCCCACCTCTCTTAACTCTTGCTGGTACACTTCCAAAGTGAAATAGTAGACATTCTTTCTGCCCATTGAATGGAAGATGCAGTGCTCCAGATTTTACATAATAATTTTCCTTCTTTATAGAGTGCCTCAATTATTCTGAGTTCTTTTCAAAATAAGTGAAAAATACGGTGCCTGACCTCTGCATACCATTATAGTGGCATGAATTGGTAATGGTTCTACTGATTTCACAGGGAGGAGACTGGGTATGAATCAAAATAACAAAACAAAATCTAAACTAAAATCTAACTGCTATTTACACTTTGTTAGACTGTCAGAGGCCAGATTACACACATACAAAGTCCTACAGAAACATTTCCTGCAGATCCTACACATTTGTGCCTCATGGATTTTCTGTGGGGCTCCTTAGAGGTGCACTGCAGTTATTTTGCCAAGGTGCTGTTATGGTGTGACAAATGAGGGCAGAATATATCCTTTGGTCTTCAAATTACACCTGTATAATACCTGAACAAAATTTGATAGAAAAATAAACAATTCCAGCCAAAATTCTGTCCCCTAGTAGCGATATATGGGGACCTGGATATAGCATTTCCTCAACGATTGTTTCTTGCAGTAAAAAAAATCTGAATCGCCCTCATCAGTGGAGGAGTTATATAGTGAATATAAGCTGCTTGTCCTGTATAATTTTTTTCTATCATTGATTTCACAGATTTCCACACAAAAACAGTTGATTACATAGAACAGAATAAAAACCATTTTCTGATAGGAGTGCTAAAATTCAAATTAATTTAGATAATGAAGTATTTCTGCTGGCCTGGACAGTCAGGGATTTTATATCTGCATATGCACTATATTATGTTTGTTATGTATATTCCAAGTGAATCAATCACTATGTCAGTTTAGAAACTATAAATTTTAAATGTATAAATAGATGACACAATGAATTCTGCCTTCAGTTAAGGACATGGAGATGTATTATGTAAAGAACATTAGTGGGTATATTAATGCACATTGATATTTAAAAAAATGCCTTTGATTTAGTATTTTTCTTTAAATGAGGTTCCAGATCTGATTTTATCTTGATGAATATCTTATTTAGTTAATATAAGACTCACAGGTTGGTTATGATTATATATTGGATCCTAGGTTTCAGTCATGTGCAATAGTATCATACTTGTTGATTGTTCATCTGAATTTTGAGAACACTTCCAAAATAAGAAACTATGTACTTAAGCAGAGACACATAAAATGAATTCTGGGTGAACATAAAAAATTAAGGTTGTATATGCATAATTCTGCAAAATAATGTCTGCATAATGATTCAAGTGACTTAACATAAATTGAAATTATTATCCCATGGAAGCTTCCAGCCTTGGGGGTTTTAGTAATTTTGTTTATTCTAATGGAGAAATAGAAAAAAAATTAAATATTTGTCAACAGTTTGGAATTTCATACTTTTCTAGGGTTTATTTATCTGTGAGTAATTTTGAGGATGAAATTTTATCAGTATGCATGCTGAAGGACACTCTCTTTTTTGTGGAAGAATTTGCCTTTACAAGTCTCTTAAAACAGGTAATTCATTATGTATTTTGGAGCTGCAAATCTCAGTTTTGTTCAGCAAGACAGGCACCTCTGAATTCTCTTAATTTTTTAATATTAATGCCCTAAATAGAAAAGATCCAGGTAGTAAATTTAGACTTCTATCATGCTTACATTTAAAAAACTTTGTAAAATTTTTTTCAAACAATAAAGGCCTTGCTACAATATCTGTAGAAGGTGACAAGGAGAGCTCTTGTCCACTGCCAAAGAACTTGCTTCTCTCCACATGAGTTTGGCTTTTTGTAGTCAAATCCTTGCCCATACTTGCTCAAAGAAAGTGGTCCCAAGCTCTGAAAAGCATTTATCTTGTTAAATATTTGATGTCTGGGTTGTGCTAAGAGAAGTCTCCCAAATTTTGCACATTGGGAGTACAGTATAAAATCCCCTCCACTGAGCAGTCTACAGACATGGCACAGTGAATCACAGAATCGCAGGATTACAGGATTGGTCAGGCTGGAATGGTCTACAGTGGGTGGTCTGGTCCAATCTCCCTGCCCAAGCAGGGTCATCCTAGAGCACGTGGCACAGGATTGTGTCCAGACAGTTCTGGAATATCTCCAGTAAGGGAAATTCTACAACCTCTCTGGACAATCTGTTTCAATGCTCAGTAATCTGCACAGTAAAGAAGTTCTTCCTCATATTCAGGTGGAATTTCCTGCGCATCAGTTCTGCCCAATACCCCTTGTCCTATTGCTTGGCACCACTGAGACAGGCCTGGATTCATCCTCTTGCCAGCCCTGCTTCAGATACTTATATACATAAGGGAAGTCACGTTCTAGATTCAAAATACAGTTCAAATAACTCCTGGTAAGAGCAACAAAGTTTTTCCAACAATATTAAATGTTTACCTGCAGAAAAACTACATTTTCTGTTGTTCAGAACTAAGTAATATGAATTCCAGCAGTACAGGGTTTAAACACAGTCTTGGTTAAACCTGGAGTTAAAGTATATTTGTAGTTGTCATTTCAGTGGTTGGATTGATATGTCCAATGAAATACATGGCTTTTTTGATAGATTTGGGGGAATACAGAAGTTTGCAGTCATGCAGAAGTAGATGCAGAAGGTAACTCAGCACAGTTAATAAAACTGGACAGGTTAATGAACCTACATGCAACTCTCCTAACTTAATGTTACTATTTTAAGTTTTGTAGGAAATTAATCCTGCTCCAACACCTTGACTAAAGACTGTAAAAATATCTTGTCAGGAATGGGTATCAACATTTTAATCTACTTTGTAGTGATAAAGAGAGGGAGAGGGAAGGAGCTCATTTTCAAGGAATAAGATGGAGGTGAAACAAAAAATCTCTTTGTCTTGAGAAATATTGCACCTGCATTAAGTTCTCTGCTGATTCCTTAGTAGAAATTTGATTTTTTTCCCCCTCTCCTCCCTCCCTTCATTATTTTCAGCTCTGAGGAATGTGAGGCATGTAAGCCATCCTTCTTGTCACTGACAAAATTCTTTCTTTAACTGTGAAAAATAGATCTTCCTCCTCTAAGCTACCATCAGCAAGTCATCTCAGCAATGCACCTGTACTGTGTAACGCTATATTATACTTTCCAGGGCTTCATATTTGTGTGACAGACTTGAGAGATCCATTTCCTGGTCATCTAAAACCTGTGGTTAGGATTTCTATTCTGACTAGGAAGGTCTTTTAGGAATGTATTGTGATTTCCAAACAATGGAGAAATTATTGTTTCTTTTATTTGATATAAAACTCTTTTTCAAGAAAGGTGTAACTTCCATTGTACCCTCCTTCACCAGATGAACCCACTGCACCTCCTAAGCAAAACATTGCTTAGAAACTAGATTTTCTTGGATGTACTCTTCTCATTAACTTCACACTTTAATCCTTAAGACTCCTAGAGGGTATGGTCAGCTCAGACTGATATCTGAGGTTTTCCCAGATTCTTTGGTCAATGTGAAAATCTACAAAAAATAGAGGTTGTGTCTAGACTGGCCTGATAGCCCTAAAATCATTACAAATTATGTAGGCAAGCAAGCACACGAAGAAAATCTCTATAAAGACTGTGTGTTTATGAGAACTCAGTAGATTACACAACCTTGTAATAAATAGTTATGTACTCCAACATTCCCCAGTTTTTTTCAGACCCTTTGGACAGACTGAACAATCCCTAGGCTGGTAACAGACTTGGAAGATTTCTCTCCCAGTACCACCCTCTGATGATGTACCAACCTGATACTGAAAGAAACATAACAATGTAAGAATTGGACCCAGTCCAGTCAATCAGGAGAGGGAATCTGTGGATCTTGCTTCAAAGAACAGGTATCAATACATTCATCTCCAATTTGCAATGTATTCCAAATAGGATTACCTAAAAGTCTACCCTGAGCCTGGATTAATTAATTCAGTGCCATAACAACTTCAGTTACAGAATAGAATTTATATTGATGGCATTTACAGATGACAGCAAGGCTACAGAGGCTGCATAAATTTAAGAGTCTGTGATCAGAATTTAAAATAAATTAGTGAACACTGAGAAAATGTTAAAATTCAACAAGATGGAATATTGAAAAGGTCAGTGCCATATGTAGGAATCAGGAAGCAAATTCTTTCTTTTGGGAAGCAAAAATCTCAGAATATTGCCATGTG
The DNA here is from genome assembly GCF_030490865.1 of Poecile atricapillus. NCBI lineage: Eukaryota > Metazoa > Chordata > Aves > Passeriformes > Paridae > Poecile > Poecile atricapillus. The sequence continues at coordinate 47,715,997 of NC_081249.1, read as the reverse complement.
GGTTATACCAGTAAAAGAAAAAGAAGTTCTTAGGATGAAAAACAAGCTCATTATGCATCAAAATAATTTATGTACTTTGCATAAATGTTAGAAATAATAAATCCAGTTCTACTTTGCCTTCATATATCCAGATTAGATTCCTGTGACTTTCAACCTCCTTCTTAAAAGAAAGGTATTACTGGCCTGGATAAAGACCAGAAGGAAACAGTACAGATGACAGCAACATCAAATATGAGAAAAACAAATTAAAAATTACATAGTGTCAAAGGCCCTTGTATTCTTTAACATAGGAAGGACAAGTACAAAGACGAACCTTGTCTCAGCATGTTGTAAGATAGCATTGATCAGTTCAGCAAATCCACTGGCATAATGGCAGACAAAATCCATTTGACTGCTAACAAGATTTGAGCCACTTACTCGATAACTGGTATGTGGTTCTACAGAAGTGGAAACACTTAGGGATTATAGTATCTCTAAAATCTAAAGCTGGAGGAGAAACTTTTACAGATAGATTGTATTTGGTCCTGCAGCAATGTAGAATTCAATAAGGTTGGTTCCTCAAACTTGTTTTCTCAATTTAAATAGCATGGCATAAGTCTGGTATTTTATTCCCCATAACTCTGTTATAATTGCTGTCACTGGTGGTAGTCTCAATATATTTTTTTGTAAAAATCTTGTATCTACTCTCCCCTACATTGACAAATGAGCTATTAGTATCTAATATTTTCCCTTTTTTGCATTATGAAAATATAATAGCTTTCTGCTGCCCTTCCTTATTTTCAATTTTCAAAGACTTCTTTGAAATTAAGAACTTCTCACTGAAGTTCTAATGAGAGAACCTCTTCCAGATGTTTTAAAAATCTAGGGTGTGAACTTTCTACTGTTATGTTTTTAAGTGTCTAACTTTGGAGCTTGGTGTTTAACAGCCTGATGAAATAGAAATATTTTCATAGTTGTCTTTAGTGATAGGAGCATATTACCTGTCTTTTCCTTATGTTTTTTTTCTCCCCTTTCCCTCCCATTTTTAATTCTAATTCTTATTTTTCTTGTGTAAGGTGGGACATGTGTATAAGAGTGTGTTTAACCAAACTGAAAACTGAATGTTTAACAAAAAAATATAAAAGGAAAAAAAAGTACAGCATCTGATAATCTGATATCTCCTATTATGCAGCAGATGAATTTATGATGGCAGCTCCACTTGCACTGAAACACACAGACCTGTACAACCAGGACACACATGTGTGGGAGGCCATGCCAACCATCTCATCAGAGGCTATTTGGGGATACTTTTGAGTGCCTGCATATTCAAAGTTAAATGTTTACCAAAAACCACGTGAGTCATCATGAAGCACCATTATGAACTGGATTACATTAATGCATTTCAAATAAACTATCTATTTTTATAATCACCTGCTGGGGGCCAATGCCTTCTTAAGATGTTGCCTGAGATCTCATTCTTATAGGAAGAGCTTCACAGGCACTTCTAAGGATCATTCATACCAAAGCTGAATAAAATTGTGCACCAAGTGCTGATTTATATAAAATATCATTAAATGTGCTTGCATATAAATATTTTCAAAATTCCATTAAATTCAGAATTAAATTAAATTATTTAGACACAAACAAGTATTTTTTTTTTTTTTTGTCCAGGACACAGTTTGCATTGTCAAGTGATTGGGGGCATTCTAACATATTTTATATAGACTCTGAAGAAGAAACAATGTATGCTGATAAATTATCCATTTTTGTAAAATGAATATGATTCTCACAGTGCTATTAATTACAGCCATGAGTTTTTTCATGCATTGGACTTAAGTGAAAATGTCAGCAAAATCAGTTTTTTCTGTTTAAAGGGTAAAAATATATGGAAGTGTATAATGCATTATAGAAATGACCACCTTTAGTACAACTTTCCTGTCAGCAAAACAAGGAATTAAATGATGTAATGTGACATGACCATGCTCAAAACACAGGTTTCACAAGCATAAAATTAGCATGCTAAATAGTTTCTCTAACTGGAGCTCTAAGAATTGCCTGAAGTACTGTTAGGCTTCAACAATGTCCTCTTGTTGACCACCTATTAATCTCTGATACACCTTCTGGATATTTTTTGCTTCTGAATGTTGTAACTAGAATGTTTGTGGATCACCAGAGTTGTAACAAACAGGAAAGGACAGACATATGCACATTTAATAAATATATATGCACCTGTATAAGATTTTGCAATTTTTTTTTCATGTCAATTGATACCACACAGCAGTAGTATTACATTAGAATCCCTAAGCAACATACATCATATATTATTCCCCATTCCTTAGAATATAATTTTATTATGTTCTATTTTGTAGTTTCCAAAATTTCTCTTCTTATTGTATGTAGGTTTGTCATTATATTCACATCAGTGTAACTAATTATTTTTCTTTCTGAGTGAAGTAACCAGTAGATGAAATTTCCTAGATGAGATCAAACTGAATCAACACTCATTAGCAGATCCCTTGTGTTTAGTAAGCAGTCAGAATTAGAGTGAAAAAAATAAAAGATGTGTTTTTAAAAACATGACACTCAGTTCTTTTCTGAGATGCAGATAAAAGAAGAATTAGTGTCCACAGTGAACAACATCATCTTCAAAAGTTAGCTGCTTGTCTGAAGAGCTAACAGAACCCTGAGTCTTAGCTAGTGGGAAAGATATGCACAGAGCTGTGCAGAGCTACACAGTAATTATTCCTTTAATCCTAGGAAATTAATAAAGCTTGATGGATTATGAGATTCTGTCCCAACGGATGTAGAGCAATTGACGACATTGTTGGCACTTTAAGGACCTCTATTAAGGGCAGGGTCACCGAACCTGCATCATTTGCTGTTGCATTACATCTCCATGTACTCAGCTATGAAAGGCACAAACACACAGCATTTCCTTTGCTCCTGGCTGCAGATAACAAAGGTGAAAAAGAATGTTTCCCATTACTTCCCCTTGATCATTTATTCCTCCCTCTGTCCCTCTTTCCATGGAAATTGAAAAAAGTCCAGGAAATTGTGTAAATGCCCTTCACTGCAACCACTGAGTTCTTAAGAAATGCAGAACAAGTTCTGAGCTCAGAGCTGTACTTTCTCTGAGCAGAAAGGGAGAATAATGGCTTCCTGGAGCTCCTTCTCACATGAAATTTTTTGATACTGCAATTTTAAAAAAATCTGCCAACAGTAAAAGACTTTAAGACCTCAAAGTGCTTATTACCAAACAGTAACTAATCTCAAGCATGAAAAATATTTTTCTTGCTGTATGTTCTGTCTCTCAGCATTTTTAGACAAATCAATAAGAGTTAAAGAAATGCACAATTCAAATACACAACCTTCATAAAAATCTGAAGCTGCTTGATTAAACACCCCTGGAATCTGTTCATCTTTCACAGAAATCAACACAACCCAGCTTCCTTTCAGCTTCAGTTATTTGGCATCCTATCAAAAATAATAGGTTAAATATGACACATATTAACCATGTGGTTGACCTTAATGTAATGATGTGAAATTGTCTAAATCTATCCCATACTCCTTAATTTGAGTAGCAGTTATGGTCCTCATCCTTTGAATAGTATTTTGTGGGATGCTTCTGGATGAGAGGCCTCAAACAACTGGAATAGTGTGGTGGCATTTTCCACAGTCCATTTCACCTGCAACTACATCAAACTTCATGTAACTAGAATGCATGAGGAAATTAGCAGCTCTGATAGAGAGGTTTGACTCAACTACAGTTCTTTCAGTTACTTAGTATTGGCCATTATAAATATGTGAGCGATAGAATTTAATACTGAAATTTGGAGAAAAAATAAATAGTTCAAACACATAGGTCTAATTTCTGTCTACTACCTTATCTAATATGCTCACCAATCTCTGTGAATAATATTTGACACTTGTTTCTAACTTCTCAAGGTCTCATTACAGAAAAATGGTAATGCTATTGAATTTCTTACCTCACCTTCCCTCTTTTTTTTTTTTTTTTTTGAGGTCTGGCTTCTCCATATCCATGTGCACTGCATAATTCTCAAATGACAACACGTGCCTTATGTAAAACTTTGATGTTCTCTTTCTATCTAAATACACTACATACAGACACTACAAAGACAATCCCTATTGTGTTTGCTCCTGGAACCAGGATTTTTAGTACCTGGTTGTCCATTGGTATTTTTTCAAGAGAGAAGGTGGACATGGTTTTCTGTAGTTTTCTCAGGGGAAAGGCTTCCATCTCAGGAGGATGACATCCTTTTCATTCACATCTCACCTTTTCTTGGAAGAACAGAGAGATAACTACCTATTTAAACTGGATGGTCTGGATTATGTCACTAAAATTGCCATACGAAAAGTCAGTGGGGACCATACGTTTCAGACAAACAAAGCTTATGTACTCCAACTATCCTGCCTGTTTGATATATTGATGAAATATATCAAGCATGTGCAAAATATGTCTTGTAAATTTTTTAATACAAGCTGGTGTGCTCTTTGGTCCAAATTTCAGCTTTGTCTTCTTAGTCTTCTTTGCTTCAAAGAAATTAAGATTTTGAATTTTGGGAACTTATAAGAAACTTTATAAGTACAGGTGGAAGAATCATTTTGATGAGAGTACCTGCAATATGGGCAAAGACTAAATTACTTCTGTTAAAATAGTAAATATCTTAGACTAGTATGCATTTCTAGACTGCAGAAATAGAATTTAGAAAAAAATTTTTACACAAACTTACCTTAGAACCAATATGCTTGAATCACTTTCTAAGAAAAAAAACCCAAAATAACAGAACAGAAAAAAACCCCCAAACCCACAATGTACCTTTCAATTTTGCTTTGTTCAATTATCATAGCTTTTTATATGCTTCATTAGGTTTCTTCTGCCTCTGTGTGTTTACTTTTCTGCAGAAGGAGACCTAGGAGATATTAATTTCTGAGCTCTCCCAGCAACACATTGAGCAGTCTTCAGGAGCATCTGCTTTTCATAGATTGTCTCCATAGCTGGTGCTTTTCCTTATTTTTGCTGACAAATAAAATATTTTTTCATTAGCACTTCAAAATAAGTTCAATGCCAAGTCATTAAAACATAAAAGGAGACACATCTCTCTTGCAAGAAACATGCAAGAGAAGTTTTCTGAGGTTAATATTATTCACATACATTAAGTTCTCATGAGTTTTACATATCCAGACTCTAGGAGGTTTTGGTAAGCTGATGCTAGGCTATGGTGATCCCAAATGGCAATGACGAAGTAAACTAAATGATTTCAGGTTTATGGGTTTTCTGCTTCATCCATCATGTTAGGACTAAGTACACAGACTTATCTTATCCCACATAGCATTAGTCCCTACTCTAAGGCTGGAGACCAATAAGTCTAGCTGAAGAATTAGGTTTCCAATTAGATCTTTCTCAGAACTTGCAATTTGAGCTGGCTCCAAACCACAACTGAATCACAGATTTCTACCACGTTGCTACCATCTTGGAAACATCATGATTTGCTGGCGATAATAAAAAGTGTGTGAAGTACAAAGCCTAAAGATTAAGTACATGCTCACACAGATAAGATTCCTAGGGTACACCCTGTCCTTATTTGTAACATCTACTCTTTGGTTATTGCTTGCTTTCTCTTTTTAGATGGAATGGTTTCAGTTTTGCAATTAAAATGTTCTGTTTAAAAACCTTCTGAGAAAGCAATGTGTATTTTTCTGTGCACCACAAAGTATAAAAATACTAATATCAAGTCCTTTACATTCGGAAGTGCTAACTGTGGATACTCAGAAGGTTTCTCAAATCTGTTTAAGATTAGGCCTAAAAATAAATTGGAGTAAAAGGAATGTTTTTATGTGCTCAGATATTAGGACCAGCTTGAGCTGCAGATCATCTTGGCAGACATTGCTGGACCTCCCTGGTGTCTAAGGAATTGCAAACTCCTTTCCAAATCCTTTCGGAAATTGCCAGTTTGATAGAATAACATTGCAGGAAACCACTCAAATTTAACATATTTGCTGTTTCATGTACTGCCAAAACAATGACAGGACACCAGATTAGGTCATACTTTGAAAAATAGAACCTCAGACAATAGATCTCAATGCTGCATTATATTATTTAAAAGATATCTCTCATTTTTGAAAAGGTAGAGTTGGGAGATTGAGTACAGCTCCCTATGTCATTTTTTTGTGGCTAGTTTCATAAAATATAGCATGAATATTTTGTTTCAAGGAATAAATGCTTCTTTATAGAAAAAATATTATTATGTAGCTGAAAAAGATATTATGTTTTGTATTCCTGGCAGTATACACTGAATACATTGAAAGAGGTCATTAGAGAAAAAGGTTTGACCCTAAAGGATTTTAAATTTCAGTAGGGTACAGCTAAATAGTTCAGATTTTAAAACTATTACATTTGGTTAACAAAGACAATTAGAAATTTTTGTCTACTTTCTTGACTTTTGTTGTAACTTGGATTAGAGTGCAAATTCAAAGATTAACAAATAGATTATTAAAAAATAAGTGTCTGAAAGTGGTGCAAAAAATAGACTTTCCCTACTCCAAGTTGCAAGGAAATGAAATATAGAAGCTAAATGTCAACAGCAGGTTTAATAGGAGCTATAATAATGATGAGACAGAGACAGGCAGCTAAATTATATCCTTAGAGATACAAATTAGGTATACTTTTTATGTAGATATATCATGGTGGGAACTCTTAGTAAAGGAGCTTTTTTTCTATTTTTGGCTTTTAAAAGATTAGCTGGCAAGGTCAAACTTAACTCATCACAGATCAGGAAAGGTCATGGGGAGGGATATGACACGTTTTGAAAGCCAGAGTGTTGTTTTAAAATACACTGAGACCATCTGTATTAATTCTTCAGACACAAGCTGTCTATAGCTCGTGCATTATGTTACTAGCATGAGTAACTCAAGTTATGCTCCTGTGGAAATGTTTTAGCAAATATTGATCCTAAATCTAGCACTTGATGGAAGATTAGATAACTCTGCTGTTTTATGTCAGCAAAGAGTTCTCCAGCAGAAGATGGAACTTCCCTATTAAAGTTCTGGTCTTACACCCTTTTTTGAGATATGGACCTGTGACTGATTTTGTTCCCAGACAAGAGTTCTCAGCTCTGGAGTTTGAGTATTTCACTGAACATCTTTCCACTAATAAATTATTATTCAACAAAACCAAAATTTTCCTAAATTTTTTTTCGACACTTTCCATAAAATTATAAATACCTCTATTCAAAAGATTTATTTTTTTTGATGACTCTGCCTAGAGTGGCAAAAATTAGACTGCTTTGGCTTTTACCTAATTTTATGGTCGATAAATATTTTGAAATAAAATTTATATTTTTTTTCATTCACTTAAACAATTTTTCACTTTAACAATTTTTTTAAAATATTAGACTTCATTTCTAAAGGAAACATACAGCATCCAGCAGGACCCATCAACACTAATTTAACTTTCCTTTGTCTGATATCTGTTAAACAGAAATTATATTGTTTAGTGGGAGTGTTCAATTCTTTGGAAGCACTCCCATCTTCTGCAGTTTTCAGTTTTTTGTAACCTTGATACATAAAAATGCTTTAATATAAGAAAGTAAGTTATTTCTACCAAATGCATTTTAGTGTTTTTCATAGAGGTTGATATATTTTTCAAAGGTTGGATGTAATTTTCAAATGTAGCTATGTCATTAAACATGTTTGAGATACACTGAAAATGATTGGAAGGATCAGTCTATTTTTCCTCCACAGCAGATAGGAGGCCCTTGTTTCCCTTTCAAAAATTGAAATGGCAGCTGTTTTGGCAGCTGCATAGCCATGTAAACAAGATACGGTTTTCAAGTTTCCACATATTTATCATATTACAGGCATTGGGAGACTGAATCAATGAAACAAAAAACTCTAAGTAGAGATTGGGTGAGTAAGACTACCAAGAAGGAGAAGTTTTTTTACCCTAGCTCAAAAAAACTCTAGGACAATGCAGAAATAAAATGTTAAAATTAAAGTACAGGTCCCCTCCTAACAAGGAGATTGATATTTACACAGAATGTAACAAAACTCCAACTCTAACTAATGCATAAACAAAAATACAAACAATTAATATTTTTGTTACTTAAAAAAAAACAAAACAACAAAACAGTAAAAATATTTATTAAGCAAAATTACTTATAAGGAGTACTCAGCTTCAAAATACTCCTAACAGACTTAAAATGTAAACCACAGTAATAATTATTTGCATTTTTTTCCATACAAGTAATTAATTCCCTTTCATTTTTGTCACAATGAAAAACTAGTCTAAGGAAAACTAATAATATTCATTTGGAAGTGTGGAAGGTAGAATACAAACTTGTTTAGAAAAGATATGAGGACATCTTTGGCTTGCACTTTTTAGGGTTTTTTATGTATTTTCAAGCCCTCTACATCTGAATCTGTGATGTAGATTTTGAATGCCAAGACATCCATAAATTCTGGTAAAGTCAAATAAATTATTCATTTAAAATAGGTGGATCTTGGAACTCACTAAAGTGGCTAAGCATTTTTTTTTTATTAATTTAAACATGTGAACAGCCTCACTGACTCTCCTAGAGCTCACTTTTGCTCTTGTCTCTGTGATAGTAATCATATTCCCAATGTTTTGCAAACTTCTAGTTCCTTTGCTGGATAGGTAACTATTTGTCTTTCTGTCATATTAGACAGCTTGATGTCCTTCAGATTTTGCAGAAAACTCTTTCTCAGACAACTTTTACATATTTAAATTATACTTTGCCTCCATCTTTGAAAGTTATTAAAAAACTGTCTGTAGAGGGCTTTCAGTAAGTTATAAAACCTGAAAAAATTGCTTTCAGAGAGTTTGGTCTAGAATATTATGTTGGGGTTTTTTGTTCAGAGAATAAACACAGTTGGGAGTGTCCACAGTTGGGAGTCTATGAGTATAGAACAAGACAGAGAAGACTGTCTTGTTCTATACTCATAGAAAATACAGTTTGCTGTAAACCAAAAAAGTAATCCAGTAATCTTATTCCCAGCATGCCCTTTACTATATACAGTCAGGAGTGATGAACTGGACTATGAAGTTACATAACTGTAGGTATATATACACACAGAAAAAGTTATAGTTACTAAACTCAGTGATGTGTTTGGAAAATCTGGTCTTATGGCCCTTCTGAAACTGGGAACATATTCTTTCTAGAAGGACAAACTTGATGTTTCTGATTCCACAGGGCTGGAAAATAATAGTGTGGGTTTTTTAACTAATGAAGTATAACTAGTGATGTGTAGCTGCATATTAGATCCAGTTTTTCAGATAGTGTTCTCTCCCTGGGGAAGAAAGACAAAATATATTTTATGGTCACATAGGAAAAAAAAAGTGGCAGCTGTATGAGGTCACTTATATGTGTGTATAATTTCCAAGACCTGTCCAAAGGAATCCAGGAATATGGAGCAAACACTAATTCAATGCAGCATGGGTAAAAGCATGTACCTCAGTTATAATGTAGCTGTCTCAGACAATTAAATGTCTCATTATGTGTGTCTTTGCACCTATGTGCATAACACTTCTAATCAATCACATACCAATACATGCACACACATGTGTATTTCTATCTATCTCTCAGTTTTTAAAATATATTAATTGGGCATGTGACAAGAAAACTTAAAAAAACCCAACAAATCTATCTTGCCTAAAGCACTGAACTTCTAAGGCCAGGCCTGACCAGTAAGTTAGTTAGCATCGAATGATGGCTTCTTGTGCAAGAACTGGACCACAACAGGTTTAATGCTTGTTGGCACCTTTCCCTCCCTTAAGGCAATAATAAAATACCTTCTTTAACACTCAAACAGCCAAACCTAATCAAGGGATTCATGCAAAAGGATGTGAATCAGGATAAAAAAATAAATAAATGGAGTGGTCTTTTGGTCTTGCTGGAGGAAAGAAATATTATATTCTGCTCTTAAATGTAGGGCAGAGAAATTGAAACAGGTGTCAGAGACAAACCAGATCTGCGTCCCATAGGTAGGGCTGGAAGGTTCCTGTGCCAATGCTGTGGTAAGCCACTGGTGACAGGATCTCTCCCTGGGTGGTCAGGCAGATACCTATCTGTGCAGAGCTGAAGCATAGCCAAAACAATAAATTTGAGTGCATCTAAACTGAACTGCAGGTGTGCACTGAAGTATTCCCTGAATCAGAAAGCTGTTGGAAGATTGTGATGGCTCTTATCCAGACAGTACTCCCAGGTAACCATCCCATAGAAAATAGATGAAAGAGAGAAAGTTTGCTGTGGTTTGGAGGCAGGGCCCCTCTCCAGATCCATCAGCTCTGAAGTGTTCCCAGTCACCTCCCAACTGAGATTGCAGCCTCCACGTTTTCAAGCAGCCACTGTACTTCCTGTATATCTGTCAATTTGTGTAATAATAATCATACCAATTTTCAGGGTGGAGTAATAGGACTGTAACTCCTAAAGCAAAAAAATAAATGTCTTTTTGCTTTTCTAGAAAAGAAGTCCTATCTTAAGACAGCAATTCGGTAGACTATTTTGGCACTAAATATGGCATTTAGAACCCTAAATTTTGGGAGAAACAATCTAATCCATTTTTCACTTGATATATGCACTTGCTAAGCACCTTAAAGGCCAGACAAAAACCTATCTCTATGCTAAGACATAAATGTTACTTAGGGTCCAAACTCTATGACCTGAATGTTTGAAAACTATTTTCTATGACAAAACAGCATCTGTTTCCTGTGCATGGTTTGCTGAAGTAACAGGAGAAGGGGTTCTAGATTTAGCCACAGCCTTGAAGACTGATGAGTTTTGAATCTCCCCAGTTATTATGGAGTACATCAATGAAACACGTTGTCATCCTAATCAACATCTGCAATGCATGTTTCAGACTGGAACAGGTCAAAAACACTGTTTTGATAGCCATCAGTATATGATTTATACATACCTGCCCGCATGGCTAAAGTTTCTAATGAAACCACAAGATCAAGCAGACCCACAAAGAAAGTAAAAGAACTTAGGAAATGTTTCTAATTGTTATAGGTCATACCTGAAACATTTATTGGTGTTAATAAACACTATTTCCTGCTTTTTTCCTGCTAAGCTTGATAAGCCAGCAGTGCAAACCTACTGGTTTGAACCCAGGTAAATTTTAAATAGCTTAAAATTCTGGAAGAGGGATTTGTACCTACTCAGAAGTTTCAGTTTGTGACCAAATGGTTGCCACATCAGTAGCTAAAAATAAGAACTGTAATTTTCATAGATTTAAGGCAACTCTGATTTAAGCCTGTGACTGGTATCTGGTCTCCTCTTCATGTGGTTATCTCTCCATCTGTCAATCAAGCCAGGAGTTTTCTGAGGACAAAGAGAAGCAGCTGTAGATTCAATAGGAGCTCTGAGGAGCTCATCAGCACAGCTGTTCCCCTACATTTGTTTCCAAAGCAAAAAATCTTTTGTGTTTATATTAGGTAAGGAAATGTACTATCTGTGCATATGAGACTTTTCATGAAAGCTTATGAAAGGCAAAGAAGGAAAAAATATGCTTTAGTAACAGCTTTTGATGGGAACTTAAAATTAATTTACTTAGAAATAAAATGCTTGTTAATATTAGTGAAGATTTTGTGCTGTAGTGCTTTTAAAGTGAATCATGGCCTGGCTGTCAGTCAAACTACCTTTTATGGATCTCTTCCTCTTCTTTCTTTCTTCCTCTTCTTTCTCTCTTTCTTTCTCTTCCTTCCTATTCTTTTCCACCCTTCTTTTCTACCTTTTTTAAAAAATCGTATAAAGTAACTACATTTAGCAAGATTATATTGATATTCATTCATTAATCTAGAAATACTGGAAAGTCAGAATAGGGTTTTCTCCAGTGCACATGAAAATAGTATACTTGACTTAAAAAATAAAAATAATTGGATATTATCTCAAGATTTTGAGGCATCCTGCCTCTGGAGTTCATGGACAACTGACACTAGACCTTCATTTTCATGAGAAGATCCATATTTTTAAGTAGAAGGATATTAGAATTTGTTCCTGCAGTAATTTATCTGACACTGCTACAGAGATTATTCTCTGATCCCAAACTGTTTTAAAAAGACTGTAATTTTTCTTGATTTTGTAATGCTTTTGCTCACATAAATTCTTCATTGCCTGTCTAATGACCAGCATTTCTAAAATGATTTGTGATTTGTGTGATTTCCTAGCAAGATTTTGAAGTAGCAAACTTGTGAACTGGTCCAAATCAGTTCCAAATCGAAGAAGATAAAGTGATTTCTTACTAAAATAAATTAAAAATAACTGGTTTTGTAAAAGAAAAAAAAATATCCAGCAGCTCCACTTTCTGTCTTTGTACATTTAGACACAGTGGTTCATAAAAGGACAGACTCAAACCCATTGAAATCGATGAAAGTTTCTGTTGACTTCCAAAGACTTTGGACCAAATCCAGAGTACACATTCATGACTTCAAAGTAGGAGACCCATTAAAAAAATGCAGCTCTTGGTGTGTAATGCTACAGTCTTTTGTGTTTTCATTATAACAATTACAACAGAAGACCTTTGTGCCAGATGTTGGGTCACTCACGAGAAACATCTGTTAGTAGCACGCAAAACCTGGCTGGATCTGGGCCATTAGGAAAAACAAACAAAAATACATTCTTTGTTTTCATTACAAGAATTATTGTAATTCTCCCAAGAACATGATCTTTCCCCACAAGAGGAAGATTTTGTGAGCCATATACACTAAAACCTGAAGACATGAGATCAGTGCCAGCAAGAACTTTCCTGGAAACTTCTAGACTCATTTGGATCTGGCCTGGAACAAAGCAGAGAACCAGCTTCCCTTTTCTCTGACAAAATAGATTTGTTTTTTCCCTGCTGTCTGAGGGTAAGAAACCAGCTTCAACAAAAATCATGCATAGGACATACACAATTTCTTTTTTCTCCTCCATTTTTTCCCCCTTTTTTTTTTTCCTATTTGATAAGCCATTTGGACTGAGGTCTATTTCAAGCTGTTTGGATCGTTAAAGGTTTAGCAAGAAGTTAGGTCAGAGTTTTAGGTAAAAGCTGCATGTCAAGTTGATTTTCAAAGGCTGGTAGCCAAAGTTCACACAAGGTAGTCTTGTACCCCAGCAGCGGATGGGAATTAGTCCCAGTGGATTTGCTCTTGGCAGAGCATATTTGTACTGGTTTGTGCTAGCGGGAGATATGTGGCCTGGGACACAGGCTGGAGGTCTTCTCTCTGGGAAGGGTCATATGCTGAGCTGAAAACTTGGGGCCATGCCCAGCCATTCTTAGTAGCTGAGCTCACATCTGCAGAAGATCTCTGAGAGGAACTCCCAAAAGTATCCAGACCAACTGAAGGAGACAGCCTGGTTTTCCTGCAAAGGAACACAGCTATTGTACTATTAAAATATCCTTAAAGTGATGAGGGAAAGTGGAAAGGTCAAAACTAATGGCAATTGCACAGTTATTGTGCTTTCAGCAACATGACAGTTAAATAAAGTTCACTGGGGTCAGTGATGATGGTGGAATATGGCCAAGGGGTCCAGGGTAAGGATTAGGTGTATTTGAGGAAGATGATAGAAGGAAGACTTCATCAAGACTTTTATAAAATATTGGGAGACAGATGTGTTTGCTGAAAGTGAAAATGCCTCAAAATAGATAGGGTTTTTTTTCTTTGTTTTTCCTGTGGAGCGTGTGGATTTGCAGATCAACAGTTAATCTTAGATCAAAGGTGGAATTTCTCATGGTACAATCAAGGAAATGTTAAAATCTCAGGAGAATCAATAGTTTAATGACAACCACTTATTTTTTACCCTTATTTTACCCAACCTATATTTGGTCACAACATTTTTCTTAGCTGCACTGCCGTCCCCCCTTCTATTTTTAATAAAAACCTTGGGGTTTTGCTGGCACAAAAAAAGGAAAACTTGCCTCATGGATACCAGTTGCCTGTTATAGTCTTGGTGTTGGTCCTGTACAGACAGGCAAGAGATGGATGGAAGTACAGTTGCTATTGAATACTGCAGGAGAGAGGAGGTTTAAGGGAGTGTTAGCCTGTTCCTCTTCATATATGAATTTGCCTGTGGAGCACATAGCATGCACTGCCCATGTGGGACACTGCAGATGTCAGGCCAATATTTTTCATAACCTGTCTCAGCATTATTCTCTGCAAAGACCTTGGGAGTGATACAGTGAATCCCCTTAGTGAATTTTGCTTTTGCTGGCTGACACTGCCTCACTACAGCTTTTCTGCCTGGAAGGTCCTGCTCATATAAGGGAAGGAAATGCAGACGGTCACAAACCTCATCCTCCTGGAATGAAACAAAAACATGCCTCTCTGGGAACACCTGTTACTGGTTTAAATGTCTGTTTACACTGACCCTTGAAGCAAGCTGAAACTAAGAGAAGGGTGGGGCTTGGAAAGGAAAAGACAGCTGAGAAAGATCTGTTCTACATGCAGTGAAGATTTTAATTTGCAAAAAAAACCAGAAGTCAGACAACACTGTCTAGTGGTGTCTTGATGGGGCAATAGGAAGCCGGGCCATAGAATATAACTTTTGTCTAATGTCAAGCCAAATGCCCAACAGGTGTAAATTCCTATAAATCACTGGAGCTTTCCTTCTGTATGTTGTGCTGTTCTGTTCTTGTGGGGCACACAGACAGGCCTCTGTTTGGGCTTTCTATAGGGCATTAGAAATTTCTGTATGACCTGCCTCCTGTTTTTGATGTTTTGTCAAAACATGACTAGTCCAAATTGCATTCTTTAACCTCTTTCAGTCACTTGTTACCTCCTGCATGCTCAGGCTATATGCTGGCCTCTGTTGCACTCATCCCTCCTGTTTAGTCAAGCACACAAGATACATCTACTAAAAGAGAAGCTGAGAAATAGATTTGAAGTCAACTGGACAATGTGATGACTTGAAAGCTTCATGACCAAAAATGTCCCTTGTTTTCTGGACTCACCATGACAATCCTATATAACCTCCATGGAAGCAGAGGCATATGTGCTGACCATAGCCAGCATGTGTGCCCTGTCTGAGGACAAGCTTTCAGGAATCAGTCATTCTGATTTGGATGCAGAATCATTCTGCTTCCAAACTCTTTCAAAATTTTATCTTTACTTTTTTAGTTAAATGAGCTTGCAGGAACATGTGCAAGACCCCCTGATGCTGGAAGTGTGTTGTTTTGCAAGGGTCACCTGCAACCAATGATGAAAATATTTAATTTCTCTGTCCCTGCTCATCTCTGCTAACCAATTTCTTTATTTTTCTTCTTAGCATTATCTGTTCTGTCTGGAACATATTTTAAGAATTAAGAATTGAAAAACAACCACTGGCTTTTCTCCACTGTGTGATAGTTTCTTAGAACATCTTAACAGCCTGTATTTATCTGTTTCTAATACTGAGTAACTGGCTGAGCATAAATGTTGTTTTGGTTTTTTTTCATCCTTACCTCTAAAGTACATTCTGAAGCAGTCCAGAGTTCAGATAATGAAAGTAGTTTTCTGTGCACAGTGGATGAAATGGGGAGAAGTTAACCCTTACAGAACTATGAACCTGTCTTTAAAAAGGACTGTCTGCTATTCAGTGTGGCTGAAAGTAATACGAAGGCACAACTTAAAAACAAAGCACTTTACCATGATATTTTCTAGGGAAAAATGGACCTCAGAGCCTTACTTTTCCTTGTAGGTCTTCAAAATTGTCTATATAATATTAAAAAGAACAAACAATTACTAAACTTGTCATTGTTCTAGATTTTAAATGTGTGTACAGAAAGCAGAGGGGAAAAAGGATAAATTCACATTGTTGACAGACATAGTCAAATTTGCATTGATTTTTCCATTGACTTGCCATCCATGTAATACAGGAAAACTGGCATAATACAGAACACTGTTGCTGTTCAGATACTGGGACTGCAAATACTGATTGCTCTATCAACACCCTCCAGGGCAATCATTACCCACAGTGATTAACATGGTTTTAGCTGCAATCAGCTGTCAATATCTGGGTTTTCTGCATCTGACATCTGAGGAACAAATATGGTATGGATCTGAGATCTACAGAGCATGCATTCATCTGGTTAATAGGATAGTATCAGTTAGGGCTTCAATAGAAGGTAAAACTCTCATTTTCCTTACCTGATAATAATGCTTATCCTGGCACCAGAAAGTTATTTCTGTTCAGGTTTCTGTTCAGGTTGTTGCTGTGATTTCAGAGCATTCATAACTACAGGCACATTGCTGTGGCACACATGGCACAGGTCAAGAAAGAGAACAGAGCTCCATAATCACAGATGTTCATTACACTTGTCTAAATTAATATAGATCTCATTAACCAGAAAAAATATTATAGAAATTAAGAAAAAGTCTTACCCTGAATTTCATCAATTCAATGCAGTGGTAGATAAGGTGCAAAACTCATTTTCCAAGCTCTGTTCTTGAAGTTTGACTAGCAGTATAATAACATTGGTATAATAATGGAATACTAGAAACTAGAGGTTTTATCAAACCAATCTGCAACTGAATGAATAAGTGCTTTTCTGACAGGCAGGTGACACCTCAGCTCAGCTCACCTTCTTCAGGTTCAGAAGTTTTTCAAACAGAAGCATTTCAAAACCTGACAGAAAAATTAGTTTAGTTAATGTTAAAGATCTACTTTAGACAAAGCAAAAATTCGCTAAATGCTGCTGAAGATTTTGTTTCAGCATAAGAAAAATAACCCATACTGATCACCATCGTGGTACAGAAAGCAAGGCAGTACTCATGAAAATGTATAGATGCAATGTGGGAAATGCATATTACTCAGTGTATAAATGCATTCAATAATAATAGAAATGAAATGTGAGAAGCTGAAATTCCCAGTCCTTCAGATAAGAACTTGTCCTGTAGAAATGGTGGTAACAAGTATTTCTCTCATATACATTATTTTTCCCTTTGGTATTCCTGCTCCTGTTAGAAGGGTCAGTGAAACCACTACTGTAATACTTTGTTTACTTCCAGATGCATGCCAGATCTCAAGTTCATTACAAAGACTATGAAATCATTATGATTTTCATGTAAGAAATGAAGTGGCACGTATTTAAGAACAGAAGATTTGTGTGGTAGATGATGCTATTTTGTTACCGGAAATGATCATATATCCTCTTACCCGGATATATGTCTTACAAAATCCCCAGGTCCAAGTCATGGATGATTCTGAGCATCTGATTAAACAGGCAGTGAAAATTGAAAGATACTTTTATGCACAAAGTTGTATCACATCAGTAATTATATAGCCACGTTGCCTTGGCACTCTGTGAACAGTGTTAGGCAATGAATTGTTTCAATTTCTCTTTTAAACCCTAGTGCATGCAGAAAAGCATTTGAACAGTTGAAATCTGGTTTATTGCACAATGAGCTCTGATAGGTAAGTTCTTTAGTATAGGGGAGGTTTGTCAACAACCAGCCCATAGTGAACAAACAATTAGTAAAAACTTCTCCTCCATCAGGATATGGAAATTAGATTTCAGACAGATGTTTTAAGAAGGTGGATTACAAATTTAGTGTTGAACCAATGATTTCCTGTATGTGTATGTTTCAAACACTGATAAGCTGGAGCCCAACAAGGGTCAGTGGTAATAACACACTGTGGCAAAGAAGAGGATGTGGCTGAAGAGGGAGGCCATCTGGATGCAGGGTATCATTTTTCTGGGACAAATATCCTTGTTCTAGAGTCTGGAGATAAAGACAACACAATGCAGGAGGGCAGGGTGGGGATCAAGACCACCAAAATCCCCTGAAAGGAAAGCAAGAGACTTATGTCCAGATTGGGGAAAACTTATCTATAAAAAGGTAACCCACAAAGCCCAGGTGAATGAGTGCCAAAGGACCATGAACAAGGCTGCTGGACTGACGTTGGAGCCAGGACTGGTGAGCTCTCTCCCTTTCTTCCACCCTTTCATGGTCTCTCTGTCTCTGTCTCTGTCTCATTCGTCTCTCTCTTCCCATTCACTTTACCCCTTTATCCAAAACCCACTGCTACATGCTTATCCTAGGAGGTCAGGGGCTAACACACCAATTTCCATGTCAAGTGTGAAATCTACCAATAAAACTTTGTAAGCCCTTGCAGTCTGTCTGACTTTTGTCATTCTTTCCAACCACAAGCATCTATGAATCTTGTGTTCCCCTTAAGGCTGGGAGGCCACAGCTGCTGTGACATGTTTTTGAGATACATAACAGCCTCAGATGGAAGATGCAAAAACCTTTTTCCTTAGGCCTGACTGAATGCTCACTGAAGTCAGGAAAGAATCTCCCACTAATTTCAAGACATTATCAGTACCCATAAGGAATTTTTGCATTTTGAATTACTGCATTTAATTATTGCATATTAATTATTACTGTTGTTGCTACTCAATGCTAAGGTCAAGAAACTTAGGCATAGAACTTTTCAATGGCCAGTCACTAACAAACATAAGTGTTTTTAGGGTGACTAGTTAGAAGGAGCACACATCACTGACTAGGTAGCATATTTTGGCAATGCTGATCAGATAAATATTATATTTAAAAGTGTAACAGGTTTACTAGCAGCAAAAAGGTTGAAAGAGGCTTTACATTAATTGAGGTATTAAATATTGCAGAGGTGATGACTCATTACACCCTTTCTGGCACAAAATATGTATCAGAAAAACACATGGCTATGTTTTGAAAGTCTTCAAAAGCCTTGTGGGAATGTCAGACCTCTTTTGATGAGGTCATTTTCTGCATGTGTAGTACATAGAAGTACTAAGTGCAAATGAAAGGAGCAGATTCCAGTCCTATAGAGCATTTAGCCACGGCACAGCTGGCAAAAAAATACTATTTAGTGTAGTTTGGCTAAACTTCGGTTTTAATCTCAAGATGAGGAGTTCAAAAACAGCTCTATAAAATATTGTGAAGGAAAACCATATGGAGTTTTGAGTTGCTGAAAAGCACAGATAAACATGCTGGCCTACAAAAAGCTGATTAGCCCTTAATTCTCTACAACAGTGGTGCTTTAAAAGTGGTTTTCAAAGTCAAGAGCCGCATTCAGGTTTATGGCAGCTAAGGGACCCCTTTTGGTTTGAGACGATGAAAAAGAATGGAGTCCCAGGCAAAAGGGATGTTATTAGTAGAGCTCTTTTTTAACATCTGTGAAAGTATACAGAAAAAAGCTAATATCAACACAGCATTTTTTTTAAACTACCTGTGTTAATCTATTTGTCTTAATATTGAAAAAATACAGCAAAATTTCTACCCACTAAAATAATCTCTTGCCTCCCCAAATGGTTTCCCATGCACTGAAAACCCATTATAATAAGAACTGTGATCTGCAGCATTTAACAAGTTCTAATTGGCATGTGTAAGCATAGACAGAGTTTTATTATATGAGTTCAGAGTTGGGTTCCATTGTGCCCCATTGTCTCTAGCTTTGGTGATCCTGATTGTCTGTTGTACATTAAAACAACTCTGTGATTGAGAGGCTGGAATTATGTTCTAAGCATTGCTCAGAGCATGACAGAATAAGAATGGAAAGTTGTGTTTCAGATCAACACTGATGAGTAGTTTATTAAAGTATGAACAACTGACTGCTAATAAGAGCACAGCCATGGTTTCCTGATGACTATGAACCAGTTAAATGAGTAACTCTTCTGTAAGTTTATACTTGGCATGGCTTATTCATTAGTGTGCAAGCAACTTCTTTTCTGCATTCAATATAGAAGGTCTGGGGAGTTAATAAAATGAGGGAAAATAAAAATACCACAGAGCAATTCAAGCAGTGAAAGCTAAATTATACTCTTGTATATTTTGAGACTAAGTGTTTTACCTGGTTGGTTGCACTCCAATCCCATTGACATCTATTGACATAGCTACAATATGTGTGGAAAACAGTACTGGAAGTGAAATTATGATATGCTACATTGATTTTGTAGGACTGCTGATAGAATGCTACAAATTATATATTAAAATACTTGTATTTAAATAGTAAGAGAGGCCAGAAGCTGCAAATATATGTTATTTTTACCATAAAATATTATAGTTAATCTTAATCTCTTAGCAAAATCTTTTGTGGTTCATGAGAGATGTTTCAGATTTTATTATGCATTTAAGACACTTTCATATTTAGTCTTTTACCAAGACCAGTACAAATCCTAGCCCCACTAAAGATCCTATAAGATTTTGCATTAAATGAAGTTGAGAATTTACTCAGGAATTGCTGAGCTTATGGTGGGGGTTATATGCCACTGATTATTTGACTTTAACAAAATCTTATTCCAATTAATTTGCAGTCACATTCTCCAAAAAACAATGGCAGGAGAGATCCATTTTCTAGTAACATAGCTGTAATGAGAAGCCTGTTTCATACAGTGCAAGCCCTGATCCAAAGTTACCGTAAAAGGGAACTGGAGATTAGGATGTAGATCCATGAACTGGGATAGATACAATCCTCAGGATGATACAGAAAGCACCAAGACGCAAGCATTAGTGACAGCTCCCAGACAGAAAACATTAAGGTGGATCCTCTGACTCTAAAATGACATTAAGCCTTCTGAAGGTCTGAAAAGTAAAGTTGATTAAAAGGCCCTTAAGCCTGCAAAAGATCACAAAAAAAAAAAGAAGCCCAGGTAAATCAGGAATTTGGGCAAAATTTAACAAAATTCCTGCAAGATATTTCTTGGTCTTGTTCTCTGTTTAATTAGATTCTTATGAAGGTCACTACTGTTATGATTTTTGAATACCTTAAGTATTTAAGAATAGATATAATAGTTTATTTTCTTTACAGCTCCGTAAACAAAGCAGTGTATAGATTTCTCATATAGGAATTTTCTTCAGCTACAGAAGGATGTGCTTAGGTCAATATAGCAGTGGTGATTAGTGTCTTACAGAGGTTATTTTTCTCTAAAAGAGGAGGGAGATTCTTCTCCCATTTATTTAAGTTACTTTTAGAATGGATTACATTAAACTGGAAAAACATGTACTTCATCCATAACACAGTACTGAGATTTTTGAAACAATAGTGGTTCATATTCACAACCCATCTTTGGTGATTTGCTTTTTGCAGGCAGATAATTCTTACCTCATTAGACTTTTTTTTTACATGGATATGTAGCTGAAAAGATAGTCATGAAAGACCTCATCTACATGTATTAAAACTGACAATTCATGTTTAAAAGTTATTTCAAAGTGTTCTAAATATCACTTGCTAATTCAGATTGTCTCTATATGTGCCATGAGATTCATGAGCAATGCTCATGCCCCAAATGTGGGACAACCTATAAATAAAATCTCCAAAGTACAGTAAAAATATTATGGAAAAATGAAAAGCCCTCAACTTGTAAAATATTTCTCTTCCATTCTCACTGTTCACTCTGCTTGTCTTTGTGTGGATCTCATTTTTTTAACAATTATCTCTGCCAACACATGAAACTCATTTGTTCCTTAAAAAAGCAGCAGTAGATATTATGTTAAGTGAAAGTGATGGATTTTAAAATTAGCTGAAAGAATAGTACAATACCTGTACAACAGTCACAATAGGGCTGCATACAAACTTCCACCTTAGTGCAAGAGGACACAATATCATCACCTTCCCTGACTGGCACATGCTCAAATACTACCGCTGACAGAGTTCTGAAAAAGAAGTATAAATGTGTTTTATCTACTGGAGAGGCATTGCTTGCAGAAAGGGAACATTCCTTCATAGTTTTTAATAGCTAAATTAAAAGAGCATCTAACTGGTACATGAGCATGAGACTGGTAATAACTGCTCATAATCTCTGCAACTCTACATGAATTATTTTTTCCATGGGAGGGAATCTTACTCAGGAGCAAAAGCATTCATTGATCACTTAGGACTGATTAGTCATATTAGCAGTAAAGACAACTGCCTGGGATAAAGAATTTCTGTTTTCTCAGCAATGAATTTAGATGTAAAAAGAAGGTGAAAAGGATCTGGGGGACATATCTCTAGCACTGGGATTTATAACATTTCAGATTCTTGCCACTTTTCTGAGTATAATGTTAGAGAATGGCAGGGGTATAGGTCAGCAGAACCTTTATATCTCTGTTTTATATCTGTTTCTTCATGGGAATTCTGTTCCCTCCCACTTTAAATCACAATAGTATTTACACACACAAAAAAACCTTTTGTTTTTTTTGGTGCAGTAAGATTTCATTAGCCAAGATTAATGACCTTAGTCACAAAAAATCCAAATGTATTTTTGGAAAATGAAACTTCTAACTCACTTTCTTTACTCTGGGCTTACTGTCATAAGGAAAGTTAGGGATCTTTCATTTTCTGTCTCCCCATTTTACCCACCTAAATTTTATTTCTAGTTGTTTCTGATCCTCTGATCAGCTCTATAAAAACATTGCAGTCTTGTGCTGGCTCTCCCACTTTCTAGCTGTGTCACTGCTCTTTGTGAAGAAATTCTGCAATTGCTTTCAACTGTGTGAGTGATCAACGCACTCAAACTTTCCCAGGAGCTGTACTACTTCTTGGTCATCGCTGATCTACCAGCAAAAACATCTCATCTTTTAAATTCAGCTCAAAGAGTTTTACTGAGCTGTTGTGGTGGCTGTGAAGAACAGTACTTTGCAGCTATTCTTTGTGCCATTAATAGCTTTCTTCAAATTTTAGTAAATGAATCATGGGGTGTTCTAGTAGTGACTCAGAAGTCATCCCACATCATTACACAATTCATTGATATTTGATGTTTAATATATATGTGATTTTCTTTAATGAAAGAGCTGGACTAAATAAGCAGGAAAATATCTGCTCTAAATCACTTGACAAAAATCTTACATTCTTGACCTTAAAAAAGTTTTCAAATTATTTTTTTATACCTTCCCAGACTGAAGTTGTATTAAAAACTTCATTTATATCCAGAAGTGATAAATGTGATTCAAAAGAATGTAAGGAAGAGAATGAGATATATGTGGGGTGAAATATTAACAATTCAGCCAGGAGCTTTCATGTACAAAACAAAAAGAGAAATCTTTTTTGTTGCCTGTTTTTTAAGAAGACAGGCAAGAGGATGATAGTCCAAAGGTTGTTTTTGTAGAACACAAAAATAGGTACCTTAAAGTTTTAGATATTCTCTAATTACAGTCAGCAAGATGTCCATTAACAAAAAGCCCTACAAACCCGATACTTATTGTATGCTGGGAATATTGTACAACTGTAGATATAGGTTTAGGTTTAGACAAGATGTCTCTTTGAGGGTCAAGGTATCTGGAGAATGATTTGAGCAAGATGAAGACACTTCAGTCTAATAGGTCATTCTACAAGACTTACAAGAGGTTCTTACTCTTTGTTTTATACTTGTGGAAAGGCTGAGGTTGCATAGGCATGGTGTTTTTCTAAATTATGTGGGTTTCCCCTAAATTATGCAGTGGCAGAGACTCCAAAACTACCTCTGACTGATCTAAGATAGCCACAATGAAGAATTGTTTGGAGATGCTGATTTGTGCTTCTGTGTAGTACAGCTGTGTTAGCATATCTCTGAACCCCCAAATAATAAGCTCTGCTTTTCAAAAATGTGGATTTAGGCTCAGTTATGTGTTGCCAAAACTGTAGAATTTTCAGTTTGGATGAGTCCCAACTAAAGCCAGTTTGAGGTCTATGGATTATCGTATAGTCCATGCTGCAAACAAACAAAAACATGACTAACATTGCTGAACTGAGTATGAGCTGGAAATAGTAGTAAGAGGACATCAACCACAACAACAACAACAAAATTTTTTTACTAAAACCCAAAATCAGTCTAGGTGAAGCCAAATACATATTCTATGTCTTAGCTACAGGGTATATTTTAAGAATTAAGTAGTATGCTGCAATTATTTAAGTATTGCCATGAAGAAATAACATGGTAAAAAGAAAGTGATAGGTGAAAAAATGCTAGTGTTCCTTCTTTGGTAAATCATAAATATAGCAGAAAATAAATAGAAGTAAATGTGTAGATGACAAAGATAAATTTTGCATTCAGTTTTTACTCCGCAACCTTGCCTTTTCCTTCCAACAAGAGGGACACAGAGGCAACAAGAGGCACACATATCTTAATTAATTACACCATTCACTCTTCACAAGTAATGAAAGAAGAAAACACTTTTACTGGAGCTTAGTCAGATGGCTGAAGAAAACCTTTGTATAGCTATTTGAGGACTTTTTAATTTGCAATTTTGCAGTGCTCTGTACTTAAATCAGAGATAATTTTCTGACTACTACTTAGCTTATAAAAGTCATAATTTATTCTAATCCTAACGATTAGCAGGTGTACAGATTCCTGGAAATTATTATCCTTCTTTTAATAAAAAGTACAAAACAAGAGCAGAAATAAAGCTAATGGTTTAAAGAAACGAGTAAGGAAACATCCCTTTCCCACATATCAAATTGCAGAGAAAGTCCATAGGCCAGTTTACCATCGTTGTATCACATAAAGGATGAAACAGTTGTACTGGTTTCTTTCTTTCCAAAAAGATACCCAAATGGGCAGGCAAATGTGACAGTAAATGTGACACATGGCCAATGAGAGACCCAAGATATTTAAAAGAAAAATTTGAAGACTAGTCTGGATATTTTGAAATGCAAAAAAAAAAAAAAAAAAGCTGACAATAGATGCATGTTTTGTAATTAAATCCCAATCCTAGTTTCAGTGAAGGATAGAACAAAAAATCCTAAGTAACTCTCTGACTTAGAACAGGAAAAATAAGGGGACCAGTCAGGCTGCAAAATTGACAATCTTTTTCTTCTCTATGTTCAGTGCAGGATCTATTAGACCAGTCATCTAAATGTGAAATGAGGGGGGTTTGTTGTTATTTTTCTGCATAAAGATGTTATGATGAGCTATCAGAAAGACTTGTTTGCTTGTTTCTGTTCGCAAAGATAATTTTTGCAGTCAGTAGTAGTAGACTATATATTGGAACTATAAAACTTACTAAAAGTGAAAGAATAAACAGAACAATAGTAGATTTGCAATAAACTCTTAGAAACAGAAAGGTTTATATCCTCTCAAAGGAAGATAATATTTCATAAAGATTGTCCCAGGCAGTAGAAACCGTAATAAATATTTACAATATGTCTAAGTAATGTTCAATATCTGTTTTAGATAGCTGCAATGTATAGTGATACAATGGTACTTGTAAAAACCTATTCATTCATATTCATAATTTTTTGCAAAGAAATTTGTAATATTTGATCACATATAATGTTATAATGATCACTCTGAAAGCTGTGAGTATAGGAAAAACACGCCATTTATATCCTACATTATTTTGATAAGAAGGGAGGAAATGTTCCAGGCTAATATTGACATGATTCAGGGTATGCTATTGTGATCTTGCCTGGATAACCTTAAATGATCCTTCTTCATCTGTAACTTAGGTATCTTTTTAGCAACTATGAAGGTGACCACACTAAGGTTAGCCTGTCTTTAAGCAAAATTAGCATAAAGACAGAAATGGAGAGAAAAAAACACTTCTGTTTAAATCATCACAGCATATGGTCTTATATTGGTTATTAGAGGTTAATGAATATTTAAAATAATAGTGATAGCTAAGTACATGACCTTGGACATTAAACTAGGATATCAGTTTTGAGTTATAACCTTCAGAAGAGCTCACACTAAATGCAGATTTCTTTTGTTAAATTAGTTCAAACCGTTTGATGTGAATTACGCACACTCAGCTTAAGCAGCGCAGACAAGCCCTGAATGGATCTCGTTTTGCAGCCCTTTCTCTCACATGAGCAATGTGAGAGAAAGCAATCCTTATTTATTCCTTTTAAATAAACTTAAATTTCTCACTGGACATTGTGTTAATAAAGTTCATAGGATCAGGACCCCTCACACTAATACAATATGAGCATAGAAATGTAAAAAAAGTATTGGAGCTGAGAGACATTACA
Organism: Poecile atricapillus; assembly: GCF_030490865.1. Lineage (NCBI taxonomy): Eukaryota > Metazoa > Chordata > Aves > Passeriformes > Paridae > Poecile > Poecile atricapillus. Next base: position 47,690,120 of record NC_081249.1, on the reverse strand, counting down.
GTGCCAAATGGACAAAATTCTCAGAACAGAAATGTGATGTCACTTTATCAAAACTAGCGCCAGCTCTAATTGCAGATCCCTGTTAGGAAGCTGGCTTAAAAGCATGCACTTAATTATAGGTGGCTACCTATGCAGACATGTATCAGCACTTTTACCTGGTTTTGTATATCAAAACTGATCTGTTTATGTAAACAACAGCCTTATTACACAGTACTAAAATGACAGATTTAGCCATTATGTATATATATATCTGTATGTATATATATTTACCCCAGAAAAACATTATTTTTCCACAAACTGTACTACCTTGATGTGAGAGAAAAGCAGGACAAATTAAGTACCAGATATCACTCATTTTGTAGAAGTGCTCCTATAAGATATCCTATACATGTGGGTTTTTCATAGTTTATGATTAGATGTATGACTGTAAATGATAAAGTTCAACAAAATGCAATTATTGTACAGTCAGCATTGAAAAGTTAATATTTGGCACGCTTTGGACTTTGCAGCTACTGTAATGTGGTTGAAGTTTGAAGCAATTGTAACGTGGTTTCTAAATTAAATAGATTAGTCAGAACCTGATTTATACCTTCATTTATGTCAATGGAAATTGAAGATATTGTTTCCAGAATTGATTTCCAGCTGTAGTCACTGCCTTGCATGATAAATACCTCATTTTCTGCAGGGTTTTCAAGGAATTCCAAGTTCACTAAAACTTTCAGTTCCCAAAGTGGAACCGAACTCACTCTCATTTTGGTCCTTGGTTAAGCATTTTCAGGTTAGGTTTTTCTGCCACCTGTTCATGTTTCCATATGTTCTCCTAATGGAGGGTCATACTAAGATTGGCTGTTTTCCAAATTAACAAGCACAAGTCAACTGTACTCATATTGTTTTTTACCAGATACAAAGAAATGAAGAGCATCATATTTGCTCTAAAGATGGGGTTTCCAGATATTTTGCAGGTAATTCTACTACTTTCTCCTTTCTCCTGATTTCCATGAATCAACCCCAACCCACTGCCCCTTTCTTCTGCTCTGATGCTGCTCATCAAATTCCTTGCATCTTTATCCTTGTGACAGTTTCATGTCTTGAATAAAACATAAGCTAATAAACCCAGGATCTAATAAATCTAGACTGTTCCCATCCCGTATGTTTAAAGTTGGATTGTCTTTCTAGTAAGAAATTGGTCTTCATGGTTCAGAACTGTTTCACAGCATGCTTGATGCCCCACCAGTGTATGTTTTTCCATGCTCAGCCTTGAGGCCTGAGACAAATTCTTTCAGACCCATTAGCCACTAGTGGAGATAAAGGGCATGACTCATTTACTTTCTCCATATATGTGGTGCCTTTCATGAAACATCATTTTATGAAAGCTAGCATAACAGAGTAGTCCATCATAATCCACTCAACTCAAAGGATAAAAATTCAGGAGACTGAGCTGATTTCTCATGATGTTGGTATGCATGCACTTAGTTTCTTATAGGGGGAGAGCTCATGCACCTGGCTACAGAACTGCAGGAGAAAACAGCCCCTGTTGTATCTCCCACCACAGGAAAAAGGACAGCCGATATTTATTTAGAAAGAGATGGGACTAATATGTTACCTCTTCATTCCTAAACTGTTTTATTAAATGCAGGCAGAAATCTATCCATCCTGCTTCCTGTCCTAGAGGCTGGGCTCATGTTCATCACCTTATTTTGTGCTGCTAAGCTGGAAAAATTTTGCTTGTGTTTTGATTTTGGACATGCAGTCAATATCATATTTCACAGAAAAGTCACTAAAACTTACATAGGACACTGCATAGCTAGAGGGTAAAAAATGTCATTATGTAATATTAAGGAAATGTCACCTTTACTAATTAATACATCTGTAATGAGATATGTATTTGTTGTAATGAGAAGAGGGCCATGCAGTTCATTGTTGCGACAGTGTTCAATTAGTATTTATTCCAATCTTTCCCAATGAGTGATTTAGCTCATTGGAATGATACAATCTTCCCAGAAATGAGAATCAGGAGTTAGCTGGGCTGGAAGGCACTGGGAATGGCTGCTGATCAAGATTTCTTGAGGTTTCTGTTTATAGAGTTACTGTGTAAGTATGGCACAACTCCTGCCATGGAATTATGTTCTTTAATAAAGGACATAATCATAAAGGAAAGGACTCTTTTCTTATATATTCTGCATATCCTGATAACGTTTCAACACCCTTCACTGGCCTTTATTTGGTACTTGTGGATATGATTTCTTTTACATATTATTGGTTTAATTAAAATGTTTCTAAATACAATGGAGTGGAACAAAAAACCTGCTTAGCTTGCAGGAGTTCAATTTCTTTTCTTTTCTTTTTAATATAGTTGATGTGGAGCTTTTGATTCTCCTTGAATAAGTGTGTAATTCTTGAATCCCATATCTCAAATTAGCTTCACCTGAAGCAGGCTGAAAAAAAATGATTTTGCTCAGGTCTCTTTTGTTTACCCCCTGGGTTTTTTTCCTAACAATTGCAAGGGACCCTCCAATGATCATTGACCAAACAGGGAGCAACAATGTAAGTGAATCAGGTATGTGTGTGTGTTTCCCAAGATTTACTGCAAATAGTTTTCACTCTCCTTGGTGGGCCAACATCATCCTGAATTTAAATTGACCAAGGTCAATTAAATTGTACCAAAGAACAAATTGGCTTATTAGTTTTTAGCGGAGTGCTAAAGGAAACACTGATTGCATTTTTAAACTTAATCCCTTTTCTTTCAAAAGGAAAAAAAAATGCCAAACAAGAAATATTGATATAGAAAGAATACTGAAGCATCACCTAGTTAGTAAACTGCACACTGGTGCAACACTGGGCACGTTTGATAGTGGAGTTTTAAAGTGTTTGGAGAATGTATACATATTGCTGAAGGGGGTTTTGGCACTGTCACTTGATGTCTGGATTGCAACAAGCATCTCTTTTATTGCTGACAAATAGAAAGCATGTGTTTGGCATTATTTATTGTTTTCTGTGGAGCATATGTCAAGGTCTGAGAGTGTGTATTTCCCTAGGCACGTACTAAGCTTAGTTGCCATAATTAAGTTGCTAATATCTGGCACGGCAACCAGTCAGTGGGGTTTGATCTGACAGTATGGGAGATGAGCTTGGCACTTCTGCAAGTTGAGGAGGAGACACTCAGCAATACAATTAGATAAATGCTGACCCTTTCTTACTGATACAGGTCACACTTTCTAAAGGAATCACTAGTTTTGGTATCCTCATTGCTTGGTGAAAAGAACAGAAAATGTCCATCAGTAATCACACTTGGCTACAGCTGCAAAAAATGTTGATTGGTTAGAGCCCTGAAAATTAAGTGTTTGTATTTTTTATTTTAGGAATAAAATCCAGGTTTGAAAAGTTGCTATGCAACTTTCCCCTAAAATGATAATTTCAAAATTTTCCCCTCTGATTCTTAAATTCCTAGAATGGCTGGTCAAATCTGAGCAAGTCTATCCCATGAGAAAATCTCACAACCCAAAATTACTCTAACTTTGCATTGGAATGAAAGAAAATTACTCTGCAGCTTTGCAGCAAATGTTTCTGAGCTAATTATATTTTACTTCATTTTTATTATTGTTATAATTTTTGCATATGAATATGTGTGTATGAATTATATAGAATATTATAAAATGAAAAATCAAAATAATTATTTCTAACATTCAAAATAGCATATGACATATACTTGAAATTTCAGGTAGGTAAGAGTGCTTCTAAAAAACAGTTATTTTGAGAATTTTCTTTCAATGTAAATATCATTACACAGAAATTTGGACTTTGGCGGTATTTTGCTATGAAAATGAATATGGACTACATATTCAGTGCTACAGTAATTAGCAGGTTATAAATGTTATACACACAATGAAATGTGGAGTTAAATGCTACAGTTTAAGAATTTTTCTTTGTCTCTTTGTTTCTTCATAGTGTTCCTAGGAATTCAAAATATTCAAAATGCATAGATATGCAAATGGAAAATTTCATTAAGTAGACAAAATAATCATAGTGGTTGAGAAGATCAGAAAGCTCCTATTCACACACTGTATTTCATATACAAATGCTAAACATTTCATGTAAATCAAAAGACAAAAATGAAAGATGTAATCCTAGGCTGCAACCATACTACTACATAAAACAGGCCAGCAAAAAAGTCTCTGGCCCCGGGGCAAGCAGCAGGGCACAGTTTGCCTCTGCACAGCTGCACTGCTGACTGTCAGGAGCCAGAGCATCCAAAGGCCATGGTAAGCATGGATGGATGATTGCAAATCAGAGCTCCAGCCTGTGACCAGCATCTCATTGAAATAGAGAATGGGTTGGAGGGGACCTTAAATACCATCAGGTTCCATTCTCCCTGCCACAGTCAAGGACACCTTCCACTAGACCAGGCTGACCAAAGCCCCATCCAAGCTGGTCTTGACTCTCTATTATTGACTAGCAGAGACATTGTTTCAGTGACTTTTGAAAATTTACCTCTACGAATGTTTGATAATTTGCATTAAAAACCAGCAACAACAGCAAAATTATTTAAACAATGGGACCTCTATTAGTATAAAGAAATTAAAAGAAAGAAAATATTAAAAATGTGTCTGTAACCTATGCTTTGGCTACAGTTTGGGGATATGAATAAACTACACTCTGCTATTGTGCAATGAATAAGTAACAGGTAATGGTTTTCAAAATTGGAATATGGAGTTATGTTCCCAGAAGAGAAGTAAATGACCACAGGACAGAGATCAAAAATGTGACCAAAACCTCTAACCTCCTGTTTCCAGTTACAATATGTTTTGAAGCCTGGGAGAGTTTGCCTCATCATGTCAGTTTTTGTCCATGATGGCCATGGCATTGCTCCCTATTTTGTCTGATGCTCAATTTTGTCATTTTTTAGTCGTAGTTTCCTAGGAAAGAATCCTACTAGTCTTTCTAGTCCTTCTTAGCCTTTCTAGGCAAAATAAATAGATTAGAGGGAATATGACAATGGATTGTTATCTGACAATTGCTCTCAGCAAAAATTTTCCTGGATGGCTTAAGCAGAACTAATGGACCCTAATACCCTTTGCGTTAGAGGACAGACACTGTTCCTTCCATCATTCTGTTAATCAGTAGAAACCATTTCATACACAGATCCAGGGCCATGAGAAGCTTAGGTACTACTTCAAGACATGTCAGAAAAAGCAGTCCACACACAAACAGATGAAGTCTTACCAGTGAGCAGTCAGTAGAGATGACCTAAAGACATTATGTACAACCAGCACTATAAATTGCTATGGGACGAACTCAGAATGGGATGTAGAATTTGGTCTTTAGTTCATCAAGAGATATCTTCTCTTCATCTTAAGGTGAAGTGATTTGGGCATGGCTATTTTTTCACACTATATAGATAACAGGGTCTTACACATTAGGAAAAAATTCTACACTGTAAAGGTGGTTTTTTCAACATTGTAACAGGCTGCCCAGGGCAGTTGTGGAATCATCATCCCTCAAAGTGTTCAAAAGATGCGTTTTGGTAACATACCTTAGAAGGGAACATGGTGCTGGGTTAAGTCTTGGACTTGGTGATCTTAGAGTTTTTTCAGCCTTAACATTTCTTTGATTTTATATAAATCCCATTTATAAATAATAATTCTGTTACCATTAATGACCACTGATTTTTTTAGCAATTATTATTATGACCAACACATGCCAGGATCTGTCAAAAGGAAGCTGAAAGAGCTCAAAATAATTGAGCACTCCAAACAATAGTTTTCTTCCTTTAAATATTTGTAGTATTATCAGTCTCATTAACAATTTCCATCCACTCCCACTCCTGGTGCCCCTGGGCTAAGGTGCTGTTATCTGAATTAGCAGGGCTCGAACAGGTGTGACCAAGGGCAATAAGTAGCCCATTCATTCCAGTCTCCGCTTCTTTGAGGATCCCCAGGGAACATATTACTGGTAACGGGTACTTGTGGCACTTAGTAGTGTCATGTTCAAAGCTGCATACAATATCTTACTGTGTAACTCTCCTAGGATTAACACTTTGCTTAAACCTGAGGCTGGACATGCTTGTCCAGGAAGAATAGGGAAGAGTTTGCTTTGTGTTCCTGTGCTTCATAAACTCAGAGGGAGGCAGAGTGATTTTCCTGGGCTACTGATTGATCTGAGGTGTTTGCCCCTTTCCTAGCAATCTGTGACTGTCTTCATCTGAAAGCTGCTAACCCTGAAAATGCAAGCTCTGCCAAAAATGCACTGAAATGTGGACTAACAATTTATATAGTTCTGCTCCCATTTCTGCTGCTCCAGGTAGAGCAGTGCCTGAGGAAAGACAGTTGAATTTCACCTGCTGCCCACTGCCAAGCTGGAGATGCCAGTCACAAATATTTTGTCGAGTGTGCTACTTATCATGACCCAGAAGGCATTATAACACAGTAAAACTGTGGCTGTGAAGAGTGACATTGTGAGGCCACCATTCCAGTGTTTAAAAATTCCTGTCACACACAGCCTTATCAGACAGCCTTATTTACATTCAGCTACAGGTGTCTTTACTCATACTGCATGACTAAGGTGGGTGGAGATACCTACAGAAAAGAACTTTTTTGCATTCACTTCCAAGAGCTGGAACATACAACTTTAGCTGGGCAGTCTGGGTTAGGGGTTCAGAAGCATTTCACATTGCCTTAATTGCTCCTTAATTGCGGCTAATAGGAATTTTTTAATTCTGTTGAATTACTGAAAATCCCAATTTTGGGGTTTTGGTTTTTTTATATTCAACACTTAAATCTTCTTGCTGTGTCCAGAGTGCTTCTACTTCTACTGAAAGCCTCCTTTTTCAGGAATTTATGTCTTGTCCTTTGATACTTCTACAGTAAGGTGTAAGGCTTCACGCATCTGTATTCAGACAGCTTTCACATGGACAGACTTTATTGCATCTCATAAAGCTTGTACTGTAGGTTCTAATGTCTTCATGAAATTTAGGAAAATAACATATCTCAGCCAATGTCCTCTAAAGGGAGAGGCACTGGATCCATCTCAGACAGTGAGGGCAGTGTGCCTTCCATTCCCTAGGAAGCCAGACTAAGAAAAAGCATTTAGGGAACATGGGACACATTTAACTTATTGACCAAGATGTAAGAGCTAAAGCAAGGCTTTTTATGTGGAGCTACTGAATACTTGTGAGTTCTTCAGGTGGCCCATATGTACTGTTGTACAGCTGCATAGAAGAATAGTGGGAGAGGGATCAAAGACATTGTATATAAATAAAGTGATGTCTTCTGTCCAGCTAATGAGTCATTTTGCTTCCAGACCCAAATCTGCAGGTTCCTGTATACCGATATTGCTCATGTTTTCCATAGCTGCCTCAGCACCTGGCTTTCTGAACCCTGAATGTTTCTTTTCACTGAAGCAGAACTATAGAAAATTTCAGAATAAAAGAATTTTCTGTAAGGGAGCTGGGGAGGGGGAAGAAGAAGAAGAAAAAAAGAAAAAAATTGAAGTTCCTTTGTAAGTTAAGCACTGCTTGTGCATTGAATTTGAAGCAATTTCATATACACATCCTTGGTTTCAGTGCACTTCCTGCTCCCCGTCTCAGCTCCCCAGGCTTGCTCAGAGCCAGCATCTCACATTTCCTGTAATCGGCCTTAGTGGATCATGTTCATGGCTTGCACTGCCACTGACAGTTTGTTTGCTGATTTTTTTGGATTGCATGTGAGGCATTACTCCTCAATATGACCAGTCAAATGATTTAACAAATGGAGCATCATCCAGCGAACACACACTGGTGCTTCAGCCTGACTAAGCCGGCTGTCAGGGATGGCAACAGCTGCTGATTCATGGAAGGAATGGAAATATTTCTTTGTTAAACAGGAACACATCCAGCAAATCTGTCTTAAATGGAAATGAGTGACTATAGCTGTGCATCAAATAATCCCAAGTGGAAATCTGAGGGTGGGGAGCAATTTTGCAATTGCAGAAATCTGTTTTAAACAAAAAGTTTAAAGAAATGGAGGATTGATTTTTTCATTTCTTTTCCCAAGATCTATTCAAAGTCCAATGAGTTTGGCACAAATCCCAATATAGACAGGATATAGGATTATAGGATTATAGGATATATTTATAGGATAAAAAAATCTGCCTACAGGTCCCCATTGTCTTCTGTATTTGTCAGTTTTCAACTTAGTCTTTTTAGGTTTTGAGGTTCTGCTGTCCCCTTCCTTACTTAAAAGGATAATTATCGCACCCTCAAATGCCCTCACTTTCATAGCCCTAATTACACATAGGTATAGGATCCTGCTAAATGCTGGTTTTTCCAAATCCCTCTTTGTATTCAAACAGAGCAAACTCTGCAATTCACATCAGTGACAAACAGTGTGGACCAGTACATGCCATGTGAGACACTTGCTAACACCTCTATGATCCACACAGCAAAGGCTTAAAGTACCAGACCCATCAAAATTCTTGGACCTTGTACAAAGCCTTCTCATAATGTAACATACTTCTCCCAAGTCAACAAATGCTCCTATACAAACTATAAAGACAAAACAAACTGATCATCATAGGTCTGAATAACTGCTCAAGCCCTCAGTAAAGGATGAGGACATTCAGAACCCATTCACTCTCAAAGATGAAAATTATCTTCCATCACTAGTGTTTCAGCCCTGAAATTCAGAGCATATCTATAAAATAACTTTGTGAGTCTAGACATTAAAATCACAGACTTAATGAATATATTTGTTACATTATTTATATTCATTTCTCCAACTAACCACTTCAAAAGTGTTATTTCATGGCTTTAAAGCATCTGCTGTTTGCACTAAGAATGCCAAGCACCTTTTTTCTCATGTAACTAGAACAGTAGGATATTAATTAATAATAATAATAATAATAATAATAATAATAATAATAATAATAATAATAATAATGTTATTATTATTGTTATTGTTATTGTTATTATTATTAATGCTGAAACTGTATTTAGTACTGAAATTTGCTTCTTGAACTGCAGGCTTGTCTGAAAGTTAATATTTCTTTTCCAGTCAGTTTTATAAAAGGTATAATCTACCACAACATTATTTTCCTATTCTGTGCCAAAAATCATCATGACTACTGGTATAGTTGTACTACATTATGCATTTCTTTTCCACACAATAAAAATATAAAACAACTTAATAATATTTCATTCAGAAGTGTCCACCCCTAGACATAATCATTAATCAGGTTTCACATAAAAAACTTCATTAGAAAAACTGGAGTTTCCAGAGATGAAAAGTAATTAAATTTAGTTCAATTTGTTATGTTTATTCTACGTTGTCATACAGGTACACAGGTACATTCAACAAAATTGAAAGAGCCTCATGTTTTCTGAAACTGTAAAGCTTTTCAAAGCTAACCCAAATCTGCATGTGCTGGATAGAGTAGATCCAGTGCTTTTATCTCTTACTGTTGATAACATAATTCCTCATACATCAGCATTCTCCATAGATTGAATAATGGCTCTCCAGTGACTTCTCCTGGGAAGATTCCTTCTTCACATTGCAAAGATGTGTTTATGCATTTTTTATCTTCCCATACAATACCTTATAGTGTCAGATGTGTGACAGTGTTTACACAGGAGGATGCAAAAACCCCTGAATGAAAACTCTGGGTTGCAAACATAATTTGTGCTTGCTGGAAGAATTAAATTTCTTGCTGTTGGGCTATTTTTCCTCCAGAGCTAAGAAATCTTATTTCATGACAACACTGTGAAGAAATTAGTGGTGTTTCCTGAGAGAGATATCATTCTCTACCAGCAGATATAGTTGAACTTGATATTTTTAGGTCTGCTTTGATTTTGCAAGGCATTCCCTTAAGCAGATTGGTTAATCTGTCCTACAGAAATCGTATGTGTTGCCAAGTTTCTGTTTAAACAGAATATGAGTTTACTTTCTGAAAAGTAAATGCAAGGAACAGCTTTTTGTAAGAGGAGTGACAAGGTAAACTGTTGGTGCCTAAATTCTGTCCAGTAAATGAAAATTATAAATTTTCCTAAAGAAAATAAATACTTTTTTAAAGGAAGAGTAATATATTAATAGCTTATTTCTATTATCTACTCAATATATAGCTGCCTGTGATAATGATGTCTTTACTGTTCTGTTATTGAACTTCAATTGGCAGATAGGCAAAAATTACATCAGTCAATAAACCAGCTCCGAAGTGGTAAACCTTTATCATAATGAGCAGACTAGTTGCTTGGGTAAATCTTTTATATGGGGTATTAGTAGAATAATTGTAATAATAGCATTTGAAGAGACTTAAAAATTTCATTGTCTCTTTGAAGAGACTTGGAAGAGACCTTTCAACTGTTCTTCAGTTGGAGGAACTGCAGTCTTTTAAATATATCAATGATATGTATCTGGTATTATTTCTATAACAGGAACAAAATATGCTCTAGACAATAATGAAAACTAGATCTTGTATATAACATATAAGATCTTGTATATAACATATGTATATAAGTTTCCTTTTAAGATTATGGAGGAAAGAATATCCCAAGTATTTGATCTTGCTCTGTGTTGTCAATGAGCAATTTTTCGTTGAGTTCTAAGGACATAAAGTCAAGATTTCAAGAAATAAAAACCAGTACTAAATAGTCCCAATGGTATATTCAACTTATTTATTAATAAATATAGAAAAAAACTTTCTATAGGGTAGGGTAAAAAAGAAAAGTACTAGATACTAAGTGAAAGACTCACCTTTTCTGTGACACAGGTGTTTCAGGTGTGAAGGGCAATGTAGTGCTCAGCCTTACTTGCTATCTGACTTATATCATATTTTCTTTCCTGCAGACCCCTTGGTGGTGGGCAGCAAAAGACAGAACAGTTCTCCACATCTCTGCATTCACCCTTCAAAAAGACCAAACATATTTTCATATTTTCATATTTTCATATTTTCATATTTTCATATTTTCATATTTTCATATTTTCATATTTATTTTCATATTTTCTTTCTTTCTTTCTTTCTTTCTTTCTTTCTTTCTTTCTTTCTTTCTTTCTTTCTTTCTTTCTTTCTTTCTTTCTTTCTTTCTTTCTTTCTTTCTTTCTTTCTTTCTTTCTTTCTTTCTTTCTTTCTTTCTTTCTTTCTTTCTTTCTTTCTTTCTTTCTTTCTTTCTTTCTTTCTTTCTTTCTTTCTTTCTTTCTTTCTTCTCTTTTTCCTCCCCTCCCCTCCCCTCCCCTCCCCTCCCCTCCCCTCCCCTCCCCTCCCCTCCCCTCCCCTCCCCTCCCCTCCCCTCCCCTCCCCTCCCCTCCCCTCCCCTCCCCTCCCCTCCCCTCCCCTCCCCTCCCCTCCCCTCCAATAGAATTGTTGAAAGTAAATAAAATACTTTTCATTTTTGTTGGTATCTCATTCTTCTATTTCCCTTTCATTTCCCATTAATCTTTTTTCAGACATTTTTTCTCCCCTGTTTTAGAGCAATTTCAGCAAACAGAGGTATCAATAGCTATCAGCATTCGTTAATGTTATACTTGATATACATGTATAATTATATAGTACAATATATATTTTATATTATACAACATACATATCTATTCTATTCTATTCTATTCTATTCTATTCTATTCTATTCTATTCTATTCTATTCTATTCATGTATAATTTTATATACGTTATATTATACATAATATTAATATATTTTATATAAAATAAAGTATTTATAATTATGTCTTGGTTTATGGCAAATTTGGAAGAGAACTGCAAATGGGGGAAAATGGGGGAAAAAGGGAAAAAAAAGTCCAGGGAACTCCTCTGCTAGCTGAAATTAACTAAAAGCAAAAGAGAAGCTCTGTACTGCTGTCTGTCCATGGTGCAGACAACACAGTCCATTATCTATTATAATTATATATATTTATATATTTGTAGTTATTAACTATACTTATATATACATTGTATATAATATAATATAATTATACAATAATATAATTAATGTTATTTGTTACATATGATACGTTATGCATATGATATACATAAATGTATACATAAATGTATATCAACATACAAATATCTTTTGAATGCTGTGAGGGAAAATTAACTTCCCACAGTGGCATAAACAATCTTTTCCAATTTTAGCTGGAATAAACTTTCACTCTTTCTGTGTTTTAGTGGAATTACAGTGGCAGACATTAGAGACAGAAAAATAAGTCCTCCTCCTTAGGCTGACATTTATTATGCCCCTGGTCTTCTAAAAAGAATAAAATCACTGCATTCTAAAAAGCAGAAGATCATAACTTATATTACTTAATATATATTACACTTCCATGCAAACCAAAATGATTTTGAACACTGATTCAGTGCCTCTAGAAAAAGAAAGCAAAAACATCCTTGTCACGAACTGAGAAAAGGACAAGGAGAGATTAAGAAATAGTTTGAAAAAATGATTTGATTCTTAAGGTTGAAATAATCCAGCCAGACATAGATCCAATACTTTCTCCACTGTGAAACAAAGTTTTCAGATACTGTGAAAGACATCTTCATATTTGAAAACCCTTTTTGCTAATGCTTTTTAACATTAATAATTTTGTTTAATGTTTTTAGTTTAATGCTGGGTGTTTATTTCTGCAAGACACAATAACAGTTCAAAATGCCTTATCCAAATGGAAAGAGTCTGTGAATCTAAGAAATGCCATAAGAAAGAGCAAAAGACTGACAGGTAAACAACCTTTTTCATCAAAAAAATATTAAAGTTAAAAAAATATTAGGAGATGACATTTTATGTGACTGTTCATTGCAGAGGAACTCTTTTTCATCTTATGTTTACACTGGCTTTGTGAAGTAATCCCTTCATCACCACTGCAGAGTGGGTTCAGGCAGCACTTTTAACATTGTCAAATATTCTATTTGTAAGATAAAGTAGTCAGCTGTTTAAGCATAATATACTTCTTTTACCAATACTTATAGCTTTATTTTAATTAGGAAAGTATTTATTTTTGTATTCACTGTGAAAATGTTTGTCAAAACTGTTTTTTAATAAACAGAAACTCATTCTGTATGCTACTTAGGTGGCCAAAACACAGCTTCCTAAAAGTGTTTCCCAATATAAGGTTGAGAACCCTTAATTTTTTCTAAACCTGTAATTTATTTTATTGAGTTAAATATTTCTTTGTTATCACTACACCAAAAAGACATGCTTCTTCACTTTTGATATGAGTTACTCCTAGCCACTCCAAGCAGTTAAATAAAAATGTCATGGAAAAATACAGGTTTTGCAACATTAGACATTTACCAGCCTTGTGTCAATGTTTTGGATCCACTTCAGTTTCTTAAATGGTGATACATACTTGAATTTCAGAGCTGAAGCTGTTTAAGCAACCTTTATGGACAACAGAGATGTAATCCAGTCAGCACATTCTGAAGACTACTCTTTTTTTTTTTTTTTTTTTTTTTTCTCAGTATCAATTTAATGCAATGTAACAACTCTATTTAAAATAAATTTCTCTTTATTTATTTTAAAAGTCATGTTGATACTTCTAGGTGAAGACAGTATAAAGGCAATCTAGACATCAATTATCTTCTAGCACTAATCTGTCATTTTCACAGCAAACCCTGCATCAGCTTCATTTATTTATTTACAGGACTATATACAAATTAATCTACTCAAAGAAAATACGCTTTTTTCGCTTAGGGAAAAAAAAGTGAAGAAAGCTGAATATTTTTTCACTTAGGGAAATCTGTTCTAAAAAGAAAAACAGTTCTAAGAAGTCGTGTATTCTGCACATCTTTTCAACATCCTACTACATATTTTTGTCTTATGGAAATCAGTAAGATTATGGAAATAAGTAAGACCAATTTTTCTATATATAGAGGTCACTAGGGACTTACATCAGAGAATTTTGAGAAAAATTACAAATAAAGGGGAAAACTGTGGCTTTTGAGAAGTAAGAGTCAATACAAGCTTATTTTTCTATAATTATGTTCTTCTGAAGCATTTATTCTTCTTACGACATAGAAGTATTTTGCTGCAAAATTGATTGAACTTGGCTGAAAGACCAAATCTTGTGGGTTTAAATGCTATGGAACTTTCAGGGACCAGAGTGAATGTTAGCAAAAATAGTAGTAGTTACTTTGGTATAAAACATTTATATTACATGTTAGAATCATTTATTTTCCTTGGGCAAATGGCTGGAGAATGTATTCTACAAGAACTTGCCAGTGATGCTTTATACAGTTTGATGCTGACAATTTTAGCCATTTTTATACTTGTGCTGGAAGGACCTAGCTGCCAGAATGCCAGATCAAGTTTCTCAGCTCAACAGTGCTATTCTGTAAAGTCATTTATAACACAGACCATCTCTGTATATGCTGGCCAGGGATACATCCTGCTAGCAAGAACACTGTTTAAAAGACTTCCTTTTAAAATGTTTCCGGGACAAGAATAGGCCAAGAATTTTTTCCCCATTCAAATGACAACTAGAATTATTTTTTGTTTTTTTTAAGGAAGTAACCTCATTTTCAGAACCACCTAGGTCAGAAAATATCAGAATGGGGCGACATTCTTCAGCACTGGATCATTTTGCTCTGAGAGGAGAGGTTAATGGGTTGTACTCTACCTGAAGGCCAGTTACAAGCATTTCTAATGTCACTGTCAGAAGTGTGGAGGAAGGGAAAAACTGTACCTTAATCCAGCTTGCAGATAGCAGCAAACTGGGGGTATCAGTCAGTATGCTGAAGGGAAGGGACATCTTTCAGAGGGATCTAGGCATGATGAAATATTGGGCCAAGAGGAACCAGGCTCTTCATTGTGATGTGCGGTGGGAGACTGTGGGCAACAGGCACACACTGAAACAAGCAGCATATAAGGAGAAACGATATAAGCATAACAGCTGGAGAGTTGAACAGGTGGAACAGGTTGCCAAGAGAATCTCTGCTCTCTCTTGGAGATTTTCAGGAGCCACCTGGAAAAAATACAGTACTCCCTGACCTGACCTCTGAGTTTCTCCTGTTTTGGGCAAGAGGTTGGACGGAGGACATTCTCACCCAAATTACCCTGTGACTATATGATTGCAGCTCTTGTCATTACCATCTATTTGTTCATACTCTGCATTTCCATATGAACAGCATTTGTGGTAAAATTTCTCACAAAGGGAGAACACAATAGTATTGTTCTTTGGCCGCGATAAGGAAGAGGCCTGAAGAAAAAAGCAAAAGAAACATAGAGTTATGCAGAAAGTATTTGGCTGTAATAAAACTGTTTCAGACTGAAAAAAACTGCTTTAATTAGTAAGGTGGAAAATTAGGTCAATTATTATGCCACTGAAGGTTCTTATGTTAGTTTTTTTAGGGCCTTTCACATTAGCTGAATGTCAATGTGTAGTAGCAGTTTTAGACACTTGAGTTTTCATTTTGACAAACTTTATCTTTCAACTCTTGAAGAAAATATAATATTTATCTGATCAGCTGTTTCTCAGTATATCCAGGATATTTCATTTCCTGTAAGGGTATAAAATTATATTTCCTTTGGACTGGTACACTTATCTTTGCTCTTTCAATGCATTACTGTGCTTAAATTCCTCTGCTAATTTTTATGTTTTACCAAACTGATTGGACTAATTTACTGTATCCTTTCTTTTTAGCTAAAACAGAAATGGAGGCTAAAAAAAACCCCAAAACAGACCCACAGAGACAAAAAGTTGTATATAATGTTTTCATTGCATGGAGTGTATTAACTTACAGTTTTCCAAGTTCGATTTTATTTTCCCACTAGTATTTCAATTCTCCTAGTTACTTTCTGTCATTAAAAAAAAACCTTGTATCTTAAGCATTCTATTCCTTATTTCATTGAAAAGTAACAGCTTTTGATGCTTGCTTTATAATCTGTCTCAGCTGCTGTCTCAATATTTCAATTACACTTGTGTCTCAGTACAAAGAACAGGTAAAACAAACATGATGTTACTGAACAGATATGCAACTGTCTTATGAAGCAAAAGCCTCAGTCTTCCATCAGTTTGAACGTTTATTCCCAAATTCCACCTCTTTAACTTAGTTCTTTTAAGAAAATCAAACTCGATTTTGTTTCCTCCTCCCCAAGACTGAGCAAAGCCAATGAAGCAATGTCATTGTGATAAAAAATATTTGCTATGGGATTTTTAGATCCAAGATGTCAGCTGACATAAACTCAATTGATTTTTTATTAAATGGGTTGGCAGCATTCTGGGAGGTCCAAAGTCACCTGTGCTATGTTGGCACCATCTGCTTTTCTTTGGTGGTAAAACTGTTCAATTTATATGTATCATATCCTTTTGCCCAAAATCTTTGGCCTTGAAGGTACACTAAAAGATATATTGGAGAAGTGCTGAGTTTCATCTGGAAAGGTGGGTCCGGAGAGGAAAACGCAAAGTAGGAAAACAGGGATAGACTAGCTAGTCAGCAAGGGTATTAAACTGAGAAGTAAAAGAGGCATATTACAGTTCTTGTTTTTCTGGATTTGGAATGAATGAATTTGCCCCACTACTGTCAATTTATCCTTTCTTGAAGTTCAAAGAAATGACCCTGCAACAGTAAAACAATGCAGAGTCACATCAACATGATGCTAACACTGCAATACCTTTTACAAGAAAATGAGGAAGAGGCATCTTTGACTGACAAACTACTCAATTACTATAAGTTGCTACTATCAGAGAAAGAACAAGCAGAAAAACACCAGCATTTAGATCCACCAACTACTAATGTGAGGCCTTGAGGGATGTAAAAGGATGGAAAGCAAATCAAAATAGGTTAAGGCAGCCAAATAACCTAGTTTCAAATAAATGCAGAATTGTGATATTCCAATTAATGTCAGACAGTGGCTGCCACAGAGAATTCCATATGGATCCCAGAAGATGGAATGTGTACTGCCTGGAATGATAAATGTGAAGATTTACCTACTCATTTCAAAACTACACTTTTCTACACTTGAAAATCAGCTACATTTCTACACACACTCTCTCAGTAGCTATGAGACATTCTCCACAGACATCAACCAGACATTAAGGTGGCCGGTATTGTACCATTGCCTAAGGGTATGTGTACAATTTGACTGAGCAACAGGAGGTGCAAAGTACTCAAGGATGGGAATAACTGAGCTACGTTTGTCAGCATGTGCTGTATTTGTTGTATTTCCACTGCCTAGAGAATCTGAGACACTAAGTCTTTTGTCTTTATTTATTACTTCTGGATGTCCTTCATGTATATTTGTAATGTTTACCTATCACAGAAACATGCTTCTGTAAAACCTGGGAAAATACCTTCACCTTTTATGCATTTGCCATGCCCATCAATACAAATTTAGTTATTAAAATTTCCTGCCAAATATGAGTGAATACATTCCACTAGAAAATTCCATTTCATGGTACGTCCTGGCATTCTTGCTGGCTTTGGAAACTAGATTTAGTCCCAGTTTCTCTAACATCTGAAGAAATGCCTCTACTGCAGTTAATATCCTACAGCAAACAAAAGTTCACAGCAGGTGGAATAGATACATGTCTCAAAACCTCTGGAGTGAGTGATATTTTTCTCTCCCTTAGTGTCCCAGTCAAGACTACTCTGTACCTTCCAGTTGTTCTAGCTTGCAGGAAAGAGGAAACAATGAGTGTTTTGCAAGTAGAGGAAGAATCATTATTGCCTCATCCTATCTTTGCACATTTTGCACATTTATCTAAGCTGGAAGAAGAGGTCTCCCCATTGATGTATCCTTTCCTGGTTAGCTGTTTTGTTGTTTTGTTTTTTTTATTTCAAACAAACGGACAGCAGCAAGAGGAAAGACATCCCAGTCACCTGAAACAAGATAAGGTCTTTTATGCACCTTGTTTTCTTTGGCAGACTCTATTTTAACTATTTAAGCAACTTTACACAACCATAAACCATGGCAATCTCAGGTCTATAGTATACATTTAGAGCTGCAGTTTTCTGATCAGTTGGAGAATAAAGGTTTACCTTTCTTCTATCTCTATCATTACCACTGACAGCATCAGTCCTCCTTTACAAGTGTAAATCTGCACCTTTGTTGAAATTAATGGCTCTGCCCAGCACTTTGTTAACCTGCAAGAGAGAATCAGATTCTGGATATCTACAGTAATAAAACTTGGAAGGCAATGGAAAGCCTAATTACCACTTCAGACTCCTTCTGCCTTCTAGAATGCAAATTGAGTGAATCACTGGCACATGGTATACCAGGTAAGGCCAGAGTGAAACAGCATACAACAGCAGCAATCCCTGGTCAGCCTGGTAACCAGCAACTTGGCCACATGCTAGTTCATACTATTTAAGGGGATTCAGATGTTACAGATCTGTTTTTTATTAGCAATATGGAGATAAATGCTGGGCAGTAATAAGTGTATGTTTTCTTAATTTCTAATGGTATCCTGCCAGTAAATGCCATACAAAGATGATGATGACATCCGATCCAAGATAAGGCACAGATGCACTTTTATAGAACAGTGGTACATGTGTAGCACTACATATATAGAACACATGCATTTGATTTCGTAAGTGCTGTAGTGCCAGAGGCAATCACTGTTTATTTTAACCTTAGAGAGTCAGGGAGGTTCTGTCTATGTTGCAGGATTATGGCAAAACTGTAATTAATGTACTAGATGCTACATGCAAGTATGCAACCACTGTTGTGTGGGCATCCCTGCTACCACTGAGGCTGCCTTTGCGCTCAGTGAAGCTAACCACTACATTCTCCACCATCCATAAATCTACCTCTCCTCAGTGCAAGTCTAGACAGCAAAACTGGGCACAAAACTGGACTCATTCAGCAGATCGTCCTCTTGCTGTCCCAGCTGATACTCTGCTTTAAGGTAATGAGTTAATCTACTTGAAATTGTTCAAATGTCATCCCAAAAAAACCCCAGGAATATAAACAGGAGTATATTGAGCAATCCTGCTTCCTTCCGTTCTGTTTCTTCTCAACAATAAACAAGAGGCATCAAAGGACCCCTTCTGATCAACATCAAAAGCCCAAGATTTTACCAAGAGAACTCAAAAGAGTTTCTTTCCATTTGTGGTCAGTGGGAAAACCATTTTAAAAAGCATTTAATAAGCTTTCTCTACTTTTGAAAACCCAAACATTTTACACTATAGCAAATGTTTTAATTCAGTGCTGCAGTAATCTTTATTCATCTTAAAAAATTGGAAAAATAATAACCACAGCAAAGAAAAAGCAAGAGAAAACCCTTCACAGCCCTGAAACTGTGGTCTCTGCTCTCTGTTTTTTCTGGTTTCAGTTGTAGATAAGGCAGAGAATTATTTCTTGGCTAACAGTAATCAAGAAGAAAACATAAATAAGTATCAGATATAGAGCAAGTTAAGAATGTTTTCTGTGGTAACTTGCACGCCAGGAAGGAGCAAGTCAGTGAAAAAGGGAGTGGGGGAGGGGAATGGTGTTTAAAGACAAAGCGCCAAAGGACTCTGTGAAGTAGATCCCAACCCTACAAGTTTCAGTGGGTGCAGTCCATGCCTCAGAGAGTAACCACCTGATAACTGGTGCTCACAGGGCTGTTTTTAGCAGAAAAATAGTACTGTGGTAGGAACTATTGGTCATTACATTGGAGTCAAAAGAGATGGAAAAGTACATGGAGAGGGCTTGAGGAGGTTTCTGCTATATCCAGGCAGCTATTAGTGGGAAAAAGTGTTATTCATGGCAGTCTGTCCAGGTGCTTCAGCTCACTAATCACTAAGAACCCCTTAGCTCATCAGACTGATCACTGCACAGTAATCCACTGGGCACCAGAGACACCAAAGAGGGTGCAAACAGGGACACAAACCCTGCTGCAAGGAGCTCCCAGAGATACCGCCTCAGATCTCACCCTGGCCTTCAAGAAGCCTGTCTTTCCACCCTAAAGGGTTAATAAGAAGATAGCCTGCTAGCACATACGTTACCAAAATCCTTTTGCACAGGGTGGAAACAATGGACAGGGCCAGTAATGGGTATCACAACAGCGATCCTGTGATGGGCCCCTCAGGCTCCGGGGAGGGGATGGAGGGGGTGGGGGAAGGTGGCTGGAGTCCACACCTCCGTCCTTCCCCAGGTACAGCACAGTACAAAAGGCCTTTCTCTAATGTACAGGCTCAGGCCCTTGGCAACACTCCCTAGTTTAAGCCATTGGGCCTGGTAGGGGAGAGAAATGGGATTACAGGCAAAATTAACAAAGGGAAGTTATAGCTATATAACAGAAACAATAAGAGACTGAAATAATTGATTCTGAAGATGGAAGTGGGGAAAACAGGAAGCTTGGTCGGGTTGCCGGGAAAGCCAGTGTGATCTCATGGAGCTACACAAGTCTCCTGTACTCAAAAAAGAAATGGGTACAGCCCCAGAACTCCCTGCAAGGAAGGTCTCATC
The DNA here is from genome assembly GCF_030490865.1 of Poecile atricapillus. NCBI lineage: Eukaryota > Metazoa > Chordata > Aves > Passeriformes > Paridae > Poecile > Poecile atricapillus. The sequence goes on along the minus strand of NC_081249.1, from coordinate 47,669,780 downwards.
CCAGCAAGCAAGCTCACTGATAACATAGGGCAGGCTAGCACGGAGGAAAGTAATGGGGGGGAAAATAAACCCACCCCTCTGCCTTTTGTAGGACCTCAGTGTGGCTAGGTCTGGCAGAAGTTCTCCATGAATAGCGCCTTCTAGACAGAAATGGAATTTCTTACTCTTTCCCAGCTACATTTTTAAGGAGCATGTTGTGAGCTTTTGAGACAGCTCATCTGAAACTAGAAATGACTGTGCCTTCCTGACTTCATCAGATTTCTGGGTGTGAAAGTGAACCCGTGGGGTTCTACCTCTGGAATCCTTACGCAGGTGGCAGCTGTAAGATGAAGTTGTTGCCTGCTCTCACAGTCAGAGCCTTGGTTGTTAGCATTGAACCAGAAGTTGTTCTCCACTGGTGAGCTTTGAACTCTGTAAATACTTCACTGTGAACAGTGTTTCCTTTCAGACCCACAAATATTTCCAGAAAAGGTGCCTGACTTGGGGGGAGAGGGTGGCAGCCAGTTTCTCTATGACAGGAACTTTGAAGAAACGATATTAATAAAGTATTGCAGCTACTGTGCCAAGCTGTTCTTAAATAGAGTAATGCTGCATTTGACAACAAGGTAGCTTGTACCTATGCAGTTCTGTATATTTGCTTGTCTGTGCACCTGTTGTGCAGACAAAATCAGAGGTGTTGTTTGCTAGCACGTCTCAGCTACTGCAGCCTTAGGTCTTGAGCAACAATTGCTGTGCTAAAACCATCTTGTGATGCTAAAATCCCAGTTTTTCAACATGAAACATTTTAAGTGTTTTCTTTAAGTGATGGTTGCATGAGGGGAAAAAACAGAAGGTAGGTAAACTGAGATATAAAAGAGCAAACACAAAATCTGTTGTCATGCACATTTCAAAACTAGAAATAGAATAAATACTTCTGGAGTGCTGGCTAGAGAGGCAATCTCCTTTACAAGCAGGTACCTCATGGTTACCCTCCAGCTACTGCTTGGTTTCAACTCCTCCTTCAGATAGGTCATGAGGAATGACTTGGGTTGTGCCAAGACCTGAAATGGGAGACTGGTGCAAATGGCAGATAGCCAGCAGTGAGGAGACATCTGGCATAAGACAAGGTGCTAAGGTGTGTTGTACATAGTTATGAAACTATTCTACCTTTGTTTTCTGTGTAACGTTATATTTTTAAGAACTGTGCCTGCCTGAGGAGACAGTAGTTGTTTTGTTCTTTGAATTGCTGTAGCCTCGGGGTGTCAAAGTCATTTAAGCACAGAGGGTTGAATTCCACGTTAAATTATGGTTCGTGGGTCACAGTATAAATACACAAATTGCATACTTTCCAGCACAACAGTATCCCAGTGATGTCAGTGGAAGTTCACAGAGAGATTGGCATCACTCAGCTGAACAATTTGCTCCCTTTTAAAATCACAGTTCTTAAGCTCCATATGAGCCTCATTACACCAGCTCTTCATTTCAGTTCTTTGAGACATGTATTTCTGCCTCTTCCCGTGTTTGCATGGGAGAAATGTGTTTGGGGATATTCATCAGCCTGGGAGCACTTCATGATGTCAGTGACCATGGGTATGTACATACGTATGTATCAGGTATGCGCAGTCACACTTGGGAGCTTTTCTTTGTAACCAACAAGTCGAGAAAAAGGAAGCAGGATTTTATATCCAGCATCCCTGGATATGACCTACAGGCTATATTTTCATCTCCTTAGTACAGGATGAACAGAAACAAACCCACAGCTCTGCATAACCAGAAGGTTTTTCTCTGCCAGCTCCAGATCTATTTGAACCATGGACACATTTATGGAAATAAAATACTGCCTTGGAACTTTCCCAAGCCTCTCCCACTTGGACCCTCTGGTGTCTGATAGTGTGATGAACCATACTCAGCCTCAGCCTTTATCCTTCTGGTTGCATATTTCCATAAAATTGTAACAAATTTGTTTGTTTGTTTGTTTGTGTTTTTTTGTTTTCAATACATGTAATGAAATAAGTGGGTTTGTTTGGAAAGGATGTTAGAATGTGAGGAGGAAGGAAGCAAGGAAACATAAAGAAGGATGTAAAACTCTGTGACATGACTAGCTACTGTTCGTGCTGCTCTTAAGACATTCTAAATGCTGACGTTAAGGTTGGGCTGCTGCTCCCCAGCACAGAGCATGAGTTGCCTTGCACATAAAAGAATGAAGGACTTTCCACATGGGGATGTGTGTTCACAAAAGTCTCTGTAAACTCACGCCCTTAAATCTCAATTTCAGTCCTCTTGTCTTGCTCATCCCATCCCCTCCTCCCTTTCCTCAGTGTGGGATACGGATGTTGTGAGAAGATGGTGAGATTGGAACATCGATTTTCTCTTCTCCCTCACAAACGAGCAGGAGATTGCTTTTAAAGGTATTAAATGGACACAGGTGGGACTGTAAACTTAAGTGCCTCCACATGGAACATCTGCTGCATGTTCTCCAGTTCCTGTTATCTTTATAGCAGAACTTGATCTTTTAACCCCTTCACAACTGCCTCCCTCAGTACTTGTGCGAAGATGTGCAGTGGCTTTTCTTTGATGTATGGAGAAGTCACAATGGATCTCTGTGATGTGACTGGCGTATGGTGCAGTGCTTTGAGCTTCAGTGTGCTTAGCAATTTGCACAGGTGGGTGGGGGAGGAAGACAAGTGTTGTCCAGGTGTTCTCAGTCTTGCTACAGATAAGAAGATTCCAGACATACCGCAATACATCGAATATCCCCATTCTCCCGCCTTCTGCCCTCCCTCCTGCACTCCCCCAGCCCCAGGAAATGTCTTTCTTGGGGAAGAAAATATTTGTGGGGATACTCCAAGCCAGTTAATATAATTTGAGCCATTTGGGGTGTAAAAGAAATTCTTTCTAAAGGTTTGCTATCGACCTAAAGAAAATTATTTTCCCTTTCATCTCCAGAATCTATGCCTTCTCCCTAGAGCTTCTTCCAAGCCTTCTTGCTCACAAATTCAGGCACAAAATATTAGTTATATTTAGTTATAGTATTAGTGTATCTTTAACCTCTTCACTGCTGCCTCTCACCAGTCCACAGCATTTGTGCAACAGAGCTGTGTGATATTTTCCTTGGAAGTCCTAATGAAGTCAGAGTGGATCCTTGAGCTGGGGATGGAAGCTGGTTGCCAGGTGAAGCATTCACATATCTTTTTCATGTGCTTGACCTGAAGAAGAGAGGAAAACTTGGATGAAGGCATGCAAAACACATAGTTCCAAGCTAATTTTAATGTAGAATGTAGAATGAGACCGAAAGCTGTAGACTCAGAATAAGGTCTAATATCAGTTGCTGAGTGTACCTAAATGTTAAAACTCTTAATGCTGTATCCGAGAGTTAATTTTCAGCTGGAACGGGGAAGAGGGATAACATGGTATAGAACAGGGAAGAGCTGCATCAGTGGAAACCATAGTTTCTTTTAAAGCTTCGTAGTTGGGGGGCATCCCAACAATCCAACTTTGCACAGAAAAGATCCAGCATTATGCCATGGGAGCAATAATAAGACACAATTCTCAGATATCTGCTTGAATGCTAATATGGAAAATATTACTGTTTTGTTTAGCAGGATACACCCAGTTACGTAGTTGTTCATACTGAAGCAACTGGACTAGGAAGTGAGGAATCAGGAACAAACAAATATTCCCAAGCAAAGTGAAAAATACTTCAATTGTCTTTGAAAAGCTATGTCAGTGCCCCCTTATTCTGCTCTTCCTTTGCCAGGACTTAGGCATCTGTGTTGCTATACTCAAATCAATAGATTTGATTTGTGGTAAGCACGCCTTGTTCTTCTAGTTTTCAGGAATAGATTTGCTTTCTAAGATAAGGATTGGGAAAGCAATTAATGCTTTCAGGTCCCTAAAAATGTGTCTCTCTGTGTTCCTCCCCCATGCAACTTGAATAAGAGTAGATAAAACTTTTCTATAAAGTGGTAGTGTTTTTGGCATTTAGCCATGCAAAAAAAACTGATCTGCCAGTTTTCCGCACAATCTGAGGGTGACCTTTTCCAATAGGGTGGTTCTACAAAAGCTATGGAATAAAAATGTTTGCATTTTCAAAATATTACTGCTGCTTCTATAAAAGGTACTGGGAGAGGACATGGGGCTGATATCAAAATAGTCCATCCTATCTTCTCACATGCCCTGAACTGCTATTAGATCTCTTTAGCCACACCCTAAGCATCTTGACATACTTTGCATTGGTGGTCATGATATGCAGGAGCCCCCTGTAGTGTTTTCCTGCATGCTCTCTTGCCCTGGATTCATTCCACTACTGTTCTGAGCTTCTTCGTCTTGTGTCATTTCCCTTCTTTCCTTTGTCTTTCAGCTTAGTAAACACCATCTAACAAAACCCCACTGCAGTAATTTAAGAAATTGCCACTTCATCTTGAAGAAAAATGTACAAACAAAAAACCAGGAAGACTCATGCAAATCCCGTTGCTCAGTATGTATTCCGTCAGTTCTCTCCAGCCCATTGTCCAATTTGTTTACTTAGATCACAGCTCTCTTTCAGATAATAAATCTCTTGCCATGCCCATACTTAGTGGCAAGGACATGTCATGGCACTCTTCAGGTCTCCACAACACCCACACCTGATGCTTCTTCGAGCAGCGTTCACCTGGAACAGGTGTCTGGGCTTAGGTCCACTGGGATCAAGGACTCACCCAGAGCCTATTCCTGGGGTGGGGACTTGGAATGCCTCCTAGGCTCTGCAGTGTAGATGTCTCCTCTGTTACTCTCTGTGCCCAGAACAATGACATTTTTCTTAATTGTTCTCAGTTGGCCCCTTGGCAGTCTTGTCATTTAAAGAAATAATTCTCCAAGAACATATGCCTGGCTGTAATTTGCAGGATAAGCACTCCTCATGAACACTTAATATTTTTAAAAGCTATGTCTGCACTTTTGGCTTGGTACTAAAAAAAAAAATAATCATTACTTAAACAACAGTTATGTCTGAAAAAGCCTGCAATTTCTGGGGTAACAAATGGAACAATGTTTCTAGAATTGTACTTAAAAGCAAAAGAAATGATCATGACTGGCATAAGAGACAGTGTTCCCAGAGAGAGTTAATTCAGCATAATTTTGAAGGATATCTTGTAATGAAACAAGTCTTAGTGGGACATAAAATGTACCTCCCTTACTGTAAGCCCTGTGAGAGATGATGAAGCCTCCTGTTCTTTGTGGTAAATGCCTTAGGTCAAAAAGGGCTTAGTATGTACAGGAGGCATAATTTCAGTTATCCTCCTGTCCTGAATCCTGGGCCTTTTAGCTGTAACAGAAATTCTAAGCCAACCCATACTTTTTGGATTACTTTAAACTCCATCACAGTGCTTTTCTTAAAGCGCTTTATTTTGAATAGGATCCATGAAAGGATTCTGATATGGGCTGAAACTAAATCACTTTCAAGGAAATGCAGCTGGAAGCACACTAATCTAAAAGCTTCCCAGGGAAAGCAGCACAGGCCTCCATTCTGCTGTGTCTCCGCCCCCAGCTAAAGTGCACCATGGCTCCCTGAGAGCGCTTAACCCTTGCACTGCGGCATCGCCTCACCAGCAATATTCAGGGGATAAAAATAAAACAGAAACAGTGTTTTCTTTCAACACCACCTCTGTGTTGCATGCACTTTTCCTGTAGTTGTCTGGCTCTAGGATAGAGGGGTTTGTTTCAGCTTTCACAGACCTTATGTGTTGAATTGCAATGGTGGCTCTAACCCTGGGATACAAGTTAGGGCTATTTCTGTTGTGGACTCTTCCTTTGAATCCCAGTAGAGATGACACTGTTTTTGTTACATTTTATAAGGCCTCTCATTCCAGCCTGCCCCACCTTGTGCGAGTGTGCAGCTGAAGCTGATGTGCATCAGGACAAGTTGTGACGGAATTTTTAAGAAGTATTTCAGCTGTTTATTAAAGGATTAGAAAAGCTGTAACTAACAGAGCGTATGTTTTAGTTTGAAACGAAGCCAGGCAATGGTGTGGAGATTGGAAGAGGGGTAAAGGCCAATATGTATATATATACATATATTTGGCAATATATCTAGAGCAGTTCATCCCTCCCATCCCTACCTTATACATAAGAATTATTTTTTAAAAATAAAGTGGGAAAAGGAGGTAATCTGTATAGATGAATCTGGGCCTAAACAGCCTGTGGAGTGGCAGAGATTTGTTTTGCTTTCCCCACACATGATTTGTATGCCTTTATTTTTCATTTTCTCTTATTACCACCTTCAAACCAGTTACAGCCTACACAGCTGTCAAACCTACTGCTCTCCATGGACTCTTACAGGATTCAAGTCAGCGACATGCCTATCCAGAAGGTAGATCAGAGTTTCCTTTTGTTCATTTGAATGCTGGGCTTTAGGATTTCAGGAGGGATTATTTTCCACAGCTAAAAGACCTTGTTCCCCCACCTCCATTACAGGCAGCTGAAATTTTTGTCTGTAGAGAAATGATCACTTGTCATGGGACAGATAAGCTTCTACTCCTTCAGTTCCTAGCCTAATATATTAACATTATCCAGTGCTCCTGAAGACTTACTTACTGCATCCTGTATTGAGCAGTTCCTGCTCAGAGCAGCAACCTTGGGCAAGGGGATAGGAGAGGCGGATCAGGGGATGCCCTGTGATTCAGCTGCCCCAGGCAAAATCCACCTTCAACAACAGGAGGGAGTCTTCCAACCCCACTGTGGTTCCAGCAGCTGAGACAGTGCTGAGTACTTTTTAACTGCTTTTGCCCACACAAATCACAGATTACATTAATGAGCTCACTAAAGTAAATCTCTGGTATCATTCAAAATTATTTTGAAAGGCACTAAAGTCTGTTTTGCCCTAGAAACAGCAAAAGTAGTGAAAACAGTAGCTGACCCGGTGATTTCATGATGTGTCAGGTGATGCACTTACATTAACTTGGAGAAGTGTTTGTATACTGTTTGACGTTTAGCCTGCAAAGATAAGCCCATATTCAGGACTGAACATCAAGGTGCTAATGGAGTTTCCCAGTGTTATAATTAATAGACTCAACAAAATGGGTGGGGATAGGGAAAAGGTTTACTTCAAACGCTAAAGCAGTTACATGACCTGTTTTGAATCTGCTTTATTCACATACTTTAACTTGCATATCTACATAAAGTCTGTCCAAATGTATTTATATAAAGATTCACTGATATAAGATGTATGTGCATGAATAACACCATATTATATTCTCAAATACCAGAATGTCTGATTTTCTATATTACTTCATATATTGTAATCCTTTTTAAGTTTTCATTGCATTCTGAGATGAGGCTACCTTTTGCAAATGTGATTCACAAGTTTACATAGAATCATGTGGAGTTAAAAAATCCGAAAGTTTGCTTAATTAGTGTACTATGAATTATGTAGCAAATTGGAGCCATGTTAGGCCCAAAAAACAAAAGGGGTGAAAAATAAATTTTGTTACTGATACTTACTGTGTAGTCAGCGGAAGAAAATGAATTTATTTGATGTATGAATGGCTTTCCCCCACGCTCACACTGAGGTCACGTACTCCTATCATGATGAAAATAAGAGTCCAACCTAGAACTGACACTACAGGTACATTGCCATCAGGAGACTAATCCTAACATCCTTCCCCAAAGAGCCTTGTGCTTCCATTGATTCTTGTGCAGACATGGGGTCATGTCCCTGGTGAAGAAGCTGCTGGGGAGAGCTTGGGGTCTTGTGGAGAGATTGGAGTGTGGCTCAGGCCTCCTGGCAACACTGGGGCCTGGCTGGTGTTAACCTGGTGGCCAAGCCACGCTGTAGCTCCCAGCATAGCCACGGGCATGTTGCAACTCCTTCACCTTTAGATCCCCTCCTTTCGCTTCAGCTCCCCTGTGTTTTAATTGCTCGTGCTCTTACATAAGGAAGGTCTGTCTCTGTTTGCCAAAGTTGCTATTTTCTTGCTAGTTACCTCTCTCTCAGACTCCAGCATTGCTCTGGACTGTTTAGATATCATGAAGATGAGAAGGAGCATCCAATTCCCTCCCGTTAGGAAGCTTGTCCTTTGAAAGGGCTTTGCTGCCCTTGCCTCAGCCCGATCCAGAGTGAGCACTGTGGCTTTAAGGCCCTCGTCCCAGATCCACAGCACACCCACATATTTGTCCTCTCTTTGCATAGCCAGTGCCAAGCGGTGACATCTACTATAGTCTCTGGGACACGCTGGTCTCTGCAGGAGAAAAACGGGGCGAGGGGGAGGGGGTGGCCGAGGGAGAGCACAAACCCCGCTGTGTTCCAGAAGGATGAGTCACTTCCTCACACCAGCTCTGTGATGCTTTATTTATTGCCACTCCACTGATATGAAGGCCGGCTCCCTTGTCCCTCTTTGGCATCCCTGGGCTCGGCCACCCCATTAATCAGGAGGGGCCACTGGGGAATACACGGGGAGTGTGAGTCCTGCCTGCTGGTGGCCTTTGGCTGTCTCCAGTTCAATGAAATTACCTTGTGTGAAGACTTGTTTTATGAGAGATTGGTTTATTTGTAACTAAACTACTTCCTCCGTTATTTGATAAGCTCAAATATTTGCTACTGATAGTCAGAGAGTGTCACATTTATTATCCCGCTTCAGGCATTGCTTAACTCTTTTGTGTTAGGGTTTTTTAACCCCTTTGGGGACAGCAGAAAGCAGACGGGAAAAGTCTTATTCCCCTTACTCATGCTTCAAAAAGAATTGGGGTTTATTCTGTAAGGAATGTGGCTCAATTAAATTAAAATTCTTTGCAGTAGTTCTTTATATGTTAAACACAACGCTTAGCAAGGCTGACTCATGCTCTTTGTAGGAAATCCAAAGTAATAGAAAAAGAGTAGTGAGAAATGTCTTCTTCTTCCCTCATATATTGTAACATTTCAAGGTTTTGACAAATGTGGACATGAATCAGCGTGGTCTCAAGGATGGGGCATGAATATTAATACTAAGTCCTGTTTGATATCTTGCTCCAGTGGCCATAACACCTCTGACCCATTTGTACCTCAATTTGTGTTTTATTAATGCTGGTTGAAAAACAGGTTTGCTTAGCTTTTTAAGACATCTGATGTCTTTGGAAAATTAAAAATCCTGCAGCCCTAAGATGTAAGTAATACTTTTACAATAACTTTTTACCATATACTCTCAAGTTTTTCTCTTAGAAGAAAATTTTTCTTTGAGAATATATTTATATTCCTTTTAGGATATATTTAGAATATTTTACTTTTAGAAGTCTTTCAGACTTCTCTTCAATTTTTGTGAAGGTCAAGGGGTTATTATCTATTTGCTTCTGAGGATTCCAGCAGTAGATCACAAACCCAATGGAAAAAGATATTTGTATAGCTTAGGAGGAAAAAGTTACTTAACCACAAGTGCGATCTTTAGGAACCATCTGACTTCCTAACACTTTTTACAAAACTTTTGTGTGTACTTGATGTTCCAGTAGTATACATGCTTTACACAGCACTGTCTTGCCTAATCTGAGCATTTCTGCAAAACCACAAACTTCTACATAGCTATCCACCATAAACATATGCTCAAATGGAGATAAATAGAAGTTTGGGATTTGGGGCTGTGAAATGGAGAGGCTCTTGAATCCCATTTGGTACCTTCATAGCATCCCAGGTTCAAGACCTTGAGATACCTGAGGCCAGAGGAAAAATCTTTAAGATAAAACCCACGCCTGTCACACTCCATAGGGAGTGTGGTTATATTTCTGTAATGAAAGTTAGAGAGTAGTCACTATTCTTTAATGGGAGTGGTGTCATTCCAGGACTGCTGACACATTTTGCACTGAGAGTTTTCAAGGTGTTTCTGTTGGAGCCAGCGGGCTCTGGGGAGAGGCTTTGGGCTGGGAAAACAGCACTGTGTCCAGAGCCTGCGGTATGCTTGAGCACAGGAGCAAATTTCTCTACCTGTGCTTGTCAAGGGCTCCGGTGAGCAAGTCCTGCTGCTTATATTCCAGTACACTAAATCCCATCTGAAATTAATGGGACTGGTCTTATTTAAAAAAATATTAAAAAATGCTGAAAGGGCTGATCTACTGAGAACAGGATGAGGCTGATCGGAAATCTCCCTCCTGTGGAGGAAATAGGGGTTTTGACAAAAAATATATTTTAAGCAGACAAGAATTTCATTTTCTCAATCATTCTGAAGTACATACATGAATGAATTTATGAAAAAATTTAAGACGTGAATTTTCAACTGGAGCTTTTGACCTTGCTGAAACTTTATAGTCCCTCGAAGTTCAGAGAAGTTAGTTTTGTTTCTCTCTGAGTTAAAAATTATTGAGGAAAAATATATGTTCACTGTGCTAAGATGGAAATAATGGTTCATTCCATCTCTGACAGATGAGCAGAGGTGTATCACTTGTGCACTTTCAGTCAGATACAGCAGGCTCACTGCACTTGGCAAGGTGTCTGTTGGTAAGCCTGTCTGAAATGATAAGGGTGCATAATGCTGGCTTAGGACTGTAGCCTTCCAGAATCTCTTCAGGGAAGATCAGGCCTTTTGCAGGTGGCTGAGTTGATTTCTAACAAAGAGCCTGCTGGTGAGGGTCCAAATTGGTTGTTTCAGCTGAGGTGTGCCCTGAAAGTCAGGGAGTGAGAACTGAGCCTAGGGAGGTAGAAGGTTCATTACTTGTGTTTGTCTTGGACTTTGACATGAAGATGTTGCTATTCCAGATGCAGCTGAACTCTTAAGGCTTGTGACTTAGGAGTTATAGAAGGAGCAAAACTTTAGCTGTGATTTCTGTACCACAACAGGCTCTTACAGAGACAGCACTCTTCTTTAACATACCAGTTTAAAATAAATGCATTGTAAAATCACAATTTGTTAGATTTTCATGAGAATAAACATTTAGCTAACTGTAATTTTAAAAGCAGATGTGCATTCTACATTTTACCATCAACTCACTAGAACACAGTTAAGCCCAGGTAATTGATTAATTTCTTTTTCATACAATTTTCAAGGCATAAACTTATAATTCTTCGTATGAAGATACTAGCATATTATCAGTAATTGAAAACCAAAATAATTTTAAAAAAATTACATACAAACTAAAGTACACATCCTTTCATGCTGTGCTATTGCTCGTACAAATGTTCCTTTCTTAGAACACTTAGCTTCCTCAGGCAGTACCTCTTGTCTGTACTGATGATTAATTCAGTCAAAGCACCAGCTTCGTAGTTTCTTGAAAGAATTAGGTTCTCTCCATGAAATTATTTTTTCTTTGATTAGAACCAAAAACTCCTCTAAATACTTCATTTTTTCATAGGTGTGAGCTATATTGTTACAATTACAAAAATAATTCTCTGTGTGCTTCTTCCAGATGCCATCTATATTTGGAACTTATTGAATGGGAGCTGACTTACACCTCCAAAATATGAAAATATGCTTTGTTGAACAAAAAAAAAAAAAATCATATCCAGGCCTGTGTCCACATTACTAATTCATTCTCTTCCAAATATGGGGGGGGGGGGGGGGGGGGGGGGTAAGTCCTACTTATGATTAGATACAGCCCTAAGTATTTGTTGTTTGTGTTCATCCCTGCATAATTGTTTTGTTTTTTTTCTCCAGACCCATGACTACTACTGCAAAGTTACTGATTTACTCATCTGATAATTAGAAATCTCCTGGGTTTATTCTTCTTGCACAAAAGTAGTTTAAATAATTTTTTACTGTGCCATCATTATCTGTTACTTTTAAAAAAAATATTCCTCCATTTATGGTGTTTATCTGCTTGCCCATTTTTAAATAATGTCTGGATCTGCACAGGATTAGCCTTTGTTTCGGGAATCTGAATGTTCTTCCAGCTGCAACTGATTCTCAGGGAAAAATTTATTTGACTGACCCTCTCTGTTCAGCATATTGGCATCCTTGCAGACATAAATACCTGTTTCCACTTGCTGTTCTTCACTGACTGTGTTGGAACTATTATTTCACAATAGAAAAATATGATAGGCAGTAGTACACAGTCTTCTCTACAAATGGTGGAGACTAAATGCCTACAGCCAAGAAGACACAGACTAACTTACGAACTACTCACACCCAGCACCCATCCAGAAGCAAGTGCTCTGAGTTCCTGCATGAGACAACTGGTTGACCTGAAATATTTCATTACCCCAGTTTCAGATGCCTTCAGCACCAGTTTTGAATTGTGAACCATACCAGTATTTTGTGCTGCTGTTCCTAGCACTCAGGTCTTTTCCATGACTTTTATTTCTTTCATGGAAGGCAGTGCCTGACAGGACTTAGATTCCTTAGAATTCTAGTATGTGCTCTGTTTCCTTTCTCCCTGATGGGATAATGGCTGAAGGGATGTTCATCTGCACTTAGCTCTGCCTAGATATAAAATTCTTTCGGTTTTTAGGACTTGAGCCTTCTCACACCAGAACTGTGATCTGTCATTTTTGTTTACAAAAGACTTATGTTTGTCACTAAACCACATGGGAGATTCATACGGTTAGCAACTGGTAGTCTAGCTACCATCTGAGATTCTCTAGGAGAAGAAGAGAGTTTAGAGTCCACACAGAGGCCACATGTTCTGTTGACTTTTATTTCAGCTAAAAATGTCTTAAGTAGTGTTGGGAGAATTTTTCAGCAACTTGACACTTGAAGTGTCATGCTAAAAAAGCAGGAGTCACAATCTACAAGTCCTACTTTGCAACAAGTACATTAGCAGCCCAAGACAAATATAAACCAAATGGAAAGAAAAAGCATGATGAGCTCATGATCTCTGCTTGGAATTATGGAAGAAAAGATGATAAAGCATGGGGAAAGAAGGTGTGATTTGACTTGGGATATGAAATAAGTAACAGCTAAATAGACTAACTCTAGATATAGCTTCCTTAACAGTAGTTAAAGACTACTTGGATAAACTTGACTAAAAGAAAGTAGTAAATGAAATAATGTGTTCCAAATTTTGTTCAAAGATACAAGGCAGAATAATGTCAATGGAAATAATATTTTCATGACAGCATTTTATCTGTGATTCATTCAGAGATTATTTAAATTTTTTGTTTTGTTTATTGTTCATTGTTTTGGGTTCTTTCTTTCTTTCTTTCTTTCTTTCTTTCTTTCTTTCTTTCTTTCTTTCTTTCTTTCTTTCTTTCTTTCTTTCTTTCTTTCTTTCTTTCTTTCTTTCTTTCTTTCTTTCTTTCTTTCTTTCTTTCTTTCTTCTTTCTTTCTTTCTTTCTTTCTTTCTTTCTTTCTTTCTTTCTTTCTTTCTTTCTTTCTTTCTTTCTTTCTTTCTTTCTTTCTTTCTTTCTTTCTTTCTTTCTTTCTTTCTTTCTTTCTTTCTTTCTTTCTTTCTTTCTTTCTTTCTTTCTTTTCTTTCTTTCTCTTTCTTTCTTTCTTTTCTTTCTTTCTTTTCTTTCTTTCTTCTGTCCCTGCCTGCTTTGCCTGTAAGCCCCTTGGGGGACAGCCTCTTGCTTACCCTTATCCTCCCTCCCAGATCAGAGCCTTGGCTTTGGCAATGACCAAAATGTTTAAAATAGCAAAATAATACCTACTGCTCCTACTTTTACATGCAGATATTTGACTTTGACACAGGTTAATTTCAACTAGTTTTTTTCCTTTTGGTGAGTCTGTTGATGTTTGTCTGACTGACTCACCTAGGTACCATGAGAGCTGTCATGACTTCAAGCCTACAACGAGTCTTTCACAGCTTCTGCTTTCTCCTCTGGCCTCTTCTCTGCCTGAGTAGGATTGCTGATGATCTTCCATTACCCTCACATAACAATGACTTTGCATATATAAATAATTTGAGTATGTGCTCTTTTTTTATCTAGAACACATGAGACCTGCTGTGCATCTGTGAACTAAATTACACTTGTCTGGAGAGACCAGTTGGTGCTGAACATTAGAGAGACCATATGTGAACTTCTCAATGGCAGGGCACACACCACAGGATCTGACGCTGCACCAGACTTGGTGCTCAGGCACTGTTAATTTGTGGAGAAGTGTGAATCCAGGATGCATTGAATTTCTTGCATCTCAGTTTAACTCAGCTGTGTTTGAGCAGTAAACCAGAGGCTGGTCACCGGTGAGTTTATAAAAGCTTTTAACAGCTCTAAATCTGATCTCTGATGTACCTTCACACTTCACTTCATATATGTATATGAAACACCTCAGTAAAATCAGTGAGCCATACTCATGCATAAAGTTTCACTTGTGGCTTGGGGTCAATAGGAATATGTGGATGTGTTACATTTGCTCTGAAAATATTTCTTGGATAAGGTCTCCAAGGATTTTTAGGAAGGATGAGATATCTTTTTTTTTTTTTTTTCTGGCCTAGCCTAGGATCCTGACAAGATGGGTGGTGACATACTTTGCCATGCCACAGATGGTGGTTTTCTGGGTACATGGTAAGGCATAGCTCTGTGTGCCAGAGGAAGGAGTATGGAAATTTGAAGTGCTCTTACTAAATGGAAGTGTTTCCATGACTTATGTGATTTGGTTTCACTTTAGCCTTTTTAGAATACAATTTTTTATTTTTTATTTTTTACTGTGGCCCTAAATTATTTAGTTTAAAGTAGGTGTTGGGAAAAGAATCAGATCGAATATCACTGAAACAAAAAATTGGTTTCTGATAGAGCCTTTCTGGAATATTGAATTCAAACCGGGATATGCTTTGATTCATAGAAGAACAAGACAGTCATTTTTATATACCCCTCCATATCTCATGCTGTTACATCTGTTAGAAGTACTGGAAGGTCCAATTGTTTATTTCCAGGTCACTCAGCTTATGAATTTAGAAAATGAGGACCTTTTATTTGAGAGTCCACCTGCCTATGAACCAGGCATCACAGTCCTTAGGTCAGATGCCCAGCTGGAAATAATGGGGAGAGCTCATACAGGTTCCAATTCAGCACAGGAGATTGGTACCAGAAAGAGAGGCAGCACAATATCCACAGGCTGTAGCACAATATCCACAGGCTGTAGCACAATGATTTCATTGATGTCTTTGAGCACTGTTTCTTCTGTGGATTACAGAATTGATCTAGCGCAAAAGCCAATTTGCTTAATGTATTTTATAGGCAGAATAGAACCAACCTTTCCTGAGGGAGGAAAAAAATCAATTCTTCCTATCCTTGGTGGTTTCCTTATCTCTGCATGCCCGCCAAGGATGAACACCACTGCCTTACATGTCACAGGTTAACACTAAACAGAATGGAGCTACTGCTCAGAGATATTTCTGTTTACTGTAAACTAGTTTAGAGAGTCGAGGGTGGCTTTAGCAGTGCAGAGACTACTTGTGTGCCCAGGTGCTACTCTGTGATGAGGCCACACATGCAACAGAACTCAGTAACATATTAATCAAGTGCCTTATCAAGATTTCCTCACCCAGAACTATGCAAAAGACAGAAATGAAAGTGTAATGATGGTGCTATGTTTTTCTGACAGACAACATGGTAGTTCTTCAACTCCGACGGTGAAGTGTTAAATGATCATGTCTCTGATTCATTACATAGACATTACCCATAGGTTCCAAATGGGTATCTGGTGATTTTCCCTTGAATTAGTCTTGAAAAGAGTATTTCTTATTCATTCATTTTGCTCATTTCACATTCTGGGTATATTTAGGGGAAAGCACTAAGCATTTCAGAGCATTAGATTGTTCCTTAGGGCAAGAAGTTGTTATTGTTAGGGCATAACACAAACCTAAAACTTTATTCTCCTTGTTTCTGGAGTTACAGTTCATGTTGCTTTTTTCCCAACAAAATGGGCTTTGTGACCTTTAGTTCCAGTATCTGAGGCTGTCAGCTTTGTCAGTAAATAAGATTTGTACTCAAATTGTGATAAGAACTAGACTCTCAGAGATTCACTTGCAAAACCTTGCCCAGTCAGAATTAAAAGTCAAGCTACCATGCACACTGCAGAGAGTAATTAAGTTTCCGATGTTGAGACCTGATGAGTGACTGACTATATGATCATTAGTACAGAAATTCACCAAAGACGCCTAATATTCCATTTTGCTTGTCATAATTACCAGTTCTTGGCAGGAGTCTTGTGAGCAGCCTTCATTTATTCTAGTCAGGCTTGCTACCAGTCATTTTGCATCACCAAAAGTTTTTCAGGCTATATAGCTGCCATGATTTTGGTGTCTCTTCTGGAGTGAAAAGCATGTTGCTGTAAACTACTTTACATTAAGCCCTTTTTCCCTGTTCTCATTTTATTCTTCTGTATTCAAAGATGTGTCTGTATTCCTAAATAATTCTTTTCACTCTGCAGTGTTTGCACCTTTCAGGCATTTGTATGCTTATGTCTCCCTGTTTAAGAGTCCTGGCCCTACAGGCAAGATTTTCTGGTTTTGCTACAGAAATTCAGTGAAGCAAAACCTGGCAGCTTTGCACAGTTCTGTACATGTACAGTAGTGTAGGTCTCCTGTAGCATAGCTGTAAGTTTTACCTTGTACAGTATCATAGTTTTCACAGTAACTTTCATTGCTTTTGGCATATTCATGTTCAGTATTCTTCATAACTATTTATCTAACCTTCCAAGGAATGCTATGTGTGAATAATTACATTTTAGTCTGTATTTTTTTCCTGTAAACTTATCAAATATGCTGCTTCTTTGTTTTTTAAAGTACTGTCTGTCTCTAAAGTAATAAAACAAATTATGGTTATCAGTTTTCCTGATTTGTTTTTAGTCTCCTTAAGGATAAAACTAAGAGGGGAAGAAAAAAAAATCCTTCTTTTATTCCAGTAAAATATTTTCCAAAACTGCGTTTAACAACTCACTTTTAAAAGAACCCTGTGCTTCTGGAAAGAAGGTCCTAGAAAGTGCTGGAGAGCTTTAGAGCCCTACAGTCCACCCATCTCAACACAAATGGATTTCTGTCTGCATTTCCGTTTGTCATCACTGATCTACATCTCCACCATTTCTAGGTCTGAACTCAGACCAGAGGTGCACTTCTGTGATTTTGTCATATGTTCATTAAAAAACAAACAAACAAACAAACAAACAAACAAACAAAAAACCAAGAAAAAATCAAACAAAACAGGTAGAAAAAAATATTGAAGATTCTGATATTAAGGAAAGTTTTAAAGAAAAAAATCTGTTGATGTAATTAAATGCTGAAATGCTGTCTAGTAAAAGTATACTCCATTTACTTTCAATATGACTACTGCAGCATTAACTCCTCTGGGATACTAAGCCAATTTGTATTCTTTATAATCTAATGCTTCATCAGGTTTGTATTACATGCAAGTAAATCTAGCGTTCAACTCCTTAGAAATTTCCAGAGTTAATTACACTAATCAGTCTTGTCAGATTCCTGTATTAAGCTGTATTGTTATCATCCCCAAATTAACATGCAAGAGTCTCCACTGAAGATAGCTAAGGAATAACTTGCCTGTAGACACAAGATATTCTGAATCCTTCAGTGTAGCAGGTATGCTTTATGCTTTTTAATAGGACAGTCTGAACTGCATAGTGTATGGTCATTTTCTGCACTGTCTTTGTATACATAGTGCTGAGCTTCTGCTCTCTACAATATCATAGGCCAATAAAGTTCATAGGCTTATTATGCATAATTTGAAAAGGAATTTCCTTTGTTCTTTTTTTTTTTTTTTAATGTAATGACACCTTCCTCTGTGTTATCAAAAAGAATGAAAAGAAGTGTTTGTTATAGTTTCTCTCTGAAGTTTATCTCCATATTTTTATCACTTCTCTTTATTATAACTGCAGTTCCATTCTGAAGCTCATTATTCCAGTCTTTTCACTGAGTCTGCTTTTCCTGTCTATAATCCTGATGATACATTTTGTTTATTCTGGATTATGAAAAGTCACTTTTAGATAATTTGTTTTCAGTTATGAATGTTCGAATTAGATTGTTACTTTTATTTAAATTTTTTGCAAGTGTAAATTAAAATTTTATTTACTGCTTTGAATAACCAGGAATAGCTAGACATCTGTAGAAAATCTATAGCATTCAAGGTTTATTTTTTTATCAGTGGCATAAACCTAGAAACTTTCATGCTTACAACTTTGATACTTGCTGAAGATGTTTCAGGTAAACATGTGAAATAAGAAGCACACATGCAGTACTCTCCAAGGCAGCTGAAGGTTGAAACTTTTGTGCTGTCTCTCCTGAAGTTCATGAGGCTTTTGAGGTGAGTCAGATTAGCTTTCTTTTTTGGGTACCTAAGCATGTATAAAAAAAAAAAAAATGTTGAAATAAATCAAATGTTTATTTTTATCAACTCTCTATTTCATTCTGTCATTGTGATTATCATACATGATTATTCACAGGTAGAGTCCAAGGCACTGGTAAGGAATTCCAAAGCTTTACTGGTGTGTGAAATCAGGTCCTGCTATGGTTAATGTGCCCACCCACACATACACGTTTGGATATGGGTCACAGGAGTACCACTGATTAATACAAAAACATCATCTAGGGTTCAACCACAACACACTGACTCTGTGTACCCACCTTCAGAGTACTCTCTACTCTTTGTGATGAGCATTTACACCAAGAATGATGATATTTTTATTTCCTTAAGGTCTACAAGAACTGGCTGTTACTGTGGTCTGAAGCTGTTTCCAACTTTTTGTCTAATACAAATATTTTTTCCATATCAATGTTGCCCTTGTGTTCAAATTAAATCATACTTTCCTTTTTGTAAATAACAGGAAGAATACGATAATGAAGTGGAAAACAGGAAAACACATTGCTCATCATGTCATTTTCCATGCTGCAGAAGCACATTTTGCTTAATACATTTAATGGAAGTGTTTGGCATCCTGGCCTCCATGGTGCTGCAGCAGTTTAGTCAGAGAGTTTAGGAGTCCAGCATTCTCAAAGTTTCACAGAGGACACCCTCACCTACTCAAAACCATGGTTATGTATTCCTGTAGCATATACATCACGAAAGAGATAAGAGCAAGGAACCTGAATTTCTCAGTATGAATCTTTGACTTCCAGCAGGTTGACAATAAGAAAACCTGTACTACCACTTGCATGTGTGCAGCTACAACTTCAACCCTTAACCTTTTGCTGCTTGCCTGAATCATCATCTTGATGCGTGAATATGCAGCTTTTTTATCCCTCTGTATGAGAAAATATCAGCTGTGTGTCAGGGGTTTGCCAAATACACTCTTATTTCTTACTCCTTGGACTTATTCTCAGGAGGAAGTGCACCTGGAGCCATAGCTCTGCAAGAGGGTATAGCAGCTCCTGACTGGGAGATTCATGTGTGGAGGAGGGAAATGTGGCAAGGATTGAGAACTTCTATCACTATGGTATGATTGGGTTGTCCATAACCTGCAGGAGCACACCACAATTAGTCTGGAAAGAGTTTAAATTTCTTCACCCAGACTTCCTTTAATATCTATTTTCTTTGCCTCCATCTGCCTTTTTTTGGGGTTTGTTTTTCTTGTTTCTTATGGCTCAGTTTCCCACTCTGTGCTGGATTTCAGCCAAAGCATGCTTTTACAGGCTAGGAAGAACTTTTCCCACATTACAGACTGGCATCTAGTGGGTGCACATTAGTTGACTTCCTAGGAGCGCATAGGAAGCCTGTCTAAAGAAGGGATGTTACTTTATTGGAGTTCTTTACTGCAGTCATAGAGTTGATGATCCTTAGAAGCTAATTGAGGTAGTTATAATTAATGATGCTTCCCATTCGTCATAAATATTTTGCTTCTTTTATGCATAATGTCTGTGGTTTTAATATTTTTTAATTGCTTTCTGACAGTTCCTGGCTATCAACTTTTATTTCATTTAAGTGTTTCAACATTACAGCTGTCCATTTATTTCATTGCCTTACAGCTTTTGTTGCTGAAGCCAGCATTATGCCATTCCAGAAATGTCCTGTTATAGTTTATATCACCATCTCTATAAAGATGCTCTTAAAATCTTGGCTTTCAGATGGCTTTTGGATGGGCTTTTCTAAGGCCTCTCTTACTTCTACTAAAACTGAGTTTGTCACCTTGGCTTGCTGGGTTTTTCTTTTATTCAGTTCAAACTTCTGTGCTATTTGTAAAACACCTAAGTGAAGTGCAAGTGGACTTCTTTGTATTCAATCACCATTCTTTCACCCTTTTTGGCTTAAGCAATCCTACAAGATTTTAGAATTTCCTAGCACCACCTAACTCCTGAGAACATTAGCACACAAAAAAACTGCCAAAATGTCCAAGTGTCCTTCTTATACAGGAGTATCAGTAAAAGCATTTGCTTTTGTGCTGTTCCTCTACTGTGGAGGGCTACCCACTGAGAGTATATTTCTGAGATTTTTAGAAATACTTAGCTATCTTTAGATGTTTGTTGATGTCTTTTGTTGTCACCACTGTTTTTATGTCCCAGGTTAAAAGGAGATATGAAGAAAAGCAACATAATCAGATGCATATGTCTGACATGAAAGCCATTGGATTCACTTTCTTTCACCAAAGGTGATGGCAGGAAAATTATTAAAAATTATGTTGTCTACAGAGTAGATTTTTTTTTATATTGGTGACTTAACTGGGATTTTTTTTGTTAATGTTGCTATAAAAGATATGGGCATAGAATTCTTCCACTGACAGTTTTTTAGTGAGGAACTATGTTGTGTGATCAATAAGCTACAATATTTATTACTCCAGTTTACACAACTTGATGTACACTCATAAGTAGAAGGTTCTGTAAGAATTTTGCTTTTGTTTTCTATGACCCTTAGTTTTATGTCACCAAAATCATTAAATTTATAACATTAATTCCATATGTTGGAAATGTTGGCAGAAAATACACTACCTTAAATCCTATAGAAGAAATGGATACAGTTAATCCATAAACTTGTTTAACTTTCATCTTCTAAACCAAGGAAAAGTCCAACAGCACTCAAGTGATTTTGCCAGACCCTATTTTTATTGCTATTCACACTGCAGTTACAGGGAAATAGTACATATTTCTAGGAAGTACTTATTACCAGTTTCAAATTTATTTTTTTTTTAACCTTGAAGGTTTTGAACATTGATTCTATAAAGACAAAGAAAGCACCAGCATACCAAATACAATCAATGAACTGTTTCTGACAGCTGAAAATTTGTTTGCTAATGAAATGTCTAACTCACCACAGCATACTTCCTTCTGTAAATGACTTTGTGCTCTTAAGTAGTTCTTTGTTTAAAGAACATTTTTTGACTGTTTCCCAGGTACACATCTTAATGATGGAAACTGTTGGCACTTCCTACATCTAACATTTATGTGGAAGAGCTGGTACAAATTTGGCCTTGTCTGCCTCTTGGATATTTCTTGTGACTTGGTCTGTATGTGCATTGATTCACACACTGCTAGTATTATTGGCATCAGAGGAAAGGGATGTCATGGGCTTTCAAACTCCTGCAGCCAAAGTGAGAATCCAGAAGGTTATACTGAAGAAAATACATGCTACAATGTCTAAAAAATGCAGTCTGACTCACTGGTGAATGTGTTGCTTTGTTTTTCAGATCCTTGTGGTGGGAAGTGGAGGACAAACTTCCACAGATCTTTTGGCAGAGAAGGGTTTCCGAACCCTGTCCAGAAATAATGTCTGGTCTGAGCTAAGGAGATGTCCCTGCATTCACTAGATCTCCTTATCTTCTTTTCTCTCTTGCCTACATATAAAATAGAGCTTCTCACAAACATTGGGATAGACCTGTAATGATTTTTGGTTTTGTTCTGGGCTGAGAGGTCAGATGCCTACATTTCTCTTTGGCCTTTTAAAACACACATTTGTCATCTGTATTTGTTTCTAGACAGATCAAGTTTATACAATAACAATTCAAACAGCACAGGTTTTGTACGTATATTGGTTTTATGTAAATGTAAAGGTTTTGTAACTTCCATCTGTAAGTGGAAAATACATTGGTTTGTACTTTTTCAGTTAATCAGTTTTCCAAAGTAAAAAAGCAAAGTGCAGATTTGGAGGTTTTTGAAACTTGTTGTGAAAATTCTGAACAGCCCTGTGTAACACTAACTTCAACCTGACACAGGCCAGTTGTTCTGGTTCTTTATTTCAGGCTTCTTTATTACATGCACCTGTTTCAACTAACTTGTAGCTGTTTCTGAAACTCCTGACTGGCCTGCAGCCAGGACTCTCTGCGTGTTCCCACAGTTAATATGATCTAGGTCTTCAGAGGGTTCATGGGGATGTGGGTAATTTGAAAGTCCAGACAGATAAAACTTTCCCCTTACTGCTCAACAGTAGGTTTGCCTGTTTACTTCTGGTCTCTCTACCAAAAGTTTTGGGAGGAGCGGTTGTTCTTTGGAACTGTCTTTTGCACAGGTTGCACTTTAAGTTCACAAGTCCAGGGGAGTTTTGCTCCAGTTTGAATTTCATTACAACCAGTTCATGCAATTTTGGACTAACCCTGTCAGTCCAGTTCCATAGTAAAAAATGTGGGTTTCTAATGACATAAAAAAAAAAAAAAATAACCAATTTACCAATAAGTGCCTTATGCAGTTGAATATTAATGTAAAGATACATTTTCTATTTGCAGCTTCACGTAGGTTCTGGGTAAGATTAGGTAAAGTAAAGCTTTAATAAGAAAATATACGATCACCTTATTTCTGGGAAGAATTAGGTTTTTGTGAGAGTGCCCTGTGACTGTGAAGTAAGGGATAGGGTAACAAGCTCTCTGTAGAAGGGTTTGCCCACTGAGTTGCATTCTCCACAAGTGATTACCATATTTATGTTTGCAATAGCCACATGCAAAAGCAAAAGCATGCCTCCCTCTCTAGCACCAACCTATAGTTTCAGCATCTCCTCAAAAATTAAAATTGGGACAAACCTTCATTAAATTAATTATTAAACTTTCTTCACATAAATTAACAGAAAAACATTAAGAATCTGTTTCACCACTTCCTGGACCTTCTTATTTTTTCCGAAGGGCACAAAGGACATACATTTTCACATGTCTCAGGAATATTTTTCAGAAAACTCAGCACATTAGAAAATAGCTGCACATATTTTATATGATTTTTTAGAGGATTTGCTCTTTGATAGCAATGGAGATATCAATCAAAAGGAACAGACAGACTTTAACTGCAGGCATGAAGGGAAGCACTTAACAGGGTATTTTTCCATTCTGCAGCTCTGTGGTTGCATGAAAGCAAAATGTGATACTTGGTGAGATCAGAAAATCAGAACCTGAATCAATAATACTGCAGTTGTTTCGGGGAGGGCCAATTTAAAGAAACAGCAGTAAATTGAGATTTAATGGAGTTAAGGGAGAAAAACTGCATTGTAGTTATAAGAAAGGTTATTTTATTGTTAGTAAGCATCCTTTACTAATCATTTGGGAGAAAAGAGAGAGATTCTATCTAAGTGTAAATGCTGCAAAATTTCTAAATGCTATAAAACAGTTACTTAAGAAAAAATAGATTTCTCTAAAACCTCCCTAAAACAGATTTCTCTAAAGATTACTCTAAAATAAAGTAAATTTGTTTACTGAACTCTACAAGTAATGAGGAAAACACACAGGCAAAAAAAGGGGGTGGGCAGAGAAAGAGAGCAAAAATTTCTAGAAGTGAAATTCAATTTTACTTTTGTATTAAAAACCTTATTATCTAATTCTTTGACCACCTCTATGCAGAAATCAGTCTAGTGGAGGGGGGAAAGGGCTGTATTTTGAACTTCACAAGCAGTCATCCTGAGATATATCTGCCCAGGCTAATGGCAATACCTCATTCACTCAAGGTACAAATGGTCTCTGACAGAAGAAGTCCCACGCCTTGCTTTGGGTCACCCTCTGCCAGACAAGCTGGTGGTGCAGGGTGTGCTTTGTCTCCTGTTCTGATCACCAGTGGAAAGGTTTTAAATGGGAAGGTATTGTCTTTGATGTTAAGATGATGAGAAATGGAGCAAGACTGGTGTCCCCTTTTACCAGCTCTGGCTGTGGGAGACCAATATCCAACAGCTTCAGGCCAGAACAACTTCTCATTGAGTCACTGCTGGAGATGATTGGTAAGACCAGACAAACCAGCCAGAGTTGTTGCTTGTGGTCAGTGGTTTCTGCCAGAGATTTGCTGACATCCTGGGACCTTAACCTCTGTTTCAGTCTGCAGGCGGCAGTGTGTGCAGAGGATGGAATTTTCTGCCCCATCCCTACCAGCTATCTTCCTATCCCTGTGATCTTTTCACATTTTGCTACCTTGTGCTTCACCTAAATAGACTAATTGTTACAGTATTTCCCCACTGGTCCACTCACCTGTCGTCCCCCCCCCCCCCCCCGGCCCCACCTTCAGTTTTTAATATTTTTTTTTCCCTCCCCAAACAATTTCTATTTTTCTCTAACGAGACCTTATTTTGTCAACCTATCCTGATTCTCATAATAATGGAAGCTAAAGTATTAAAGGTCTATTTATCACTTGCAGGCCTTTAACATTTAGTATCTCATATTCAAGGTCATCCTTAAAAACTTAATTGTGCTTTTCTCTGTATTTTAGGAGCAGGTCTTTAGTGTGGGATACTGAAGAAATGCGAGAGCTGTAGGCTCTTTCTTTACTTCTTTGTGAGCCATTTCTATTTATCCACAAAGGATAACATGAGGTGACTACATTGAAAACTAAAGAAAATAATATTTATATGAAAGGAAAAATGTTTCAATCTATAATAGGACATCATAATTAGAGAAATACAGTTTGAATTATGATATTATCTTTTTCCTGGACTTTCTGGTGTCTGTTTTGTTTTAAAACCTTTTGATAATGATGAGGCACTATCAGGTTTTAAAGTGTGAAGAAAAGGAGTTATCTAAACACAATGATCAATAATAAATTACTAAACTGTATTACAAATGAGCTGAAATATTAAATGACTGGTGTGCTAGAATTAGTAGCAATTTGTGTTTAGAAAGTGCTGTTTCAGGAAATTAGGCAAAAGTTTAGAAACCAAATCACTAGTGATCTATCTGCATAGGCTTTGATTCAACCATTACGCTTCCAGCTTTCCCATATACCCTTAACATCTCTTTCCTCTCCAGTTTTCTCTGGTCATTTCCCTTGTTCCCCTCCCATTTTCACTGAAACCAAGAAAGCAACAAAATTTATTAGTAACTCAGTGTTATTTAAGTTACCTAAGACAGGTAGATACAGTGCAGAAATATGAGGAGCTTTAATCACTCCAGGATAAGCAACACAGCTGAAAATTACATTTCATGGTAAACAAACAAATAAATAAATATATAAACAAACAAACAAATAAAATCTAACAATGCACTTTCTGGAGAAGAAATCCATTGTTAAGGCCTTCAAGTTTGCATGTTTCCAGAAGAGTTGGTGGTGTCTGAATAGGCAGCGTATGATCACAGTGCTCAATGTCTGTTTTAAACAAAGATGGGGGTCAAAATTGGGCTGAGGATGTGAAAAATTGTAATGGAAAGGCCCAAGCAAATACAATATGACATACTGCTGAATAGAGTACTAGTCAGAAAATTCAATTAATTCTAGGTAACCAAAAGGGGTTCTGTCTATTGCAAACTATTTCTGTGGTCCAGTCACTGCTTCACAGTGTGGGGCAGTGGGTTGATGGTTCAGGGTAGTGTTTGCAGCTGGGTTTTCTTATATATAGGTTGCATCATGTTTTATGTCCAGTAGAAATTTAGGATAAAATAAAACAGAATCATTTTTATTAAGAGGAAATAGACAACATAGATCTTCCTTAAAATTTTGTTTCCCGCAAAAAAAGGATCTTCCAGAGCCAAGCTCTTCTTTACCTGCTGCTTTTCTGGCCCTGTGACTTGTACATTCCTGTACATGTTCTTACACAAAATCTTACTAGTTCAGATTCCCAGGGTACCTGAGAAACAGCTTTGTGCAAACACCCCTGGCTGCAGATCTTTCCTCTTAAACAGTTATTTGAACAACTGGGATATTACATATATGCACACGTACATACATACATAGACACACACACATCTATATATACACACTCTCCTTCCTTCACCTTGAGAATACCTTGTCCAACCATGAGCATTAGTCTGGAGATGTTAGGGTGTCTAATTCACTGGTTTGATTTCACATAAGATTTTTGAGCTTTTCATCTATAAACATACCATCTCCAAGTTTTATTAAAAACAGCAAGGTGCATTGACCCTTCTGTTTGTGCAAACTGAGAATGTTATGTGGTAGAGAAAATCAGAAACAATACACCTCCTTCTGTCTCCAGTCCTCTGACATGCTCAGAGATCTCAGTGACATGAAGAATGCATAATTAATCAACAACCACTCTCTGAATACACTTTCAGCATGTTTGCCAATGGGAGTCTGCAACCTACTACTAAGCAATTTCTCATGGCAAGGTCAGGGATCAAATAACAGGTGGCTTAAATGATACAGCAGCCAGATTAGAAGACTTGCTTCAAAAGGACATGCTACTTCTTTCTCTGTATCTCTAGCTCTGTTGACAGAGCAGCTTATTTGATGAAGAAAAGCTCATAAAGGTGATCTGATGAAAAATTTATTGGGACAATCATCTTCAGGGCAAGAGTTTTTTCTGAAAATGTTATCTAATTTAATTTATAGACAATAAATTGGATATATCTCTTGACAGAGATAGAGATAGAGATAGATATAGAGATATGAATGATGATTTTAAGATATTTTTCTTTCCTTTCAAACACATATATAGTCTGTTTTCCAGTGGAATATAGTCTTAGAAAATGAGAGTTCTGTATTGAAATCATATCCATACTAGTAAGGTTATTTACTGAGGTTTAAAGTATGTTAAGTCTAACATCATATCTTCAACAGTAGCTGGGACCTTCTAGTGACCTCCCAAGAGGTCCTCCACCAGACAACCCAGTTATGCCTTTCTTTGAGCCCCAAGATGATAGAAGGATGTGCCTCATTCATCCCAGCCCACGGAGAGCCCACACTAATGCAGGGAGAGAATGTGAGTGGGCAGGAGCAGAAGAGAGAAACTGCTGTGCACTGACCATACCCACCTCTTGCCTGGATCTGTGGCACTTGAGGAAGATAGAGGGGGACTGATGCTGAGTCTGGGAGCAGGATAAAGAAGAGATTTTTAATGTTTGTCTTTGTTTCTCACTACCCAAATCCATCTTTGTTATATCTTGCCACTGAGTGGCTGAGCCTGTGGACAGCTGAAATAGCACTCTTAGTAAAGGAAAATAAAGAGGGTCCTCAGCTCCCTGAGGAGCTGGTATCCAGGACCTGCTCAGCTTGGAAGAAGAGAGCATTGGAAAGGCAGTTTTGTAATAATGGAGCATGTGTTGGAGACAGACTATGCAATCCTAAACCAAACACTTTAACAATTTCTATAAGGTCCATATTTTCCTCACTTGGCTCAAATATACAGTCAGGCACTGGCCTGGAGCAATTAAATCTTTATACACAAATTGGGAATCAGTGGGAACAGTGCCTAGTAAAGGTTGCTTGAGAGAGGAAGTATAAGGAAACAGGAAATATAAAGTAACAGTATTCCCTTTCTGCATTTAAGGGATTTCCTGAGTCAGAGGACAAGCATCTGTCCTCTACAACTTTTTTTTAACAGTTGCATCTAACTGCACATTTGCCTCCTTGTCTTCTTGTGGTGATGGAGAATGGAACGGAAAAGGGAAGGGGAAGGGGAAGGGGAAGGGGAAGGGGAAGGGGAAGGGGAAGGGGAAGGGGAAGGGGAAGGGGAAGGGGAAGGGGAAGGGGAAGGGGAAGGGGAAGGGGAAGGGGAAGGGGAAGGGGAAGGGGAAGGGGAAGGGGAAGGGGAAGGGGAAGGGGAAGGGGAAGGGGAAGGGGAAGGGGAAGGGGAAGGGGAAGGGGAAGGGGAAGGGGAAGGGGAAGGGGAAGGGGAAGGGGAAGGGGAAGGGGAAGGGGAAGGGGAAGGGAAGGGAAGGGAAGGGAAGGGAAGGGAAGGGAAGGGAAGGGAAGGGAAGGGAAGGGAAGGGAAGGGAAGGGAAGGGAAGGGAAGGGAAGGGAAGGGAAGGGAAGGGAAGGGAAGGGAAGGGAAGGGAAGGGAAGGGAAGGGAAGGGAAGGGAAGGGAAGGGAAGGGAAGGGAAGGGAAGGGAAGGGAAGGGAAGGGAAGGGAAGGGAAGGGAAGGGAAGGGAAGGGAAGGGAAGGGAAGGGAAGGGAAGGGAAGGGAAGGGAAGGGAAGGGAGAAAAACTTTATTCTTTGATTTTATTGATTTTAATTTTCTGGCTTCTATATTTTGCTGTGATGTTTATGAGGCAGGGGACCAGATTCAGAAAAAAATGGGACTATGGTGTTCATTTATAACATAGCATAAGGATGTTGTTGGGTTTTTTTAATATTTTTCCTTGTATTTTCTAACATTAAAATTACATTTCCATAGCCACTAATACTTAAAGATTATTTTAAATCTGTCGGTAATGACTTCAGTGTCTTTCTGGGTGATAATATGTAGTTGAAAGTGTATATTTTGTTAGGGTTATTTTTCTCCTTCTATATTTCTTTCTGCTTACTCAGATTTAATTTCACCTGATGTTTTGTTCCTCAGAAACCCTATTACCCTGTCATCCTGCTACATTTCTACTCAGTCAGCTTTGACTCTCCTCAATAATTTTGTGTCATTGGCAGCAGACTCTGTTACCTGACTGTTCATCCTGTTCATTTTTCTGTCAGTCCTGAATATACAAAAATACAACACACCACTGAGTTGATCCTGTATTTACACCAAGTGTATCCAAGTTCCTGAGTGGTTAGGGATCTATCTGGTAGGGGTCTGAGTTGTGTGAAAGGTCTTTCAACTTTGCCATTGTTAGACTTCTAATAACTTTAGAGGCTTCTCATCTTTTGTCTGGAATTAGTGACAATCTTGGAAGCATTTTCTATGCCCTTAATCATGTGAATACTAATTTTATAGCAAACACTGCCTTCACTTACAGCTCTTGAGCAGGACACTACAGAAGGTATTCTGGTTGACATGAGAAGCAGTTCTCTTGCATAGTTTGCCAAAAGTCTAAAGAAGAGAAGAAATCTAAGAAGTTTATGCACGTTTATGCACGTTTATGCATGCATACCTTTATTTTTAGTTGTTTAGCTTTTTCTTCCAAAACATATGGTTTACCCTTTTGAGGCACCTAAGTGACTGTGTTCCCACATCCCAGAAGGATAGAGATTGCAGTATTTTCTCTTTAGATACCTAAAAACAATGGAAAAGCAATGTACCTCAAGACCTTCACTAGGGACAGCTTTATTCTCTGGTACAGGCAGTATAATAGAAACAGGAGAAAAGGGTTTTTTGTGGTGGCTAAACAATGTCTAAGAAAATTATAGTCACTTTTTTCCAAGATACTGCAGCTTGGTGTATTGCTAAAGCAAGAGTCTTTAATTTGTGGAAGCTGGCATATGTAAGAATCTATCCCAGGACTTGTGGCATTCACCCGCATGTAATTGGGCCTGTAAGTATTAGTGAAAGATTTATTTTTGAACATTTAAAATCAAAGGTCCTGTCTTCCCAGAAAATTATCAGAGTAAACTATGTTCTTCCCAGAACATACACATTGTAGATACAGAACTTCCTGAAAGGAAATATTTTATAACAGCTATTACCAAAATTGTAATTCTGTGCTTTCATGGAGCAAGAGAGTACTGGAAAGAAAACAGCTTATGTATTGAGATATTTTACACACTCAGCAAGGCTGAATTTTTTATTTATTTTAAATGCATATATTTTTATTAATTGTGAGTATTAACTTGTGAGAAGGTAAGAATCTTCACTGCCTTTTGTAAATTAAGGAAACTCAGAGCTGCTCAGCAGCTTGCAGATTTGGATTCCAGTTATGTGGAGTATTACATAGACAGCTACTGAGCTGAAAAGGCTTGTTAAGCTGAAAGACCAAGCTGAAAGAAAAGACTTGTTTAGAGGATGCCAAAGAGGTAAAATGAGGAGAGGTTTTGAGGAAGAGATTATGGATGGGTATAATTAGGTGAAATATCAGGAAAACACTTTCTAATTGTGAGCATTATTAACTGACAGAACAGTGTCTCAAGGGAACCAATTCAGAGGCAAAGGAATATATTAGCTGAAATAAAAGACTTAGTCTTTGCTTTCCCTATGATTTGTGTTCCTTACCCTTTAAAAATGTGGGTTTTGCATAAACTGTGTTTCTGTTTAAAATATTATATATATAAATAGATAATATAGAAATATATGTATATATGCCTTTAGTCTTGTCTTCCCCCCCTCCCCGCCAAAAAAAAACCAAACAAAAGAAACTTGCAAAAAACAGAAGCTACAGCATTTTATTTCTGCTCACTCTGAGCAGAAGTGGGACAAGATCAGTGCTGGATGGTCTTGACCATGCCAACATACTCACATAGTTTAGCTTACTCTTACACTCAGCCCAGTCACTCCTTGTAAGAATCATCAATATGTGTGGAAGTACCAATTTTGTGGTTGTGATTGTTAAAACCACCAAGCTCTAATATTGCATTTTATACTGATTAATTAAGGGACCTGTGAGCTTGGAACTGCAGTCAGCCATACTAGAACTCCTTCTGTCATATTTTATTCCTGTGACAGAATCCTCCAACAGCTTCAGGCCTAATTGGAGAGTTAGAAACTCCCAACAGGTGAGGGACTGAGTTTTAAAGAATAAGAGAGTTAGATAATATAGCTGTGGGCTTTTACATATCAGGTGGCTTCAGAGTCAAGGAATGACCCTGATGTTTCCAATGTACAGTCAGTCTTTAGTTTTGAAATGCATATAATCCGTTAGATTACATAGCTTCTTGGTTTACAGAAATGCTTATTTGCTATCACTTGTATCAAAGATATTTTGTCTTCTTTGCTACTGAAGTTAATACTTCAGAAAAAGGTTATTCACTAACATTGAGTCCCTTTTTTCAGGGCTAAGTAAATTTTCAGGGTGGAAAACTTTCATAGTGCTCATCTGTTTTCTCAGAATTCACTTGATGAGTTTCTAAACTAAGTTTATGTGTAAGACCAGTCCATGAGATTACTAATAAGCCTCAAATAAAATATATGGCAAATGGAATTAATCTGATTATAATAGTTCCAAGAGAAAACCAGCAATTTTCTGTTTATCTGTTTATTTTCAGCACCATTTCTTTAAAATTTTTAACTAGTTTTCCTTCTTCATGCAAAGAAATCCCTACACAAACCTACATGATTCCAATGCCAATTCCTAACAATTTTTTGTGAATGCATCCTGACAGTTGTCCATGCATGGACAGATTGTCAAAGACATGTATTGTTGACTTGTCTTGGAGTGAGAGTTCACAGGAAGAATTTTATTTCATTTTTTTCCACCTTCTGCATCATTCTAACTCATTAATTATTCTTTTATGGACGTAAAGCCACTCTTCTGCATTTTACCTCCCCTTCTTCTGTGAGTTTTGTTCACTGTTTTCTCATTGATATCACCCATGTCCTAAAGACAAAGACCTAAAAGTAAAAATAATTTAATGTTTGGTGGGATTTGTAGTCTTTACATTTAGTATTTTAAATTTGAGATACCTATGTGAATGTCGGCTGATAAAATGCAGTCATATACAGGGTAAACTAGTTTTCAAGACTCCAGTTATATAATTCTTTCACATGATTAATTTTGTTTTAGAGAACATATCTAAAGCAGGCCAGATGGATTGAGTCTAAAAAGTGGTTACTTCTCTCCCAGGTGATGATATCACCAGCTGGACTTACATAACTGTTATTCATTATGCACACAACTTATTCTACCTTCTTTTCTGTGATAAGTCAATAACTGACTGAAGCACTCTTGTCTGGCTTTGACACTGACCAGGATGGGATAAGTTGCCCTGTTGAGATCCTTGTTCCTCTCTGCTGACAATTAGACAAAGTGATTAAAGTGAGTAGAGATCGATGCACCTGAGACCCTCAATCCTGTGTCCAGGATGCAGTGATCACTTTTTCCATGAGAAGAGAGAAGACACAGCACAGAGGAGGTTTTCATCCTTCAGGTTTTGCACAGCTATTGCTCTGATCACACACATGCACATCAGCTGGCTGCACTGGGCTGATGTCCTGCTGTGAAAATCCATGTGACCTCTACACTGGAGCTGTGGGGTCCTCTTGGACTGAAACCTGCTTTCAGCCCACTAGTTGTGCTGTGAGAACCCTCAAATCCTGTCTTATATAAGTGGTGTATTGCAAGTGTTGGTGAGCTTTATCTCAGGGGATAGCTGCCACTGCTTTCAAATAATGTGCTGGATTTCAAGGCTGTCTCTTGTCAACCTCTCACTTCATACAGTGCTGAAAATCCCTCCTCTCTAAATGTGACCTCTTTAAATCTTTAGCAATAACACACAGTTTCCAATTCTTACTTATTTGTCCTTTTCTGTATTTGTCTTGTCTCTGGTGCACGCTCCCTCCAATGCAATAACACGTTCTTCAGGTGTGGATTCCGGGCCTGGACTCAGCGTTGCAGTAACAGATGCATCAGAGGTAATTTGATCCCCTGACAGCTACTTCATATTTACTGTTCATGAATTCCAGAATCATTTTAGGTCTTATTGTGGTCCTTTCTCAGATGACAATGACTGAAATTATTTCTCATCCTTAAATAGTGGCCTGAATTGTTTGTCCTGATATTTCATAATATATATTATTTCTGCTTGACTTCTATCAAAGGAGACAGCGGACACTTTAGATGAACGGCACTGACATTGACCGTTTTGTTGGCTTTTTTTTTTTTACCTACAAAATTCATTAACAAACACTTGACTTTTTTTACAAATTATTATAAAAAATATTTACTGCTATATCATACAGAAACATTTTCTTTGGAACCTCATTTTGAAAATTCTCAATAATGATTTTTTTTACAGTTGCATTTAATTATGAAGAAATTATGAAAATAATTTCTTTTTTTTCATGGAACTTCCCATTTTTTATTCCAACACAATCTCATTAGAAAAAATCATCCTACCTGAATTAAATAATCGATTAATGCCAACTGAATGAGCTACATAAGAATCTTTCTTCCTGTATTTGGTGTGCCACTTTTATCTAAGTTGGCATTTTCTGAGTTTATAGGTTGATGTATAAAAGGCAAATTTGAATAAGAAAAATATAAGGTATACTAATTTTCAGAATTTGGTTAAATTAGCTCACAGCTGGTGGAGGATCTTTCATAGCAAAAACAGATTAAATCCATGTGGCAGTTAAAGAACAACCATACTAGCATAGACCTGCTCATCACGACAACAAATGTCACCCTGGTCAGAACATGGTGCAAATAACACCAAGGTTGTGGGCTCAATCCCTGTATGGGTACTTTACCTAAAATATGGACTTGACCATATGGATCCCTTCCAAATCAGAATATTTTGTGAAATCACCAAGCCGATTCATCTTGGGAAAACTGAGACAGTCTAACAATACTTTTCTACATGCCCAAAGTACTGTCAGTAACTATTTTGTTTGCAAATATACTGGCTCTTTCCCAGCACTGATGCATTTTCCAACACAATTCTGCTGACTTTGTAGCATTCAGTTGCAAATGCACATTAAGATATTATTGTTATTGCTATTGTTATTTTATTATGCAGGTAAATATAACTCTGAATTTATAGATATAAATCTTACATGCTGAGGAAAACATGCTTTTGTACATATAATTGCAGTTAATTGAAGAAAGATGCACTTCAGTCTTCGCAGACAGTACTAGCCATAAAACATAGCAGAAAAGCTATAGTGTTATTGATCCACTTACTGCTTGTGATACAAGCTTGTGGGTGAATTTTGAATTCAAAATCTGACCCTATTCTCCATTCCTTGAGTGACTTGTCTCTGTTCTCTTCCTCTTTAAGTATATAGACATAGTATATACTGCATTCCAGAACTTTTATTCTACACATTCCCCTTGAATGGCTATTATATTTCTGTAACTACCCTGAGACAAACTGATCTTTTTCAAAATGATTTGATTAAATTCCCAGTTTCATCTAGATATCTTGTATGAGTCATCAAAAAAAATGAAATTTCTAGTTTTAGTGTTCATAGCATAATTCTCCAAGAACACAAACAAAACAACACAGAAAACACGTTCCATAAAAAGAACATTAAAAAATATTACTTCTTGCTGGAAGCTCAAATGAATGATTCATTTGGATTCCTAGGGCTTTTCGTAGTATAAATGTCATGGGTTTAGTCTAAACTTTTTTAAAGCAAGAAATCACAGTGATGCCAAATGTGACTACAAAAGCTCTGTTCTTTATGGAGAAATAATTATTCACATTTACTATCTCCCTTCTCAAAAGAGGAAGAAAATAAAGAAAAAAAAGTACCACAAAAAAAGCCTTGTGAGAAGTCCAAGGCAGAATGCCAAAGACAGCATTCAAAATTAGAATTAGTTAAAACGAGAGGGACTGAAGTTGCATAAGTAGAGACTTAGCAGCATGACAGGTCACCCTACAGGCACATGTGTCACTATTTTTTTTTCCCTCCTAAATATAGAAAAAAAATAAGGAGAGTAATTATGGTTTTGTGGCTTGAGTATTGACCTGGGTTTGGTTCCTGTTCTGCTTCCAGTATTACTTTGAAGAAATCACTGAGGGTCAAACCACATTTGATGTTAATGCAACACAGTCAATAAAGTCATGCTGCTTTAATCCTTCTGAAAATCCTGTTGGTAATTTTTCTGTGCCTCAGTTCCTTACTTGTGGCATTATAGCCAATACTATTTCCTTTCTCCATCCGTTTGTGAATCTTGCTTATTTATACAAAAGGAAAAAAGAAACCAAATAAAAAGCACTGTATGGGAGCACACTACACTTTCATTAGCAGCTGAACAGATAAAGTCTAAACCCTGAAAGGTGTGGAAGCTCTGTAGGTATTTTCTTCTTTTCATATCTCCCATGGTGCAGGCTGAGCATCCAGCTGATCACTGCAGTCATGATTTGCAGTCTTTAGGAGGTTTCAGGTACCTTGCACTCTCCTTGACCTCTACAGAGTGAGATGCAGGTTTATAGACAACCACTGCACAGTTCTGAACGTCTGTGTTTCAAGTTCCCTTGTGATTCAGCATCCAGGGATTTTCTCATTGCTTTTCTTCACTGACGTAGTCTAGTGATGCACATATCAAACAACTGAGGTTGAAATTTCTACCCCCATCATAAATAGTTCTGGTTTCTTGAATTCTGAATGAATACATCAAGGAAACAGCCTCCTCACAGGTGGTTTGGTTGGAGACTTTGTTTGTTTTGAGAAGGTTGTTTGTTTGATTTTTTTTTTAATTTGTTTTTGGGTTGGTTTGAGTTTTGGGGTTTTTTTTGTTTTGTTTTTTTTGCTTGTTTATATTTGGGCTTTTTAGTTTGTTGTTTGTTGTTTTTTTTTTTTTTTTGTCCAGTGTCTAGGAAGTAGATGCACAAAGGCAATGGAAATCAGATGGAGTTTTGTTCAATTTCATTAATGTAACTCACTTCCAAGAGAAGGAATATCACTCACAGTAGGCAGAACAGAGGAAGACAAAAGGTATAGAAATGAATTCAGAGCACTTACATAAAACCTGCATATTCTTCCCTAGCAAAAATTCTTTGAATTCTTTGCAGTTTTTGTAAAATTCAAAGGGACTGATGGACTGCTTTCTTCAGATCTAATTGTATTGGCTACCAGAATATCATTTCTTATCAGAAGTAAAGATTTCACAGTAGTTGGTCGGTTTTTAAAATTTTATTTATTTTGTTTGCTTGTTTAATACAATGACAGAAGTTCCTTGTCTAGAGAATACAAAATTAATTTTCTAACAAGTGACAAGTAAATATAAGGAGAAAAGAAGATCTCCATTTATTAGAAAAACTATAGACTGTACTGCACCACAGTAGTCAGCTGTGCCAGTAATTTTGACATTCCTTTGCAAATTAGCCAGGCTTTGTGAGTACAGGTCTACTTTACTGCACAGGGGGGCTTTCAGCTCTTGGAATCTGGCAGGGGTTCAAGATCAAAGTGTTGCTTTGAACCCACTTGTTAGCCATGCAGAATAAACACAATTTACCTTGCAATAAAAAGCATCAGCGAGGGGAAAAAAAGAAAAGAAAAGAAAAGAAAAGAAAAGAAAAGAAAAGAAAAGAAAAGAAAAGAAAAGAAAAGAAAAGAAAAGAAAAGAAAAGAAAAGAAAAGAAAAGAAAAGAAAAGAAAAGAAAAGAAAAGAAAAGAAAAGAAAAGAAAAGAAAAGAAAAGAAAAGAAAAGAAAAGAAAAGAAAAGAAAAGAAAAGAAAAGAAAAGAAAAGAAAAGAAAAGAAAAGAAAAAAAGAAAAGAAAAGAAAAGAAAAGAAAAGAAAAGAAAGAAAATAACATTTTTGAAAAACCTTCAAATTCAAATTCAATACTTATACTATTGCTACTGACTTAGAATAAGGAGAAAAATTACTAAAATATTGTAAAAAGTGATCTACAGGTAAAAGTCTTCTACAAGGAATGAGAATGGGTTTGTTTGTTTTTTTTCAGAATCACAATTGCAGACAATGCTTTAAAGCACAGAGAGCATCCTGATGTTGCCATAAAAAGTTCCATGGCTAATTATTTGCCAGTACAAATGTTCACTTCCTGTGGTGGATTTATGCTAAATCCTGTTATTAGTCTTGCTCTGCAATTGCCATTGTCTGTGACTGGAAGCAAGGCTCAAAGGCTACAGTCAGCCTTTTATTAAAAAACATGTGAATGGAGATTTGACCCAATGTTCGACTACTTCCCCTTTTGGTTTTATGTAAGCTGCTGAGCCTTTCCCTATAAATCACAATGCTGAAATGAACTTTTACTCTTGTTCTTCTCTTGCAACCCTGTTGAGTTTGGGGTTTTGGTTTGGGTGTAGGTTTTTTGGTTTTGGTGGTTGTTTTTGTCTGGTTTTTTTTCAAAAAGTCATCTTATTTCATTTTTTTGTTTGTTTGTTTTGTTTTTTCTTTTTAAAATAAAATTTGAATTGTTTAATTACAATCCATCAACAAGGTTTTCCTACATCATGGGAAAAATACCAAATGCTTCATGTCTTGAGAACAATGCACTTCTTGAATCCTTTTGAATTTAAAAAATAAGCAAAAGCCCTCCCTTGTAAGCATACATTGTTTAAAGCATAATTTTAAAAATAGTTTACTGTACAAAAGAAAAACTCCCTATCATAATATTGGCTACATATTTCTCTGTGGTATTTTATACTTTATGTGTTCAAGCAATATTTGGCATACTTTTTTTATTGGACAATAAAAGCTTGTAATGTAACTATATAGAGATGCAGGGATGTAAGCTAGCTGTAAGACTGAAAAATATCTGAGACATTCATTCATTAGAGATGGAGGACCTAGTCCTGCAGACATCACTCAGAATAAAATTCTCATTAAACTGATAGAGTTTAATGAGAAGCACTCAGTAAAGGCCAAAGTAGATTTACTTCTGTAAATCTACTGTTTTTGTTGGCACTTTAGTCACACAACTGTTGTTCTTTTTCATTAAAATTAAAATTAAAATTAAATTATTTAAATTAAATAAGCTTTTGGAACTAAAACTTATAGTAAGTATTATTTGCATCTTTTTTTCTCCTCTAACTGATATAAATTGGAAAACTCTAACTTAAATTAAGGTGGTTGAAATCTCTTTTTCTCGAGTTGTATTCATGGAGATTTTCCACTGACTTCAAGAAAAGTAAACCCAAACTTGCAAACAACTGAAATAGAGGTGGATTCAGGGAACTGTTATTCTAATTCACATTTCCAAAGAAGTAAAGAAATTTTCCCATGATATCTAAAATATACTGATTTGGTAAGCAGTTGCTAACAAATAATATGGTAATAAGTCATGGGGCTTTTAAAATAAAAGCTAGTGAGAGCTCTCCAGTGGAAAAATATTAATAGCTAATGGCTATTATGCCAACATGGATAAAGTGGCAATCTGTGAGCACTTCCATCCAACTTATTTCCCCTACCAAAAAGCTTCTTTCTTTCAGATCCAAAGTCTGAAGTGCCTTATGCATGTTCTTACAGAATGCAACACCTTTGTGAAGGCTGTAGGATGGACTTATCTGTATTTGTTCACCCAGATGACCACTAAGTGTGCCTCTGACAGGAGACAAGTTCATATTCACCCTCCAAACTCAAAACACCCCGGGAGCTGAGAGTTCAAACTGCTAAGGTAGTGTTCATGAGGAGTTTATTAATAGTTGGCTACTACTGGGATTAACAGTTAATTTGTCATGTTAATCCACTCATGCATCCTGTTGAGCCAAATCTCGTCTTCTCTGACCCAAGCCTAAGGAGCTGGGTTTTGCTCAGGAGCATGCCTCAGGCAGCAGGAGGGTTTGATTCCTTTTTTTTTTCCCCTCTTTGACACAAAGAAGTATTGAAAATGTCGTGTCTATTGCCACCACTATAATATCCCCACTAATTTTTCTGTGGGCAAAGCCCACCTCCCAGCAGAAAGAGGAGCAGGACATTTCCCTTTCTTTTTTCTTTTTTTTTTTTTATTTTAAATTCTTTGAATTTTAAGTTCTTGTTATTTTATTTTTTTCCTTTCCACTTGCTTTGACTTCTGTTTTCTTTCTAAAGCAACTTTACAGATGTTTTTCCCTCTATTTGATAAGAAGCAATGTATAAAATAAATTATATTGTGCAAACTGCTGATCTAATTTGAGGAGAATGTATTTAAGGAGAATGTTTTACATATGACCTTTCTGAGAAAGTCACAATTTCTTCATGTAATCTGAAACGCCCATCATAATTTCTATAGACTTTGTTGACATCTCCTGCTGAGCGTAGAGCTGATCAGCTCCTGACTTCCTGGGAAAGAGCCCCGCTAACAAGGCTGGCCCTATTCCTTCACGTTAGCCGATGTTTCTGCCTCCTGGGCTGAAGCCTCCGCGCACTGAAGACAGCAGCAACTGGCTCTGTTGCTGTCAGTGTGTTGAGGATCAGTGTGCCTTTGTCTGTGGAAAGCTCACAAAGAGTCTGTACCTCCTCAATCCAAAAGCAATCTGGCAATTTGGTAAATCTGGCAAACTGGACAAATTTGCTTTGCTACTGTGTCCACGAAACTCCACGTTTATTTGCACAAAATATTAGTTTGCATGTTTTATGTGGAAGGAGGATGTCAGTCCTTTGTGGAATGATGTTTAGTTCCTAATTAACAATTTATGTCCTATTATTGTAATCAACTTATTAAATGAATGGTGACCTGAATTTTAGTGTGTGCAGAAAGTGAGCAAAAGAAACCATACCCAAATCAATTAATTCTACACGGTTTATTCCTTCCTGTATTTACAGTTTTGTTTTGCAAGTTTAATGTAACTATTTACAGTGTCGTTAAAAATAAAATGAGTTGTGATTTAGCATGAAATTATTCTGAAAGTTCATCATGTTTTCACCAGTAACAAGACCACATATAATAAAAGCTATTAACAATCAACATTTGCCAATAGTTAGAGCACAGTAAGTATCTCCAAATATTTTTAAAGAAGTGCTATATAGCACCAAGTGGTAATTGTTGACAAATGTTTTTATATAAAACTTGGAAGATGTAATTTACAGTAGACGTATAGAAAAGATACTTTTAAATTAACACTGATTATGGTATCAATGAAAGGAAACTTTATTTTTTAGATTTCTTTTTTTTTTCCCCTAGTTATTTTTAAATTTTATTGACCAAAAAAACCCCAACCCTATAGATTCCTGCTCATTTTGCAAGGTTCTGTTTTGGGACAAAACCCCTTGTTTTTTTTTTTTAAAAAAACAACAAAAAAAAAACCAAACAAAAAACACCCCTCTATAAAACCCACAAAACTAACAAAATATGTAACGTTTCTAATTTTATTCTGGAAATTGCAAAAGATAGAAAATTATATAGATCTTCCTGTTGCAACTTGTCGGGCAAAAGAGAAAGGAATCTACCAATAGCTATTGCTATGCAGAAAAAGTTGATAGAAACAGTTCAGTGGAAGAAAATGCTCAGAGATTTTCACTTCTAAAGATTAAGATATTTGCCATGCTGCTGATGAACCCGGATGTGAAACAGAAAGCTAAAAATAAGTGGGCTGCCCCACACTGTGCAGTTCTAGGTTTTGCAGGGGACTATTTGTTTCTGTCAGAGGAGAAGGCTATCACGTCTAAGCTACCTATATGGAAAGCTGGCCCTATTAAGAAAACAAGAGTCAGACCAGATACCTGCTCTGGGCTCTGTTCAGACAAGATTTCATGCACTTCTCAAAACAGAGACTTCTCTGTGGGGAACATGCCTGAAAAAGAAGCAAAAATTACTCAAGTTACTACTGAAGGTGGGACAGATTTGCTGCTGAAGTGAATTATCCCTACAGTATTTTTACCTCAAAAAAAAAAAAATATGAAGTGCTAGAGATGGCAAAACAAAACATTTCTAAATAATATCTTTTTCCTTTCTGAAAGAGTAAGGAAGCTATGAAAACATTTTGCAACAATATTGAAGCTAAATCAGGCTCCAGCTGACATTAAATTTGAGACTCCAAAATGGTCAGAGTGATTTCATGTACTTGATGAAATTAATACTGCAGTAAGAGACCACTTATTCTATTTAAGTAGAATTTTATTGCAGAAAGTCCAACAACAGAAGCTGAAATACTTATATTTTTATGAGGACCTCTAGGCTGTGTCCCAGCACTCTTACAACCAAGTCCTTGGTATAGCTTCACACCTTCTATGATGCTACAGGTGTAAAAAATCAAAGGCCTGTGTCACTAAAGGACATGAAATAATTCACACAAATGCTTCTCACTGTTAGAACAGGAAAGAACCAACCTTTATTCTCTGACTCCAGTATTTATAGATTCTCGACAATGACCAGGGATTGGATAATTAAGTTACCACCTTCCCAATCACACTGATCATGCGAAATGTCCATCAAAAGACGTTTCTTAGAAAGAATGTGATAAACAACTTATGTTTACAGAACTTTCATTGAAAAAAACTAAAACTCAGAAAACATTGTCAGGCTTCAGTTTTCCGGGTGACAGACCTGCATGTCTTCATTGTTTCTTTTGAGCTTTCAAGTTCACGTTACTTGTACTGTGTTGTACACCAGGCTTACGTGTCTTAGGCTGAAATTTGAATTACTGAAGTGCAGACATCCTTATCTTGATCCCCTAAAAGTCTTGAGCTCCCTTTTGGCTCAATGGGAAAAGAACAGGTAGTTCTAAGATACAATTCATCTTATCCCAAAGTAGGTGTCTAAAATATGTCAGATGAACTATATATTAAAACTGTTTGTTTCTGTCTGCTTGCTATAAGGGGAGCCTGGGGCAGATAAATTCAGATGTACAAGTCAATATTTGCTTCAGTGAATGCCCCTCTTGAGAAAATGAGTTAAATATACAGATACCATGTTTTCAAAAACGTAAGGGTTTCAATAGCTGCCATTGTTTTTCATATTTCATTGGGAAGTATTAAAAACTTCTTTACATCATAAGATATGTTTACAGTCTATAGTACAAGCACATGTAAGTAGGTTCTGCTTGTGTTCCAAGCTGTAAAAAGCCACATGACAAAGGCAGCATATTGCCAAACTCCAGCTAAAACACCCTGGAAAGCTTTCTAAATTTAATTCCCAAGTTCTATGAATTCTGGTAAAGAGTAAAAGAAAAACACTTTATGTACTTGAAGATCAGGATGTCATTTGGTAGTATCTTTCCATTTCTATTTTGCAACAATGTTCTTATTCTTAGTAGCTCAATTAGGATACTTACATTGTTTCATAATTGATTTAATGAGGAGGATAATTTAAATGCAATATGTTGAGACAAATAATTAACTACTGTGGGATTTTTTTGGAATGATGATTAATGATGCTGTCCTAGATCCAAACGCATGTTCACAATGATGCATTCATAGGGATGTGACAGGTGATTATAAATGTGTTAACATTCAACAATTGTACTCCAGTATGATCCAAGCAGGATTTCCTCTTGTTATGTAGTTTACAGTAAACTTTCTTACACAGCTGAAATAGGAAAGACTGCTCCAGTGATTTGTAGACTGCTGTAATTTTTTGCTGTCTTGAAACCCATAATTTTATAAATTCCATCTTCCACCAAAATGAGCTTTAAGCTAATGTAGTTTAAGGGAACTAAAAGGAGATTTTCCCTGACGGTCTTTAGCCTCACGGATGGAGCAATATGCATTTATTTTAGGCTAGCTTTAGATGCATTTAGAGCGCCTTGTCACACAACATGCATAATTACCAATACAGTACTCAGTGGAGCCTCTTCCTGTCTTCTGCAAAAAGCCTAAAGTGTTTTCAAGCTTTGCATGGGAGACTTGGGAGCCAGGGTGTTATCTTGGTTGCATAAGGGGTTTTCATTTGTCTTAAGGATAAATTCAAATTCATTTGAGAACGACATGGTGATCCAACACTAATAAAATCCTCCAAGAAGTCATAGGGAGTTTTCTTGTTTCAGAGCTGCATCAGCAGATCCAGGATAAAGTTTCAAGGCTAAGTGTTGATCTACATGGAAAAAGATGGGACATGAGGATGGTTCTGTTGTCTAGAGAGGACAAAAAGTATGAAGAATAAAATACAGATACAGAAGCATCTATTTAATGTCCAGTTGCTGTAAACAGGAGGATGAGTCTGTTGTTTGGCAAGTAATTACACTGATTAACAAAATGTGAGGTTTGTGAAGCTGCAAACTGTTGATAATTTTCCTTAGAATACAAAAGAGGATATCTCAAAAATTTTTTGGTTAATTAGTGCGTGATGGCTTTTCTGGCTCTGTGAAGGATTGGTTTTCACAATGAAATTAATTTACCCTTTCCATTTATTAACATATCTACACACTATTTAATTATATATACTCACAAAAATGCGTTGTATATCTCTGAGCAGGCTCAAGGCCCAGCTTTTGAAAGAATGCTTCATACCCATATGAATGCAGTTGAATTGTATAATAATGCCTATATACTTTAAAGACGTGCACTGTAGCCAAAACATGTCTGCTTGCATTCCTCATTTTACTTAAGTGGCTTTTCTCATGAAAAGGTTTTGTTTGTATTCCTGCAGTTGGTAAAAAAAAGAGCTGCATGCCAAAAAAAGCCCCTAAAACACAGTGGAAAAGGTCCTGAAAAGACCTCTGCCACCTGTTTTAGTTCAGATATTAAACTAATGTTTAAAATACTTAACAAGCCTCTAGAATTTAACATCACCAGTTTACAGTTCAGGAGCTCATGATTCTGAGGGGTGAAGCCTCTGCGCAAGCAAGGAAATAGCAGAAAAGTAACTGCACAGAGTAACCATTTCAAGAACAAATCTACAAAAGTGACATTTTATCTCTTCATTCAGGAATTCTGTAGAGTCAAACTGAAGCAATATGGTCCACCACAATTTACTTGGTTTATTTATTCACTACTGTAAAATTCCTGGTGCAGTTCTTGTTGGATTTCCTCAGGAATGTAGAGTTCAAATATACTAGAGAAGCACAAACGTAGTCTTAAGTAACTTCAGTCAGTTTGCTCAAGATTTTTTAAAGCAACTTTTTTCAGTTG
The DNA here is from genome assembly GCF_030490865.1 of Poecile atricapillus. Taxonomy (NCBI): domain Eukaryota; kingdom Metazoa; phylum Chordata; class Aves; order Passeriformes; family Paridae; genus Poecile; species Poecile atricapillus. The sequence goes on along the minus strand of NC_081249.1, from coordinate 47,626,382 downwards.
ATTTTTTCTGCAACTCTAAAACCTGTTGATTTCAGTTTAACTCTGCTAAGTTTTTGCATTCCTCTGCAATCTTACAAAGACATCACAATCACTGTAAATGTTTTCACACTGAAATTAAAGATGTAAATGAAGTGCTTCGGTTTCTGTCTGGTTTTAGTTACAATGTCTGTTTGTTGACATCTCACATGAAGGCCTGCTGTGTCTCTGGCTCTGTCTACTTCATTTCCCCTCTAATTAGGCTTTGCCCTCAATTAAGTTAATGATGCAACTTTTCCTATAGATCATTTGCCCCTTCAATCAATTAGCAGAATATGAAGGGTGCATCCCTCTTTGGCTTTGGATTTGCTTGCCTCAGGGCAGAGTGTTCAGTTCACAGAAGTACTTAGGCAAAGCAAGCTGTTTGCTCTGAAATGTATAACCTGACTAAATTAGGGCTCACAGAAGTATGATCTTGATTAAAACAGAGGAACCAACCAACCAAAAAAATCCTCAAATCCCAAAACTAGACAAACCTCAATTATTTATTACAGTATTGAAATAGTTACTGGACCACCAGAGAAATTATAGAAATTCATCAGATATTAAATGGCAAACATTTTTGAATGCATGCTTTCATGGTCGAAAGAAGAACAAGACTAAGCAGTGGCTCCCCACATGCTCCTTCTTCTAAATTCCTGCCTTTCTTAGGCTCCATCACTGAGTCTTTTGATGAGATCCTCCCTTCCTAGAGTATTTTTCTACGTCCTTCACAGTGAAACAGCTCAGTCGGCAATATTTATCAGCAGAAAGTAGTCCACAGTGTCCTGTGCTACCACCTGCTGCTCCCCTGTGAGCATGGTTCATGGCCACATTCCATTGGGTTTCCCATGGGCAAAATCAGTCCACCCCTGGTGTGGTGTAATCCCATCTTGCTATCCTAATGCAGTCATGGGCTTGTTTTTTCATGCTTGCTCTTTTAGCTTCACCATCCAGTGGACTTCCAAATGCAGCCCACCTCACATTTTTCCTTACAAATTCCAATTTTTTAAGTCCCACCAAAGAATATTTGTCTCTGAATCAGTTAGTTCAACATCATTACTCTACCCTTCATTTCCTCGCTTTCCTACCTCGTTTCTCCCCTTTCCTTGTTTTTTTCATTTTTTGTCTAAATCACTACTATGAAGTAGTTGTAAATATTATTCAATCACACCATTTCTGCAATACAGAATATATTATATTCTATATATATATAGAGAGAGAGAGATAGAGAGAGAGAGAGAGAGGCAGAAACCTCTTATGGTATTTCTAAATTTCCTTTTTGCTCTTGAGGAAGCAAAAGAAGCCCTGCATCCCCTCCTTTGATGTCTGAATGCCATATATCAGCTCTCATTTCTTCTTACTTCCAGTCTGTTTGCTTCACAGACTTAGTTTTGGTGATAAAAGAAGGTGTGATTTTTACCTTCAGGTAACTAACAAGCAGGAGCTGTCCTGAGGTGAAAACAAAGTAAAGATCAAAGCCTGTTAGTTTTACCACAAGGTAAACTTGCTGAGGTCAGCCATACACTTTGGCCAGAAGCTGACCTCAGCAAGCTTACCTGGTGGTAAAATGACAGAGATTGCTCTTTGTTGTGTTTTCATACAGGAATCTACTCTGCCTTTTAATTATTAAATTTTGGGTAAAAAATATTTCCTTTTCATTAGGCAAAGAAAACCCTTCTTCTCTTTTTCACTTTTTCTTAGTCATATCTTTTCATATGACATAATTCTGTTTACTCATAAAGAATTTTTATTTATAAAAAACGCTCTTTCTAAAACCAGATAATTCCTAACTAGCTGTGGCCTTTTTTTTTGTTTTTTTGTTTTTTTTCTCAGTTGCTGACCTCCAGCTTTTTTGGATTCATTGTCTGGTTTAGAAGACAATTTTCGGGTGAAGTGACCTGCCTTAATCTGTGCTTGTTCACAACTATGCACACAATCCTCCTACATCACATCCCCCACAATCCCCTTTATATACAAATGATCTTTAGGACAACAGAGAAAAGAGGTCCTCGCTTAATGGCCTCTCTTTTAGCACTAGCTAAAAATAGGATGTTTACATTGTCTAATGCCTGTTATAAATTATTTTTATTTAAAAAAGAACCCAATAACTCATAGTTACTCTGGGAATGTGCACTGAAGAATCTTGAAATATGAAGACTGTAGAGACCACAAAGGCAGCTCTAGCAAGGCAAACTCAGCAGAAAACAGGGAAGATTCTTACCTTGCAGATGCTGGGACACATGCCAACCAGAACTTTACAACCCTGAGGAAAAGCTTCCAGAGTCTTGTCTTAACCATGCTGAATTCAACCTAGGTATCAGAATATGCTAGCACCAAGCCTTGCAGCTCAGCACACCAGAGCAGGAATTTTTCTTCACCTGCCCAACAGCCCTTGGCAAGATGTTTCATCAGCTAGAAAGCATCACAATTTCCACTGGACAGAAATATTTTATACTGAGAGATGGCAGAGTCATGTTTTATGTTTGATTGTACAGCCTGAAGAAGAAAAGAACAAAAAGCCTCGGACTGTATTTCAGAACAGAAAATCAAAAAAAGCAGTTTTACAATATCTTTATTGTATGTATGTATCTTTATTGTATTATATTGTATGTATTTGTGTAGCTATGTCTAGCTTCCCTCACACCTTCATACCTGCCCTGGACACAAATGTGTTCATCTTCAAAACTGAGCATTGTGTAAGCGGGTCACTTTGCCCTTCAGTGCTCAAATGACATCCTGATCCTGCAGAATTACCCTATGGAAATAGGCAAATCTAAATTATACCCATTTTACTAAGAGGGGGAATAAAAATAGATCACAGAAGATAACTTGTCTGAGACCACAGAGCAGGTTTTCAGCACTGGCAGGAGGCCAGAGCTACTTGTTGCCTGCCTGTATCCAACCTCCTGCGCAACTTTACACCTTAGGATCCTACAATGGGAAAGGGAACTTAAAGATCATCTATTTCCAAGCCTCCCACCAGGACACTATGGCAGGGACACCATGTGAGTGCTTCAGCTGACTTCAGTTTAGAAATAAAATAGAACTGGGATTTGGCTCTTTGTGTTTGGTTTGGGTTTTTGGGTGTTTTTGTTTTGTTATTTGAATGTTTTGTTTGTTTTGTTTTGGGTTTCTTCTTGTGAAATATATTGTACGCGCTCTGAGGGTTTGTATGTGCCCTTTTGAATTGTGCATACCATGACATCTGACTTCTCTGAATTGCTTGGTTTTATTAATTTTCCACCTTTGCAGCACACATTTCAGTGTACTCCTAAGCATACAATGTATGTGCAAAGTTCACTTTGATATAGCACATCATTCTTACAGTTGTAAGTGTTATCGCTCTGCTGGTTTAAATCTAATTTGCATGTCAAGAGACAAGCAAAAGAAGACAATGTTTTACCATATTTTGAATAAGCAGATAGCCAAAGGCTCTTTTTTTTTTTTCAAATAATTAGGAAAGAAGTAATTTATTTATTTAATATACATAGTTAAATAAGGTCATTTTTATAAAGCGTGTCTTTAAATTATACTAAACATACAGTATTTGTTCCTATCATAGCCTTACAAAGAATGACAAGGGCATGTTCTTAACACTTATACACTGCCCACTTTCCTAAGGGAAATTGGATAAAATGCAGGGCAGCATTTAAACTGGATGCCTTGAATAAGCAAATCAAGAAGAACCAGTATTATTCAACATGTATTTGAACATGTATTTGACATAACATGTCCACGGAACACACAGCATTTTGACGAACAGATGTTTACCACCTCAGCCATCAGCTGGCTTAATGAGTTGGGTAAGCATTAAAGATAATGCAATCACGGTAACTGTTAAAGTTTTAAAGCAGTGGGGTCAGAACGGCAAAGGATAGGATTCATGTCAACCAAAATAAGGTATCAAGTCTGAGCTGGATTTTTTTAGGCTCTTTATGTCTGCAAAGGAAAGCGATGGACATCTCCAAAGGGCAGATCATGCCTTTGTGAGACCAACGATTGAGAGTAGTGGAAAGAATTGCTCAGTGAAGGTGGCTTTTTTTCTTAATTGATTACTGAGGGCCCCTGCGTGACTATACCAAGATCCTTCTTTCCACATGCCTTTCAGCAGCAGAAATTCAGCTTTGACCCTCCAAGTGCCAAACACATACACAAATTTAAACACTTGGCTAATCCCAGCAAAATGGAGGATCCTTTTGGAGCATTTGCAGTCAAACATGTATGACTGATTGTATGCTAAAATAAGCCTTCATCAACATGTTCTGAAGTCTGGCTTGCCATACCTATCTAGAATTTCAAACATATCTATGATTTGCTAATTTTATGATGTAAAATCTAACTGGAAAAAAAAGATTGTAATCTGTTGCATAGACACAATCCTTTAAATTTCTAGCATAGAATCCCTTGATCGGAGTAAGAATTTGTTTTAAATGACAGCTGGATTTATTTTTTATCTAATCTACTCTGGAAGAGCAACAAATTTGAGTTTCCTCAAGCACACACCTGAAAGAAAATTTTGCTTATAATATGGAATAGCTCTCTTCAGAAAACAAGTATGTGGACACAATGGGAAAGACGAAAAGTAAACTTTTGCATTTGTTATATTGTATCAAAAGAAAAAAAATAATATGGCAGATGTTCAGCCAGGTAGATAATGGTCAACTCAGCTTCCCACTCGCTTCTATCCAGTACTCTGATGTAGGGAATTATGTGTCAATGACAGAACATATACTTCTTGGAGGAGTAAATTTTATTGGCTTTTTTTGGTGACGTTTTTATGTCATTGCATTGGACTAGTTTTAACTTACATCAAGAAATCAAAAATGTATTGAGTTACAGCTATTAGATGTAAATGGATAGAAGATCCCACTACTAAAATTAAATGAGAAGGAATGTTGAAGAGTTTTCAGAAAAACTATTTCAACAGTTTTCATATTTCTTTATATTTGAATATTTCCTTCCTCTTACAGATAGGAAACAGAAGAAGAGTGAAAGGATACATATAAAGAAAAGAAAGTATATGAATACTGAGAAGAACCTCCATCATATGACTATGTATGAAGGCTTTTGTAAGAGAAAAAAAGTGCATTTCCTCCCTCAAAATAACCTGACATGAAAAATTAATAAATAAACAACAGGAATCTGTTTTGATCAAGCAAAATTTGAAAGTTTTATTGATTCAAATAAATTCAAAACATTTGATGAGTAAGGCATGTGATAGCTAATTTCTTGTCCCAGGACAAAGGACCTAAAGTTGACATAACTTTCCTCCTTGTAGCTATTTTCTCATCTGTGTAAGGAGTAATTCATTTCAACTACGCTGCTTTGTTTTATTCTCCCAATACTCTTAAGATCCCTTCTGTTTTTCCCTTTACCTTCCTATTCAAGAGGAGAGATGTGCTCTCTCTGTCATAGCTAGAAAAGTCAGAGTTCTTTACCTGTTTTTCTTCTTTCCTAGCACCTCAAAGAGTGCTCATGAAAAAAAAAAAGAATAATCACTTTCCTGTGGAACAGGGAGTTGGAAGAAAGAAAAGGAGTTTTTGAAAATTGAAATGTAATATATTTGTGATTATTTCTTCATCTTCTGTTGCTTTATCTATGGAGAAGTAACTCTTTGCCTATCGTTGATGTCAACACAACATTCCTTCCAGAGTCTGAGACATGTTCTCTGCTGTCTGGACTTGGGACCCTGAGCACCAGCATCACTGACAAAGAAGGCTATCACTGTGCTTTGTGCTGCCATGTGCTACACCACACATCAGAAAGCCTAAGACTTGGCAGTGACATCCTTCACCTCTCCCAGGCAGATTCCACTGAGGAAAACGTGCAGAGGTGACAGTGTACAGATCACAACAGTTAGGAAAGACTCTTTGTAGAAGAACAGATACTAATAATGGGTGTCTGGAAACCATAATGAATGTAAAAAGAAACAAAAGAGACAACGACTTTGATGTTATGAGGAGGTAATGTTTGTGATTTGAGCTTTTTTCCTTTTTTTAAAAAAAACATTTTCTTCTTCCTACCATATCCACATAAGTCTTGTCTGGATTTTGTTTCAGTCAGCTATTTGGCACCTGTCTTCACATTTCAGCAATGTACAGTACTGTATTCCTTTCTACAGCCTTGCTCTGTGGGACTGATGTCCAAGTTTTGAGCTGTCCAAGGACTCCTGTGTCAGCAATTCTGGACTAACACCTAGGATGCAGGCAGCAGGCTACACTTTGCATTATAGCCCCCAAAAACAAGAATGGCATAATTTAAATTAGAAAATAATATCTAGATACGTATTTTCTACCACCTGCAAGTAGACAGTAAAAAACTACTTTCTCCCATGTATTTGAACTTTAGGAAAAGATTAGCTGCAATGGGGCAAAAGTGAGGAAAAACAGGAAGAGCCTCAGTGGGGTGCTTGCCCCCAAACACTGAAAACGGTGTTTTCTAAAAAGTTTCCTGTCCCAACCAACATAATCTTATCCACCACAGCTCCTTTTTTAGAAAGATTGAAAAGTTGTAGGCCAGCACAGGAATTATTTTTTCAAGCTGTCTGGCTGAGAAGAAAGGACAGTTTACAACAATTCCCTTGAACAGTGGTCACTGAGCTTATGAATTATCTGTGGGCAGGCTCAAAACAATAATTTTATACTGCTGTTTAGGAGAGCAAAGAACACTTACAAGAGAAAAATAGTATTCATTTAGATGTTTTTATTGTCAAGCTTATTTAAAGTACTTTATTTATTATTGGCCAGGTACATTCATTCTGAAATATTCATAAAGATTTTTCTCATGAACTCAAAAAAAAATGGAGGGGATTTCTTTTTATTATTGTTGTGTTCCTATCATTCCAGTTCCACTTACACAGTTTTTGTTGCATATCAGAAAGGCATAATGTTTCTTCAATGTAAAAACAGTTAAGGAACTTTTTGAACAGTTTTGTTTCACTTCCAGACCACTCTGCTGACATTACCAGAATGTCACCAGGAAAGATTAAACACACAGCTTTGAGGAAAATGCATGCAAACTTGACTGTGGGATTGAAAGAAGAAATCAGCCACAAACTGTATGGAGAATACTGAAGTTTTTAGGCACTTGTTGATGGAAACTTTTTAACTTAAGTTAGTACTGAACTACTGAAGAGAAAACAGTGCCAATATAAATATCACCTTAAGTATGGTTTAGCACATTTTCAGGACAGTTAAGGTATCTCTGTGAGACAAAGCATAGTTGTAGTTCTGGAAGACTCATGATGGTAACCTTTGATCTTTATTACCTACAGTTAATACCATAATAATTCCTTTTATCTCATCGTGTACATACACATTCCTAGGACTTAAAGCCAGTGGTTGTGCAAGAAGTTGAAATGAAGTATTTGGATGGTAAATCAAGAGGTTTTATAAAATACTAACTTGTGATAAATCATTTTACTGCTGTTTTACTCTCTCCAGTACTGTTAAGTGCAATTCACGACAGCTTATAAAAGACAATGTATGAACTATTGTCTGCTTATTTATTTAAATAAATTGCAACCTTTTGGGTAAAAAAGGCCATTTCTTGTGTGTCTGTGTGGCACTAAGCACAATCTGAGTATTGTAGTAGTAAGTAAATGGAAATTTAAAAAAGTGAAATGAAAGAAAGACTGACCAGTTTTAGCTGGAAAAATAACCCCACTTTTCCCTAAACTGGAAAACTACAGGTGGGATCAACCTCATCTAACTTTCATCTTACCTTTAAAATAATTGTATATAAATAGGTCAGCAGAATCATTGTCTGGGAATGTTTCCTTGTTGACAATAAAAGGAGCCTAAAATGGCTAGGCTGGATGTAGACATCAGTATTATAGATAAGGAAATGTTTCCTAATCTAAATTATTCCCTACAGACCACATAGGCGTTTTAATGTTATGATGCTGAAATTAAAATAGTTTCCTCATGGTACTTGTCTTCCATAAAGACTGATTACCAGAAATGCCAAATGTTCACAATTCCTGCATATTTCAGAATTTAACTGTGTAAAGTAAGTGTGAAAATCAATCTCATTAGGGCCCTTTTTTAAATGAGATGTACACACTTACCTGAGGGCAAGCCTGAAGCCCAGGACTATAACCAGGAGTAATTTGGCTACAATGGCAGATGTTTGTTGCAACACTGATGAGGAAGAGGAAAGGGATGTGGAAAGGGGCTGTGTGACTATCAGGACATCTTGCCTTCATGAGACATGGACAATTCCTCAACATTTTAGGAGCACAATGCAGTTAAAATGGGGTCTTTCCTCTCCTTCTACACTTCCCACTTTCCTCCCAACTGGCAAATTTTCCCCCTGCATAGGTCAGTAGCAGTAATCCTTTTTACAACAGTGGGTTTTAGATAGTTTCCATCATTATTCATTTAAAGAGGTTAAAAACTACAGAGGAAAGTAAAATTAATCACATCTATTAACAGGGTTATCTCTAGAATGTATTCACTCTTATGAAAAAGGGTAAACACAGAAATAGTCCTTAGAACATGAGATACATAATCATGGTTCAGGCACATAATTGTGCCTCTGTTGCACTTTGATAAATTATTATACTCAATAAAGCAATTTTGCTCTTCTGTGAATACAAGCCTGATGTGTATCTGTGAATTATCCTTCCAGAATATCCTTCCAGAATAAGAATGCAATCAAAATTGATTTAATGCCTGATTAATAACACATAAAGTTGTCCAGCAGCCAAAATAGTCTCAGTGAGTCCATATACTACATGTATATATAGAGACATATGCAGCTGCACATACTCTCCTATTACTCTTATCATATTTGTTCCTGTTAAAAAAATTATGAGTCAGTACAGGAACAAATAGACAAGCGGAAGAGATAAATAAAAACATAAAATGTGTTTCTTGTACAGCTAACTATGCACAGTTAGAAATTATGCATATTTCTCAGGAAGGGCCATACATAACTCATGTCACACATAACATTGACATTTATGCAAGTTTTGGACAAAAAATAGCAGTAGATGACAATTACTATGAGCCACATTTGTTTTTGATTATATTTGCAGTGCCATTTTGATTCAACCCTGAATATAAACTATGTGTAAAGAATTGTTTTAACTAAATATGGACCAAAGGTTGAATCTTGCAAACTTTCACAGCAGAATAGTGCTCCTGATAGGCATCTGATCCTGGTTAACTTGAACTGCAAGGCAAGCTCCATGTCCACAGGAGTTTCCTTAGCAGTAGGTTTAAGCATCCTAAATTTAAATCAAAAGTGAAAAGCTACCTTGGAAAAATTCTTTCCCTGATGTATTTCTCTCTCATGTCAAAATAATGTTAAACCCAGGACTAATTTGTTCTGATATTATACTGTAATATTTCCCTTGGCTTGTGTCCCTTTTTATTTAATTAAATGTCATCAAAGATTTCATTGTTAGACTGAAACATTTTTATTCTATTTTTTTTGTATCTTAATGGAGTCAGTGAAGAAATAAAAAGTGGAAGTGCCATAAAGAGTGCTTTCTTCTAAACATTTTATGACTGTGGACTGTCTGCAGGTAATCTAATATACTCTTTGCCTTTCTTGGTATATTGTGTACTAAAAGATCACCAAGATTAATTTAGATTCAAATGAAATATTGGATCCAAAGCAGTTTTTGTTGTTCTATTTCCATTCCTTGCATTATATGATTACCTTGTACATTACTGATTTGCATGTAGGTCAACCTATTTCAAATTAATTCCACTGTCTTAATGGAGGCAGAAAGGAAGGAGGCTTTCACTCAGCTGCCCAATCTGGTTTTCTTTTATCCTCTCCAGGATTCACAGTAGGTATGTGTTTGCAGCTAGAACAAGCTTTGCAGAGATACAGCATAAAGCAAACATCATGTGCTTCCTCACATCACCCTGTTGGTATCTTTTTACTCAGGGGTAACATTACCAGCATTGAGGAGATCATTATTTTACTCCTGGGGCTGCCTGTTGGGACAGTCAGAATGAGTGCCAAGTAACATCCACTGTCCCACCACACACACACACACACCTCTCCACTGGGATCAGCGTGACATTACCTCCTTCCATCACTTCATAAACCCAGCTTTACAAGATTCATATTCTGGATTTGAACTGGCTACCAAGGACTAAAATGTTTTTTGTTACCATCACTGATCTCACAGGTAAAATTGAATGTTGGAAAATAGCTTTAAATTGGACATTTGAGTACCATGGCAGGAAGAGTTTTAGCAGTTGCATGCAGCTGTGACAAGACAATAATCTAGGGCATTTAATAGGGTGGCTGTGCCCTTGTGATAAAAAGACTTGCAAGTATTGAGGAAAGCAGGGAAAATTTGCCTTCACAAATCTATTACTATTTAGTTCATGTTCCTGTTGATGAGATCAGATGCCTTCACATGAGTTGTTCTTAACTAAAGTGAGCTCGGCAAAAATGGGGAGTTGTTAGGAGTAACAAGAAAAAAAAACACTCAATGTAATTTGTACTTAGGGACAAACAAGGTAGGATCAACTGATTCCCAGGGAATAAAATTTGGTTTGACCCAATCCAATATGTTCATGGTCCTCTTTCCCTGCACTCCTTCCTATTGTCACATCACAGGCTCCATTGCCTCATTTTGAAGTCAGGTACCTGCAGCTCACTTTCTAAAGAAAACAACTGAGTTTCTCGATGATGGGTAAGGAAGCAAACCATGAGATTGGCAGTGACGGCAACCTCAGGTAGGGTAAAGGAGTAGTTGTAGAGGTTGGGGAAAGGGAAGTAGAATGAGAAAGAGGTAGTACTCACCACAAAGAAAACTGTAAAATTAGCAAGGGTGTTGGTATGCGTTATTTTCCAAAATGAAAAACAAAAAGAAAGATAAATAAAAACATTTGTATTTCATCAGACAGATTAGATGTCGGTGGCATAGGTCGATGCTGGCCTAGCATTTATGTTTTGAATGTCTGTGGATTCAACTTTCCCTTTTTTAACAGATCTTTAAATCATCTACAATGAGAAACAAATTCACATGAATATTGCTTAGAGCCTCAACATTCAGAAAATATGAAAATGAACTAAGGTACAGACCATGTTGTTTTGCTTTGTATTAAATGTTCAATGTCCCTTTCAATGACAGAACATAAAGTGACATTAAATTTAATGTGAGAAATATCAAAATTTATCTACCTCTTAACAACAGAATTCAAGACATTAAGGTTTTTGTAAACATTAAAGGAGTCAGGATAAAGGATACTTTTCTGTATCTGTCGCATTATTCATGGGCACAGTCTCACGGACTGTTTACTTGAGCAAATTGTACACATGTGGATAAGCATTTAGAGAACAGAAGACATTAGCAATCAAAGCTCCCAGCAAGAAGATTTTTATACTTCTGGAGAAACTAACTTGAACACAACAGTGCACTTTGATGGTTTGGTTCAGACAGACAAGTGATTGAGAGCATCTTTTATTTATTTATTTTCTTCCTGGTATTCAGTAAATATAGCTGGACAATTAGCAACAGTTAAATAGCTGCAACAGTACCAGCACTGAATAATTTACTAATTGGCAGAACAATTCCCATCTCGTCCCTTTGACCGGATATTTATTTTATGTGTGTGCTTGATATGCAATATTTACTCCTGATAAACTGGGGGAGGCAAGTGTATTTGCTTTTGCTAAATCAGGAGTAGCAAAACTTGTGGTTGAAGTTATGATTATTATGAATATGACATTGAAAATGGAAATAGAAAAACACTTCCATACTTTTTTTTTCTTTTGTCAAATGTAAGATGTCATTTGTGGTCTGCACTTTTAAATCAGGATTATTAGCTATTCAATGAAAAAAGATTAAATGTTAGAGGTCTCAAAGAGGTCTTCAAAGACCTTTTTACCCCTCTGTTAACTTTTATTGTAGCTTTTCTGCTTAAGTAGTTTAAAACATTTTGGAACTTTTTTCTTCTTACCTTTTTTCTCTTAAAGATAAGAATTTAAAAGTGAAATACTAAAAAAGGGCTGAAATGATGAGCTCTTTGTAAGAGCTTATTTGTAATACAACTTCTGTTTTTATAACATGGGCAACCTATATTCTGTTCATGTGGTTTTCAGAGGAAACTTTTATTTTTCTCATTTTGTATGAAAACAATATCAAAGTGAACATGTTTTGCTCTCAATTTCTTTGCACTATCTGATCTTTGTAAGTAATCTATAAAGACTTAAGCCATAGGACATGTAGGATACTCAAGTTACAAGTGCCCCAGGGTCTTAAGAGATTTTTTCTGTGTCGTAGAGTTGAAACAGAGAACATGTGAAGTTTAGTGATTTAAATATTTCAGTTCTGGCATTTTAAAGGTAGCAGTGCCATATGAGTAGGAACAACATTTTATCTGCCTTCTTACATCAAGATTTACTTGCCATCATTATTTATGTCCTCAATTTCTGGTCACACTGATAATATCCCAAATAGAAAGAATTCCAAGTGATTCAATGACTGATGGAGTTCTCTCCAAATAAATAGATCTCCTTTTTTAATGTTAAAATATGATGCCAACAATCAGGAACAATTTTAAAATATTTTTTAAAAATATTAAATAGAAAATAATTCAGCAGTGACAGAAAGCTGTTCTGAGAAAAGCAGCAAGCAAAAGTTTATTTTAAAATAATACCTCAGAAGTATGTTTATTGTTTTCAGTGGAAGAAGTTTGATTGTTTCTCCAGTTGTAGATGTATATACCTGAGAGGCTTGAAAATGTCACAATGAGAAATGTCACAGAGAGAAGCTCAGCTGGTACAAATCAACAGGATTATTGAAGCTGGTGGAATGATAGGAGGATTTCACCTCCTCAGCATCTGGTCCTCCTACAAAGTAAACAGCTGATGATTCAAAAGGTACAGAACATTTGTACAAGCAAGGGAGACACCTTCCGTGTGCATCTCGTTAAAAGTTTGTGGCTTTGATTAAAGTGAATTCAATGTCATGCAAGATTGACAGAGCAGGAAACTGATGTCTTCCATTAGCCCCAGAGTAGTTAAAAGCAAAGGCAGGAAGATGCAGCTCCCCCCACTCAGGAAGCATTTCCTTTAGGACAGAGCAAGCCATTAGCTTTCAAAGGTTTTCATTCCTTGTGATGAGAATGCTGAATGTCAGACCAGTCATACATTAATGTCTGTTTATTCCAGTATGCTTTTTGTTGTTGGTGGTGTTGGTAGGTGTTTAAAAAAAGGAGCAAGGAATGCAGGTAGAAAGAAAGCCATCTCCTTGTGCCCTTCCTTGCTTCTGGCAGCAAGTATTTTACAGACTTTCTTTGCAAAACACAGCATCTACTCTGCCAATAATGTATCCCACTGTCCATCTTGCAAACTTGTGAATTTAAGATATTTCATAGTTTAAACAAATGAAACTGAACCAACCATCACTTAATAGTATATAAATGTCTCAGCTTTTTTAGCATGGTTTTATTTCCTGATAGCTGTTACTCAGTTCTGAACCCAGTAGGGCCAGTGAGGTCTCTTGCGAAGCTTATTCTTGTCAGTACTCTGGGTATCTGGGGGATTTGGGGACACAGGAGTTCTCAATAAACAGAAAATTTATTGGTCACCACATGAGGAGAGGATCAGGTTCTGCCTGATTTCTTATACCTAGCTTTCTAAAGCACATACAAGATACTAGAGGTAAGCCAAATTGCTCTGAAAATTTTGGTGTACTTAAAAGTGTAAGAAAAAGAAGATTTTTCATCATGAAAGGCTGTTTACCATTATAGCTAGATTTCTATACATAACAAGAATTCTGCAATCACTTGGGAGAAAAATGAGAAACCCTGTTAACAACAATAAAAGCCTGCTATTACTTCTTTACCATTTATAACCTAATTTTAATCGGGTGTTTTCTACACAGGGTTTTGGGGTTTTTGACATGCCGAGCAGGTTAAAGGATAACACATGCCGTTCTGAGAAGGCACTATGAATGTGAGACCTAATAGATTTTAAAAAGGATATTTAAATAGTATTTTTATTTGCTGTTTTGTTCTGAGTCTTTCAGTCAATTTTTGTGTATTTACTATTGCTTTCATCTGGAGTGTTCTCCACGTTTTTTTTCCCTTTCTTTGTTATCATATGCAACACTAGCACAAACAACCACAGCAAAGCAGTGAGGACTTTTGCCCATGAAATGCAGTCCAAGTTAGACACAGTATCATAAATAAATAGAGCAGGACCAGTAACTGAGGAGCTGAGGAAATCAATGACAGAAAAGGGAAAACAGCCCTTTTCTTCTTGCAGGTACACTGTAAATATTTATTTTGGTCTTTTATCCCCTGATTCAATCACAGGTGTGAGGAGAAGTGGTTGGTGCCAGCCTAGAGCATATTGACAGAAAGGTAGCTGCTGAAAGTGGGGCTTTAAGGAGGGATCTTAAGGAGGCAAGCCAGCACTGTGGGGGCTGAGACACATTGGGGTTACATTAACCACAAGAGCTAAGGTAATGACTGTGTCAGGGTGGGGGAAGCTGTGCTGAAACCACTGGGCCAGGGAGAGAAGGTTTGTGGCACGGAGCTGCCTGGTGCCACGGACATACCATCGCCCTTCCCAGCATGCAGACACCAGCACCATCAGTGCCCTGCAGGAGGGAACAGCACAGGTACCAGGAGGGAAAGTCTGTGAGTCTTACTGATGACACCCAGAGGGGTAGGGGAAGAGAGAGACTGAAACAGAGGCCGGTGGGTGATGGTTCAGAGACTACCAATGGAGTCCCTGACAAAAATGAAATTTGACTTCTGCCAATGTGGTTGTAAATGAGCTCACTTTTGGACACATTTGGATGCTACTTCTCACTGCAGACCAGAGGGTGTTCCTGAGGGGAGGAAGGAGCTTAGCATGTATGGCCTTGCACTTCTATAATACTTGGGTGTCTCAGACATGCATGCATTCTTAGGAAGCTATCGTTAATAACAATACAGTATTGCTAATATAGCATTACTATAAAAACCCTCAAACAAAAACAAACAGCAATCCATGAAAAAAAAAACAAAACACCCACAAAAAACCTCCACAACTGAAAAAAAAACTTTGTAAGTTTTATATTCTCAGTATACACGAGGACTATAGAATATATAAATTTAAGATAGAGCTGTCAATGCCCAGACACAATTCTGGAAGACTGCAAAGTATGGATGTGAGAAATTTTCCAAGAACT
Organism: Poecile atricapillus; assembly: GCF_030490865.1. Lineage (NCBI taxonomy): Eukaryota > Metazoa > Chordata > Aves > Passeriformes > Paridae > Poecile > Poecile atricapillus. The sequence continues at coordinate 47,611,207 of NC_081249.1, read as the reverse complement.
TCAGATGCTGAAAATAGAGTGGGCAGGAAGAGTAGGTTAACTCTACTTAGTGTCTCCTGAAGAACATTTTATAAAATAAACATAATAAAAATATTGCTCCTACCAAAGCATTAAATAAATAAATGAAATAAATTAAATAAATAACATGACCTTCATGAAGCCATATGAACTTCAAACTGACCACCAGCAATGTGGGACATCACTATTTATTTTTTATATTGCGAATGGCATGTCCTTTTCTATTTTCATGAAACTCATACCACCATCACATACATATGTTCTTAACATAGAAATGCTATTCATGAACAGTATCCACCTGTTCCTCAAAACAGAATTTCTCAAGAAAAGAATGGAAACTGGAACTCTCCATATCCTAATTGTTTGATCTTTCTTGATTGGTTCATAAATATATTTATGTTATACATTAATACATAGTTCTAAATACAACTTATATACCACACAAATGTAAGGCTTCCTCTGTTTTTATTTTTTACAGTATGCTGTAATTATTTACTATAATACCAGTCTAAGACATAGATTCCATTACAGTCACCAACTAATTTATGTTTTAACATTGGATTGCATCAATAAGGCTAAAACAGCTTCTGCCTCTGCATTCTTCCTTTTAACAAATCCCAAATGACATCCCATGTTATGCTTTTGCTTCTATAAACAATTAAATCATATGTTCACATACATCTGTAGCTCTCTGTCAGAGGAAGATTTCTCACTGATGGAAGAATTTGCCATCAGACTTGCTTCTAGTATTTCAGGTCCATTACTAATCCAACCAATTATTCTGCATGTAAACTGTAACAAGCACCTGATTAGATCTTAGTCTCATTTATTTCTTATTTTTCCCAGTTTCTTTCACATTGGATGTAAGACATTCTCCTAAATGAACCTTGTTATTATGCTTACTTGAAAACCAACATAGGTGGATGCATAGGATGCAACATAGGATAATTTAACGGAATATAGACATCAGTATCTCAATCACCATAAATCATAGTGTAGATGTAGTTAAGGTCTGAAGTAGTCTCTCTGTGCTCTCATTTATGTTCAGAGAAATAAAATAAGCACTTCTAGTGTATGATTCATCCCATCCTAAAATAGATGGTGAAAATAGGTCAAATGACTCCTATCCTTAATGCACCTTTTTCTCTCTCTTCCCTATAAAGGGAATCTTAGGTGACTGCCTCACACAGATACCTGAATTCTGTGAATCCCACCTTGTCTTGCTTACCAGTGATGTTTATGGGCTAGGATAAGGCTTATTTATTTAAATCCTGAAAATTCCAGAGATTCTTCAAGAGGTCTAAGTACTAATATATGTGGGTGTCTCAGAGTAATTTATATATAATCTTCTTATCATACCTTTGTTCCTCCAAGCTTGCTGTGATTGCAGCTTTTCTGTTAAAACAGCTGTATAGAAAGAAAGGAAAGAAATAGGCCAGTAATAAATCTCCTATTGCATCTGAACCTGAGTATTTTAGAAGGGAATTCAGATAAAATTAAGCTGAGGTACAATCTTTTTCTTTTTTCTTTCACATGACAATTGTAGAACATTCTCCCAAGCTCTATGACCCATGAAGTGTTTTGCACTTTCAGGGGCAAAGAATCAAGATCTTTAACAATGTTGTGATGTGTTTTTATTACAATGCCAGTGAGTTTACACAAATGTTTTACATGGCTTTAGCAAAGGATTTGCTCTTTGAATAATGTTCAGTGCCTGATCACCTTGGCCCTCCCAAACCACACCCTTAATTATATGTAAATGTTAGAACCCTTGTCCAGCCAGGGGCTGATAATTGTATTTCTTATTGTGTTTTGCCCCAGCATGTTACTGGGACAAGTTTAGGGAAAATTCCCTGTGTCTTCTGCAACAGATAAACCTGAATTCCCCTGCAAAGGTCTGAGTTTCAGCCCATTCTTGTGTTCAGAAGGGTGCCCATCTGGAAGTGTTTTACAGTTTTCATTAACAGAGAGATTTATTGAATGCAGTAATATAAAATACAAGTAAGTGAATCAGAGAAGCATTCTCTATGTTATATACATTGATCTGAAACTCAACTATATATTTTCATGCTTTACATCAGACTTTCCATATTTTTTGCAGTGACAACACATTTAACACTCTGTTTTGGATGATGCATGAAGCTCCATATGATGGCCTGTGTGAAAGGCAAGCCTTTCAGGATGCCAAAGGAGGTGGGTATCCCCACTGGAACTGACAGTGGACAGACAACACCATAGGGCAAAGCTGCTTTTCAACTCATCCTACATGCAGTGGCTGACGCAATCCTTCTCTGGAATGCTTGTCTCGGAGAGAAAATCAATGTGTCTCAGGAGAAAAAGAGAAACCGTAACATCCCTAGGAAAGAACTGCACACAACTTAGTAGGAGACCCATGTTTTCAAGCCCGGAATTTAACAGGACTGACGTCCACAAAATCATAGAATGGCTTGGGTTGAAAGGGACCTTAAAGGTCATCTACTTCCAACTCCTCTGACCTGGGCAAGGACACCTTCCACTGGACCAGGTTGCTCTGTGCTCCATCCAACCTGGCCTTGATAATCTCTAGGGATGAGGAACCTTTTCTGGTGCTTCACTACCCTCAGTCTAAAGAGTTTCTCCCTATTATCTAATCTAACCCTACTCTCTTTCAGTTTGAAGCCATTCCCCCTTGTCCTGTAACTACATGCCCTTGTAAAAAGTCTCTCTTCATTTTTCCCGTAGGCTCCTTCTGGTACTGAGAGGCTGCAATTAAGTCACCACAAGGCCTTTCCTTTTCTAGGCTGAATAATCCCAATTGTCTCAGCCTTCCCTGACAGGAGAGATGTTCCATCCCTCTACTCACCTTGGTGACTCTTTTCTTGACTCACTCCAACAGGTCCATACCCTTCCTGTGTTGAGGATCCCAGAGCTGAACGGGGGTAGGGTCTCACAAGAGTCTCACCTCCCACAATAACTGCCCTGAAGAGGCTGTTGGGGAAATATGCTGGGTTTAAGGAGCTGGGCTGTTTGCACATAGAACTTTTAGCATTTTTGAGAAAGATTTTGTTTTCTTCTGTAACCTATGGATGGGAAGGACTTCAAAACACTTGAATGTCTATACAGCCCTTTGCATCAACATCCTTGACAAAACAAATGTCTTGCTAGACTTTTTTGCCTCATTATCTGCTGCCTTATGCAACTATGATTGTTAAGAACTGCATTTTTTTAAATCTTGCCAAAATGGTAAGTGATATGAGATCTCATTCACAAAACTAGGTGGCCGAGTTTGAACCAAGCATTAACTCTGTAGGGATAGATTGCCCCTAACACCCATGTTCCCTCTATTAGCAAGAGTCACTGCAATGAAAAGGTCTTTCAAGATGCTTAAGTTGTAAGTACAAATTTGGAGAAAAAATTGGGTGGATTGAACTGTAGCTTATAATTGTAAGTACATTTATACTGCTGTCTTTATAACCCCGTTAGAACCACATCAGCAAGAGACTATATCTGCTTGGCTGTAACGCATACTTCAGATCTGGGAAAGCAAAACCATAGTGGTTTATATACATTTTAGTTTGAAAGCTTTTTTCCTGCTGTAAAAATAGATGTCCAAATTATGCTAATGCTGTTTGCAAAGTAACACATGAATACAATTGAATTTCTTTTGATGTACAGTGTAATTATCTCAGAGATCAATAACTGTGCTAAATGTGCCTTTTATATTAGCACTGTTGTATAGTTCATTCTTTTGTCTATTGATCTATAGTAGATACAAACTTTTTTTTCTCCTTTTAATTCTCTTGGACATTTTTATGATATTGCATACTCTGAAACACATTTTCTAAGACACATGATTACCAGTCTCTTATCATTACCAACAGTTACCAGATGAAAATTTTCACAATTATTTTTACTCCATTAATTCTCAATCAAATACTTCAGTTGCTTTGGTCTATGTGAGACATTTCTCATTCCACTTGCACATACTGCATCAAATTTCTGGTGTCCTCTTTCACCTTACTATGAATCCTTTACATTTCAAAAGTGAGTACTATGAAGAAATAAAGCTGTGAAAGAGTCATGAGTATCAGACTGAAACTGACTTTTGTTTTTTTTTCATACTTGCTCATTTCTTCTCGGTAGTCTGTCCTACAGTTAGGTTTCATGGAGTTCAATTCATAATATCAAACCATTCTGATTTTGAGACTATTTGTGGAAAACTTGAATGATTTTTCCTGTAATCTACCTATAAGTTACAAATGTCCAGCTTTCGGTATTTGATATATGCTTGCTGTATTCTGTTACAGTAACTGTTGAAGCCAGATTCAACAGAACAAAGAGAAAGCCAGTATTTGTATTGTCCACATCTGCCCTGTTTTGACTCTCCATGTTTGGAAAGTCATAAACACAACACCTGTGTGAGGCACATCTAACAGGTCAACTGAATGTGATACACTTAGGCTTGACCCAAATCAGGGCATAGTAAGGCACGGAATAGTACAAGCCAGTTAGCCTGTTCTGTGACTTAAAGCATTTAAAGCTCCTGGGGAGAAAAGTCTCTGCCTCTGAATTGGGTTACATTCAATTCCACATTCTTGTAGCATGCTGTCATTCCTAAGAAAAAAAGTGTCACTCCAAGTTTGTGCTAAATCAGGGAGTGTCTGTCTGTGAACTCACACCAAGCATAATTTTAACCAGTGTCACCACTGCCTGAACATCCTTTCCTCATGATCATGCAGCATCAAGTGCCCAAACATTTTTCTGAAAATATCTGAGATTTTCACTTGTGGGCCATAAGCAAATTGGATTGATACCATGCATGAGTGTCTGGCCCTGTAAGCTGGGTAGATGTTTTCTTTAGCATTGCTTTTGCATACGGTAACATTCTGCATTTTACTTTCTGATTCTGATATTTCAAGACACATGTGTACTTGTGTGCACCAAAATGGGTTAGAAAAAGAGCATGCCCCCTGCAATCTGATTTCAGTGATACTGTCTGACTTTGTGTTTTGGCCACACACCTCCATAATGATGTTTCTTGCAGGAATATTTTGTGTAGATCCACTTGGTAAATCTTTCTGTATTATATGTTTTGTAGAGTCATAAACTGAATTTATATTTAGGTCACTTAGCCACCTTTTGCTTATCCCTTTACAGGAGAAAAAGAAAACTTATGTATTTCTATACTCACGACATCTTTACCAGAATTTTTAAAAAATTTCCTTACAATGTCATTGTGAAAACTTGTCTAGCTCAGGAGAGGTTCAGTTCATCTAATGCAAGCAGAAAACTGATAATTTCAGCTGTCTGCAGTCTGCTAAGCCTCAACTATTAAAATCTTTCCTACGTGCTCAGATCCACCCATTCAGTTCTGTTGACTGTGTCCTTACATAGTACATATTATCTTTGGTGCTACTACTAACCTTCGTTAGTTACCTAAAGCAGAGAGACAAAGTACGTGTTCCATTACATAGTCAGAGTGTCACCATGTACTTCTAGCCTGGGAATCCTAACATATTTTATGTCTGGATTTTAATTTAGACTTTATATTGCACATATGCACAAATATAATTTAATTATTTTTTTTTTTTTTTTTAATAAAGCAGTCTGATGCTTGCAAATAAGCTGGTGAGTTTGGGCTGTACTTGGTCTTTGATGCACAGTTCTGATGGACTTTAAAGGAGATGAACTTTCCCAGGGTGGATTTTCACTTCTATACTCAGACCTTTACAGGTTCTCAAGCTTAACACTGTGGTGCTAACACCCTCTGAAAGTGAAGGCCAAAATCATTGTCTTCTCTTGTCTGGTCTTGAGTCTTTTCATATGAACATCTTAATCAATATTAATTATATTTTATTAAAGCAAAAGTAGGATTTTGTTTCTGTGTATACTATAGGGAGCTGATGAGTTCATCAGAAGTTACTAAAAGGACAGAAACAGGCTTGTTCACTTGTGTGTCATAAATACAATATTCTCTCCTAGCCCAAAGTTTCTTCTCTTTTCTCCAGTCAAGCTCTCCATGCTTTTAAACTTTCTGCTGTTAATAATGATTATTATTATTGGATCAAGTGCTGTTATACCTGTACATTTTGAACTTCCATATGAAAAAAATCAGCAAAAAGCAATGCAGAGCGTATTAAATTGATGAGATGACAATTTGGTACAGAATTTTTGACTTAGGATTCTGTAATACACTTAAATAAAAGATGTTTCCTGAAAATACTTACTTTAGCAAAGAATGTTCACTGAAAGACTCCCTTAGCATGGAATCGTTTTGCAAATTCTCAGTATTTCTTTGTTAATATATCAATATTTTTGTTAGCTCATTTTCTTACTCTACCATTTAAAAAAAAGCATGCTCTCTATTTTTTTCCCTTTGCACTGATTGTTCCATGTTTTTCTTCCTGAAAGAATGAATTTGCCATGTAGTTGTGGTGAAGTCATGCTTTGTGTTCAGAAACAAAAATGCATTCTACAGGAGAAACAGGACATTCCAAAGTGTCCTGTCCCTCAAGTGTTTGCAAAGATGCTGGTTCCTAAATACAAGTAGACAGGAAACAAAAATAGGTAGCTATTCATAGCGTTAATTTATGAGATTTGTCTGTATTTCAAATGCAGTTTTTCCTACCATCTAGATTAGATTCCCTAGCAGCCAATCTAAATGTCTAATTGAAGAGCAGCTTTCTGAAGAGTCTGTAACTGTCGCTTGGCTTCATCCTTCTCTGTTTGTTCCTAAGGTTTCTTTCCTCTCTTGTTTTCCCTCTGAAACAACAATGCACTCTATTTTGGGGTTGCTAGTCATGATTCCAGGAATGGGAATCCAACTCTTGAGTACAACAGGCTTTACATAGTAACTTCTTGGCAGAAATTCAGAAATGCTTTGGCCAAAGGGAATTAAAAAAAAGACCCAGAACAAGGGTAACTTGAAATGAAAGACATTCACAAAAAAAACCCAAAACAAAGAAAAAAAAAAACCCAAAACCCCAAAAAGTGTGAAAAACCTGACAAAACCTCACACAAAAAAGTATCTTCAGCATATAAAAGACTGAAGAATTGAGATAAATTGTGATATTTGTTTTTCATGCTTAATTGAAAGCTTTTTGCTACTCTATCACCAAGTATCATGAATACTAAGATACTTCTCTTCTAAATGTGTATGTGTATATGGGAACGTTCTAATTCCAAGCTTGCCAAACATGAAGTCCTTCTGTTTGCTCTCTTTTTAAAATTAACTCTTGATGGAGGATTGCTTCCATTCAGCAAGGGAAGGAGTTTAAGTTTTCCCTAAGTCTGGGGAATTAACATAAGAATGGTCCTGGAAATGATAAACTGTCTATAACACTACTGTGTTCACAAAGAAATGGTTCGCAGTTCCAGGGTTCCTGTCTGGATGCTGCTTCTCTCTCTACCCCCCGCCTATGCCCACTGCAACAAAGGAGAGACGTTTTTGGGGTCAGAGCCACAACAGGAGCTTTGAGATTTGGCACCTGAATATGTCTCTTTTTATGTTTTCCCTCACAAGTTCCTTTCCCTCTTTGTGGTTATTTCTGCCTTATCATTTGTCCCACTGATCATGTCCTCCTCTTGAAATGACTGTCCCAGCTGGCAGGATGTGGACACTTAATACAGCCTTTCCATCATACCTCAGAAGGCTTCAAATAGTAGGTGCTCTATTCAGTTCTTTCTTTAAAGTTCCTTTAGGATTTGAAAACCAATAAATTCCCATGTTATTTTGCTCTACTTTTCTGCTTTTATCATTACCTTGCCTCCCTCCATCCTCAAATCAGTTAAGAGAAAGAAAAGGAGTGCACAGGTGACAGCCAAATACACTTTTCCAAAGAAATGACACATCTAGTTATTGCCAAGGAGAACCACCTCTCTTCTTTCAACATTTATTTATCTATTGCTAAACATACCAAAGCATCTATCATATTATAAACAGAGTCTTTTTCAAGCTATTTAATAAAGTGTACTTGTACTTATGACTCCTTAACCAGCAAACCATACCCTAATGGATAGATTTCAAATTCCTGACCCAAAACCCTAAATTAACTGTAAACCAAACATTCTTATTCTTCTTCAGAGGAGTATTATGTTAGCAGATTTGGAAGTTAGTTCTGAAGGGACCTGTTTTTATAGTACCACAGATCCTGAGGGGGGAAAGTAATTTTCTATTCCAAGAAAACATCTACCACTAGTACCACTGAGAAGAAGAGCTCCAGTTGTTTGTTTTTTGGTTTTTTTTTTAAGCCCTAATGACTAGTTTTTATTCCATAATCACAGAGAGCCCCTATCACCTGATGATTTTTGTTTGGTCTTCAGAACACTTCCTTTTCTTCTTCATCATTCATCAGCTATGAGGTCATTAATTTTAAATGGGAGATTCTCAGTAACCAACAGAGAATTTCAGTGTAAATCAAAACTTCTCCAGCTGATAAGTTAATTTGTCAGTGAGGCAGCTCAGCAGCCCTTTTGTTTTGTATGGAATTTTCCAGAGAGTCTTTTAGGCTGACTCCAGAGAAATCAGGATCACAATTTGCCAGTCTTGATGGAGGTCCTCAAAGAAAACAGAGATGACATAATTTTCCTTGTGTTCCCAAGATCTCTATACCTCTGTATACCTACAGCTATCTCCGTTCTACTGTCTGCTGGGATATGCTTGATCATACTGCCAATGTATGGATGCGTGCCAAAAAATTGTGTACGGCCATTAAGAAACACTTGTTCTCTGCCTGAAAGGGCCCCTTTACACATGTCTGTCCTGAAAAAAAAAAAAACTTGCACAAAAGCTTAATCTCCAAGATATGACAGCTAACAAACTCATTAGAATCCATATGGGGGAAGGGAAAAGTGGGACAAGAAACCAAAGCACCTCAGATGTCCACTATGTTTTCACATCAAAATAGCAAAGAGAAAAAAGCAATGGAACCAGCTTTTGATCAAACTAGGTGTAGATTATCTGTGCTGACGAAACTCCATAACACAACGTAGTATGTGGGAATTCTGTTAAAATTCATGTGCAGCCTGGCGGAGCTCAGCAAATTGAAACATGCTGAATTAGCATTAACTTCTCTGTCCGAAGAAATTTTACAGGCCAGATCGTTGCCTCTGTTATGACCTGGGTTTGCCCTATGCAAGTTGTTAGGTCAAGGAAAAGGAGAGGAGCAAGCATGTACTTGCTTCGTCAGTGCTCTGACTGCACATAGGGTGTGGGGGTTAGGGCAGCTGAGCTCCAGCGTACATTGGCTGGAGGAGTCAAGAACATGATGTTTTCTTCATTCTTCCTGCACTATGCAGAGCTTTGGTACAGAGTGGCATTTCATCTGGCATGCATGCTCCAGAAGCATGATTTTTTTCAAAAATTAAGCTCTAATACCCAGTGTATGTGGGCAAAATATGCGTATGAGATGAAATAATGGCAAGTCAGTCTTTTAGCTGAGACACTGTGTTATGACAATTATGCAATACAGTGTTCTCTGGTGCTGTTCTAATATCCTTAAAACCAACTCTTGCTCTGTCTCACATTGCTTTATATGCAGAAGGGAATAACAGGACTTGCCAGTTTTGATCATGGCATCCCCAAAACTGTCCTTTTTTCATTCTTTTTTTCACCTTCAGAACAATTCAGTTCCTTCTTCCAGGTGACTTTTCAGACCATCTCTTTGATTTTGATGAGGTATAAAAGTGACCTCTATTCTGACTGCCCTGTCCCTACTTCCTCTTGGCCTGGACCATTGGGATCACAGACAACGCAGCCAAAGATTAATTACAGATCTGTGCAAGAAAGAAGACCCTTCATACTGGGATTATTGATGAAAACCCAAAATATTTTGATTGCTTATAGCACCAGGGTCTGATCCTGTCAGCAAGTCAGATGCAGACCTCCCATTAGCTCTCTGCATGTCCTACAGGCAGGCAGCTGGGGCAGCCAGCCCCCTTAAGAAATGCCTAACAGATCTGCACGGGAGTATGAATGGCATACCGACACATGATTTTCCACATGTAATGCAAACTCAGCCTTACAGCCGAAGCATTGCAGTAGTTGAAGGAACACGTTTCTCAGATCCTTTCCCAGACTTTTATGATTCAGGGCAGTTAACTGGAAATGTAAAAAGCCAGCCGAGTCGCTGGGTGGCTGCTCATATGGAATTTTGATGCATCAGTAAAAGAGAGAGAAGTCATCTTGTAGCACACTTTGTGCTATCAAAGGCGTGCTGGGCAGTAACGCTAATTGCATTAGGCTGTGTTCAAATAAAAATGCTTGAAAGCAGTTCTGTCGAGCTTTGTGAATATGTGCACAGAGCTTGTGTATGTGACTGTTGCAATAAAGTGAAAATGTCTCTCAAAAACAAAAAAAGAGAAAGAAAAGAAAGAAATATGTCATTAGTGCCTCACGGGAAATTTTCCCTCCAGTTTGTAACCAGTAATAACTCATTTTTCCTATAAGACATTTTCAAAGAGGTGGTTTCTTGATCATAAAACAAATCATGACACCAAAAAAACACCCAATCAGAACAAGACACTCCATTGCACATGCTGTATCTCAAGGGAAAGGATGAGACAATAAACAGCATTTAACAGATGTTATTCACATTGCTTCACACACTGTTGGAAGACAGACACTGTAGTTCTGAGCATGGTGAAAGAGCCCATAGAGTAGGGTCACTAACAACATATTTTATTTAGGAAGATATAAAAAAAAAAATTGATTATTTATACATGCATAGACAAGGTCTTAACAAAAGTAATAATCTTGAATCTTTCCACCCCACTGCTGCCCTTACAGTAAGATCTTTCAAGAATACAGAAATCAGTAAATATTATTTAAATCTTTATATACCAGTGAAGATTCTATATCAGTAAAGATTATATAAATCAGTAAAGAGTATTTAAAGTTCTGAACTAAGAAATAGATATGCTAAATAACAACCTTGGTAGCATCTTATAAGGACTATCTGGATCTGTGCTAGCTTTGAATCATGGGGTTTCAAGGGAATTTTTTATTATAGTTTTGGCTTCAGTGTACTAACACCATGTGGGTTTTTGCTTTAAGTTCTGAGTTTGAATGGACCAAGTACTTCAAAGCAAGACTCTAAATCAGGAAAATGCAGTGAGTTTCATATGCTTTCCACTCAAAACCATACCTTGGCCCAGATTCCTGTACAACGGAGCCCGGCCTCACTTGAAACTCAGCCCACATTTGTTGAAAGCGTTTACAAATCCCACCAAAACTGGCCCAAGTTTCAAGTCTGTAATAAAATCCAAATTCAAGAGTTCTTCTTGGCTACAAATTACTCTCTGTTCTAGTAATTCCTACTTGTTTCCATTAAAAGGGAAAAAAATGGTCTCATTCATGCTGATTTCTTGCTGTTGCACTGACAAACCTGGAATAATTTCATTAACTCATCAAGGTTGTTTTAGATTTGCAGCAGGATAGGTGTGAGCAGGTTGATCAGAGGTTTTATTAAGACAAAAGTGGGCAGCTGGGTATACTCCAAGGCCACAATTTCTAAAAGCAACCCATGCCTTTCTGTTGAAGTTAACAAAATGCAACTGTAGCCTGTGGGCTTCTTTGAGTGTAAGCAAATGTTTCTGGCTACAACCATAGCACTTGAAGTGTCTCAGCATGATGCCATGCCAAAAGGCAATATCCACCTTTCTGAGCCCAGGCTGTGGCAGCTCCCCATGCTGCCTGCCTCCCCTGCTCCCTCCTGCCCTTTCTGCCAACACTGACCTCTGTACCGTGACCAGGGGATCGAGCTTGAGGACTGTCATTTGTTTCCACCTGTGTCCACACCTTGCAAACAAGCAGGACTTGAAGCAATAACATTGACCACAAGGATAGTTCTGGAACATGCAGCTGGGCACACCAGCAAGGTGGGGAGCACTGCAGTTTGGATTTGAAGTCACTTAAACCACCGTGAAACCATCCCTGTGCTTGCAGAAATAGGATTGTGTAAGTATATGCCTCTGCATTTGCCATGCTTTACTATCGCAATGTTCATTGCAGATTTGCAAGGCGATATTACCATCTATAAATGTTATTATTGGTCATGCAACATTAAGAATGATATCGCTGACACACCTATTACCTGAGCTACACTGAATCTTATTGTCTGAGAAAATCCCACCACAAACAAAACACCAAAAAAAAAAAAAAAAAAAAAAAAAAAGCCTGCATCTACTGCTATCCAGCCACCAAACCATACTAGGGGAATATGGTCACATTTCCGTAAGAACAAGATAGGCTTCATAGCAAAATCCACACTGCAATGTTATAGTTGCCACCTGATTTGAGACTGGAAGTGCTGAAACCTTGCAGGGATGTAAGAGGGTCAGGTGAAATGCAGTGGCAGGCAGGTTTTCATTCTGGATGTTTAGACCAGTTGCCCTTTTCTGCACTTCCTCTGTCAGGAATCCTCAGGAGAACTCACCCTGACCCCGTGGCATTACTACGAGCCGAGGCCCGGCTTGCAGCACTCTGCCTCGCAAAACCAGTCCATTTGGCCTTGTTTTTCATTCTCTCCTGTTCTCTGGGGAGAAGAGGGAGCTAACTGAGATACAGACGGGGGAATCAGAAATCTACGTTTTTGAATGAGCCGCCCTCAAAAGGCAGGTTTGCTCCTTTGCAGCCTTTCCCACCTTCGTCAGCCCGAACGATCAATGTATTGTTAAATAGCCCCCAGCTCCGAGCATGCCTTCTGATCGTGGCACAAACACGTCCTGGCACTGGAAGGACTCCTCACAGGCTCCCACAGTTTGCTCCCACACGTTCTTGTATCACCCAGGCAGTCCAGAGGCGGCTTTGAGCAGCTCCACCCCACCTGCGGCCACCCTCACCCCTCCCTTCCCTGACCCTCTTCCCCTGCAGGAAGGCGGAGGGCTGCGGAGCGGCTACCTGAGGCCCTGAGCCGTGGAAAGATGTGATGGAGCGCAGGGAAAACAAAGTGAACGCCATGAGAAGGCCGTCCCCCCTTGCCCCCCTTCTCCAGGCGGGCCCACCAGAAGCGGCCGGAGCGGGAGCCGCAGCCGGGCCACAGGGCTGTTTGATTGCCTAAGCCTGGTGGCCAGACAATAGGACCAGAAAGAATGGCTGCTTCCTTCCTTCCTGTCGAGTGTTCTGCCTGAGTGAGCAAATTCAATAGCACTTCGCTTCGCAGCAACACCAGGCTCTCTCGCACAGGCGAAAATCAACAAAGAGCCATTCTCGGGCATTTCCAACTGCACCTAAGCCAAGGCACTGAGCTGTGGAGCCATCCGGCCTGGGGAGGGGAGCCGCGCAGGCATTGCTCTCGGCTGTGCGGCCAGCCACAGTAAACATCCAGGTTATTCTTTATCGTGAAGCACTGCTTTCCCCCCTCCCCCTAATGTCAGGCAGCAGGCACTTTGGTTCCCCATCCTACCCCCAACCCCTGCCACTTAGTCTGTTTGTTGGTTTAGGGGATATTTTTATTATTATTATTTTATTTTAATTTTCCTGATGAATTCGCTGCTTTAAACCCCTCCATACAGGCTGCTTGAAGGGTGCTACGAGGTATTCACACGTAACTAAACTAGCTGAAGGTGATGCTGTGTAGAAAATCTAAGCCTGCTGCTTTCCGCAGACTCGAATGTGCTTTCTGCACATTTAAATCGCAGACTGGCTGCAAAAAAATAGGTGTCAGTAAATGAAAATATTTGATAAAAGTGGGCAAGCAGATGACCGTGACTATGCTCAGGTGGGTATAAACTGAAACACCAGTCCCTATAATTTTCATAAATTAGAAAGTAAGATAATAATTATGTATTGCAGTTTTTATTAGTATAAGGCTCTTTTCTGTCTTCCAGATCCCATTCTTTATTTCAGTGTTGTGCCAAAATAAGGAGGAGCATCGTGTTGCTAAAAAGACAAGGACCCAGGACGTTCAACCCCAAAGCTGATAGAAGTCACATTTTTTTGTAAACACTGAATTTCTACATCTTTGGGGCCTCTGAAGTGGGTTCGGTCCATGAAGCTTTTCCCATGCAGAAATAAAAGGTGCACAGTGTTTGTACATCACTTTGTAGCACAACAGTCGGCACTGAGGAATTCCTGTGCATCTGCAGTAAGGCATCTCCCCTTGCACTTGCATGGCATAGGATGTGGGGGATACCGAGGGACATAGCGTATTCTTGTGAACATCTGGGTTTGTTGATTCAGTGGGGGGGCGGGGGGGGGGGGGAGAGAGGAAGGGGGAAGTACAGAAAGAATCTCAAAAAAATAAAAGTTTACGTGGAATTTTTGGAGTGATCTGTCTCTCTGTTAAAAAGCTTGTTTTTTGCTTTTTCTCTTTGAAACAAGCAGAGTAAGATTTTGCACTTGCCTGCTGCATCTGTTTTCTCAAGCAAAGACCTGTTTGTTTTTCCCATTGTGTGTGAACCATATTTGAAACAGACCACTGAGCCAAGTTACATCAAGCCTGTTTCTTTTCTTTTCTACTTCTGAACTATGACAGATTATCCTAACCCATCTGCAGACATGATTAAAATATGAAAATAATTTTTACTTTTCTTTTGAACTGCCTTTGATATACTATTTGCTGTCAGATAATCTATAGAGTTTTAACATCTGGTAATGCAAAATGGTATGTTATTGCAGCCAAAGGAAGAACTATTTAGAAATTTTTATAGCAATTTTTTTGTGGCATCCAAGATTGCAATTGTGGCTTCAGTTTACAATAAACTTGTGGTGGTACAATTATGACTAAATTATTCATTTTTATGCATCAGAACATAGTTTATAACACAAAGGAAAGGAAACTCAAACCCAGCACAGAGAATCTTTATTAAGATACAGGTCCTGCTTACATGATTGGGATAAGTGACATTCAGATATGTCATCACCCAATCTTAGGAAACTAGCTCAGACAACTTTTTATTAAGCAATAACCTATAAGTGAAAAACAATATCTATTTCAGTCATTGCACAGTGAAGGCTAGATTACTGTAGTTGAAAGGTTTTTCTTTCTCCAAGAGATTCAGAAGAAACATGGAGAGAAAAAAATAGCAATCAAAGTAGGGCAGATGTGTAGACTTTCATCTTCTAGATTTGAAATCCATACAATTTATAGATAGAGCTGATCTAGTTGTAGTTGTTCATGGTCTCTTTCCCCACAGAAAGGTAGTCACTGACTCACTCCTGGTAAGCACAAGACCCACTTGATTTGCTTGTGTTTCCTTTGGTTGTTTTAACCACTGGAGAAGCTTATGATACCATGCAGTTGGTTTACTCCTAAAAAAGTAGTAATCTAAGAGGATGACATATGCAATGGATATTTTTTAACCTAATTCAGGTGAAGTTTCCCTAAAAAAACAGTCTTCTGTTGCTTGCCCTGTAGAAAAGAATTTGCAACGAAAGATGAAGAAACTGATTTAGATCGAAGAACACCACCACCAGGCTGTATTCTGAATGCCCCAAATCTGGTATGTGTACAAATTTTATTTATGCTGCGCCTTACTCGATATCCTCTGGAAGTGATATGCAGGTAGGTACCTTCCCCACTCCCTTCAACTGGAAGTGTGCAATACCTTAAGATTTCAGAGTCAAGTCTGAAGATTCCATACATTCAGGTATATCACATTAATTGTGAGGTCAAAGCCAAACAAACTATCAGATTCTAGCATCTGTGAAAGTGGTTGCTGGCCATGAGCTGCTCATTATAACACAACCTATTTTCTTTTAACACCTTCTGTTCTTTTAAAATGGTCTGGTACTTTTTTTTTTTTTTTTTTTTTAATCCCCATTGTAGTCAAGCTAGAGAGAGGTCAGATGAATCAGACATTGGTTAAACCAACAGAGCTGTGATAATTTTTGACAGTTATATAACCTTCATTTTAGGAGGTTGCTCATGCCTCTAGCCAATAGGGCTTCCCACAAGCTCCTAGGGAAAGTTGAGAAGATAACTGCTTAGTGTATTTAAGACTATATATTAAATACTCTCATTAACCCTAGGCATCTGCATTCCTCCGACTTTTGATCATTTATGTTCAGATTGCACCTGTGAGCTAGACTGATCCTTTTAGAGTTGAGGAGCTGAGGCCCTGTCTTCACTGCCATGGGGAAGTGTGGCAGCAGCAAGGACAAGCATGGCTGTGTTGGTTGCAGCGACCAACTCAGGCACTCAGGCACTCATGGAAGCATAGACAAAGCAGCCTGGGATGCACAAATCTGTCTGGGACCATCAGCATTTAACCCTCACTGAAGCCATGACATTGGAGTGATTCCCATCTGCAATTCCCAATTTATAGTAAGTGGTTTGCTGAACCATATAAAACAAAGTTGTCACAATGGTGCTTTTGATTAAAATTTTTATAGGGGGCCACAGTGGCCTTTGAAAGCAGTGGGGGTTGACAGTGGTCTAGTGGTGCTGCTAAAAAGTTCAGGAATGCTGAACTTTAAGGTTAGGTTGTCTGACTGCAGTGCAAATATATGCTAAGTGACTTGCCCAAGGTCATTTGTATTATGATATCTATAGTAGAGCAGGCACTGAACACTGATTTTCCATAGCTGTGGTTAGTGCTCTAATCTCTGCTATGAAAAGAAAAAATATTTTCTAATCTGACTATGTATGTTCAATTGTATCTTAGGCAAAGTTTAACTGGCTATACAATATACATAAGTAGGCTAATAAGCATATCAGGAATCTCCATCTTTACTTCTTCCCTATGTGAACACTTGAATTGAAACAGCAGTTCATTTTAATTTACACCTTCTGATATTTTTGATGCAGACTCCAACACAGGAATTGAAATGGGACACACTTGTTCCCAAGTGAGAAGAATCACAAACAGGTTTGGACAGAAACAATGAATGACCTGGCTTGAAATCACTTTTATTTCTTCTTGCTGGAGAAAGTTGCAGTGGTTAACTAAAGGGACAGCTTAAATTAATCTAGTTAAACTACATTAAACGGTGGGTGGAGGTCTGTTACGTATATTCAGAATAAACAGCTTACAGCGGTTTAACTGGGTCATTCTTGAAAAACTGTGCATGTCTTTGTTCTGTAGACAAATTCTGCCATTATTGGGGTGGATATTTCTTTAGAACCCAAATTTCAGAACTTGGAGTGAGCTTTTCTCCTTCAGGTTTATTTACTGCTGTACCTCATGAAATTGTCACTCTCCTGCTTTCCAGAGACTATTAAATCATGTGGCAGACTGTTCTTCTCAAAGAGTTTAATGGCTTGTCCATATTGCTAATATGCTAATATTGCAAAATTACTTATTATTACTGTAGACAGTGTTTAGTGTCTTTTCCAAAGATGCTGGCTGTACTGATTGCAAATGTTTTGGAGTATCTGAGAAACTGAAAATGCACGTAAATGCATATTATTACATAATACATATTAAAGTTTTTTTTCAAATGGAAGAAAACCCTTTCTCTAGATGGCTGTATTTTCACTGGATCTTATTGAAAGAGAATTTGAACATTTAAAATAAGTAATAATTTTGGAAATTGTCACTAAAGAAAACAAAAAGTAATAAGAGCAGAAACAGTAGTGGTGTGTGGAATTTCACTCAGGGTATATAAGAGTGTAAAGGAGCAGCCTTTTTCATACCCCAGAACTGTTGTGCAGACACTAGTGGAAGCCTATGCAGGGGGAAATAGATGGTATAGAAACTGCAGTAGTTCTGTAAAAGTATGTCACAAGCTCAGAGAGACAGGAAGACATAAGTGGGTAGGCTCTCTTTCATTTTTATGCAGAAAATTAATCATGGCCACAGATCTGAAGATCTAGTATGTCTGTGCTTAATTGTATAGCAAGCAACTTACACCTGCTAAAGAAAAATGCCCCATTTGCAAATCCACCTCTTGGGTGTGGAGCTGGGATGAGAACTACTGTCATGTAATAATTCATGAAATGGAAAATGACTGCCTACACACTTTGTTGCATCAGGTGCTTTGCATAGTTGTCTGGTTTACAGTGTGACAAAGTGTAACAAGCTGATGCACCCAGCAACATGACGTGAAAGTGCTTCACGTTAAAAACTGTGAGCAACCAAACCATTTTTAAATACAGGCAGAATCTATAATAAGCAGTAAAACGCCCATGCTTCTCATGGCTAATGAGAATTCCCATCTGTAATGGTCTGCCACATCCCTGGTTAATTAGAAACTAAATTACTAACATCACTAATTATTCATAATGACATTCTTTTACGTCTGTTAAATTAGTTATAAAAATGATTAGCATAAGAAATGCTCGGCTTTGAAATACTAGTCAATAAGTCAAAAAGCCTCTGTTTGCCTATTTAATCTAATGAAAGGTATTTTATCTCACATGGCATCTAAGCACACAGGCAAAATTAACCCTGTGAAAGTAAAGGGTTTTATCAAACAAAGCAGAGCAGGATTGCACTACTATAATTTACATATACAGACTGTTTCCATTAATAAATGTATTTCAGAATACTGTTCATACTTTGAATAAGTTACGTAATTTTCAAGGGAATATGTAAAAAAAAAAAACAACCAACCAATCAAAAAGAAAAAAAATTTGAAAAAATGTGTGTCATGATTTAATGTATTAATACAAAGATGACCCAACTGTCTCCCAGGTTTTCCAGATACTTGACTAGCCTATTTGTTTAAAAGGTGTATATGAACAAGCAAGTTTTCACAGGGTGTCATTTTCCATATAATCAGAAGGGCTTTGTGCGAAATTGTATAAGAAAGCATTCAGGGTTAAAATTCAGCATGACTCTCCCCCAAACAACCCTTCCTGCACCTTCACCCCCACTCCCACTTAAACCCTTTTGGAGGTTCCTGCCCTCCCCTCCCTGTTCTCCTCTTAGAAGCAAACTCAGCACCATTAGCACACAAATGCAAAATAACTAGCCTAGGCCTCTTCCCAGGAATACAAATTAGGGGCAGGTAGTTGAAGAGCTTAGAAAGCTGAAATAGCGAAGTTCACAATGAAAAGGATGAATAGATGAGAGACTGAAAGTGGGGTAAAGTGTTCAGCTTTTGTCATTTAAAGTGACGTCTTTAACTCTTTGCCTTCATGAAGCTGCTCTTCACAAAAATAATAATGAATTGCAATTAAGACCTGAAGGACAAAAGGGAATTATGTGTGAGAAAAAAAGAAGAGGAAAAGAAAAAAAGAAAAAAATTATGATGACAACAAGATTATTTTTCCCTCTTATGCAGCATATGAATATCTGTCAGGAAAGCAGAGAGGATAGTTTTAGAACTGTCATTGTTTAATCTGACAATGGTGCCACTGTAGATAGTGAAACCAATGATGTCATCAAAGCAGCTGGAGAAAAGTTTGAGATGGCTCATCAGATCTTCTAAATTTATGTCCACACATGAAGCCCTGTAGCTACTTCATGTTCTTTTCTGCTTTTGGGGACATAGTACTGCTTCTTAACTAAATAGGAGATATTTTAGTTGTAAAAGGAGATATTTAGTTGTAGTTTTAGCTATGTTTAAAGTTATTTGTCCTTAAATTATGCAAAGACTTTGATTCAGCTGCACCTCTGGACTTGACTGCCACCTGTTTGTCCCCTGCTAGAAAAGTTCCGTTTTATGCCATAGACCTATGACTAAAGTCATGGTGACAGTTACAGCTTTAAAAGACTTCTTTAAAATGTATTATTTGTGAATATAGTTTCCTGCTGGCAGTGTAAAATGGAATGGCTCTTTGATCACACTGAGGACAAGCAGTTCCTTAAACCAGTCGTCTGGTCCATCAGAATGTGGGGAATGGATAGAGACCCAAGTTAGGTGCCAAAGTTTTAGTCCAAGTTTTCTCTTACCTTTAAGTTGTTAGAGCATCTCAGAAAACCTGGGAAAGGTGTCTGGAAGAGTTACATAAACCCCTCTCCCATTTATTACTGCTACAGTATTTCCAAACAAAATGCGTTCATCAGTCTTCCATATTCACCCACAAAAGAACAAAAATAAGCCATCACTGTGGCACTTTGTAGCAGGCCATGTAGGATGGATCCACAGACTAGGGATTGCAGTGATTGGCAGAAGGCTGCATCAGTACTTAAACAGCAAAGTAACCAGTAGAATCTCAAAAAGATAGCTTTTGAAGACAGAAAAGGAAAAACTAAACTGGCAAAATAAAAGTAAATAATAAACCCTCAAATATTTATAATAAAAAGTTAGATGAATAGTATTAGACAACACTTATCTAAATTACCAGTGAGGATTATAGATTCATCTTCTGATTTTACCTGGGATGTTCTTTCTAATTCCTGAAGATGTAAATATTTTTTCAGACACTGTAATGGCCATTTTGCATTGTTACATTACTGAATTTAATAGCAATATACTTTGGGAAAAATTTTCCAACAGACCCATTCACGCAACACTTAAAACTTCAACATATGGAATCCTATCCAAAGTTTACCAGGATCTTTAATTTTATGAAAGAAAACTGAACATTTTACAGGTTCTCCTGTAATTCCTGTACTAATAGCCAGTATTTCTGGATCAGATTTTGGAAATATCAAAATTCTTCTTAAAATAAGAAGAAACATTAAAATAAGAGAATGATTAACAAATTAAAGGTGACTGCGCACTACTAAATTAGCTTTTCAAAAAGGGTTTACGTCAATTCCAGCTATTGCACTTACATGACAGTTTATGGGTGTGGGAGGAAAGAAAATCTCATTTTATTTGCATTGTTTTACCTATTTTCTTTGTTAGGGATATTTCAGCTCTGTGGTGAGTACTTGACATTCCATATTCATTGTTTACTGTGACATTAAAAAAAAAAAAAAAAAATCAGCTATTTAGCAGCTTTAGGGTATGTCTCCAGGGACAGGTACAGACAGATGCAAGCTTGTCTGTCTACTCTTCAATTGGCCAGACATGAGCCAGCTCTGATCCAAAGTCGCATAGAGACATTCACATGGCACTTGTGTTTTGAAGTAACCAGCAGGGTTGAGCAACCTGAGTGCAATTACTTGATTTTGGACAGGATCCGGTTCTGTCTGACCAGGTCAGGGCACAGCCAGAGGACCTTGGGTTTGTGCTTGTCCCAAGTAGTCAGGCTTCAAAAACCTTCCAGAACAAAATGATGGCCAACAGTGACAGCTGAAAACAGACTTTTCAATGTCATTATAATGTAAAAGGAAAAAATCTTAAGACCAATTTTCTTTATGGTAACATAAATTTGGATGCTTTTCAACAATCTCACCACAGTAAAAAATGAGTTATAGCTTTATGTTTAATTACATCTTAGAGATCATACATCTATTGTGAGATGTTGTGATTAACTAGTTCTTAAAAAGACCCTCCAGACAAGAAGTTTTTGTGGCTTTCTTCATTTCACAATTCCTTTGACTTCTTAAGCATATTTTAATGATTTGCTTCTTTCTTATATTAAAAAGAATCAAATTAATGTGCTTAAATTCTGTTATAGTTGATGGAAATATTAAAAATTATTCAGAACTACTCATTTTCCTTAGCATGCCTAAGTAAATATTTCCAACACTGTGGTCTATTCCATCTTGAAATTCCCCAATGAAGTCAATAGGAACTGAACACGTGTATCAGAAGTCAAACTTTGTCTTTATGATTTCTAGAGCATTTTTTAAAGTCTCTGAAGGAACAACTATATAAAATACTTTTTGAGGTAAGCCCCATAAGGAGAACAAAAGCAGGTATTATTTAACAGCCTCACCAAAATGCAGAGGATCTGGAATAAATCAGGAAGAGTTTGGAATGGATTTATTGGAAGGGGGATGCTTCTGTTTAGCTTTCCATTTTTTACGGGAAGAATTAGAAATGTCATCTGGCAGATGTCTATAATGTTTTTGGAACTGGAAGGAAATTTGTCTTTTCCATTTGGTGTGGGTGGATGTTCCTCTAGGCCACATTTAACATGTAAAATGAGAGAGGTGGGTTTGAAACCCTTCCTAAATGGAGACCTGTAGCTGCATGTTTTGCAGACTTACCTTAGAAAATCCTCTGCCAACAACCTGCGTACCTGATCCATATATTATCCCCAGGGAGATGGCCCTAAGCATTAGTTTCACCCTTTTTGCAGCATAAAGATTCAAGCCAAAAAAATCAAAGTATCAGGATTCAGAGCAACAAAAAAATCAATAGACCAGATAAACTGGTTTATCCTCCTTGCTGCTGTGCAAAGGAGTTATAAACATGACCTAACCAGCCAGATTCCACCAGTGCATCTAACCTTATCTGTATTTCATGCCACTAAGTACATTTTAGGTTTATGCTTGACATTATATATAATGGGTGTCCTCTCTATCCCTCCCGGAGCAGGATGTAATCCTAATCCTTCTGGATTTAGTGGGGGTGGGAGGGAAGGATACTGCTGATAACAATAATCCTGATAATAATAACTGACACAGAAACAGCCCTTATATATCTCAAGAGACTATGGGAAACTTCAGAGTACCACACTCTTAGTGTTAGATAAAAAAACTGAAAAGATACAAACCTGAGGAAGATACAGAAGGACTTGAACATTTTACCAAATATTGACAAGAAAATCTAAAGTTATTATGTCCCAATACTGAAGTATGTTTCCCTCCTCATGAGAAGAAACTCCCAAGTTATAACTCAGCTGCTATTCATGCATTTGTCTTACAACAAAAAAATGACATTGCCGTGATTTTTGTACCCTGCATCTTTCTTGATAATTGCTGCAGTAATTTGAGCTGCAAAGACAAGGGAAGCCATCTGGCAATATTTCTTTTCCATGACTTAACAAAATCATTAGCAACCTAATAAATGTCTGCAGAAAACAGTGAAGCTTGGTGCAGGGGCCCTAGAAACATATGCACCCAATTAGAGGAATTAGCTTTGTGCTGCACCTGAGGGCTCATACTACAGGTAAAATGCTGCAATGCAATCAAGGAATTATAGATCAAAGTACAGATCAGTCAATGTGTCTTCAATACTTGTAAAGGTACTGAAGTGCATCTATAAAAACCAGTTTGAAAGTCTTTGGAGTGAAATAAATTGTACCTTCTTTGGTCAGCTAAAAGCAAGATTTAGAGTACAAGAGTGGAACTCCCTGCTGAAGGATTTTGTGGACAAACGTGTTAGAATGGCTTGAGATTGTAGGCTTTAGAAGCTAACAGAAAGGTCATTAAAAACCATTAAAACACTAGATTGGATGCAGGAAGTTTCTGGATTGAAGAAGTACTTTATTATTCCTTAAATATTGATGTATCAGTGGTTATATCTTTTTCTGGATGTTCCAGTGCTGATCTCCTGGGCATGAAATTTTGCTAGCATCACCCAGCCAATTTGCTAACTTTTGCAAACCACCCAGAAGACTGGTGCTCACGTCTGTGTTCACATTGTTGGGCCTCCTGCAGGATAACAGATGCAGTGTCTTGACTTAAATGCCTGATAAGCTGAATTTTAGTGAAAAATCTTCCCTAGGGCCACTGTAGAGAATTACTTTATCAACATATTTAGGAGAAGCTGCCAGCTTAGTGTCAGCTATAGCCGTTGACATTGGAAAAAGAATCATAGATCTAGCACCACTCTGTGAGGTCTGGTTTTTGTATTTTTTTCATTACTTCTACACGTTTTCTATGAGAATCCAGATGGAGATGCTGGCACCCATCTAAGCCTTGATAGGCTGTAGTGGACAGCAGCTGACACACAGGCAGTTGCTATAATTCCCCTATAACTACTTCAGGAAAACCCAAGATAGTTCTGACTTGGTATGGATTTCTGTTTCTCAAAAATGGCTTAAGAACACAGAGACTTTCTATGGCCTCAGAAGAGCAGTTCATATACCCCAGGATGTATTTTATGATGGTGACAAGAGAGATGCTCCTTAGAGGTAGTTTTCAGACATGGCCACTGTAGTCCATTCCCTTCCTACCCTCTCACATCCACCGCTGTTGTACTGGGACAGTAGACAGTATACAGTACACTCAAGCTCCCCACTCATTTCACTTTCTGTTCAAGGATCTATGGTTCATAAAGCAAAGAGTTCACAGATACACTCAAAGTGCATGTCATACTTTTAACACCAAATGTACTGAAGTGAAGGAGGTTAAGGCTGCCCAGAAGCAGATTGCTGTTGGGCTGTGGAAGCTGGTTATTGTTACGGGTGTTGATGAGACTGTGTCTAATTGTGAAGGCTGTTTGTCCTTGAAGATTACCTTACACACCTTCTCAAGCAGCTCCTGATTATGGATGCATCTCAGCCTGGCTGCCACTTCTTGAAAGTTTCTTATGAGGTACCTAAATTAACCTATCACCAGGCTCTTCCCTCACCAAATGTTCTGCTCTTTCTAGTGTTTATCTAGCAAGGGAATACAAAATATTAGCTTATTACAGCCCTTACAAATGCATAACTCCAGAAAAATCTCTTGTTATAGTTCCTGTAAAATGGGGGTAGTTGAATCCACGTTTTAACCATGGTCAAGATTCCATTCTGTGCAGGACAAACAGGAATCTGATAGCTAAGATGGCTCTTTCACAATCACACCAAAAAGTAAGACCAAAAAAAAGTAATTACCAAAAATATTTACAGTCCTGTGGTAAGACTGCTTGCTTACCAAAAGGATGTTTACTCATCACATCATTTAGGATGCACAGTGACATAGGCTCCCACTATTTCTTCCTCTCTGCAACCGGGAGGGGGATCTCCTGAAATGCTCTGCCTGTCCTTCCTGCTTCTAGACCAAAAGTCAAACAGACCTTGTTTGGGCAATGAAGTGGTGAGTAGCTGTAAAAACTCCTTGCAGCTGGTCAGGAAGAGAAGAAATATTTGGATTTATGAAAGCAAGGTCTCTTGCATTTTAAGATGCAGATGTGAAATGCAAAGTGGTTAGTAACATCTTTTTGAGGGCATTAAC